>NC_045724.1:14252898-14908116 GCF_009834535.1 Camelus ferus
CTCTCCCCTATCCAGAGTTGGGATGGGATAAGTTTGAGTTGCAGTATCAGACTCCACCAAACACCCAACAGCTTGGGCCTTACCTGTGGAAGCCCCCCTTTCCCTCGCCCCAATCCAACCCATGATGCTGATGAGCCTGGATGCTGCCAGGTAAACCTTCAAGACGTGCCTCAAACCACAAGACCACCCACCATCACCTCCTACCATCTACAAGCCGTGTCCTCCAGCCCAGACCCCTCCTATGCTCCCTTTCTTCCGCTCTTGCCCCCTCAAATTCACTCTCCTTACAGCAGCTGGGGCGATCTTGCAAAATACAAATAAGTCACTCCCCTGCTGACACTGTCCAAGGGCTTCCATTTGCATCTGGAATGAAGTCTGAACCCCCACCAAACCTCCAGACTTCAGAGGTTCACCCATCACTGTGCTCCAGGCCACCCAGGCATGTTTCTTGCCCTTGAACATGACTTGCTTATTTCCACCTCAGGGCCTTTGCTGTTCTCTCCTGCCGGAACGCACCCGTCCCCACCATCTCCTGGTATTCTTGTAGCTGACTCTCTGTCACAGATCTCAGCTCAAGTGCCACCTGCCACCTGCCCAGTGAGGCCTTCCCTGACCACGCAATGTCAATTCATCATCCTCTACCCTCTCCAATTCTATCTCCACGTTGTCCTGTTTTTTTTTGTTGTTGTTGTTGTTGTTGTTGTCCTTTTTCCTTACAGTGCTCATCTCTCCCTGGAATTACCTTCTCCATGTATTCATTCGATTATCTGATGTCTGTCTGGACAGGTCTACTCTCTGGAAGGCAAGTTCCTTAAGAGCAAGGAAAGCCCATTTGTTTGTTTAGTTGGGCCCAGTGAAGACACAAGACTTTCTCCAGCTGTGCTGCCCAGCCTCTCCAGAAACACTTGGGGTGGCAAATGAGGGTGGCAGGGAGCAGCCAGAAGAGGTGGGCACAGGTTGGGTCATGGGAGCCAGTCCCTTTGGAAACCCCATCCTGTATGATGCTGCCAACATGAAACTTCAGAGACCATCTAATTACTGTCTTTTAGAATGGAGACCAGAGAGGGTGTGGTCTGCCTTAGATCACACAGCACCTGAGCAGCAGGACCAATAAAAGAAACTGGGCTCTAGACTTTCAGGGGAGTGGGGACTTTATTTTTAAAATATTCCTTTCCTTCTAATGAAAATACATTTTTTCTTGGGATTTTCTGATTATAATTTAGAAAAAAATAAGGATGAAGATAAAAATCACCCATTCCTACCCCCAGCTGACCAGAATTAACACTGGACATTGGTCTTGACTTTTTTAGATGCACCCACATTTTGTTACTTAACAAGGTCTTGCCATGTACAGTGTGTATATCCTACATTTTCTTTCAAGGTTGTTAAAAGAGGACTTTTAAACCACAAGCAAAATGCACCAGGCATCTCCCTCTCTCTCTCTCACAGTCACACACGTTAGACGGCTGCATGCCAGTTGGGCTGAGAGCCCCTGCATGGCATTCCGGGTCACTGGAGGAGCTGCAGGATGCAGAGCTGATGAGGAAGCCACAGGCAATGAATCAGGATCTCTGCACTTTTGGGTGCTTGGGAGAAAGACACCAGTGTCCTGTCCCTGTCTCCCAGAAAAGTAAAAATGCCCATGGGGACAGCTTTTGGCCCAGGGGCTGCCTGACGGGTTATGTCTCTGCTGCCCTTCCAGGCGAGGTGTCCCCATGCAGCCCTGAGGCACGAACTTCCCCTGCCTTCCCAGCGTCATGCTGTACCACCCCTTGTTGCAAAGGCAGCAGACTGCCAACACATTGCAAAGTGGAAAAACCATGCAATCCTTGCCCGCTGCCATCAGCACCATCAACATGCCTGGCCACACCCCACCCCAGCGCTGGCTGTGGGCTCCCTGGCAGGCACCAGGTGGGGGCTCAGATCCTGGGCTGCGGGGCACTTAGAACTAAGTCCAAGTCCTTCACTTCCAGAGGGGGCCCCTGAGGCCAGAGAGGAGCAATGGCTTGTCCAGGTGCAAACAGCTGGTCAGTGGCTGCAGCACCCCTGGTATCTCGGAATCACGCTGGCATATAGAGAATCAGAGCAGGGAGAGAGGAAAAGGGGTGCCTGGACTCTAGCCTTTGCCAGTCTGTGAGATGGGGCATGACAGACCGGGAGAGGTGAATAGAAGGGGTGGAGATGGAGTTGCAGGAGGACAGAGAAAGAGAAATCTGAGTGTGTCTGGCAGTCGGTGGGTGACTGGGGCTGTGTGGGACTTCTTGTAGTTTTCTCAATCTGGAATCGGCCTGGGTTCCTGCTCAGGCCCTAGGGGTAAGGGAAGAAAGTGGCCATCCATCTCTGGCCTTCCCCCACACTTCTGCTGTCTCTTCCACAAGGCCAGCACCAGGCTAAGGCTCCATAGGCCCCGGGGAAGGCAGACCTTGTAGACTCGGCTCCCAGGAATACCCTGTGGGCCAGAAATGAGGAGCAACTGGTCTCAGGTCACACAGCAGGTTAGAAGCAAAGCCAGGACTGGAATGTGTGCATCCAGGCACTTAAGCCCAGTGCTCTCACCCTTGCCTCTCTCTGGGTCCAGCAGTGGGGAAGACCCTAGCCCTGAGCCTGGGTGAGCAGCTGAGCTGTCAGGGATGGAGATATGGGGAGACAGGTGGCATTGGCCAAAGGTAGTCCTAGATGGCCGTGCAGGTGCACCTCAAGGGAGGCAGGGTGGTGGGCAGGGACTCATCTTCATTCTTTCATTCATTCATCAAACATTTCCTGAGTGATCCCCCTCGATCATGCCTATGGTAGGGCCTGGAGAGCAACAACCAAGCTTCAGTTCCATCCACGGGAAGCTACAACAAAGGTTATGGTTAAGGATCCAGATATTCTGACCCTCAGACTTGTGCTCAGTCTACCTCCAGCCTAGTCCCACAGTCATGTGATGATCCCTCTGCCTGCTGACCCACCGTCAGTACAGAAATAAATCTACAGCATTGTCAGTAGCTCCCTCCTTCTCAGTCAAGGAGTCAGCCCACCTCCTCCAGGAAGTAGGCTTTGACTGCTTCTGCCTTGATGACTGTAGGGATTTCTCATTCTCCAGGCTCTTAAAAATCTCTCATATTTCTTGGGCTGAAGCACACTAGTGCTGTCATTGGCTTATGAGGTGACCCTGAGTAAGCCACTTCCTTCTGAACCTTAATCTTCCCTTGCGGGAAATGGGGCTGCTTTGACTTGCTTCCTCTTCCACCCACCGCCCCAAGGTTGTTGGGAACATCAAGGTCAGAAGTGTGAAACTGTTTTGCCAGCTGGGCCGCCCTGTGCACTTACTAATTTTCAGTATTACTTTTTGCAGTAAGAATAGTGGGCGTGCCTTCCCGGGCTGCCAGGGGTACTGGCTGACACCTCAACCAACAGCTCCAGGGTCTTTCTCCGGGTTTGAGGTGTTGGCCAGGTGCTCTACTCCCCACCCTCTGTCCAGCCCTGGCCTCCAAGCTGCCGCCCAGCCCACCCCATGATGACATGGAGATGCAAAAGGCTGATGCAAGCTGGAAGGAGGGAATGAAACAGACATGAGTGGGGCGGATAGAGCTCCACCCTCAGCCCCGTGGGGCGCCCAGCTCGGCCCCTGCCTGCTTGTTTGCACCTGCTGATGTAATCACCAGGCCTCCTTGGCTCACAGCTCGGCCTGCTCACCTTGGCTTTTGAGCTAGAGCCAGAGGAAGGGTGTGAGGTCGTGGCTGCATCCATCATGAAAGGGCTCTTCTCCAGGGAGGGGTGGTTGGGCCCCAGCGAGGGAAGAGGGGAGGAAAGAGCTTGAAAAACGGTATGAGGAAGAGCACGGGCTCTGAGGTACGCAAGACCTGAGTCAACTCCAGCTTTGCCACTGTGTCACTTCAGGGGAGCGGTCCCATGTCTCTGAGCCTGGACATAACAGGTAATCAACTTGTCACTCTCTTCCAGGGCTGTCTCAAGGGGGATAAGGATGTCTGAGAGGGCAAAAGAGAAAGGATGGAGGCTCCATGGAAGGAAAACACCAGAACAGTCCGGGGCTGGCCACCAGCTCACTTCCTGGGGCCTCAAGCTTATTTGTAAAATGGGCACAACCATCAGTGTGGCCACTTCACAGAGACAGCTGGGGCTGGAGCTGGAAAAGTGTGATGTGGAACTAAAGTGTATGAGAGCTCCTTACCAAGAGCCTGGGGCCCCCAGAGGCTAGGTAAGGGAGGTGGGGCTGTCAGCTGTGCCCTCTGCCTGGCCTGGCCCGGGAGCCTCCCCTCAGGGAGAAAGGCCCAGGAGACCAGCGTACGCCTCCCCAGAGGCGTCCGAGGAGCCGTCAAAAACACGCAGGTGACGAGCACCAGAGTCAAGACCCACTCCTGGAAACTGCAAGGCCACCTGAATACAGCCGAGGGCCCGACCCCACGAGCCCGGAGCCTGGGGCACCCTGTCTCCAGCCTGTAATCCTCAGAGCTGGTTTCCCTGGAGACGGCTTTGCTCTTTTCCTGAGAAAGGCAGGGAGGAAAGGGCCCCACGTAGTTCAAGTGTCTCTTTGGTTGACATTGAAGGCAAAACGACAGGAACCAGCCAGGTGAAGAGAAGACATCCATCTTAGCCCCCGACCCCTCAGCCTGGGAGAGAGGTTACCTTCCTAACCGGGCCCTCAGTTCTGCTATGGAGGGGGAGCTGCACTCCAGCCGGGATTCACCAGCTTCCCTGGCCACAGAGACACATCCTTCTCTTTAGCATGGCCTCAAGTCCAACAACAGCTACTGTTTACAGGCTAAACAATTCCCAGGCATTGCACAGACCACAATCACCTAATCAAATCCTCTCAACAACCTTTGGGACAAGTACTCTTATTACAATCCCAAGTTTGCAGGTAAGGAAACTGAGAAACAGAGATGTTAAGTAACTTGCATAAGGTCACAGAACATGGTTGTCAGCACTTTAATCTGGATCCCCCTGACTCCACTAAGACCACTCTTGTTAACCTCTAAGCCAGTGGTTGTCAAACTGCAGTGTGTCCCAGGGTCAGCTGGAGGCTTGGTAAAACCCAGTGAGCTCTAGCCTCCTGCCTCCACCTGGAGGTTCCCACTTAGCAGGTCTGTGGCGGGGCTTGAGAATGCACAGGGCTAACAGGTTCCCAGGTGCTGCCGCTGGGCCACCGCTTGATGCTCTCTTGCCTCCCAGCAGAAATATAAAACACTCAGCACACATAATGGTGCTTAATGCAGGTCAGCTCCCTTTCCCTGAGCACTTCCATGATTCAGCTAGGGACCTTTTAAGAGGCACTAAAGGAATTACATGGCTGTAAGGTGCTGGCTGCTTTAGCTTGAATAGACCCCCAGCAAGTGGTAATCAAGATTATGATAGTCATCACTTGCACCTGCCTTCTTGCAAATTAGCCTCTCTGGACCTCAGTTTCCTTATCTGCAAAATGGGAGTAATATTTCCAGGAAACACACTATACACACAAATTGCTTAGAGCAGTGCCTGGCACATCAAAAGGGCTTACTGGGTATAAAGTGCATTATTACTTTTTATTATTGCCATTGTTACTCTCTACTTTATCTATATTATCTTTCCGACAACCCTGTGAGGTTGGTATCAACATCCACCCCCACTGTGTACCTACAGTCGCTGAGGGGATAACTGGCCCAAGTCATACAGTTGCTAAGTGGCAGAGGAAAGAGTCGAAGCTAGATTTGGGACTCCAGTGGTAGAAACTGTCCACTCTGAGTAAAGAGAGATGCCCACTCCTGCCCGCTTCCTATGGAAAATATGAAGTTATTTTTTTTATGTATGTTTCCTGTGCTACCTTCTAGACCCCCAAGCTTAGCCCAGGGTTCCATCAGTGTCGCTGGTGAAGGGAGAACATCTCCAGTAGGGAACCAGAGGCTGTGTCAACCATTGCACTCGGTGGCCATGGGCAGTCAGATCCCTCCCCTCCCTGTCTGCCCATATGTCCCCTGCCTGCTCCTCTTTACTGGGTACCCTTGAGGTGTGAGGGCTGGCTTGGCAGTGGCTGGTCCAGGTCCTGAGAGAGGGGACAGTCACTGCTTCTCCTGAGATCCCTGCCCCCATGCCCCCTGGGATCCCAGTTCAAAACAATGGAGGCTTCAGGTCATCCTTCTTGTAAAGGTTTTGTAGGTGGCTAATTTTAGCTGAGACACACTTGGCATTTTCCCAGCCGCCGTCACTGCCACACTCTGTGCTGGACAAATAGCCTAGGTTTTTCCTCCCTGATTGTTCTCAGCTGGGGGGCTAGGGCTGACTCCAGCTCAGGACAATTCCCTTTGTGTCTGCTTCCGGATGGCTCTTAGTAACTCGGAGGGGACAGCCTGGAGCTCTGAGCCTGAGCTCTCAGGCCCCCACCCCCACCCTGGCTGCAGGACCCCTCTTTTCACAGTCAGGGCATTCCCAAATGTGATATTTAAATAGGACTTGCTGGTCATAGTCTCCTCATTTCCTCAAGGGTGGGGGCAGAAAGAGAGGGCTTGTGGCCTGAAGGGGCATCCTATGGACAGACGGGGAGGCCAAGGCCCAGAGAGGGTGTGATTGGCCTAAGGTCACTCAGCACTCTGGCAGAACTGGACTGGGATTGCAAGTCTACAGACACACGGTCTAGTGCTTTTTGCATCACGTGCAGGAGAAATCCCTCTGCTGCAGAGGCTTCCACTCAGAGTGTAAGATCCCAGACTGCAGGCCTCCCATTCTCATGGCCTCCAGTTGAGACACCTGGAATGCTGCCCTGCTGCCCTTCCACCACTCCCCACCACCCGCCCCAGGGCTGAATCCCTCCGTCTTCAGGTCTCACCTTGAAGGTCACCTCCTCAGGGAGCCCAGCTGACTGTGCCAGGGCCTTGCTTCTTCCTCTCGTATTTCTTTTGCTTATTGCCCTCATCACCTTTTTTAGTTATATGCACATTTGTGTATTTCCTTATTTAGTGCCAAGTCCCCACCCGACCCTGGGGTCCCAGGGGAGAACGCAACATTTAACCACCTGTGTGGACCCTGGGGCCGGGTCCTGGAGTTCCTGCTCTGCCAAGAGAGGCTGGAGGTCCCAGGGGAGTGACTGGGGGCACTCAAGACTTGGGACAGTAGATGTATCCAACTGTTTTCAGCAGCAGGATGGCCTCGTTGGCAATTTCTGTCTGAACACCATCCCTGGCTGGACAGCACGTGTGTGCCCACTGCTAACTACCAATGCCAGCCTGATACATGGCAGATGCTCAATAAATGCTTCTTGCATGAATGAGTGAAACTTCTGGGCTCCTCTGGTTCCTTTTCTCCCTGAGGGAAGAGCCCTGATTCGACCTATGCCCCACCTTTCCCATTGACAGCTCTGGAAGCAAGAGAAATGAAGAATCTTGGGGATGGCATCCACGGGCCAGGGTGGCCCCATCCGGGAGGGCTGTTTGCTGGCCTCACAGCCCCCACCTCTGCCCGGCCCCCCACTGCCCCAGCCAGGGACCCAGTACGCTATAATTAGAGTCCTCCTTCCAGGCTCCAGTAATGAGGGGTGTCGGGTGCCAGCCGTAATTACAGCCTGGTTAAAACGAACAGGAGCCGCCTCCAAGCCAAATTACAAAGTCTGCAGCCGGACTCCCTCCTGCCCCGCTCCCTTTTTATGGGGCTGGTTAAGAAGGAGGGAGCGGGGAGTTGCTGGAGAAGCCAGCTCAGGCTGGAGCTGCGGTTTCAGGAGAGTGGAGAGCAGAGGAGAGCCCAAAGTCTGGCCCGTTTTGCTTTAAACCTGTCCTCACACCTCCCCTGGCTCCACTCTCCCCAAAATTCCCATCCAAAGCCGAGGTCAGGAATGGGCAAAGAAACAGCTGAAGCTGCTCTCCCAATCCTTTCATAGGCGCCCCCGTCTCAAGGCTGAGTGCTCTGGGCCAGGCCAGCCTGGCTAATGGCTCGGCACAGTCGTATTTCATGGGCACAGCCACAATGGCCCGTGTTTACTAACTGAGTTTCAGCACTTAACTAACTTGCCCCAAATCACACAGCCAGTAAGAGGCAGACCCAGGGCTCGAGCCAAGCCCACACAGGGAGAAAGTTCTGGAGTGTGGGTACATTCCCTTCTTGTACCCACTCACTGTGCTCGGCACAGGGTGGGGCAGAAGGCAGGGCTCAGTGAATCCTGAGAATGATGTGTCTTGCAAGTCCAGGCCTGAGAGGTCCAGCTGAGTTCCTCTCTCCCTTTTAGGGATGGAGAGATTGAGACTGATTTCCACTGGCATCTCAGAATCCAGAGGTAGAGCTGGGATGAGGGAGGCCCTGTTGGTCTCAGAATTTCAGGATGTTAGTATGTAAGGGCTACAGAGAAAATCTAGTTCAGGGGCAAATACACAACAGCCTGGCCCATCCCAAGGCTGTGGCAGACATCACAAACTGATCATCAATCATGGCATGTCTGAACAGGGCCTCAGCTTCCTTCCCAGCGTAGGACCACACTCAGCCACACCAATCAAGCAATGAAGAAATAATTCCACCATCCTTGATCTGATTAGTTCCCATTCACCCTCACTGACCCAAGGGGAAAACAGCCCACAGAGTTGGGGTAACTTGCCCCAATAATGGAGTAGCTCTAATTCCTTAATGAGCCTCCATGGATGCCAACCCGCTACTCCCACTGCACCCTCAGCCCAGCCCTGCCAACTCTGGGCTTCCTGTGTGGGACATACTCAGGAGACTTAAGGCTCCCCCAGGCACTACAGTATTGACCCAGCCAGCCTGTGTACTGCCCTGACCAGGGACTGTGGGGGAACAGGCTTGCTCACTGGTGGAGGTGTCCCAGATGCAGCAGCGGCAACCTCTCCATACTGCCCCCGGCTGCCCACATGCCCCTTCCTGGGCCTCTTGGCTGGGCTCTCCTCCCAGCCCAAAAAAGCTGGCTCCAGCCACCCACTGCCCACTCACCACAATTGGCCTGTGGTGACTCAGTCTCCTTGTTACCTCCCCCTCCTCCTCCTCCCCATGTCTTCTGCCCCCGGCGTCCCCCGCTCTGACAAGCCTCTTCAATAGCGCCTTTGATCCAGGCTCTCCAGCCTCTTAAACAAGGACGGCCTCCTGCCTTCAGCAAAGGGTGTTAGAAACAGGTGGGACTGGGAAGATGGTGACCAGGACAGGACAGACACAACCCTGAGGTCCTCACTTTCATGTGACACCCCCCCCCCCCCCGGCTCACCAGTTTGACCAAAGGTCCTGAGCTCAGAGGCCCTCCAGGCAAGGTGTGAGAGCCGCTGAGATTTCTGGGAGGTGGCTCTGCCTCACCTGGCAGTGCTGGGCCTGGACCGGAGGGCATTTTCAAAAGGACACTTTAATTAGGGAATAGGGCGACCAGCCAGCGGGATTACAGGCCACACCCAGAGCCATCAGAGGCCTCAACTCCCAGGCCCAGCCTTCCTCTCTTGCCTCCACCTACTGCCACCTCCTCCCTGGAGCTGTGGGGAGGGGAGATCCCTGAACACCCCTGTTTGCTGCCCCCATAGTGGGGCCCCTAGAAAAGCACACTGGATGTCTCAGGTGTCGTTTCTTGAGCTGAGGTGTGGATCTCAGGCATGAAAACAGGGGTGCTGGTGATGGTTGGCAAGATTGGAGTAGCCACCCTCAGGCAGGAGGCAGGGAGCAGTGGCCAGCCTTATGCTCAGCCACAAAAGGGACTGCACACCACAGCCTCCACCCCTGAGCCTGTGTGTGTCTCTCACCTCTCTTCACCAGTAGGGACAATGACAAAGGTTTGTTTGACTCCTAGAGGCCCTGGCTTAAGCCCAAACCATGCTGTGCCAGGCATCCTCCTCAGAAGACAGTGTTCTCCCACATGTAGGATGGGCAGAGTTGGAGCTGGCCCTCAATGTCAGGAATGAGGCAGGGGCCCAGGCCCACCGACCTGGCTGCGTTTGGCTGTGGCTGAGGCCCCGTGCCCACAGATCTTTTCTGTGCCCTGAGTTTCTTCACTATAAAATGGGGAGACTCACATGAATCTCTCAGGCCTGAAGTTCAGGTAAAGAGTCACAAATGTGAAAGTAATCAGCCCAGGGTCTGGCTGGGGTGTCAGAAAACTCATGCAGGACTTGTTTAGGTTCAAGTCCTGCCGACATGCTAACTTCACCTCTCTGGGCCTCAGTCCCTTAATCTTCAGATGTACATTCTTTTTAGAGATGTGAAAGTGCTTTATAACCTATAAAGGGCCGTCCAAGTCTAAGATTAGTCACTGTGATTTTTCTAATGAACAGCTATACTCACCCTCCCTCCACCCTGCCCATGAGGTGAGGGTGGCCTGCTTCTAACCCAGCTCACCTGTGTGAATGTGGTGACATCTGGCTCACCTGGCCCCACATGGCCACCTACCATGAGGCTCAGCCAGTCTTTGTTATCTGCCAGTTGCCTCTTGGTCAGGGAGGTAACTGGAAGGTCCCTGGGCAGGGAGAAGAAAGAGGGGCTTCGATTCGTAGGTCTCTGGGGAAGAAGTCTTTACCCATCAGGTGACTCCTCTGTGCAACTGGGCATCAACCCCAAGAGAAAAGGCAATGTTGGGGTGGGGACAGTGGTGGGGACCCAGGGGGCCCTGGGGGCAGACAGGCATGGGTGGGAGCTGGCTGGGCAAAGCCTATCCTTGGTTTCACCTGCCCTTTCTCTGAGGGAAGTCCAGAAAGGTTCCCTGGGAGTCCCCAAGCAGCGTAACCTTGGAGAAGTCCCTTCCTCTCTTTGGAACTTCTTCCTCTAAAAGGATACTCTCCAAGAACATGGCTTGTCCTGCTCCTCTTGGGTTCTCGGGAGCAGAGAGTTCTGGGAAAGGCACAAGGGAAGCTAACCCCTCTACATAGCTCAGTGAGCGAGTGGCCAGGTGTCCTGGAGGGGCCGCAGGACTGGTGTGTGGACACTCCAGAAGCAAGAATGATTGAAATCACCAGGGCTGGGGTGCAAGCAGCCAGAGATCAGCACAAGGCAATGCAGATTCCTCCAGTCTCGATGGAGAGGGGGCAGTCCTGCTTGGAGCTGACACGTCAGGAGGGTGAGGCCCTCATTCTCCATGGAAAGAACCCAACACCCCCAGGAGTGACTTGGCATCAACAGCTGTGGGATTGTAAGCACGAGACTTTACCTGAATCAGCCCCTAGCCTACAGGATAACTGGGAGGAATAAGTGGGATCATGTGGGGAGTACTCAGTACGACAGTTCGTCCAGCAAAGCAGTGCTGTCCTTGGATGTGTCACCTCAAGTCCCCAGGCCTCGGTTTTCTTGTCTGTAAAGTGCGTATCAGGACCTCGTTTACCTCCGACAGATCCCACTTAGAAGAGGCCTCGGCATAGGCGTGGTGCGCAGCAGGCTTGCTAGGTGTCTGTGGAAGCCGCTGTGGCCAGGTCACCTGGCAGCCTCCCCACACACCTGGCCACTGCCGCCCTGGTTCCAGGAAGGGGACCAAGCCTCCTCTTAGCCCTGCAAAAGGCGCAGGTTGTTTTCTCATCCTGGCTGTCAGGCCCCAGACGGCTGCTGGGCCCCCAGCCAGGGCCAACACCTTCCAAACCCACGCGGCACCTCTGTGTAGCACCTGGCATGAGGAGGTGGGAGCTCACTGCCCAGCTGGGGATGCTTTCCCACCAGGGGCTGGAGGGGAGCCAGGAGGTGGGGAAGTGGCCTGATTCTGCCCATTTCACAGACAGGACCCATCATGGAGGCACTAGCCATCTATATGACGGATCTGGGTAAGCTCGGAGGAGGGAAGGGACCCAAGAGGGGCACCAGGGGTCCTTGACCCCTGACCTGAGGTCAGCGCCTTCTCTTCACTTAGACTTCCTCTCAGCTCAACTTTCCTGATTTGCTATCTCTTTGGTAGATGGGCAGAATGGTCCCATTTAACAGATAAGGAAACAGAGGCTCAGGAGAGGTGAATAGCGGGCCTGGCTCACAGGCTGAGCTGGTGACAAAGCTGGGGTTCAACCCCAAGACTTTTCTATTCCCACCGTGAGGCCAGGCACACCAGCTGGCAGGTGCAAGTGAGGAGCAAGGTGAGATCTAGGGGTGCTGGTGCCTCTCCCCTGGCTCACCCTTCAGTGCTAGACAGGGAGCACCTGCTAATTAACAGAGGGCTCCAGCAGGGTGCAGTTTTTCAGGGTTCCCCCTTAACCTGCCCCTGCCAAATGGAGAACACTAGAACCTCTTCCCCTCCCGCTCCTGGGACTATCCCAATTCTCCTTCATAGTAAACTTCCTTAATCCCAGTGCCCCTCCTTCTCCCTGGATCCTGATGGCCTCCCACCACCAACTCCACATTCTCTGCTTTGCCTCAACTTCTCTGCCTTCTGCATGGTCTTTCTTTCCACCCTACTAGGCTCCACCCCGGCTGGAGTGTTCGTGTGACACCCCAAGGAGGCAGAGAACCTGGGCTCTTGTTTCAGCTCAGCAATCAACTGCTGTGTGACCTTAGACAAGTCCCTGACCCTCCCTGGGCCCCTGCTTGCTCATCTGTCATTAAGGGGTTAGGTGAGAAGTTCTGACATTCTATGAATATCAAAAACAACCAAATGTTCACACCAGTGTGCTAGTGGGCATCTAGGACTTTGGGCTCCTGGCTCACCTCTTGGCTCCACACTGGGGCTCTGGAGAGAAGCTGGTCCAGGGACTGGGCTGCCAGGCGGTACCACCCTCTGCACCCCTGAGTCCCTGATTGGGCTCCATCTGTTTTCTCAGAGCCTTCAACGTGCCTCTGTCTCTGGCCTCTGCCCGAGTTCCCTCTGTTCCCTATCCTGTCCTCGCCCCGTGGCAATGGTGGTTGCCCCTGTCATTGGAGCCAGCTCCTGGCAGAATTATTTCCCTCTGTGCTGGGCTTCCATTAGTCAGTAAGTACACCGGGCTCAGGCAGGGCACTGGGGGATGAGGCAGCCATAAATCACCGTGACTTTCTCTCTCTCCCAGTCTGGCTGCTGACAGCCTGGAAGCTATGCTGGCTCAGCTGAGTCTCCCTTCCTAGAGGAGCTGGGGCCAGGCCTGGAGTGGCTGTGTGAGGAGCAGTGGCACAACGGTGTGGCAGGCACACAGTCACTCACCCCATCACCGCTGGGATATGACACTGTGATAGCAGCACTCCAGGTCCCTATGGAGTGCCACCTGGTGATCACTCAAGGAAGGGGGCATGGTAGGGACCTCGGCAAGTCACTGTGACCCCGAGCCTCAGTTTCCTGGTCTGTAAAATGGGGTGATCAAACATCAACCCCATAGAGTTCAGGGGAGAATTACTGAGACCCGCCCACACACACACAAAATGCCAGAGAGGATGACTCAGTAAATAATTACTTGCCTTCCCCTCTTGGGGCTCAGAGCTAGGAGCGGTGGCCCATATGCCTAGGTTTAAAGTCATATCTTTTACACTAGAGTCTTCCCTTTCATAGCTGGACAGGAACAGCTCTTTCACTTTGAATCCAAACTGCCAGAGGTGCCACAATTCTCAGCAGAGCTTCCAGAGTCAGACCCACTGTCTGAAAAGGATGAGACCTCAGCTGGGGCTGGGAAAGCACAGGAGCCTTTGGCATCCTCAGTGAACAAAGTTTGGTTGAGAAAATTAAATGAGATCACAGGGGTGATATTAAAAGAACAAATTGCTTTAAAGGGCTTCCACACATGGCAGATCTCACTACAGATGGATGGCACTAATTACCAACAAGGAGTGGCCGTCTCAGTAAGACAGGGCCCTGGGGGCCCTGTGTTTCTAATTTAGGGACTCTGGAAGGGAGAGTCCTGAGTTCCTTTTGTCTCCAATTCACATTCCCTTCCCCCATAGTTACGAGGCACCCAGTGAAGTCTGGAGCCTGTGCTGTCTCAGAAACACTTTTTTACCATCTCCCATGCCCATGCACATCTGCTGGGACTTAAGAGAAGGATGAATTGAGCATAACTCTTGCTCCAAATCCACAGAGTACAACAGACACATGTGTCAAGGGGGACGTGTCTTCTCATCTAGAATTCCACTGCTAGGATGCTCTCCTGAGGAGCTCAACCAAGCTGTGTACATGGAGATGTTCGCTGTGTTGTTATTTACCAGGGGGAACAGGCTGAATATATTAAAGTATATCCCCAGTGTAGATGATTCTCAGGTAGTAACAGTGCCATGATAAAGTCTGTGTAATCACACGAGAAAGACTCATGGAACCACGTTAAGTGAGGAGACCAGAGTGTGATGTAAAGCATTAACGTGGAGTACATCATGAGACGAGCCCGGGCCTTAGCCTGAAAGGAACCATACTACTATGCAGGTAGCGGCTGGGTCTGGGTGGCACGATTATGGCTGATTATTTTTCAGACCTTTATTTGGGCAGTAAGGCAATATTATTTGGACTTTATAAACAAACAAATGCTTCTCAGGCCCAGCAGGGCTGAGGAGAGGGCCAGAGCCTGGTGTTCTTTCAAAGGGGATTCTAACAAGTGAACTTCAGGCTGCAGTCTGGAAGTAGAGCAAATGGTCTAGGTTCATCAAATGCCTAACAGCCTCAGGGCTGAGAGCTGTGGGGGCCAGTGGCCATCCACCCTGCTCTGCGCACCTGTCGCCCCAGGAAGGCTTCTCTGGGGATGCCCCATTGTTCTCTGGCCAGGAAGAAGGTGGGGGTGGGGAGAATGGCTGGTTCCAAAGCCAGGAAATAAATCTTCTTCCCCAACCCGGCCTCTCCATTCAGGCCGGCTTATTGATGGGGACCCAAGGGGCCTGGGGAGAGCGAGCCGCCTTCCCAGGACGCGTGAGAAAACTTCCCTGTGCTGAGCCCATGGCGTCTTGCAGACTCTGGGGGCCCATCCTGGAGGCTTCCTCTGGCTGTTTCCTGGTGTTGTTGGCCCCACAGCAGGATAATCTCAGGCGCCCACCGTCCCAGAGCCAACTGGCACTCCTCCCCTGTCACCACAGCTGGACAGGACCCAGGTCCTGGGGTGGGTAAGATGATCTTCATGGGCCTTATTACATCTGATAGTCCGTAAAGGGAGAAGCTCCCTATCAGCTCCTTTAGTATATGCACCCCCAATGCTACAAGGTGTAGAGAGCCATGGACATTTGCATATAATTTACATTAATTTGCATAACCACCTGCTATAGTAGAAACAGCATTGAACCAAGAGTCAGAAACTGTGGAACCTAGTCCCAACACTACTACGGACTCAATGTGACCTTGAGCAAACTCCTGAACTCTCTAGACATCAGTCTCCCATCTGCTGAATTGGGAACTACACTGCTTGTCTGTAAGTTGACGTGACATGGCGGGCAGGAGACACATGGGGAGCAGGGAGGAGGCCCCTGGGACTTACCCCTCCCAACCAGGGATGTCTACGTGGGACAGGTGCTCATGAAACACCTCCTGACAGACATCCCTGAGCCAGCTACTGTGGCCTCCTAGGCCACCCCTGGACCATCCGCAGGCTGATGGGTCCCTGCGGAGGGGAAGTGCTGGTGGCCCTGCCCAGCTCTCCTGCCCCTCCTCCCCTTGGCAGCCTTTGGGAAGCCAACAGCTTCTGACACCCTGGAAATGCTTTGAGCCAGGTGCCAGGAGAAGGAGGCAAAGCGCCAGGCTGTCCAGGGATTGAGAGGACCCAGGATGCGAGTGCGCACACACACACATGTGCACACACCCCCACCCACCACTGTAGCCTGTAAGAAAACAGTGCTACTCTCGACATCTGCCACCCTGGCCTTCCCCGAGAGCTTGCCCACCTGTGGCAGGTATTTCCTGGGTAATAGAAAAGGAGGTGGTGGAAAGAAAATCTCATTCCTGGGAAGCTCAGCCGTTGCTTCTCCTTGTGTCAGGATCTCTGGAGCATGGTGTCAGGGGAAGGGCAGGACGCCCAAACTCAGGGACCTGTCTATTCTGGCGCCTGGGCCTTGCACGGTGGGGTGCCTCATATGGCCAAACTAGGGGGCGTGGCCCTTCTGATACTCAGTGCTGGGGCGGGCTGGGCCTCTGAGGGGCCCCCAAGGCTGGAGTCTACAGTTAGCAAGTGTAGGGGGTGGAGGGCACAGGCCCAGAGCCCACGGTTGATGAAGGCTGGGTTGGGGGAAGGAGTTAAGAGGTCTGAGCTGCAAAGAGGCAAAGAGCTAAGAGGGACAGGGTGGGAAGCCCTTAGACCCTGGGGCCCTGGAGCTTGTACCTTGCCAACCTCACAATCTCTGACTTCTCCAGAAAAACCCTCTCTGCTCCCCTGACCACCCCCACTTCCCTGCCTACCCTCTACTCCCTTGTGGGGAACAGATCACCAGGGTCTGACTCAGGCCCTGGTTGTCTCTGGAGTCCTCAGTCACTTCTCCCCTCTCTGGGTGTACTTTCAGGCCTCTAGTGCCTTCACACAACACTTCGCTCATAGATGCTGTCTATCGAGGCAAGTCCCCATGAAGGGGTCCGGCCTTGGGCAAGTCACTTCACCACTCTGAGCCTGTTTCCCCCACTGCAAAATGGGAAAGATGACACCTACCTCTTGCATTGTTCTGAGGATTAAATGGAGGCAATTTAATACAAGCTTAGCATAGTGCCTGGCACATAATAAAAGCAGGAAAACTGCTAGTGGCTGTTATTTGCAACCTCTTGGAGACTTGGTTTGCTCTTCTGGACAATATGATACTAGTTCCACCTCCACAGGGTGATTGTGAGATTAGAAAGAGATGAGAGACATGAATACACTAGGTAAACAGCAGTGGGCGAGGCCGTAGGCGTGAGGCTGCTGTTATCAGTGCTCTGGGACTGATGCTGGCCCCGCCCAGGTACAGAGCCAAGAAAGAGAGCTGCCTGCTGTAGCCTGATGCTCTCTCACCGTTTCTGCTACCCTGGGCCCCAAGTCATTCCATTTGATGGATGAAAAAACTGAGGCCCAGAGAGGGCAACAGACCAGCCTATAGTCAGTCACACAGCACAGTGAGTAAGCAACTCTAAAGGAACTAGACTCAGAGAAATAAAACTCAAGATTCAGATACCACTGAAGAGAGCATTAGCTGTTTCCCTTCTTTCTTTTAAAGTACAGACGTTGGGAAAATAGTGTAGTATATATAATACCCATTTTTACCCAGATCTCAAGTCACTTTTTTGTTGAGGGGGGAAGAAAAGCACTACATATTACTTGATTTACTTATAAAACTGGACACCTGGTACACTTAACGATGCAAACTCCCAGAAAAGTAAGGTCAATTTGAGAGCAAATGAAATGGCTGGCTTGAGATATACATCCCCAGGCTGTGGATATTTTTAGAAAAGAAAAGAAAAAATACTTAAGAGAAAAATAAATAATCCCCACTTCATCTCTGCCTGTGCGCCAGCATGCAGGCTGTGAGACTCTCCCAGAACAGGAGTTTCTTCTTGGTTGATTCATCCCCTTATCTGCCCAGGACTGACTGTGGGGCAGAGGATTCAGACGGGGATGGAGCTGACGTAGGGACCATGTACACTCTGTGACTTTCATCGCTTTGTCTTTGGGAACGAACAAAACAGGCTGGAGAGACAGACAGCATTTAAAAGCAAACATTTAAGTACAGGTCACCCTCATGACACACTGGGTGCAGGATGGATTCTCGTTTCCCATCTCAGGGCAAATGGAAAATCGCTCTTGCACATGGGGAGGGGCTCAGCGGCCTGCCTGCAAGTCTGAAGTCCAGGGCAGCTGTCAGAGGAAAATCCAATTCGCCTTTAAATGCTGTTTACAGAGTGTTTCTACCACACCAACCACCTACAATATTAAAGGGGAAAAGGTAAAAGTTTAAAACTTCCATGAAGACTTAATGCAGACTGCAGCTGAAGGGACCAGCCTCAGACAGACACATCATCAGTGTGTCTATGCAGGCTTCCTTGAGCTGTCGCTGTTCCCACTCACCAGCTGACAAAGGATGAGGTTGGCCAGGGGAGAAGGCAGAGTATGTGAGTGTTTGTCTGTGTTTATGTATATGTGTGCGTGTATATGTTTGGGAGTATATGCACACGTGAATGTATGTGTTTCAGGGAGACTGTCGGTATGTAAGCACAAGTGAAAATTTATGAGCACATGCTAGAAAAGCTCTTGCTTTCCTTACCTTGACTCCCTTAGCAGGAGCCAGCATTCTCTAATCATTCAACCAAGCAATGAAATGACCACTGACACATTGCTTCTCCCTGGGCCCTCCCTAGTTTCCACATCAGTGTATTTGGAATATTGAAATAAAACAGAGACAGCAACACAGTGGTACGACTGCTGCCATGGCTGAGCCCATAACAGACATCACTAATCGATTCTGGCACTCTTTCCAATGGAACCTGATCTTAATCTCAGAACCAGCACAGCTCCTGGAAATCATTATTGCTTGTTCAAACCTGATAGACAGGTGGAAACCTATTTGCCATCTTTGAACTCAATGGTCTCTAAAGTTCCTTTCACATCCAGAATGCTATCAGCATTCCCCGCTTCAGTTTCTACATGTATCCGGACCTATGTCAGGACCTATGGGAAATAGAGACATATGTTTTGCTCAGATGAAAAGTTATAATGTACATTGGGGTGCTGGGAGTCAGGAGGGCAATCGCCATTCATGAAACCACTAGAGAGCAACAATGAGACTTTGGGATTTAGCCTTGGGTCAGTGATGACAAATACCTGGCATTGGTGCCATCACATTCCAATCCTGTGCCCATGGCAGACATTACCAACTGATGCTGAGCTTTACAAATGAGTCCAGATGTGGCCCTAGAATTCTCAATATAACACACCAGGTAGGCTTAGGGATATGTGGCCATTATCTGACAAGGGACCTTTCTAGATGTCTAAGTACTCTGTCCTATGGCCTAACCTCCTGCAGCCTTGGGTTTTGCCTCTGTATAATGGGTTACTCCACTAACTAGATGTATAGCTGCTTAATGGGCTACCCACCTCCCAGCCATCTTGTGCTTTGGGGGCCACAGGGAAGACAGAGGGGTGATGGGAGGCAGGGGTCAGGAACCATGCCAGGGGGCTCTCCAGGAGTTAGGGATGACAGCTGGGAAGCCACATCTTTGAGGGTAGCTCAGAATCCTAAGAGCCTTGTCTGGAAAACATGGTCTCAGCAGAGCTACAAGGTGCCTTCCCACAGGGCAAGGGGCCATCTCAGCTGTCAGTGAGCTAGGACACATACACTCACACATAGGAACATCACTCTCTGTCACTACTGTCCTCCCTCCCTGGGAAGCCCCCAGCCCTTGCAAGCTGGTACAGGGGCAGCTGGGCCAGGATTTGTGGGCAGCCGGGAGCTGGCAATCCCAAATGGGCTCCTCTTGGCAGCCTGGCTTCGTCAGGGCAAGAGCTCAAGCTGCCAGTGCCCAGGCTGCAAGGCTCTGGTGCCAAGGCCGGGTGGGCAGCACGACTCAGATGCCCAGGAGTCTAGAGTTGGTGCCAGCCTGTAGCATGTGAATGGGCCGGAGACAAAGGCGAAGATCATGTTCTCACGTGTGTGTCCCACCCTGGGGTCAGTCAGGCACCTGTGTGGGGCTACACAAGGAGGGATGGAAAACCAGGACGCAGAATGGCCCACCTGAATGCCATCTGGGGCCCCTGCCTCTTTGCCAGAAGGAGCTATGTTTGGGACCACCTGGCCAATCAGTGCCTATAGAGGCCTATGTGTACACCACTGCCCGGAGGAGTAAGGAAGGAAGGAAGGGTGTACAGGTGGGAGTGGAGATGGCAGGTCAATGGAGCATGCGTTTTATATCTTTGTGTGTGTGTGTATAAATCCTTTGTCCTCTGTGCGTGTGTCTAAGTGGGTGCATGTCCACGTTCGCTGTGAGTTCAGGCATCCTCCCGTGTGCACACATGAACATGTGCACGGGTCTGTGTAAAGGTGCACATATAGGAGCCGCTTTTACAACAAAGGCCTTCGGCTGCAAAGGAAAATGATGAGATTCTAAAGAATATCGAGTGTAGCAGATACTAGCCGGTATACTGGGGGCTGTTACACTAACCATGTGTCCATTCTGCCTAATACATAAATTACTAATGTAAATTAAAGGATAATTGAAGCCCTTTAGGCCCAAATATTTAAATTATTTAACAGGCAGTCAGGAATGGGAGAAATACGGAGGAAGAGCTGAGTTTAACAACACCAGGAGGAAAAAGTGCCAACTCAGAGGAAGAAGAGGAGGGCGGGTCTCCCACCCTTTCAACCCTCCTGGATGGGGTGAGGATGTGTCAACCCCAGGAGGAGCCGAAGGAGGGGTGGGCCCCTCCTGCTCCAGGACTCCTCCCTCTGAGCTCTGTCTGTACTGTCTGCCTCCCTCTCTTACTTCCTCCACTCTGGTGCAGCCTCGCAGGGCATTCCTGCCTGGGTAAGCACTGGTGAGGCCAGAGGCAAGGCTGCCTACCTGGGCGGGGTGGTTGGGGGAGCCTAACTGTCTTCTGCTTCTCAAAGGCTCTGCCACCAGGAGATGTGAGCTGGTCCATGAGCTTAGGGCGCTTGGACAGGTCCCCAGGGTGAAGCCGTCATCTCCATCCCTGGGATATCACACTCGTGGGAAGGCAGTACTAGAAGAGGGGCTCTGGGGCTATGGGGGGGGGGTCACTGAGCCTACCTCTCATCTCACAGAGGAGGGAAATAAAGACACGTAGGAGGGCAATCGTAGCTAGCCAATGGCACATGTGGTGTTCCCTGTCCTCTCTTCTCTTCCCTGAGGTCTCAAGAGGGGTCCTCCCAGACGCAAGTCAGCTCCCAAGTGACTAGGGAGCCTTACTTCCCTTAGCACTGGACCCCAGGGCAAACCAAAGGAAGCATGTCTTTGCTCAGGCCCTCTGACGTCCATAGAACTTGCCACCTGGCTTCCCATTAACCTCTGTGGCACAGAACTCCCAACCATCACTGGTTCCAGTTGGGGGAACATGGGCATTGCTCACATTTGCCAGGCCCTGGGAGCTGGGGGTGCGGAAGTGAGGAATGTCAGGGTTCAGGTCCCTGAAACAGTTCCACTGGGCTGGGGAGTGTGGTATCAGGTTAGAAGTGCAGAGGGTCGGGTCTGGGAGCTCATCCAAGAGCGGAGCCCTCAGTGGGTGAGAGAGAAACAAGCCAGGCCTGTTCACTCACCCCTCTTCTCTGGCGTGATACCCAGCTGGGGTGGTGGAGAACCACTGGATGGGCTAGCCAGATGGGAGAGTGCCTTCTCCATGGGTCCCAACCCTCCCTCAGGCTCCAATGGCACCTGCTCCCGAGAGCATTTCAAATGTGCCAGGGATGTTCACGCCACAGCCTGAGCTGCTGCCACCTCTGGGTGGTCTCTCTGTTCACAGACACTGTGCATACCTTTGCAGCAAGAACAGGCCTTTACTGTCCTTACTGTCTCAAAGGACAAGTGCCAAACAGCTGGTGCTCAATAAATGTTCAGTGACAAGCTTCCTGGACAGCCCAGCTAGGCCCAGACATGCCTCTGGTGGACCATCAGGGCCACTGACTTTCCCATTTGGTTTGCGATGGTACCTGGGGGAAGGCTGGCGCCGGTGTGCTCCAGCAGTAGGGGCATGATCAGACAAGTCCTGGACAGCCTGCAGGGTGGGTCTCTGGTCACACAGGGAACGGGCAAAGGGGAGTGGATGGGTCAGTGCCAAGCCTGCCCGGTCTTGTGGAGCACAAGGAAATGGGAATGGGAAAGAGGTGCACTCTTCACAGGAGGCTGCTGCTGGTCAGCTGGCTGCCGGCTTCCCCTCTCTGGGTCTGGGTACCAGTCTTATCCATCCTTATCTAAGGAGAAATACTCATGGCCTTTTCTCCCTCAGAGAGCAAGTGTGGGATCAAAAGGATGGTCGATGTGAAAGGGTTTTTGACAAACGCAAAATATTAGGATGACTGTTCACCCTCCCTCCCTTCCTTTCATCCACACATCCACTTGTCCCTCCTCCCTCCCTTCCTTCTCTCCACCCCGTCACTCACCTAATCATTCATCCACTGATTACTGATAAAGAAGTATTTACTGTGTACCTGCTGACATGTGACTTGCACCTTCTGTAGCGAAGGAGCTGAGAGTGCCCACAAGGGCATTTCCTGTCTGGGCCCCACTTCCCTCAGGGAGGACTCCTCTACCATCCCGACCTTTGCCCCATGGGGACCTCACCTTCCCTGGGCTTGGAGAGCCACAGAGCCATCCCTTTGGAAGGTGCTTCTGGGATCCTCTCCCCGTGGGGTCTCCCCCTTGCTGGGACCTCTCCACGTCCCTTCACACCTCCCAGCCTGCAGCATCCCCTCCCCACCTTATCCACGAAGGAGATCCTGTCAGCTCTACCCCTTGCTTGAGAGAGAGCCTTTGCCAGCTAGTGGTCTCCTGCACTGGGGTCTGATTTTTCCTCCACCTTCCAAAGGTGGGAGTCTTGTTTTCCCAGTTAAGCCACCAGCTTAACCAGCTTAACCAGCTGAGGTCCAGCCCAAGCCTGGGTCTCAGGCTTCTCTGGGCACCTACAGCGCCCACCCTGAGCCAAGCGTGCCTTGATTTCTGCCAACCCTTGCTGAGAGACGTAGTGGAGGGGAGACACCAACATGAGGCATGTGTCGGGTCTGACAGTTTACGTGGTAGCAGCAGCCCTGGGCTCCTCATGTCCCTGTGAGGCAAGCAGAGCTGACCTTATCCACTCTATTTTCACAGGAGGCAGGACCATAAGCTGAGTCACACAGGGACAGGAGAACACCAACTCTATGGCACCCCACCTGAGAGCCCAGACCACATGGGGACAGAGCAGGGACTAACAGGAGCCCGAGAAGCAGAAGGGAGGGCTGGCTGGGAACTGCTTTACCATGCCGTATGGCCAGGCCGGTGCAGCACCGAGCCTGCTGCCCTACTGGCTGCCAGGGCTGGGGTGACATTTGGAGGATGAATCCATCCCTCTGGCTCCCCCTGACCAGGGGCTCAATGGGCTGCCCCTTCCCCCAGCCCACCTAGGCTCCAATCACTGAGGGCTTGAGGCCTCTTAGTCTGTACCATCAGACCCTACCTGGGTTCTGCTAAGGCTTGATGGCAGGGCCCTCCACATCCCGAGTCAGCCCCAACTCCTCATCAACAAGGCCGACCTGCACCCAGATCAGCCCTTCTCAAACTCAAAGTAGGTATGAATCACCTACGATCTTGTGGAAATGTAGACTCTGATGCATGAGGCTGGGGTAGGGCTGAGACTTCAGTTTTCTAACAGGCTTCTGGGGATGCTGGTCCGGGGACCACACTTTGAGTAGCAGAGCTCTAACAGGCACCCTGCTCTGCTCTAGCTTCAACCCACTCTTCAAAAACACCCAGCCCCAGCTTCCCAGAGAGCCAACATCACAGAGAGAGACACGTCATGCAAAAGAAAAAGAAAAGAAACCTTTTTTCAAAAGTGGTCCCCGAGGGTGGGGGGAGTAGAGGTTAAAGAGAAGAGAGCCTGGGGACAATAGTGAATAGAGTTGGGATTATTTCCTGAACTCTGACTCCTCGTGGGAACGGGGTTATGAAAAGCTTTTCTTAAAATGGTTATTATTTAGTGGGCTGTCCAAAATAAACACACACACGCACTGCACGGAGCCAGGCAGGAAGTGAGAAACATCTGGGAGACATCTGGCTGCCGGAGAATGGGGAAGCGGGTTGGGGAGGGCCAGAGAGATCTGGAGACGGTCTCTGTGCTGTGGTCACCCACAGATGCACGCTGCCACGGCAGCAAGCCCCACGTCCGCCCCAGCACGAAACGGGCATGCACATGCACACATGCACACACATACACTCAGGGCATCCCAGTGACCTGGCAGGATTCTTGCTCACAGAGGGGCCGGGGGGACACACATTCTCGGAAGCGGACATCCTTGCTCTCAGCATCCGCCTACCCTCCTCCCTCGTCTCCTCCTCTTGGATGTTATTATATTTATGACTTGCCCCTCTGAGTACGCAAGCTGAGTATTTTCCTTCCACCTGCTCCCTGGTTATACTAGAAGAGCAGCCGTGGGAGGCAGAGAGCCCTGGAGCAGGTGTCAGCAGAGCAGGGGCCACCCTGCTCTGCCCTGAGCAGGGGTGTCACCCAGGGCGAGTCTTGAGGTTCCTCCAGGTCTCAGTTTCCTCCTCTGAGTAATGAGATGTAATGCTCCTGCCTGGCTCATCAGACAGAGAACGCCAGAGAATATCCACCCAGCTGATACTTACTGCAAGCCTCTGCAGGGCCAGAAAACTGCTGGGTGGTAGGTGTCGTTTTAAAGAGGTTATGTATGATTCAGACCTCAGCATGCAGGTTTAGGGTGTAGCCATAATGCCTGAGTGGTCCAGGGCAAGAAGCCAGGGCTTCCAGGGCCGGACCTGCTGCACCTTGGAAGGCTAGGGCTCAGAGACTCCTGCTGATGGAACACTGGGGCCTCCTTTACCATTTCTGTATGGGGAGTGATGTGTGAAGGAGACTTGGTGGGCAGGGCCCTTGCCTGTGCTCTGTGTCCTCAAAGATGCCTAGCCCAGTACTGGCTGCAGCAGAATAGGTGGAAGGTAAATAAACAGGAGGTTGTGAAAAGGGCACAGACTCTGGTGACAGACACACCAGGGTGCAGATCCTAGTCACACTATCTATGTGACCTTGGGCAAGTTGCTTCACCTCTCTTGGCCTTTGTGTCCTCAACTACAAACCGGGGAGAACAATGCTTAGCTCCAAGGGTTATGCAGCATGACATGTCAGGCTCTTCACAGTGCCTGGTGCTTGGTTAGCACTCAACAAATGTTATTATTCCAAGGCACAGCACAGGAGAGATTTTAAAAACAGCTGCCATTGTGTGTGATCAGCAATGCTGTGGTTGTCATCTTGCTCTATGTTGCAGAAGGCCTTTTTGAGACAAGTGGAGAGCCTTCCGGTCCACCCTGGACTCTCTAGTCCTCTTGCCTTGGCCATTCAGGTGAGGTGGCCTTGGGGGGGAGCTGTCTGTGAAGAGCCCCCCTGGGGAGCAGAGAATGGGACTCACCCTGGCTGAGTGCCTACTGCTGTACTAGCCCCATGATGATGGCATCTTCCCAGAACCTTCAGAGCTCTGCCATCCAACACGGCTGCCACTAGCCACATGTAGCTGTTTAATCTTTAATTAATTAAAATGAAAGCTTCAGTTCCTCAGATGCATAGCTCTATTTCCAGTGCTTAATAGCCACGTGCAGCTCGTGCTTCCATACTGGACAGCATGGGTAGAGAAGATCCCATCCCTGCAGGAAGGTCACCTGGACAGTGTTGCTCTAGAGGAGAGAGACGGCCCCCTGCACAGATGGGGAAACCGAGCCTGAAACCCAGGCTCCTTCTGCTTGGTCCCAAAGCTGCCCCACCCTCTGCCGGCTCCTCAGTGGAAGGCCTAGGTCCTCATCAGTGTTCCACAGTCTCACTTGTTGCTCTGCTGCTGTCAGGGCCAAGCCCAGGACACAGTGGGTGGAACCCAAGCCCCACTCTGTCCCCCAGGTCTCATCAAGGTGCCTCCTGTGCGTGTGTGTGAGATTCTGGGACCCCCTGACTAAGAGCTCAGACCCAGCGGTCTGTGGGTAACAGACATGTCATGAGGGGGCAGTGGGCACTCTTGGCCTGTAGGCTAGAGCCCCAACCCTCTGCAGGGGGCAGCTGGGTCTCACAGAGGACAATGGCTACACGAGGGCCGGAGAGGCAGGCTCACCACATTCCAGCTGCCAAGCATTCCTCCTAGATATGTGGCATCTGTCACTCTCAAAGGGCTAGACAGGCAGAAAATAGCCTCTCTGCACTCACCACCCCTCCAGGCAGAAGAGGGGAGTCCTGACCAGAAGCTGCAGGAGCCAGCTGCCCATCAGGAGCTCCAAGGCAGTCTCCCCTCTCCTTCAGTGGGCTCCTCCTTCTGGTTGAACTGGCTCGGGGATCTCACAGCATCTCACCATCAATTTCACTACTGTCTGGCCTTGTTTTGGGCACACTGAGCCTCTGCTTCCTCATCGCACAAAGGGGATCATCTCATCCAAGGCAGGATTAGGTAAGCTCAAGTGTGGGAGCACCAAGCACAGGGCCTGGCACACAGTCAGGGAGATGGAGGGAGGGCCAACAGCAAACTGGCCCCCTGAATCCCCACTCCCACCCTGCTCCTCACTCCCACCCTGCTTCTCTCTGTGGTGACTATAGAAAGCCCAGAAGACAGGCCCCAGGCCTCAGCAAAGCAGATCAGTATGAAGGGCCTCTCTGTAGCCTCTTGGAGCACCAGGCCATGTGGGAGCGTGGGAGCACTTCGCTAACGCCAGGGACTCCCGGGCAATCCTCACCTCCTCACTCTGTGACTCCAGGCCGACCCCACATCCTCTCTGGGCTGGAACCTCATCCAAGGTGATGTACACGATAGTAGGGCAGCGGCCTGGGCTGTGATTATCCCCATGTTAGAAGTCTATCATTAAGATTAACCTGGTCTTAACCCACGCTAATGGCCCAGGAGCACTATGATGGTCTTGCATCCTTGGGTGGCATTTAGAGGCTCTGGGCCTCGACTTGGGTAGTGGTAATGGGAGGCTCATTCCAGCTCAGAGAGCCTATGATTTAAAGATAGAGATCTCCTGGGGAGGTGCCAGACCAGGAAGACTGGCCTTCTCTCTTGGTGCCAGTTACTACAGTTAATGTTAAAGTCCAGCCCATGTTCCCAGGGACAAAGCTAGCTCTATCCGACAAGCATACCTCCCCTCCCTTCCAGGCCTCCCCTCATTCAGATGATATGGGGCCACCTGGGCAGTGCTCAGCAGGGGGCGGCGGGGATAGGGGAGGACAGCAAGGCCATTCCCAAGGGCAGCTCTTGAAATCAGGGCTTACATGCTCAGGCTGGCCTCTGGCTCATTCTCTGAGCAGACCAGGACCCCTGGGGCCAGTGCTAACTTTGCACATGGTCAGCCACCAGGTTCCATGATGTAAGCTGCTTCTCTGACTCCAGAGGGCTGAGCTGCAGTACAGACATGGAGTGTTTGCGGAAGCCTTCAAATGCCTTTGCAACGAGCCAAGGCAATGTCTAGGATATGTGTGTGGGGAGCTCTGGCTGCAGCCACGTAGTTATTAGTCTCTCTAGGAGGCCCCCTGGGCATCTGTGGCCTCCCCCGCACAGGCTTCTCAGGGATGCTTGGGCAACCTCTCCCCTAAGCCTCAAGATACAGGCTTGGACAGCAGTAGAAGGCAACCAGGTACCATGGAGGAAACGGTAGTAGTGCGGTGCTTATGGGAGTAGGGTCTGGAGGTGTGCTGCCAGTGTGAAAATCCAGCTGCTTGGCTTCTTTGGAAGGTGGGCTTAGAGTTCCTGCCTAAGGAGGCTTTCAGGATAAATGGGGTCAATATCAACAGAGTGCACTGAATAGCTCCTGGCGTGCATGGAGGCTACCATGATGATGGACTTTTAGGAACAGCAAGCCCTAAAGCAAAAAAAATAAAAAATAAAAAAAAAAAATCACAGTATCCTGGACTCTTAGGCTGTTAAGTAAAAAGAAGCTTAGCAGCCATCCAGGCAGAATTCCCACCAAAGTCTTCTTTGGTCCTTGGGGACTGCTATCAAGGAGCCTGTCTCCTCTTCTAAGGGCTGTCACGAACCTTCAGATTCCTCAGCCACAGGTGTCCTCAGGCTAGAAGAATGGCCAGAAATATAAAATACGCCTTCTGCTTTCCCCTGCTCCTGGAGAGGCAGTGGGGGATGGAAGGCGGGGGGAGAAGGGGTGAGGGGTCTCTGTCTTGATCAGAGAGGAGGCAGGCATCTACCCGGCAGGAAGGAAATCATCACTGCTGGCCTCTGCTTAGCCGTGACCCTAACAGGAAGTGATTGCATAGGCCCCTTGGAAGGCTGGAGTCTGGGACAGCAGAAGGCAGGACGAGGGATGGAGACCAGACCTTCCAGGCCTAGCCACCCACGCCCACCCTAAGGGCCCTGTGCCCGCACTGGAGCCTACCAGAGGCAGGCTGCACGCGTCAGCATCACCTCCACGGCTGAGACCGCTGGTTTGTGTGGGCACTGCCCATGCCCTGAGAGCCTTCATTCCTTTCTGGGGTTACTGGGGTCCTGGGGCAAGGTAAAATGAAGACTCAGGAGGTTAAGTCAGCTGAGAAATTGTTGTTTCCTTAGTGGCAAGTGGCTGGCTCGGGGCCAGTGGATGGAAGCCAGAGGAGGCAGATTTAGGCTTGATATCAACAGCTGTCCAAGTCATCCAAAAATGGAGCAGGCTGCATGGCAGGAGAGTGACAATGCCACTCAGGGTGAGGAGAGAGGCTGGCACGTGAGAAGCATGGCTCACAAGCTCTGGGGTTCTTTTGGGGGCAGAGTTTTTGGGAGGGTAAGGAGAGACCATGGGGTAGGAGATGGGGGCAGGGAGGGAAGGGAGGCAGGTTCAGCAGGAGCCATCTCTAATGTCCACCTTCTCACCCTATCTGGAGCCACTGGAGCCCAGCTGTTCCCACCTCCAAGCACCCCACATAGGACACCTGTTTATTTCTCCAGGAGCCCAAGGCCAGTCTCCCCAACAGAACAGGCAGCTCCCAAGGGCAAACCCATTGATTTCTATGTACAGAGTGCATGCAGAAATAGGATGGAACTCTGTGAGGCTGATTCAAGAAATCAGGGCTTCAGGCTCACCAGGAACCCTCTGGCACTGGGTATCACTCATGGCCCAGGAGTCTGCTGCACACCTGGGGACGACGCCCTGCTCTTGCACTGCTGAACAGAGAGAATGGGGTGGGGGTGGGAGTGGGGGTAGACCAGTTTAACACCAAATACTAACAGCAGAGCACTAACAATTTACCAGCCCTGAGCTGGATCCTTCTCAGGGATTCTTATCAGGCCCTCCTAGCCTCCTATGAGGTAGGAACTGCAGGTGAGAGGGAAATGCGGTGCAGGAGAAGTGATAAGGCAGCCAGGTGACTCAAGGAGGGGAGCTCCTAACTGCTCAGCAGGGTGAGGAACCACCCTGCTGTCCCTTGTCCCACCCACCCCGCTAATGAGATGGCTACTGCCAGCCTCCTTCATTCCCTGCACCGGCTGCTACTTCAGCACCCCTTCCCGGTGACTAGGCTCTCTTGGGGGAGGGGGGGTCTCTGGTGACCTTACACTGTGGAAGACGGTTCCCCTTCCCAGGCTGCTGCTAAAACTCACCCCACTACCCACAAAGTCATTGCTGCCATGTGAACCCTGGACTGCTAGGTGTCTCTGAGGTGAGAGGAGGTGCTAAGTCAGCCTCTCCTGGGTCACAGGCACCCCAGGGATGGGTGTGGGGTGGGGTGGATTTGGGGTGGCTGGAGGACACGCCACTCAAATCTGACCCCACCCTCTTCACCATCCAGAATGGCTCTAGGGCACGGAAATAAGTTATCAGTCCTCAGTTTCTAAGGCTGAGCCTTAAGAGGCCCAGCAGGAGACTGAAGATGCAGCGGGGAGGGGTATGCAAAACATGGAGGTGGGGCCTCATGTGCCTGGCAAGGTCAAGGCAGGCGGGGAGGACAGAGGACAAGAGTGAGTGGAGCCACAAAGCCTGGGGCTCACCAGAAGCCTGGGAGAGACGGCAGCAGCCCTGCACTCCCTCCTCCCTGGGGAGGGACCAAGCCTGCTGGTGGGTGCCCCCCCCTTCAGAAGTACTCAGAACTCTCCACAACAGTCTACCTCTCAGTTCCATGAGCAGTCCCTTCCCAGGGCTCTGTGTGGCCTGGAGACCGGTGTTTCCAACAGGAAGCAGGCTTTCCACCTGGGGTGGGGGCCACCAGCACCACCTTATGTTTAATGATCACACTCCTATTTGTTTAGTTTCTGAACAGCCCCTGATTTCTGCCTGAGGGAGTTCCAGGCAGTCAGGCTATTTGTGGGGAGGTTAATGAGGCGACACAGTGGAAGCCAGCGTCTCTCCCACCCCTCTGTGGGAAGACAGAGGAGGCCCCTCCATCCCCAGTTACCTGCCTGGTGGGGCCTCTCCCCACCTTCCTCATCCTTCCCCGCTCAGGTTACCACCCCTCCTCCCCCACCTACCCGCTCACCACAAAGGAGGAAAACGGACTGCCTGGCGTTTTACTGTTTTTACTAGCCTTAGGGTAAGCATTAAATGTTTCTTAAGACAGAAAAGGACTTATGAAGACCTGCTAAAGATCACTCCTGCTCCCAATAAAGCTGTCCCTCCTGGAACCTAGAGAAGCTGCAGGCTCAGTGAGGACAGAGGCAGGAGGCTCCCAAGACACACTTGACCCTGCACCTACTCTGTGCTAACCACCTTAGAGGCACTCCACATGCTAACACTGGATCCTCACTATTCTCACCTCCATTTTACAGGTGGGAGAACTGGGGCCTTGAGAGGTGAAATAACCATCCAAGGTCACATGGTTGGTAAGAGGTAAAACTCAGTTTGGGATCCAGGCTACCAGACTCCAAAGACCCCTGACCACTGAGCTCTATATAATTTCATTTAAACTTCATGACAAAAGGGTATTATGGGGTGGATTGCTATTAATTCCATTTCGAGGTTGCAGATGAGTCTCATATAGGCTAACTTGTCCCAGGACACATGGCTAAGGAGTGGGGAAGGTGGCATTTGAACCTGGTCTTTTACCAGAGCTTGTCCATATTAGGGCAAGTCTTAGTGACCAAGAGACAGGGGTCCTCGGAGGATGTGTTCATAAAGCTCCGTGGTTCTCACAGCCCCTAAGTTCAGCTCCTGGCTCCTTGGCCTCTGCCACTCTACACCCACCCTAAGTTCTGAGCTGTCCTCCACCCCAGGCTGGCCTGTTTGCCTCCACATTCCGGTCCCCACATTCCCATCTCCTCCAGAAAGCCTTCCTCCATCCCAGTCATGGAGATCCCTCCTCCTCTAAGCTAGAGAAGATAGAAAAATCTATCTTCTCCCCCATCTGCAATTTTTTGAGCTCCTTGGGGCAGGTTCTGAGTCCTCTTACGCTAGGAACAGAGACAGGAACTAGAAAAAAATGGTTTCTAGTTCTAACCCTAACCCTAATCCTTAGGAGGAAAGGGTTCACTGTTTTGAGGAGGAGAAATCCAGGAGCAGGCCCCTCTGTGGCCTCTTAAAATTGCCACTGGCCTTCAAAGAGCTCCAGGGATCCCTAAGCCTGGGCCACCCCAACCAACCCCCCAGAGAAGGGCAGCAGATTTCCTCTGCACGGAGGACACACCAAGGCATATGTGAATGAGGGGGTCACTGTTCATCAGGGTGGGATGGAAGAGCCCTGGGCCCAGCTGAGGAGCTCTGAGAAAAGCTTTATGACTTTCTAAGTGGGCGCTCTGCTGACAGCTTAACGGCCAGCTCCTCTCAGCCCCGGGCTTCATATTTACGAGCTGGCTCCGAGGGGGAGGCTCAGGAATCCAGCCCACACCACCCGATCCTCAGCCCTCTGGCTCCGGGGCCAGGAAGCCATAAAAAATGAGCTTGCATCGCTTCCCTTCCCCCAAATGGTTTTAGGGGGATGGGGGAAGGAATGGTGAGCAGAGGGAAGGTGTAGGGCCTTTTCCAAAGCCTTGCACAAGCACACTCAGTGAGAGAGACGGTTGGCCCCTCAGTCTCCCTGACACTCCACTGCCCAGGCTCCTTCAGCAGCATTGCCGGACTGGTCTGGACTGGCATCCCTAGCCTGTGCCGCTAACAGCTGGACATAGTTGTATTCATAGAGAACCTACTCCAGGCCAGGGTATCACTTCCAACATCTCATTTAATCTTTACAACAACCCTGGGAAGTCTGACAAGGTTTAGAGTGGTGGTGTCTGTGGGCTCAGATCTTCAGAGTCCCCTCCTGCCCCCATTGAAAGAAGACTGTGTGTCCTCATTCCACACAGGCTGCCTCCTCAGTTTATAGAGGAAGCGTGTAAGGCACAGAGAGGGAAAGGAACTTGCCCAAGGTCACACAGTACGTTAGTGGTAAAGCGTGGACCTGAATCTAGGGCTCCCAACTCCCAGGACGGGAGCATGATGCAGACTCCTGACTCCTGGAAGATGAAAAAGCATCTGACCTGCCAGTGGGTGAGATGGGCACGATCCCTTCTCATTCTGAATGGGTCTCCTTGTCTGCACATTGCCTGAATGGGACCAGGCGTTCTCCAGGGGTCGCCCTGGAATGCTAAGGCTGGGGTTTGACAATGGTGCCTAGTCCTAGGCCTAAGGTGGTGGGGAAGCCCCTCCTTTTCAGGCTGAGGCCAGGAGGCCACACCAGCCCTGGCTGCCCTAAGAACAGTCCCCAGAGCTGGAGGCCGGGCTCGGGGAGCCCTTGAGCACCCTCCCTCCCCTGTCCCTAAGTGTCCTCAGCCCCTGTCTGGCCTGGGAAGGGCCAGCATCTCCCACAGGATGTGGCCGTCTGGCTGGCTGCAGCCTCCACCACATCCCCTCTGGGCACTGTCCAGGCCCAATGCTGAGGAACACTGACCACGGAAGTGACCCCACCCTCTGTCCCCATCCTGGCCCACTCTGGCACAGCCCCCAGTCCACACACCCCTTCTTTCCACTGAAGTGGGTCAGTCCACCCAGGGAAATCAGTCCTCAGCTCTCTGCTGAGCTGGGGGCTCAGGCTGCAGTGGAGGCTTAGTAAATGGCCATCGAGACCCCAGATGGATGGAGGCAGGCCTCCCAGTAACCACCCCCAACCTCATGCCTTTCTCTGTGCTCTGAGCCCCCTCCCTGGTGGCCCCCCTAGTGAGGGGCTGTCTGCAGATAATCAGGGAACAGATTCAGAAAGTAGGAAGAAAAAAAGCACTCAGGCGCCAGACAGGATCCTTATCTTCTGGGGCGGAATGTCAGAGGCAGCGGCAGCAGGGCAGGAGTCCTGCAGGGGAGGCCCTGCATCTGCAGCTGGGGAGGGGAGGAGGGGAAGAGGGGAGGAGGGGAGGAGGGAACCCACCCTGGGTGCCGGGGAGGGAGGGACTTCGATGGTCTGTTCTGGGCCAGCAGAGCCTGAGGACCAATGGAATGTCGTCTTGCCTAGGAAGAGGTCTAGACACCAAATCTTCCCCTCTCTGGCCCAGCTCTCAGGCCTCACTTGTTCAGACTGACCCTAGGACCTCCCCAAGGAAACGGGGTGGGGGTGGGGGTCAAGGTAAGTCCCAGACCCGGCAGCCCTGAATTAGCTGGGCCATAAGACTCTGGCCAAGTTCCTGACAGACTGTGCCTCGATGCTCTCACCTGTAGAGTGCGGATTAAATCCCCCACTGCCTCTTGCACTGAACCACTGGGATCCTCCATGAAGACATTTGTGGAACCCAGCAAGGACCATCAAAAGAGGCTGTGTTCTGCCTGGCACTCTGAGTCTTCCACACCTCCCCTACCCCCAGAGGCCTCCCTGCGGGTTCTCACACAACTTGGGAACCTAAAGGAAGGCCGTGCCAGGGGTTTTGCTTCTTGGTCCTGGCCGCCCACATGCAGTGGCACCTCTCACAAAGTGGAAGCAGGTTTTCTGATGGCACGCTGTTTTCTCACGGTGGTCCATAAACCAAGAATAGGACCAATGAACTTTGGTTCCCCTGGACTGGACTTCTCCTCTGGGGCTGCACTAAATCCCAAGAATAAGGGGTTATCTTTGTGGGGCCCCAATAAAGACCCCTGGAAGAGGGTAAAGGGCACAGGCCCCACATGTGGGTTCAAATCCAGCCCTGTCACTTTCTGACTACGTGACTCTGGACAGGTGTCCTCACCCCCCAGTCCCTACCCTGGGGCCTTAGTTTCCTTATCTGTAAAATGAGGGAGATGTCTCCTCCACTGTAACATTCTATGACTTAACACTTGACCTAACAGTTGGGGGACAGGAAACATACCCTCATACACATAACAGAGAAACTTCAAACTGAGTGTGAGCCAGGTATCTGGGAGTACCCTGTGGCCACCTATGGGCACCCTGGTCCTAATTTCCTGGTGGCCTCAGCCAGGAGCAGTCCGAGTGGGCCAGCCTCCTGTTGGACTTGGGCTAGTTCATCTGCCAGGGAGGGGGCCAGAAGTGCCAGCGAGTATCCACAAAGAGAGGCTTCAGGCTGGCACTGGGGATTAAAGGCATGTTCCCCTATGCCTCACCCACCTCCCCAGTCCCCTGAGGGCATGGCTGGCCTGTCCCCCAGCTGTCATCTGCAAGGGCTGGTCCTCATTAGCTGCTATGGCAGCCAGGGGTTGGGGGTGGAGGTGGCAGGCTGTGAACTAAAGCCAGTCTGGGACAGGACCCACCTTTGGGGCTGGAGTGAATGATGGACAGGGGACAGGAAGGGGTATGGGAGGGAGTAGGAAGAGGCGGCATGAAGGCATGGCCAGTGGGAGGGGGGAAGGTGAGAGGTGGCTGGAGCCCCAGCATTTTCCGGGCTGTTATTCTGGGCAACTTTTTATTTATTCAGAGGCTGGGGATGCGGCTTAGCATCTGTCAGCTCAATATTTATTACAAGCACATCGGCCGTGTACCACGGACCCTGGGATGGGGCCACCGCAGGACCCTCTTCCCCCTTCTCCTCCTTGCCAGGGCACTTGAACACCTACAGGGAAGAGCTGAAGGGCAGCACCTTTCTGAAAGACTGCCCAGTCCAACTCTTTGGTTCACCTTTGGGAAAACTGAGGCCCAGAGGGAGAAGCAGCCTTGCTCAAGGTCACGGGGCACTCTGGTACCTGGATCCCTGATCTTTCCATTTTTCAGGCCACCAGAACAGACAAACGCCGCTGGAGTAAAATACCTCAGACCATGTGGTGAGATGCGACAGTGCCCTGCCTGCCCTCCAGTCCCCCCCCCCCCCACCCAGGTGCAGGCAGCACAGAAAGGGACCTTGGCACAAGGTCGCAGCTTTGCCACATGAGTCTTTTACGAGGTGCTCAACCCCCTACTCCCCGGCCTCAGTTTCTTCCTCTGTACAAGCAAAGTGATCACACCCACCTAACAGAGCAGCTGAGAGAATTGCATGAAAAAACCCTGGAAATGGGCAAGCACCATACAACTGGAATTTGTTTATCGATTTAGATGCTGCATGGGCTGGGGTGGGAAGAAGTGAAGCAGGCAGGATGGCCACGGGGGAGGACTGGTGTCTGTCCATGGCCACCAAATCCCTTCTTTATCCCAGCCTCCAAGGCAAGGCAGGAGGCAACTGACAGATCAACAGCAATAGCACCCACTTAACCAACTGAAGACACATAAATGATCCAGAGCAGCACTGGGGGGCGCCAGCTGGCAGAGCTGATCTGGACATGCCCCCTACCTCCCCAGCTCTGAGCCTTCTAGCAGCCTGGCAGCCGTGAGGTCAGCTTGCAGAGCGGTGGAACCTCCCCCGCCCACCATGCGCGGAGCCAAGAGGAGCATGGCACTGCCAGGGCCCAGCTGGGGCGGGTGCCAGCTTGGATTCCGTGGGTTCCTCCTTCCTCCCGCACCCTCTCTGCAGTCGCTTCTCCTCCAGCTCCCTGATCACATCCCAGAGCATCTCCCCCATGAACACTCTAAGATTGCTGCTTCTCATATAACACATAAGCTGTGGTGTGAACTTCTGGTAAATGAAGATCTTATTTAAAACTGTGTGCTACCAGGGGAGAGGAAGAGACAGGTTCCAACACAGCTCAGCTGACTTGCCAGGAAAAGGAGGTGCTGGGACAGTGCAGGGAGCCACCAGCCGTTCCTAGGAAGTCACTGGAGAGGGGCTGCGGGGCCCCAGGCAACACTCCCAACTCCGAGGGTCACACAGAGTAGTACTTTCTCTAACTGTGCAGGAGGGGAGGGCAAAGAACCAACCCCCATTGGAGGTCTGGAACAAAGAGTGGCTTAGCCTTGCAGGGCTTTCCAAGAATGGCAGACCTTTGGACCAGAGAGGCTTCGGAGATGATCAGAAGCTGGGGCATCTATCTTAGCAGCATAACAGAACCACTTGAGTTACTCTGAAAGCTCCCGATGCCCAGACCAGACCCTAAGCCCAATTAAGTCAGAATCTCTGGGTGGGACCCAGGCAGAGGTGAAACTATTGACCAACCAAGGCTGAGAACCACCAAGTTCTCTTTCAAACAAGAAGTGTGCCTCTAAATCACCTGAGGTGCTCTGTCAAAATTCACTTGCCCAGACCAGAGCCTCTACGGGTGAAGGCCAGGCATGTGAATTTTTCAGGGGGAAAAAAAAACTCTAAGAGATTCTTATATACAACCCTGGTTATTCATCCATTGGGCACGAGGGCCCAGTCTATGCTGGTGCTGTTCTGGGCCTGGAGGGACAGTACTGAGTGACATGCCCTCATGGAGGAGTTGACATGCTAGAAGGGTGACAGATAATAAACCAGCAAGCTCATAAGTACATACACACATAATTCCAGATGGTAGTAAGTGCTAGAAGAGAAGTAACAAAGCATGGGGATCAGGGAAGGGCTCTCCGAGCAAGGGACATCTGAGCCAAGCTGGCACCCAGATGGCAGGAAGGAACCAGCCACGTCAAGTTCAGTGGTGAGAGTACTCCACACAGAGGCATGTTTACTGACGTGGGAACTGCGGCCTCCTGTCGGCTGCAGACCCACATTCTCATCAAAACCCCTGTTTACAGGTCCTGGCTAGACAGGAAATGCGGAGGAGAGGCCAGTGATGTCACAACTGGCCTCTTTTGGCCCCTCAGGAAATTCTACAGCGGCTCGACTACAGGGATTTTAGACAATGCACACCTGAAAGCCATCAGGGACCTCAGATTTCCCTGATCCAACCCCCTCAGTTAACAGATGGGGAAACTGAGGCTCAGACAGAGGCAGTGACTTGCTTTTGTGTGGCATCTCCCTTCTGAAAGGGTTAAACCCTTCTAAAGGGTTCTAAAGGGTTAACTCCAGTTAGACTCATACTGGAGTCACTGTCAGGCCCACTGTCCACCCATCCCCCAAATTCCCGGCTGTTCTTTCTCTCAGTACCAACAACCTATGTGTGCCAGCCACGGTGCAAGGCCAGGACCCACCGGGGGGCTGGGGTGGGAAAGTGGGGCCTCCCCATTGTCTCTCTGAGGGTGGGGAGGTCCTTTCTCCCACACCGGGAAGCCCATCAAAGGTCAGAAAGAACGGTGCCAGATAAGGCTGTGGAATTTGGAATTTAGTGGGGTCTGGAATTTCCCTATTGTGGAAGGCTGGTCTCTGCTGTCTACCCATGGTGAGGTTACATGGCACATTCTGGGGAGGGGGAGGTGGCCCAGGTCTCTGATGTGGAGAGGAGGGCGGAGTGGGCAGAGAGAAGCAGCTGGCTGTCTGTGGAACATCCCTGTCCAGGACAGGCAAGCTGGGTCCTCTGCGGACAGACCACTGAAAGCGGCCACTGCTTGCTCCTACCTTACTCCGCCCTGATTTCCACCTTTGGAGGTGATGCTGCAGCCAGAAGGGCTGGAGGCCGGGGGCTGTGTGTTCTGGGGTCAGCGGCTTCCCTTGCAGAACCCCAGGGTGAGGAGAGCTCCTGTGCCCTGAACAGGTGTACCCCTAGCCTCTCGGACCAATCAGCACGAAAGTTGTGATAGTTCCTTCTAATCTCCTGCTGAATTTCCTGGGATAAAACCTAGAGGTAAGACACGTGGTCCTGGAAGGACAATCTAGAAGAGTCTTGATTGCTTCTTAATCTTTCTCAGCCATGCAAGAGTGGAGGGGGCTGGTAAGAGCGGAAAATCAAGCAGCCACAAAGCAAGTCCGGGGATGACTTGGGCAAGTCAACTCCCTCTCTCTGCCTCAGGTCCCCCATCTTAAGGAAGGAGTGAAAGCACTCCCCCTGACAATGTCCTGGGGTTGCTGAGAAGCTCAGCTTCACTTGTGAAGGTGCTTTTCATACGAAGCGCTCCATGCCTGTGCGTGATGGGCACCACCCTGACGTGTGGTGGGCAGGAGCACCAGAAACAGCATGGGGCCGATTCTCACCACCAGTTTTCACTCAAGTGAAGGGGATATTGGGCCTTCGTGTGCTGCTTAAAAGGTCTTCCAGGCTGGGTTACTAAGGACTGCACCCTCCCCGGCATACATTACAATTCCCCGGAAGGAGGCTTGGAAAGGAAGTCCAGGCAGTGAGATGAAGATGCCCAAGCACCTGGGAACTTCCGTTTAGCCAGCTCTTTTCAGTGGCGATCAGGGCCCCTGGGGACTTGGGCTTGCTCTTTCGTCCAGTGGGCTGTAATGGGGAGGTGGGGAGGATGGCTTACTTCAGGCTTCCAGCAGCTCATGACCCTGCAGAGGCCAGACCCTCAACTGGCCCTGTCCTTTCCTCTGCAAGCTGCACAGGGCCCAGGGTAGGGCAGAGAAGGATGCTGTCAAGGATGTAATAAATGACTTATTGACTGGCAACCAGCGTTCTCAGGGGTCAGAGCAAGACCTTCCGGCAATTATGCCCTCCACTGCCTGCCCAAAGCCCCACGCGCTCTGTGTCCCGGCCCCTTCCCCCCTAGACCATCTGACTTGCAGCCGCTTGAGGGGTGCAGACAACCCCCTATGGCGGCTAACTTTCCTACCCATGTGCCCACATGAACACACACTCTCTCAGACCAATCCTTAAAAGGGCAGAGTCTGAGGAGAGGGTGACTGATGATGCTGGCTGTGACAGGCTTGTGGGAAAAGCCCAGTTCTGCCCAATAATCAACAGTACTTCATTGAGGCCAGGATCACATCACCGGGGCATTATGCATTTTACAAAGCAGCTCCAAGTTCTGTTCAGTCACCACACAATCACTCCACGAGTCATCACCAAGCAGCCAGTGCTCACCAGGACATCCAGGAAGGTACACAGTGGATAAGATCTGGTTCCAGGGAGTGAATGCAGAGTGGGCTCCTGGAAAGGGCACTGAATCTGGAGTCCAGAGGCTAGGGCTCTTCCCAGACTAGGCTCTGACCTAAAAGCTGGGAGATTAGGGTGGGTCACTTTACTTTCCCAAGCTTCATTCTGCTTCTCTGCTAGCACCTTCCTCCTAGAATCATTACAAGGACTAAATGAGACAATGCGTTCAAACTGGCCCATGTGGGCTGGAGAGCAGGTCCAGAGCAGGAGGGAGGCCAGGCTCAGAGGGCCTATACCACACCTGGCCTGCAGATGGAATGTATGTGGATGGGACCCTCACAGGTCAAGGAGACAACAAACGAAACAACCTCCTCAGCATCTTTTACAACTCTGTATAGAACAAAGTGTGTGTGTTTATATGTATGTGCACATATGTGTATGTCACAAGGGACTAGAAAAGGAGGATCCAAGACCCATCGAAGTCCCAAGGAGCAACTTACAGAGCCTGTAAATAAATAATAAAGAACATCATATCCCACATCTCACAAAGCTTTTTGCACACATGAACTAATTATGATATTGGTCCCACCTTCCATCTGTGGCCAGTGGTGTAGGATTCATTAACCCCCACTTAACAAAAAAGGAAAGCAGGTCCCAGGGGCTGCAGGGAGGTGTCAGGACCACACAGAGCCAGAAGTCACAACTCAAGCCAGGGTAGGGCCGACACTTGTGGGTCCTGCGCCTCTCCATGTTCCTTGGGGGCAGCATGGGGAACCTGTCCCCCAACACTGGGCTCACTGCTTATATCTATAAGCAGAGTGGGATGGGGCATCTGATGAGGAAGCCGAATGTATTCAGGAGGCCATGAAAGAATGAGAAGAGCGGTCTGGGTCTGGCCTGGTCTCACATGCATTCCTTTCTTACATGAAAGGTGGAATCCTACAGATACTCTGCTGTGCTTTGCTTCTTTTACTTGCCAGTAAGTCCTAGGAATCTCTCTGTATCAGCTCATGAAGAGTTCTAACATCTTTTTAAGGGCTGCATAGTACTCCCATGTATGTGTGGCTGTACCATAGTTTATTTAGCTACTCTGCCAGGTATTCGGGTATTTCCAATATTCTGTGATTACAAATAATGCTGTAATCAATCATTAGTCACATAGGCATTTTTGTATCAATAAAGGTATATCTTAAGGATTGATTTCTAGAATTAGGATTGTTCAGGCTAAAAATAAAGTGTAGATGCAGTTTTAAGTATTGCCACACCATCTCTCCGAAAGATTATACCAATTTGCATTCCCACTGGCAGCATCTGAAAGTGCCTGTTTCCCACAGCCTCCCCAATGGAAATGTATAGTCATAATTTTTAATTTTTCCAGTCTTGTGAGAAGTAATATCTCACAGTTATTTTAATTTGCATCTTTCTAACTATAAGTGAGTTTTAACATTTTTTCATGTTTGAGGGTCACTGTGAATTGTCTGTTCATGTCTTTTTCCCACTTTTTAATCATTTTTTTTGGTCCTTTGTCCCTCAGTACTTTGGAATGCTTTATGTACTAGAGACCTCGGTCTTTTGTGGTATATATTATGAACATTTCCTCCCAGTTTATCAAATATTTTTGTCTTTTGACTTTCTTTAGAACACTTTACTGTAAAAATTTTTTAAATTTTATGTAATAAAAATTATCAATTTTTAATTTGTCTCTGGATTTTGAGTCATAGTTAGAAAGCCTTTCCCTACCCCAACATTGAAGATAAATTCCCCCAGTTTCCATCTAGCACTACCTGTATGGTAACACTGTTTACATTTAGATCCCTAGTCCATTAAAAGTTTATTTTTCTGTTTGGTGTGAAATATGAATCAAAGTGTATCATTTTCTACATGGCTACTCAGTTCTCCCAGCACCATTTATTAAAAAGTCTGTCTTTATCCCAGTGATCTGAGATACCACATTTGCATACATGCCATTTCCATATACATTTGGGTCTAATTCTGGGCTTTATCTTATCTTCAATTGGCCTATCTGCCAATTCATGAACCAGCTCCACATTTTTTAAATTATAAGGCATTATGGTATGTTTTAATATCTGGTAGGGATAGTTTTACTTCTTCTTTACCCATTCTTGTGCCCCTAACTGAACCCTCTTAATTAATTACATTGGCTAATACTTCTAGCACAGTGTTGAATGGTAGGAGAGATGGAGGGCATCCATGCTTTCTTAGTGATCTTAATGGAAATGCTCTTAGTGTTCCCTCATTAAATAAGATACTGACTTCAGGGTTAAGGTGTGTGTGTGTGTATATATATATTATATATATATAATCATACTAAAAATTATCCTTTAATTCCTGTATTTTTGAATGTTTATACCAAGAATAGTTGTTGTGTTTTGTCCAAGACTTTTTCAGCACTTATAATCATATGATTTTGTCCCCTTAGATTTGTTAATATGCTCTCTGATATTAATTTGGCATGTGTTATTAATATTAGTGGATTAATTTTGAACCAATCTCACTTTTCTAGAATAAATAAGATTTAGTAATTATATATTATTTTCCTCAAAAAAAGAAAAGGAAATGGAATTGGATACCAATGATGACAGCTACCATTTATTGAACACTTTCTCTGTCCTCTATACATACTATTGTCTGATTCAAGCCTCAAGATAGCTATATGAATTCTCATTTAACAGATGAGGAAACTGAGACTAATGATGGTGAAGTAGTCTGGCCAACATCACATGGCTAGCAAATAAGAGACAGGACGGGATCTTGGGTCTCAGTGATTCGCAAGGCCTTAGTAATGCATAGGCAGCATTATTTAGCTGTTATTTAGATATATCAAAAATGTTTATTATTTGATAAGGTGTTGGAAGGGGAACATCTCTGTAGGAACTGGGAGGAGGGCCTGCCCCTACTTCCCAGAGCCCTGAACTGCCCTCCTCAGCCCACCTGCCCGAGCTCAGCAGACGAATGGTGTGAGGGGCTAGGGAGGGCTGCTGACCAAGTGTGCTGTCAGCAAGCAGCCCGCAGGATACCCCAAGGCTAGGCAGCAAGCAGTCCTCAAGGCCTGCTGCGTCCCCTTCCAACCTCAGCCCTGCTCTGTCTTGGCATTTATGTCTCAGGCTCCAGACAGAGTGGGAAGAGCTCAGAGACTGAAGACACGTCCAGGGAGATGGTGGACTGTGAGGGAACAAAGTGCAGGCAAGAAAACCTGAGCCTCTACTCCCTGCTGGTTCTGCCTGTCCCGTTTTCTAAGAACAGGCAGCCGGCCGAGGGATTATGTAACTTCTGGTGGGCACGGCAGATGGTGTGCTGGCTCGGACACATCAAACCCAGCACTGACACTAACCTTCCCTGACGTGGCCTCTGGCCTCCTCTGCTCCAGGCTATGGAGCAGAGAGAGTGGGAAGGGACCCAAACTCTTGTCATCGAGCTGCATAGCCATGGCCAGCCAGGCCACGGGGAGAAGCCAGGGCCCACCCACCAGCAGAAGGTTCCTGCCAGGGAAATGGAAACACAGGTCCTGTCCTCCCTGCCCCAAGGGGTGATGGAACCAGGACTTGAACCCAGTTTACTGATTCTAGGGCAGACCCTCTTCATTAGGACAAATGAGGACACTGAACCCAGAGATGGAAAGGAACTAGCTCAATGCCACACAGCAGATTAGCTGCACGGCTAGGATTAGAATCCAGGCTTCCTTATCCTCAACTCAGGGCTGTTTCTGCTGTTGTCTCCTATGTGTGTGCGTGTGTGTGTGTGTGTGTCTGTACTGAGTGGGGTGCACTGGCAGGAAAATGTGGGGCTAGATCAGATTTGCAGCAGGGGTTGCTGTGCCCATCAGCCCTGGCTGTCTTGGGCTGCCAGACAGGAGTTTCAGCTCAGCCTGTGTTAGGGGCTCCTGGCAAGGGCCAGCGGGTGCCCAGCTGTGAGGGTGGCAGTGGGGCCAGGACTACTGCTGCCTCAGATAAGGGCCTAGGGCTGTTTAATCTCCCAGGGATGCTCCCTGAATGTTAACACTGGACGCAGTGCCAGGGGGAGCCTGGCTTAGCCAGACTCTGTAGCCAAAACTGCTCCCCTGCATCAAACCCAGCTCCTGCCGACACTGGTGGCAGGTGCTCTGGAGGACTGAGGCCTCCGATCCGACTCTGTGCACGAGCCTTTGGATATTCCTTCTCAGCCCACACATGCTCCCAGGCCTCAGGGCCAGTGTCCCTGCAATGGACATTCTCTTGAGCCTCTAGAAGGCAAGATGGAGAGGAAAAATCAATGGGCTTGGGACTGCAAGGAGGAAACAAACATCTTTAAAGGGCCTGGACCAGCCGGGCTTTGTTAAGACTACCTTGCAGATAAGTACAAAGTTTACCAGCCCAGCAAATGGCCACCAGTCTGCCTTCTCCACACAAGGGGACTGAGGGCACTTGACTGTAGTACTTGATTAATTCTTTGTTGCTCCAACTGGATTTAGTGAATTTCTACCTGGGGGCTCTGACCACTTAAGACTTGGCTATGACTTCCATTGTAGCCGGTGCATAGTAAGAGACCCAAGTCAGCAAGCAGGAGAGAAAGAACAGAGAGAAGTAGGCAAAGGTGGGGAGGGGTGGGGGCTGTAAGCAAAGCAATGAGAATCTTCCAACTCTGTGGTTACATAACTATAGCAGCAAGTCCAAAGCACGGTGGGGACCGAGTCACAGCAAAGACTGACCACGAGTTGCTCATTCATCCGTTCTACATGTGTTTACCAAGCACCCTCTGTGTGCCAGGGACTGTGCTTGGCGCCAGAGACAGGCAAGTGAGCAAAATCAGACAAATCTGACCCAGTCTCCCTAGTCACTGAGTGTCACCGCTGCTCACCCATCACCTGGTTGTTTCAATCCCATCTTGCCCTCCTAATCCCCAGGGCCCCAGCTTGGGTAATAAGGAAAGAGAAGGGCAGGAAGAGGCCCCATAGGACATACTCCACCACACCCCAGGTCATTGCTCACTCGAAGTCTCATTCTGTCCTGCTGTGTCACAGAATGACCAAAGGAGGGATGGGGGAGGGGGCCAGGAACAACTACCTTTCCCAGAATTTCTGCCTTTACTTCTTGTAAGCTCTGCATCCTCCATGGGTGTCCAGGCCCCAGGCTGGGCAGGCGGGCACCTCTGATCACATTACAGAGCTGCTCTCCTTTGGCTCTGTCTCCTGACGCCAGTAAGGCCTCCAGACGCCGTTCAGGGCCTCTGGGGTTACAGGCTTCTGGGTGATCTCAGCAGGAGATGTTCCTCCCAGACCTTGGGGATGCCTCCTGATATCTATCAGGCCCGGGTGGGCATCAGGACCAGAAAAGGCACCCCCTCTCTTCCTGCCCCTCTTCCTGGCCCCCTGGTCAACCGGGCAGCGCCACTAGGAATTCTCTGTCCCCCTGTTTTCCTGCTCAGAGATGTACAGAAAAAGAAGCAGGGCCCAGCCCCAGTCAGGGGTCAGCCAGATTGAGGGTGGGGGGAGGCAGGAAGGAGGAAAGCCAGTGGGAATCAATGGAACCTACTCTGTGCCAGGACTCACATCATAGCACCACCCAGTATAGGTAGTGGGGTCACCCCCACCTCATCGATGGGGACACTGAGGTATAGAGAAGTTGAGCCACCTGGCCCAGGTACGCAGTGAGAGGCAAATCCTTTTAATTTCGAAGCCTTGGCTCTTTCCACCAAGAAGGGACCTCTGGCTCCAGAAATCTTGTTTCACCAGGTGATCAGATGGCTGAATTCAGAATCTGTTTCCTGGGTTGGGTGTGTCAGATGTTCCCACCCCACACCTTCACATGTATACCCTCTACCGGGAACACTCTTTCTGTTCACTCAAACTCTGCTCATCCTTCAAAGGCCAGTCAAGCACCATCCTTTTCTTCTCCAGGAAGCCTTCTCTGACCAACCACCCAGGCTCACAGGAGCCTTCTCTCAGTAGCTGAAGGATTTCCTATTGTACCACCCAATACTTGGCACCAATAACAATGAGGAGGAGGAGGACAGTGAGTGTTATCGAGCGCTTTAGAATATGCAAAGCACTTGTACACATTACTTCATTCATCCCCACAAGGATCTGATGAGTCTGGTGCTATTGCCGCTCCCACTCTACCAATGAAGAAACTAAAGCTCAGAGAGGGTAGGCAACTTGCTCCAGGACACATAGCCAGGTGCTGGCACAGCCTGGATTTGAACCCAAGCAGTCTGACTGCACAGCCCACCCTCTAAGAACCACGCCACATCCCTCCCAGTACATGCGCATCTTGGCTCATCAGAAGTGCTCCTCTCTGTTGCACCATTACACACTCCTGTTGCACCCCAGCATCACGGGCTTGGCACATCGCTCATGCTTCAAGAGGTGACACAACTCAGTTCAAGGATCAGGTTGGTGCTTTGCCTACATCTGGCCCCGGAACCTAGTACTTGCTCAAAATGAATGAATGTGCTTGTGCACCAAGGTTTAGGACTGGGCCTGTTCCAACACCCGATGTGGGGATGGGAGTTCTCATTCCCCCTCCCCCAAGCTTGGCCACCCTCCACCCCTGAGAAATAAACTGGAATGAGATGGTCAGGTCTGGGCAGTGTGTTCCTACCACACTCTCTGCAGGCCCCCGGAGGTGGCAGGGTAGGGGGAACAAGTGTCTTTCCTCACACACCCAGGCTGCCTTTGCCAATGGGGGCCTTCTCTGCCTCCTGGGCCCTGCTTGGCATCTGGGACTCTCTGTCTGTGGGGTAGGAGATGCTTACCAAACAGGAAAAAGGGACTGAGATCCCAGAGGGTGATTTATAGCTTTGGAGAGAGAGAGACCCAGGGCCGCATAATGCTCACAAGGGCATTCTAGTCGATATATTGACTTTCTGGAGGGGCCTCTGTAAACACAGTGGTTCTGGTCCTTGCTTACCTCTGTCTCTTGCTGGCTGCTGGGGCCTCTTCAGAGGGAACCAGAAAAACAAAAACAAAAACAAACAAACAAACAAACAAACAAACAAGAGCCCTTAAGGATCATCCTTTCACCTTTCCCCTACCCCAAATTTACAGATCAGACCCAGAGAGGGAAAGGCACTTGCCTAAGGTCACACAGCTGAGAAAGAGCAAAAACCAGAGTCTCCTAACTCCCAGGCCAGAAGCCTCCCTGCTTTCCCCTCCCCTATCCCCTGGTATCACTGGCTCCCTCCTGAGGAGGCTGTTCCTGAGCACTTCCTGAGCTCACTGTGTGCCAGGCTGGGCTAAGTGCTTCATCATATATCAGGTCATGTGAACCTCAAAACAACCCTGTGAGGACAATACTATTATATCCCCATGTGGAACCGCCACATCTGAGGCACAGCAGTTATGTGAGCTGCCCAGGGCCACAGTGTCAGTAAGTGACAACGCTGGGGGGCTATGTTAACCTCCTCAGGGTCCCAGGTGGCCATGCGGTGCACCCTCTGCACTGAAGCTGAGGCCCTGGGGAGGGGCCTCTGTGAGGAGGGGTGCGTAGAGGGGTTGGAGGTTCCTAGAGGTGATGACAAGTGAGCTTGCCCCCTCCAGCTAGGTCATGGGAGTAGCTGGGTTGAAGTTTCCATCCTCTCCTTATCTACTCTGAGTTCTCTGGTGGGGGTGTGGCAGAAGGCAAAGAAATATATCTCCCCATGTGTCCATCCCCAACATTATCCCTACCACTGCTTATAAAAAGTGTTTTCTGGGCTAACTCCATCTTCAAGAACCACAGAGAGCAAATCAAAGAATAAGAAATCTTTTCCTCTCAAGTGCCAGCCCCAGAAGTAGCTCAGAAGGGTGGGTCCCCAAGACACGCCCCATCAGTTGGGCCTGGGAGGGCCAGGAGTAGAAATATGGCCGAAGATTGGCTCACCAAGGACTGGTGTCCACACAGGACAGAGGCCATGCAGAGCTGACAAGGCCACTTTCTTGAGAGTGGGAGAAGTCTTGGGCCTGCCCCCATCCTGTCTCCTCTTCAGGAATGCCCTTAGAAAGACCTGAAAGGAGAGTCAAGGTCTGGCTCCCATCACCCTCTCCAGGAAGCCCCAAGGCTTAGAACTTGGTGCTCTTCCCTGCATAGACATTTGACCCTTGGACAACGTGGGTTTGGACTGTGTGGGTCCACTTACGTGCTGGATTTTTTTCAATAAATATAGTACCTGTATTCTCATGTTACAGATCTTTAAATTAATTAAGTGTGAGGACGAGTTTACTTTGGATTAGAGATCACAATACACGGAATCAAAAGAACGAGGGTTTGAGTCCTGATTCTACCCAAACCGTTTCAGCTTCCTGCCCTTGGGTGAGTTATTTATCAATTCCTTTGTTACTGAGGATGCAATAGCAGATAGAGGATTTTTGACTGCTGGGGAGTCGGCACCCCAACCCTCTCATTGTTCAAAGGTCAGCTCTAGTGTGGTTGCCCTCATTTAACACAGAGGCTCTTGGAATCTCACTTACCATATTTCAAGGGGTCTTACAAGGACAAAGTGAGGTCTTACAAGGACAAAGTGAGGTCTTACAAATATAAACTGTAAAACAATATGTACATCAGTGGGCCTGTGATTTTCCCATAGGTCTCTCTGCTCCACAGGAGCACACCTTATCCTAGAGTTAAGGATGGCAGGGGAACTGGGAAAGGAGGGGAGCCCTTTGTGATCAAGGAACATCAGAGTCCAGGGCTCGTGTGTGTGTCTGTGTGTGCATGTGTCCTCTTTAAATTGCATCCAGTGAGAGCCCCAGGCTCAGCCATGGCTGCCCACGTTGCTCTCCATGAGAGATGCCATTCACCCAAGCTCTGCTTGCCTCTTCTCCAGCAAATTCCAGAGACTCCACTCCCCCAAAGGGCTGAAGCATGAGCCTGACCTGGATCAAAGAGCAGATTTTCAAACCACAGGCCCTGCTACTGCTCTAGGTAAGCCAGGAGCTGATTGCAGGAGACCCCAAGTCTCAGACCCCTGTTCTCTGGGTGCAGTCACCCAAGCTCCTGGGCTGGCTAGAGGACCTGTCTATGGTCAAGCTTTCTCCTCTGGAGCACCAGGACCCACCCTCAGGTAGGCCTATTTCATCTGCCCTCAGTGGAAAGCCAGCCTCTGCCCTTCCAACTCCATGACTTGCACTTGGACCAAATCCTGCTCACCTGGTCCCATCTCAAACAGGCATCCCCAACAGAGTACAATGGATGAACTTCCCAGGCCTGCTGGTGACTCACCATCCCCACACTATACATACCTATTTATACACAAACACCACAGCTGAATTCATATGTACACTGCACACCCCCCATACACCCAAACACACACACAGCCACCTCCCTCACACATCCCGTATGCAAAAGACACACCTCAACACACACATCCATTCCTCCTGCGCACATCACCTCCACACACACCTAACAACCATCACAGTACCACAGCTACCCTCACCTCCCACTGCACACTCCCATCATTCCCCATCCCCTCCATACACATTCTCACCCCACCCCCACCTTAATGCCCACTCTCAAACCCACAACCTGCCCTCCTCGAGAAAACAGCCCCACGGTGGGGAAGCTGTGAGGCGCTGGGGGCAGCCTGTTCTAGGAGGTGAGAAGGAGGGAGGCTCGGCGTTCTCACTCCCTAACAGCGGCGTGAGAGCTCCTGGGCTCCTGCAGACTGATTTAGCTCCGCAGAGGAGGGGGTGAAGAGGGGCAGCAAGCGGGCAAGAGGGACCAGAGGGGCGCAGAAGAGGAAGGGAACGGGGAGCGGGTAGTGCCAAGGTGCGCGCTGAATCAGCCCCGCCAGCGGCGGAGATGCTAATCTGGCCGCTTCGTCCGCAAGGGTAATTCGGGAGCTTCCAGCAACTCGGGGCTTTCGAAGAGAAGGAAGAGGAAACAAAAGGGGTAGAGGGTTGGGGGGCGGGGGGAGCGGGGAGGCGGCTGATTTACGCCTGCTTTTCAGCGAATGTTTTCGCTGCCATTAGCCTTGCTGAAGCCAAGGATCGGAGAGAAAGGGGCGCCGCAGGGACCTGTGGTTTGGCCTCACCAGGGCTTGCCTGCCGGAGTTCGAATCCAGCGGGCAGGCCCAACTCCCAGCGAGGAGCCGTGGCTAGGCTTCTCCTAAAAAGCCCAGAGTCCGGCAGCACCCGGCTGAGCGGAGGCCTACAGAGGGGAGGAGGTGGCGCCCCCGCCCCAATTTCAGAAGCAAATCAAAAGAGTGGAAGGCGAGGCGGATTCCCTCCATTCTCCTGAAAATGCCCTTCCTCCTATTATTCTAATTACGGTACTTAAAATTTTCCTTAAAAAAAAGGAAAGAAACAGAAAAGCACAGAATGCACTTGTTTGGTTTCATTTTGCCTTCACAGCTTTAATGACTCCATTTGTAGAAGCTGTTAGGAAACTGGGGAGGAGGAGGAGGACGCCAGAAGCGCCAGGTCTGGCCTCTGCGGCTGCTTCCTCCTCTCTCCCCAGGGGGCCATCCTGCCAGGGAGCAGTTTCTCTCTACTCCCCAGTCCCACGGGAGCAACCCCTAAATTCCAGGCTATGACCCTGCCTCTCCTCCCTTTCCTCCAGGCCTCGATGGGCTCCAAGGTGCTTCCTTGCTACCCCAATCCCAGAGCTAAGGTTCAAAAGACTACATATTTGGCCCGTATGCCTGGGAGGAGGCTCCAGGATGGGCCATTCAGAATCACTAATCTTGCTTTCTAAGCACTTGGAATGTAAGAGGTCCACCTCCCCTCCAGCTTTGTCCCCAGAGTCCTAGGCAGCCCAGACCCTCCTTAGAAGACACTGCTGGTGAAAGGGAAAGAGAAGTAGGAGCAGACTTGAGGGCCTGGCCTGGCAGCCAGAAACAGGTCACAATACCTGAGCTCAGCAGAAACAAAGTGAATGCAGGAGATGAGCCCTCAAAGCTTCAAAATAAAAAAGTAAAAACCTATTCTGTCCCCAACTATACAAATGGGTACAGAGCTCTAAAATACTAATGTGTAGCCCTGCGGCCCAAGGGAGTGCGACCTGTGTTTCATCTGACCTGGGGAAGGTGGGGGCTTTTGCTGAGCGGATCAGTGTTGGAGGGTGAAGCTACCTTTGGGCACTTGCCTGGTCTCAGGGTCTCACCTTGACCTCTGGCCCAGCCCTGTTCCACCTCTCCTAGGTCCGTACTCCCAACTTCCTTCCCCTATCCTTTCTCCACTCCTGCTATGAGTCCCATTCAAACTCAGCTACCAAACCAACCTCATCTTTAGCTGCCTGCCTTTGGTGGGGCCCTGATTTCAGAATCTTAATCCCTGACCCATGCAGCCAGTCTGCAACCCAGAATGATGTTTATGAGGCCTGAGTTCAAATCCCAACTCTATACCCAAGTCCCAGTGTAGTCCTGGGCAAGTCAGAGCCTGTCCCAAAGCTTCAGCAGTTAAATATTCGGTTGGAAGAGAGGGGAATTGTTTTGTCCTACAGAATTCTCAGGTTGTCTGGTGGGGAGAGGAGGGAGGAGAGAAATTATGCACGAAATTCCTCTCCTGAAGTGGTACTTTCACTTTAATGAGAAAACCCATTAAGACACTCTTGATTTTCCATTTGTTGAAGTGAAATGGGCATTTGCTATATGAGACAGGAACAGACCACCACACACACACACAGCAGAGACACTAGGAAAACTCTGATTTTAATTGTGTCTTAAAAAGAAGTATTATCATGACACTTTGGTTCCTTCTCAACTATCCCAGCCAGAAGCCAACGAAAGGCTCATTAAAAGCTCCAGGAAAGGCTGAGGGATGGGTGGGAGGAGATTCCCAGGGCCAACCTGGGCTTTTGAAGTGGCTTCAACTGGCCAGTCACTGCTGACATCTCCTTCTAAGAGTCTTGGTTTTATGGATCCGGGTTTGAGTTCACCACCATCAAATTTTATGGCTTAAAAAAAAATTCTCAGTGCTGTAAAGGGAACTCATTCCCATATTCACCGGGGATAGGGGTGGGGGAAAGGAGAGAGAGGCGCCTGCGCCTTGAGGACAGCATGGACACAGCCAAGAAAGAGCCACCCCCCCCACACACTCTGTGGGGGTAGCCTTCTCTGTCTCAGCTTGATATGATGCTCATGGCAGGGGGGTGGATGGGATCCCTTACAAGGAGTAGTCCGAAGTGTCCTGAACTAGCCTGGCTATTGGATAGAAGTCCTGGATACAAATCTGCAATCTGTGGTCAAGTGAAGGCAAGATTTGAGGAAAGCCAACATTCTGGCTTTGGTTTTCCCCATCTGTGAAATGGAGCTTTTTATGAGGGATCCGTGGGGAAGACCCAAAGAACATTCTGAAAAATGCTCTGTGCCTGTGACATTCGAGTACAAGGGCTGTGTAGGAGGAAGGTGCATGTTCTCGCTCCTGAAGGCTGGTTTCTGAGGGCAAAGGGAAGACAGCAGGCAGATCCCACCAGTTGGCCCCTCTCCAGGCTGGTGGGCAGGCAACCCATGCTACGCTAAGTAATGAGCACAATTCCAATGCCAGTTCTGCTCGCTAGTGAGAAATCAAAGCCCGGTATTAGAGGCCATTTCTGGCTGCGCACAGGACGCACCCAAATCCATCAAAGCCCTGGGCCTGAGGTTTCTTCTGGGGAAGGTAGGGGCCGGATATTTTGTTAAGCAGGCAAGGCAGGCCACCCCCAGCCTCCCCAGCCAAGTACACCTTGTAGCTCTGGAAACTCTAGGCCAAGTGATCTCAGTCTTTCTTTTGCCTAGCCAGCACTCCACCCCAGTAACCTCAGCATTCATTCCTGATCCCCTTGCCCTCCTGGTCCAAAAGCAGCTTCCCAGGACTCAACCCTGCCCATGTGCCATTTACAGACACTTTACCCTTCTATCATCTCCCCTCAAACACCCACAAACCAGAAACCAACACCCCAGCTCAGCACCACCCACATCTAACTGCACTCTTTAAAACAAGGTTGGTCATTCAGCAGTCTGCCCCCTCCTCCATCATTACCTTCCAACTTCAAAACACTGCTTTAAATACCAGAGTCTGCCCAAATCATAATTAACTTGGATCAAATGATTGTGTTGTAACTTTACAGCACAGAGGTGGCAAAAAAAAAAAAAAAAGGTGGGGGATGTGCTAAAACCAAGCTCTCACTCCTGGGCCGTGGGAATTATTAATTCCAGAGTGAGAGATCTTTGACTATAGGTTGGGGGCCGGGATGTGGGAAGGGGCGGGGCGGGGGGTGGGGGAGGGCGGCGGACATCAACATCGCAGCGGAAGGTGGTGGAGGGGTTGGGGGAAGGAGGGCTGCGTCATCTTGTCCACTTTCTGCACCAGTTTTCCAGCCCCATTCTCAGCCACAACTCGGAGGACTCGGTGCAGGATGCGCCCCACCCCCACCCCCACCCCTCCTCGGAAGCCGGGCTGCCGGCGACCGGCCCACCTGCTTGGGTTCCGGCAGCAGAGAGAGGCTGGTTGGCTCCCGTGCGTCTACTAACTCCCCAGGAAGACGCAGCCCAGTCAGGGATGCCTGGTTTAGCTACCGACCAGCGAGACATGTACACATCCACAGCGGGAGAGGCGGAATAGGGACTTCATTTTGGGAGCCCAGCAACTCCCTTAAGGCATCTTGCTGGGTCCAAAGTAGGAGCATGACGAGCGCACCTTCTCGGCTCCCCAGACGGGGGTAATGTCAGTGACTCATTTAAAAGGAAACTCAGCAGGATCACTACGTACTCCCCGCCTCCCCTCAACACACAAAACCAACAACCATAAAGAAGTCCTTCCAGACCTGCGGGTCCCAAGATCTCGGGGCAAGCTGTACGTGGAAGACTCAGCCCAACCCCACTTCGATAGCCAAAATCCAGCAAGCTAGCCTCCTCCGGCTAGCGGCCCGGACCCGTGCTTCCCGTGCTCCCCAGGTCTCTTGCTCTCTCCCTCTCGTCTGCGGATTCAGGTCCGTGCCCCGTGTAGGAGCCTGGGCGAGCCGGGAAATGGACTAGGAAGTTGACGGCGAACCGCAAGCGAGCGCACACCTGGCTAGCGCAGCGACAGTATTTTTTCAGCACCGCCGCCCGGCGTGCGCAGAGCCAAGGGTCCCCTGGAAGCGGGTTCTACAGAAGGCGCACACCCAGACTGGGACACTGTTCCAGGGAAAAGAAGCGATTTCTTCCAGGTGGGAACAGGAGTGCCTGCGGACCGCCTCGCCCTCCCCCCGCGAGATGGCTGCGCCACCGCCCACTTTGGAGGGGCAGGGAAATCTACCTTCTAACTTGGGCGCCCTTGCCGCTTTCCCTGCGCACACCAACCGGGTGATGGACCGCTCAACTTCGGGTTAGAGTTAGGTATCAGAGTCCCCTCGTCCCCGCCTCCATACCCGATCACTCCCTACCTGCTTGGCTCAGACTCGGATCCCAGCAGAGCAGCAGCGCCAGCAGCAGAGCGCCCCGCGCTCCGCTCCGGGCCCACATGCTCCCGCGGCCCGGCTCGGGCGCCTCTCCCCCGGGGCTCTCTCCCTGGCCCCAGTCTCGCCGCCGCCGTCTCCGCCGCCGCCGCCTCCTCCTCGCCGTCCTCCCCGGCGCCGGGCCACGCCAGCCCGTGCCCTCCGTGGGGGCAGCGGCAGCCACGCTTCGCAGAGGGCTGCCTGGCGCTCGGAGCTCGATGGGTGTCTGCGCCCGCTCTTCAGCCAGGCTCTGCGCGCCCCTCTCTGCGCTCCTCAGGCTCCGGGGCTCGAGCGCTTCCCGGGCTCCGGCGTCCTGGCTCCGAAGTTAGGCGACCGAAGGAGAGAGCGCTCAGTCGCGCTCGCAGCGGCCGACGCCGCGCCGTCCAATTCCCCGTGCGCGCCTCCCTGCGCCCCGCCACTACCGGCGGCTCCGGCGCCCTCGCGGGCCTCCGCCGCCTGCCACAATGCTGAGCGCTGCCGCTCGCTCGCCCTACAGAGTCCGAGAGCGGAGAGGGACCGCGCGCCGCCGGGGCGGGGCCTGGGCGGGTGGGGGCGGAGCCGGCGGAGGGCCTTTCAAGGTGGGTCAAGGACGGCCAGCTAGGCGCGGCCTCGGCGGAGCTGGGGGCCCTTTGCGGGGGGTCCTCGCCAGCCGCTGGGCCCGGAGCTTTGAAAAACCCGGCCGCTGGATCGTAGCTGGAAGCGGAATCTGCCCAATTTTCACTTCCAGAAACTAGGGAAATGAATCTTTGTGCTTTCCTTTGGCTTGGCTGTGTCAGCTTTCTCCTCTAATTACACTCAGGACTCGTTTTGACTTCCTGGTTTGTATTACATTCTATGCTTTCTACATGTGGGGGTCTTTCCCCAAAAAGCTTCCTAAATGTGAGAAAGTCTCAAACACTTAAGTTCTGGTAAAGCAGAGGCTTACAGCTGTCTGAACTTGGGTATAGATTTAGATCATCTTGGCTGGCCCTACTTGTCGGTGTGACCTTAGGCAGAACTGTTTACCACACCCCTCTGAACCCCCTGCAGCACCCAGGTCCTGGGATGTTAAAACTGCCCCCCCTCAAACCATGACAGTGGGGCAGAAGGGAGAGGGCAGCCATTTTTGACTCAGTGTAAACTTGGGCTCCGTCTCTTACCTGCTCAATAACCTTGAACAAGTTACTTAACCATTCTGATTCCCTTCATCATCATCTGCAAAGTGGAAAAAAATGACAATAACAATTTCATAAGGGGGTGTAGAATTGAATTTAAAAAATGTGTGGAAACTGCAGCACAAATGTTAGTAATCTCTCTTTCTAAGATCTCCCCTCTCTGCCAATCTAATTCTGGGGAAAATCCTGACCACCCAAGGGTGAGCCAAGGGGCATGTGGAGCCAGGTGGAGTCGGGGGGTGGGGGAGAGCGGTGCGTATCTTGAGATTAAAACCGAGTGACATCAAAGGGGTGGATCAGCTAACATTGGCAGAATCCTTCTGTGTGCCAGGCACGGGGTTAAACACTTTATATGCATCACCTCAGTTAATCCTCACAACAACTCTCTGAAGTAAGTACCATTTGTATCCCCATTTTACAGATGAAGGAACTGAGGCACAGAGATGTAAAGTCATTTGCCCAGGATCACACAGCTTTGAGTGAGTGAAAGGAGCAGGAGAGATAAGATTGGAAAGAAACCCTCTGAGCTGGGGAGCCTCCACCCTCTCACCTCCTCAGGGGCTGGCAGGTGAGAAGGGACTGGCAGCCAGCAGGAATGCCTCTGTCCCCTAGGCCTGATCCAGTCATGACTCGAGATTTTTCTGGAACTGGGATCTGAAATCACTCCTCAAATACAGATACAATGGCTGCTTCAGAAAGGGGCAAAGGAAGGCAGAAAGAGGTCCAGCCAGGCCCAGGAGCTGGCAGGGGGTAGGCTGGAATAGGGTCAAATGTCCCCAGGGGTGCTTCCTCCATTGGAGGAGAAAGGACTTGGGGGCCAGACCTGCAGGTTGGAAGGAGAGCTGCAAGACAGAGAAAAGCAACAAGGACCTGCCCCAGCCATTTCTCTAGAGGAGAGAGAAAGGCAGGACTGCCCAGTACCCCCTCCACATACTCTGCCCCCACAGGTTGGGGTCTGGAACATGTTCGGGAGGGTATATGTAGTCAGTCGGCCTCCTCAGCCCTCTCTGCTGGGCAGCCAGAATCAGGAGGTTGGATATGGGTGAGTGGGACTCCCTGGGAAGAACTTAGGCTAATTGAGAAAGGTTCGCATGGGTAAAGATAGGTGGGTTATTTTTATCTTGGCCCAGCACAGCCCAGGCAAGGGCAGTGGGTGAGGGAGTCAATAGCTCCTCACACCCAGCCAGCCCCACCCATCCACAGAACTGCAAGCACACATACACACATACACACCCCTAGACAGTTACAGTCACACCTACAAAGGTACACACGAGCAAACATGCAACAAAAATATAAAGGTGTAAAATGACCCTCCCAGAAACATCACAGAGGCGGCACCCAGCTGCAGAGACACCCACATACTTAAGACACAGGATTTTTAAAAGCACACACATACACCTTGTCACAGACACAAACACACACACAGGCAGGCACACCCCAAACTGCCAATACACTCTTAGGTAGATGACGCTAAAGACAAATAAATATTTAGATACTTAACAACTACCAGGAAACTCATATAGGAACACACATGCCAAGGCCCAGCTTCTGACTGTCAACCCCTGGCCGCTGGTGTACTGTCCAGGGCATTATGCTGCTGCTTAACTCAGCAGGGACCTCAGTAGAGACTCAGCATGCAGGGATGGCAGGGCAGGCTCTTTCTCTCTCTCAACCAGAAGGCCAGTGGGATTTTGGAGATTTTTCAGAAAAGTTCCAGTCCTCAGGACTCTGCTGTTTAGGCAGTAATTGCACCAGGCAGGCCCTTCTAGTCCTAGTGTCAGGTTTCATGACTCTATTTAATCTCTGGCTGCAGGGTGAGGAGGACAGGCAAGCAAAAGGAGAATGGTCATTCCTCACTTCCCCCAACCTAAGAATGCTTTCAACTCTTGAAATACACCCATGGGAGGTCCTGGCCCTGCTTTCCCTCCAGGACTCTGGCATCATCGGGGTAGGGGACTTACCACATTGGGATTCCTCCATAACTCCGCTGCACCCCTCCCTGCCTTTCCAGGGTCAGGGAGAATGCCCCTTCCCCAGCCACCTGCAGCTAAGCAACCCCCTGCAGATGTGGTTGCTTCCTGGCTCAGGTATCTCCAAGTGCTAGCTGGCCCTCAGATGGGGCCAGTGGAAAAGCTTCAGAGGGAGTCACATTGCCCTGAGCCTACACCTTTTCCCAGAATGGGTGAAGAATGTGCAAGGACTGGCCCTAAAATGACACGTTGGAGTTGCTGGATTAAGACTTACCAGGGTGTTTCCAAACCCACAGCAAAGAGGTCCTGCTGTGAGTTAGAGAAAGAGGGTGAGGCGGTGAGCTGCTTGGAGGCCAGGCCCCCCTTTCCTGCTCACTGTGCCATATCCAGCACCTAAGACTGCCCTGCACATAGTAAGCATACATAAAGATTGGTTGAGTGGATGCATCAGTGAGGCTGAGGAAAGAGGGGTTACTAGTCAAAGGGCCTACAGCCTTGCCAAGTAAGCCCTAGCAGGACCCTCCCACCTCCCCTCCATTTCCTGGGGGTGTCCCTGGAGGTAGTGGGGAGGACTGAGGCTGGAAGTGAGGCAGACTTTGTGCAATATAGCTGCTTTGAAATCAGTCTCAGGGCCGGTTCTAACCCTTAGTGGGTGCTGTCGTGCTTCCATGGGCTACCCTCATTTACCCCAATCAGAAGAGTGCGTCGGAAACAGAATTCTGGAATCCGGAGTTGAACTGATAGATGACCAGATCTGGAACTGCTCTTACCTGCTGGGAGACCTTGGGCTGGCTGATAAGTCTTTCCAAGTATGTGTCCTCAGTTATAAAAGGGGCACAGTAACTAGCTCGTAGGATTAAAAAGGATATACAGAAAGCCCCTAATCTGGCGTAATACAAGCCACCTATTTTATAATAAGGAGCAGCAGCTGCAGGGGTTCCTTGCAGGTGTGGCTGGCGGCTTTGGTTGGAGCTTTTCCCTATGGCTGGTACTGATGTGCTCGAAGGTGCCACTAGGCGGCGCGCTGCATCTCACACCTACTCCACGGCCTCTTCAGCCAGCATCCTAAAGGCAGTGGGTCTGGAAGCGAGAAGTGTTCCCGGCTTCCACCTGGGGGCTGCCCGGGAGTGGGTCTCCACTCCGGGTTGTCAGGAGGAGGGGAGTCTCAGACAATTCGGTCTGCAGAATCTTGGATGGGAAGGTTTGGGAATGAGTTCGTAATCCCTTCCGTGACCCAGTCCAGGATGGACTCCAAACGCCTGGACCTTGCTGACAACAACCTTATGAGATGGATACTTTTACTACTATTTACCGCGATGAGGGAACTGAGACACAGAAAGGTAGCTTGCCCAAGGTCATATCCAGCTAGTAAACGGTGCCCTGGAGATTCAAATCTAGGCAGAATGGACCTCAAGCTTGTATTTTTTTTTTAACTGAGATAAAATCCACATGACATGAAATTTATAATTTTAACTATTTTAAAGTGTACAATTCAGTGTTTTTTTAAATGTCTTCACATTGTTGTGCGACCTCACCACTATCCAATTCAATAACATTTCATCAGCCCAAAAGAAGACCCCCTACAATTAAGCAGTCAGTCCCCATTCCTCTCTCCCCAAGGTCTTGGCAACCAGGAATCTACTTTTTGTCTCTATGGGTTTGCCTATTCTGGGAATTTCATATAAATGGAATCCCACACTATGTGGCCCCTCCTCCTCCACCCCATACACATCTTTTCTCTTCCCCCCAGGGGAGAGCTCTCCCACTGGAATTCAAGCAGCGCTTAGTCACTCACAAGAGCTTTGAGGTCAGGCAGATCTGGGTTCAAATTCTGGCTCTGTCTTGAACAATTTAGTCTGCTGTCACCTTCTCAGAATTCTTTGCTGTTGTTAATTTTAAAAAACCACAAGTTTTAATTTTAGAAGAGTTTTAGATTTACAGAAAAATTACAAATGTAGTACAGAAAGTTCCCATATACCCCTTATATCCCCGCCCCGTTTCCCCTATTATTAATGTCTTCCATTAGTATGGTGCATTTGCTACAATTAATGAAACAATATGGATATATTATTATGAACTAAAGGTCATTCAGATTTCCTTAGTTTTTAACCTAATGTCCTTTTTCTGTTCCAGGAGCCCATCAGGATCCCACATTACACATAGTTAGGACTCCAAGGGCTTCTCTTGGCTGTGGTTTTATTAGATTTTCTTTGTTTTTTGATGATCTTGACAATTCTGAGGATTATTCGTCAGGTATTTTGTAGAATGTCCCTCATCTGGGGTTTGTCTGTCTTGAAGTTCTTAATAATTTTTGAACAAGAAGCCCTGTTCAAAATAATTTTGCACTGGGTCTTGCTTGTGGATTATGGGACACAGAAAAGACAGGTGGAGACGGGGCTGGAACAGGCTGAAGAGTGATCACCATGCCTTGGCCCTGCCTGCATTGGTGGAGGGGGCTTACTTAATGCTTTGAAGGGGGGCCCTGGGGGCTAGACCCAGGGGTGAGAAGGAAATCATAAACATAAAAGAAGACTGTGTTCCAGGCAGAGGGAACATTGTGAGGAAGGCCTGGGGTCAGGAATGTGGATGGTGTGATTGGGGGTAGTCTGGTCCAGGTTCTGACGTGAGTCAGCGGTGCCTGTGCACTTCCCACCACACAGCTGTGAACGCAGCACTGACTAGCGCTTACAGGAGTGGTCACCCTCTTAAAAAAGTAAAGAAGCCAGCTAACTATACTAAGCAATGGCAGCAAGCCAGACACCGTCCAAGGGCTCTGCACGAATTAGCTCTTCAGTCTCCACGATAACCTGTGAGGTGGGTGCTATGATTATCCCCATTTTAAAGGAAAAACTGTGACTGAGGTTTTCCGCTTAGCCAGAGACAGAGGCCAGATTCAAAACTGCACAGCCTGGTTTTAGAGCCTGCAGGTCCCACAGATCTCCTGGGTGGGAAGGTTTGGGAATGAGTTCATTTAATTTTACTATTATTATTTTTAAAAATTTTTATTGAAGTGTAGTTGATTTACAATGTTTCAGGTGTACAGCAAAGTGATTCAGTTATACATATACATACATATGTAATTTTTCTTTTCAGATTCTTTTCCATTATATATTATTACAAGAAATTGAATATAGTTCCTAGTGCTATATGACAGGTTCTTGATGTTTATCTATTTTATATATAGTAATGTGTGTCTATTAATCCCCAACCCCTAATTTATCCCTGCCTGCCCTTTTTTAAATCTTAACAATGAGATTTCCTCTTGTTCATTTTCAATTTTTTGGAGGTAAGAGTTAATCATGGACCCACTAATATGTAAACTTCAGTCTCTGAGAGGGGATGGACATGCCTAAGGCCAACTGGTACGTACTGACTCTGAACTTTAAACCCATATTCTTATGTATGACCAGTCCACAATACCAGGCTCTTCCAGATCCTCTCTGGAATTGAAAAGGGGGAATTATCTATGTAGAGGTAAGAGGAAGAGGAGATGGTACAGTCTAACAGCAAGACTATAAAACAGCAAGATAGACGTTTTAAACTTTCTCATACTCTGTTGTTAAAAACATCCCAATTTAAATGTATTCAGGAAAACATCAAGTTACTTTGTCTAATAAAAACATCAAGGCACTTCACATTTGTCTTAAAACTGTAATAATACAGTGCTTGGCATATAAAAATGCCTTTTGCCATTTCAAATATGTCTAATTTCAGAATTGGCCATGTGACGTTTCCAATATTGTTCATGTAATAATAGCCTGTTAATCAAATTAAACACACTATTTAAACTATCCAGGGAGCACAAGATAATGTAAATAATTCACTCACTGAGATTAATATTTAAATCAGCTTTATTTACAAAACACTATCTTGATAATTATAATTCTGTAAAGCTTTCATTTGGGCAAAGGTATAATCACTTAAGTCATAGCATTCCTTAAACTAAAAAGAGAGATAATTCAAAATTAATTTGGAAGAGAGACAAAATTCCCGTATTTCTTGCTGTGGTTCTGGATTTCCAGGAGTGGGTTCTTTTGAAGCCCGAGTCCACACTGAAGATAACCCACTATTGTTTTCAGGATATATGCCAAAGAAAACCTTCAGTGGAAAGGATTCTTGAGGTTAACCATACAAGCTTTCTGCAGGAACAGGAGGAAGAAGAGGTCCCAGAGTTGTGAACTCTCTGTCCCCTTGGATGCATCGTCAAGGAAGATCTTAATGGGAGGAAGAGGCAAAGGAAAGAAACCTCATAGGAAAGGAGAGAGAGTGTGTGTGTGAGCAGAGGGATAGTGAAAACCTTTCTATATGGGGAGCACTCCTTGTGAGATGCTCTGATCCTCTGCTCTTTCTTGCAAAATCAGCAGTCAACTTGTCTGGTTCTCTTTGTTCTGCATTTTTGCTATAAAGTGTACTCCACTCAACTATGAAGTTGGACCTATTTAGCTTTTCATTGTTTGCTTCTAGAGCTGCTGTTCCTGATGACTCTTTATGATTCATCTGGCATCTTTCAAGCAGGAATTGAGGCTGTCAGTGTGAATATGTACACAGATATACGTATTCTTTCTTAACATGGCTAAGCTTTTTGAGAATTTTACCTTTTCTTTCAAGGAGTTTGGTAAGTTGTATGGTGAGAGATTTTTAAACAAGAGAAAACTTCTGCTCCAAATTAAGAGAACTATAAAAAAAACTACCATCATCACCCAAAGATGTGCAGAAATCACGTTTGGATTAAAGAATCATTGATTTTGCATATTGACCTTGTGACTTCCTAAATTCACTTGTTAGTACTGGTTGTCTTATTCTCAATTCCTTTGGGTTCTATACACACACAAACATTATCTATGAATAAAAAACATTTTACTCATTCCTTTCCAGTTGTTATGAATTGTATTTATTTCTCTTGCTTTATTGTACTGGCTAAAACCTACAGTACAGTGTTGAACAAAGTGGTGAGCTAGACCACTGGATCTTAGCAGGAAAGCATTCATATATCACCATTAAGCATGTTATTAACTGTTAGATTTTCATAGTTATCTACTATCATATTGAGGAAACTCTCTTCTATTCTATTCCTAATTTGCTGAGTGTTTTTAATATCATAAATGAGTATTGGATTTTGTCAAATGCTTTTTCTGCTTCTATGAAGATGATCGTACATTTCTTCTTTTTTCTCTTAATGTGGTGAACTATGTTGGTTTATTTTCAAGTGTGAAACCAGCTTTTATTCCTGGAATAAACATTTAGTCATGATGTATTATTTCTGGGTTTGATTTGCTAACATTTTGGTAAGGACGTTTACATTGATGTTCATGAAGGATGTTAGTTTATAATTTTAATTTTTGTAATATTTTTGTGAGGTTTGGATGTAGGGTCTTCCTGGTATTACAAAATGAATAGGGAAGTGTTACCCCCTTTTTTTGGTTTTGAAAAGAGTTTGTGTAAAATTGGTATAGTTTCTTTCTTACATATTTGATAGAATTTGCAAATGAAGCCACTTGGGACTAATGTATTCTCTGTTTTAAGGTTTTAATTATCACTTAGAGCTTTTAATATTTTCTACTTCTCTTTGGGCCGGTTTTGGTAAGTTGTACTTTGATGGGATTTATCCATTTTGTCTAAGTTATCATATTTATTTGTATATGGTTTTAATATGTCTGTGGAACCTATAGTAATAGCCTCTCCTTTGTTTTTGACATTGGTAATTTGAGTTTCCTCTTGCTCTCTCTTTCTTTTTATTCAGTCCAGCTAAATGTTTATCAATTTTATCAATCTTTCAAGCAACCAAATTTGTCTTTGATGAATTTTTCTATTATCTATTTCCTATATTATTGTTTTCTACTCTTTATTAATTTTCTTTCTACTTACTATGAAGTTAACTTACTCTTATTTTTCTTACTTTTTAATGTAGATGCTTGGGTCACTGATATTAAGTCTTTATTTCTATCTAATATAAGAATTTAAAATTGTAATTTCCTTTTAGTAGCACTTTAGTTGCACCCCATAAATTTGGACATGTTTTGTTTTCAATTTCATTTAGTTTGTTCAAGTAACCTGCATGAAGGCAAAAAAAAAAAAAAAAAGGAAATAAAGGAATAAGAAAAACAAATAAACAAATAATATAATGGCAGACTTAAGCTATAACACATCAATAATTACCTCAAATGTAAATAATCTGAATACCTCAATTAAAAGACAGAGATTGGCCCAGTGGATTAAAAAAATTAACTATATGCTGTCTACAGGAAAGTCATTTCACATATAGCAGTACAGGCAGATTGAAAGTAAAAAGAGGGGAAAATATACCATGCAAACACTAATTTTTAAAAAGGAGGAATGGCTATATTAATACCAGATAAAGTAGACTTCAGTGCAAGGAAAATTACCAGGAACAAAGAGGGACATTCAATATTGATAAAAGGGACAAAACACCAAGAAGACATAGAAATCCTAAATGTGTATACACCAAACAACAGAGCTTCAAAATATATGAAGCAAAAACTGATAAAACTGAAAGGAGAACTAGAAATAGACAAATCTGAAACTATAACTGAAGACTTTAACATCCCTTTCTCAGCAGCTGGTAGAACTACTAGACAGAAAATCAAGAAGGTTATGGAGGAACCGAGCAAATCCTTAGACCAACAATATCTGATAGATATTTATAATATGCCCCATCCCAAACAATAGAACACACGTTCTTTCAAGCGTTCATAAAACTCACAAAAATATACCATACCTGAGACTATAAAATGAATCTCAATTAAAAGAATTGAAATCAAGGGTCTATATGCTGACCACAATGGAATCAAACTGGAAATCAATAACAGAAAAATAGCAGGAAAATTTCCAACACTTGGAAATTAAGTAATTATATAATGTATGGATTGATCAGGAAGTTTCAAAAGAAATTTTTAAAATACTTAGTACTGAGTGATAATGAAAATACAACATACCAAAATTTGTGAAATGCAACTTGAACAGTGCTGAGAGGAAAATTTATAACACTGAATACTTACATTGGAAAAGAGAAAATGATCTCAAATCAATTTCATTTGGTTCAAAATATTGTCTAATTTCCCATAGGATTATTCCTTGACCCATGAATTATTTGTAAGTGTGCTGTTTGATTTCCAAATAGGTGGCATTTTCTAGATACCTTTTTGTCACTGATGTTTAATTTACCCGTGTGGTCACAGAGCAAACTTTTCATGACTTAAATCATTTAAAATGTATTAGAATTTGTTTTCTGGATGAACATATATGGTCTAACTTGATGAAATCTCTGTGTGCATATGTAAATAATGTGTATTCTGAAATTGTTAAATGTAATATTCTACAAATGTCAATTAGGTGGCTTGTTAGTTGAAAATGACTAACAAATTGATAGTTTTGTTTGAATCTATATCCTTACAAAATTTTTAATCCACTTATTCTATCAAATGCTGAAAGAATAGTGTTAAAATATTCTGGTATAATTTCTCTATTTCTCCCTTTAATTTTGTGAATATGTGCTTCATGTGTTTTGAAGCTCCATTATTAAGGACATAGACATTTAGGAACATCATGTCTTCTTGATGAATTGACCATTTATCATGGTGTAGGGTCGATCTTTATTGCTGATGATATGTTTTGTTTTGAAGGCTACTTTGTCTGATATTAATATAGCAACAATAAGTTTTTTCTTACATGGTAAGAAAAACTTGTTTTATATGTTATAGCACAAAATTGATGATAAAAATATAGTTACATTATAGCAATAAGATAAAAAGGCAAGCAAATCTATCAAATAAATCAGTATTAACTTATATTTATTGTACATTTGGACCATAGCATATACTTTAAAAAATTTAGACAGCTTTATTGAAATATACTAGACATATAATAAACTTCACATTAAAAAAGTCTATACATATTTAACATGCAAAACTTACAAATTTTGGAGATATATGTATATAAAACCTTCACCACAATCAAGATTGTGACCATTAACATCACTTCTAAAAATTTCTTGTGCAACTTTATCTCTCCCTCCCCTCCATCCCTGCCAAGCAAATACAGATCTGCTATCTGTCACTACATGTTTGAAGTTTCTACAGTTTTATAAACATGGACTTATACAATATGTACTCTTCTTTTGTCTGATTTCCTTCACTCTGCATATTTATTTTGAGATTCATCCATGTTGTAGAGTATAACAATAGCTTACTTCTTTTTTTGCTGATTAGTAAAATATTGTATGGATTTACCACAGTTTGCTTATCCAATCACCTGTTGATGGATATTTGGGTTGTTTCCAGTTTGGGGCTATTAGAAATAAAGTTGCTATGAACATTTGTGTCCAAGTCATTATATGGATATATGCTGTCATTCCTCTTGGGTAAATATCTAGGAATGGAACACCTGGATTATACCATAGGTGTATATTTAAACTTTTAAGATACTGACAAACTGTTAGTTTTCCAAAGTGGTTGTACCATTTTACATTCCCATCAGTGATAATGCGAGTTGCAGTTCCTCCATTTTTGCCAAAGTCTGGTATGGTTAGTCTTTTTGATTTTTAGCCATTCTAATAGGTACATAGTAATATGTAACTGTGATTGCATTTCTCTAATGACTAATGATGTTGATCATCTTTCCATGTCCTTTTTGTATATCTTCTTTGATGAAGCATCTGTTTAAACCTTTTGTCCATTTTTTCAGTTGGTTATTTCTTCTCATGAGCAGAGCTAGCTCCAGCACACCACTGCATGTCTTCCTACTTCTTCACATGTGCCAGTTTTTATTTTTTGTGAATACTATCAAGAAAAAAAAATGAGGACTGAAATGTAATTTTGCTTTATTTGCTTCTGTCTTTCATAGAGAGTATAAACACTTTCCTCTGCCTGTGGGAAGGAGCAGATCAATCAGATTCTTCCTGGGTTGAGTTGATGGTGTTGGACTTCAGCTTTAATTAGATCGGGTCACCTATGATTAGTCCTATCTGCAACCTCAAGTGCAACGAACAGCTTTTTGATCTTGTTATTGAGCTGGGGAAGGTTTTGGCTGCAGTTCCAGATAGTCTTTTGGTTTGCCTTTGGATTCGATTCTGGCAGGGCCTTGGATTCAAGGGCTGGAGGAAGGCATAGCACCACGTGATTCTCTCTCTCAAAGGCAACATAGCCTATCAGTGAGACCCACAGGAGGTAGAGTCAGACTGCTTGATTGGGATCTGAGCTCCTCTCTCTGACAGTTGTGTGTCTTTGAACACAACCCATCACCTGTCTCACCCTCAGTTTCCCACTTGGGAAATGGGCATGATTCCTACCTGGGAAAGAGCCTCATGGGGTTATTGGGAGGAGGAAATGAGATGAGCCAGGTGATATGACCAGTATGGTGCCTGACACACAGCACCTCCTTTGCAGTACTAGTCATTCCAGTCTGAGGTCACAGTACTCATTTCTCCTCTGGGGGCTACCTTAGCTCCATCTCTTACCACTGGCAACAACAAAGGGGGCCTTGTAGAGGCTTTAGTCCCCATGACTGCTATCTGTCCTTCCTCCAAGCCGTCACCAAAATATTATTGCTTGATATGGACAATTGACATTTTTCCTTAAGCTTATATATAAGTATGTCTAAGAGTACTGTTATGGATTGAATTGTGTTCCCCTGCCACTACCAAACAACAACAACAACAACAACAAAAGATATGTTGAAGTCCCAATCATCAGGACTTCAGAATGTAATCTTATTTGGAAATAGGGTCTTTGCAGATTAAACCAAGTTAAGATCAGGTCATTTGTGTGGGCCCTCCCAATCCAATAGGACTGATGTCTTTACAAGAAGGGGAAATTTGGACACAGACATACACAGAAGGAAGACAACGTGAGGACACACAGGGAAAAGGATGATTGGGGGCTGCAGCTGCCAGCAAAGAAATTCCAAGGACTACTGACCAAGAAGCTAAGAAGAGGAGAGGAGGGATTCCAGCCAGTCTCAGAGGGAGCATGGCCTTGCTGATACCTCATCTTAGGCTTCTAGCCTCCAGAACTGTGAGACAACAAATGTCTGTTGTTTTAAACCACCCAGTTTGTGGTACTTTGTTGTTGTAGCCCTAGTAAACTAACAAGCACCTTTGGAAAGTGTCATTTTATTGACCCTAACATACAATCAAGTATGTCCCCTGTCCCCTCTCTCTGTGCTCCCTCAATATCTGAGGCTCTTCCCTGAGTCCCTCCTAGTCGGGGCTCTGGAGAAGCCACCACCCCTGTCCCACCCAGAGAAGAAGCTACTGGCTCCTCCACTCTCTTCCTTTTGCCCCCATTCTCCCAGTCCCATCCTGCTCTCACCTTCCAGGAACTACCCCTCCCCTCACTCTCCGAAGCGGAGACCTGGACCCACAAGGAGGCAAACACATCTTGAGTCCCTCCTGTGCCCTGGGGCTCTGCAATGTGCGGTCCCATGGGATTCTTGCAGCCCTTCCCCAAGAGAAGGATGGTACTAACCCTATGTTGTAGGAAGACACTGAGGCTCACAAAGGTTGTGGAAAGGCCAGCTCAAGAGGGGAATATCAGGAAGCAGGCTCAGTGTTCACTCCAAAGCCTCCCTCTTTACACTGCCCGAGGCTAGCGCCAGTGCCGGGTGCTGGCCCCGTGCTGGGCCTCTGTTCTCCCAGAGGTCCTCCAGGCCTGGGCTCTACTCTTGTTTCCCTAAAAGTCCCTTCTCCATCTAGCGGTCAGTGACCTTTTAAAGCATAAACCAGATCATAACTTCTTGTGCAATCTGCTAGGGACTTTTTACTTGTTTATTGTGTGTCTTCCTCTGAGGGTAGGGACCTTGTCTGTCCTCTCACGGCTGAATCTTCGGGCACAGAGAGCAATGCCTGGTGCACAGTAGGCACTCAGGCAGTGGCTATTGATGGAGTTGAATCAGCACAGCATGGTGGCTGGGTTTGGAGGCAGGAATGGGGCTGAGTGGGAGGTGAGTTTGTAGGGAAGCTTGGCTGTACTGGGTTGGTCCTGCAGTCAATTAAAATCTCAAGCTTGTCTGCCCGAGTATCTACTGGTGAAATGATGATGTTGGGGAAGTTTGTCTTTGGTTCTTGGGCTGACCACCTTGACTATCATCCTAAGCCCACCTCTGCCAGATGTCAGCCCAAAGTCTTATCTGATGAGCTGTTTCTCTCTCATGCATAGCTCCCTGTATTTTCACGAGCTCTGAGTGGAACAAAAAGCACTGTGGATCCAAAGGGATGCAGTACTAATGGTGGAATTTTAGATGCTGTGAAAAGACTAGAGGAGACATACTTTGGGGCAGTTAGTGTCTTTGCAGGAACTCAAAGCCTCCCTAGTATGCAGTGACTCACTCCAAAGGGGGACTGCCACCTGAAGAGATGTGGCTGCTCCCAGGGTGCCTGTCTCAGGACAGGTGAAGCACTGTCTCATCTACAATCATGGTAATCTTCCCCTTTGTCCCCATGTAGGATTGTGGCCATCTTTTCAGACTCATCCATCCCACCCTTCTCATTCAACCAAAATGGACCTGAAGCCCAGAGAGGGTAGTAACTTGCCTGACATCACGCAGCAAGACAATGACCTGTGCATATAGCCCAGTTCTTCCGACTTCCAGTCTTTTCCTTACCTTGGTGATTTGCAATCTGTGTTTTAGGGAGTATTTTTTTATTTCTTTTTTAAATTTTTTGTTTTCTGTAGGATGGGTTCGAGATATAGTAATGGGCTAATAGACTTACAGAAAAGGGTAACCACAAGCCAAAAACTTAGAACGGAGTCACAAAAACTAAATAAAATCCACAATAATACAAAGGAAAATTACCAAACCACAAAAGGAAGAAGAAAGGAACAAAGAGGAAATACCAAATCAACTGCAAAGATAAGTTCAAAATGGCAATAAACACACATCTATCATTAATTACTGTAAATCTTAATGGACTAAATGCTCCAGTCAAAAGACATAGAGTGGCAGACTGGATAATAAAGCAAGAACCTTTAATATGCTGCATACAAGAGACCCACTTTAGGGAGAAGGACACATATAGATTGAGAGTGAAAGGATGGAAAAGGATATTCCATGCAAATGGAAAAGCCAAAAAAGCAGGTGTTGCAGTACTGATTTTAGACAAAATAGACTTTAAAACAAAGGCCATAAAGAAAGATAAAGAAGGACATTTTATAATGATTAAAGGAGTGATACAAGATGAGGATATTACACTTGTTAATATATATGAACCCAATATAGGAGCACCTAAATACATAAAACAACCTGGGGAGGATGTGGCCCTGGCCTCCCCTCTCTTTTGGCTGGGGAGTTTCTGGCAGGCTTGGGAGCCTGGGAGAGCCCTGCATGTTGGTGGCCCAAGCCTAGACAATGCAAGGCAGCAATTGGGGTCATATATCACTGGCCTGTGTATCTCTTCTATAGCATCAGAGCTGACAGGTCTGACATGTGTCACAATGTGTTCCCTCTGGGAGCCCCCTGCCAGCACCCGGCCATGGGAAGCCTGTGGAGGCCTGCGCCTGTCTGAGCTGTGATTAGGCCATGGGCAGGGAGGTGCAAGGGGTAGGCGATGCCTGCTTTTCATGCCTGGCTGGATTTAGGACACTGGGCACAGGCCTGCTGACAGCTCAGGGTGGCTTTAGGGAGGGCACCAGAGCCTAGGAGCAGAACCCTAACTCATACACCCCAGTCATAGACTCTGGGCAACTGGAATAAAATACACTTACAAGGCCTTAGAATCATAGCACTTTTTTATGCAGAGATGAATGCAGGATTCTCTGGAAGCACACAGAAGGGCCCTGCTCACTCTTGAGGAGCAAGGAGGACTTTCCAAGGCCAATCACATCTGAGCTGCTTAATGCATCATGCATATTCTAAAGCTAAATTTAGGCCAGTGTCCAAGACCTTAAGCTCTGTTTAGTTGAAATATAATTCAAGTCACAAATGTAATTTAAAATTTTCTAGTGGCTACAATAAAAAAGTTTTTAAAAAGGTGGAATTAATTTTGATATACTGTATTTAACTGAATATGCCCAAAATATTTCAACATGTAACCCTATAATCATATAAAATTTATTAATAGTTATTACTTTTTTTTTAATACTAAGTCTTCAAACTAGTGTGTATTTTACACTTAAAGCACATCTCAAACAATAAATGCTAGAGAGAGTGTGGAGAAAAGGGAACTCTCTTATTGGTAGGAATGTGGTTTGGTGCAGCTATTACGGAAATTCCTTAAAAAGCTAAAAATAGACTTAACAAATGATCCAACAATCCCACTCCTGGGCATATATCTGGAGGAAACTCTAATTTGAAAAGATACATGTACCCAATGTTCACAGCAGCATTATTTACAATAGTCAAGACATGGAAGCAACCTAAATGTCCATTGACAGATGACTGGATAAAGAAGTTATGGTGTGGAGACGAGGCCAAGATGGCGGAGTAGTAGGATGCTTGTGGCTCACCCTCTCCCACAGATACACCAAGACTCACATCCACGGACCCACTACTCAGCCAACCAGAGCATCTGCAGAACTAAATTGTAAAAGAAGACATCTAAATCATTAAGAGCAAAGATGGACAAGTTTCTGGAAACATACAGTCCACCAAGAATGAATCAAGAAGAAACTGACCACTTGAACAAACTGATCACTAGAAACGAAATCGAAATAGCAATAAAAAGCCTCCCTACAAATAAAAGTCCAGGACCGGACGGCTTCACTGGGGAATTCTACCAAACATACAAAGAAGAACCCATACCAGTCCTTCTCAGACTCTTCCAGAATATTGAAAAGGAGGGAATACTCTCAAACTCATTCTATGAAGCTACCATCACCCTGATACCAAAACCAGGCAAAGACACTACCAAAAAAGAGAATTATAGGCCAATGTCACTGATGAACATAGACGCCAAAATCCTCACCAAAATATTAGCAAATAGAATCCAACAACACATAAAAAAGATTATACATCATGACCAAGTGGGGTTCATCCCAGGGACACAAGGGTGGTTCAACATATGCAAATCAATCAATGTAATACACCACATCAACAAGAAAAAGGATAAAAATCACATGATCATCTCAATAGATGCAGAAAAAGCATTTGATAAAATTCAACACCCATTTATGATAAAAACTCTCACCAAAGTGGGTATAGCGGGAACATATCTCAACATCATAAAAGCTATAGATGACAAACCTACAGCCAGCATAGTATTCAACAGTGAAAAATTCAAAAGCTTCCCACCAAAATCTGGGACAAGACAAGGATGCCCACTATCACCACTCCTATTCAACATAGTCTTGGAAGTCCTAGCCACAGCAATCAGGCAAGAGAGAGAAATAAAAAGGATCCAAATTGGGAAAGAAGAGGTAAAAGTGTCACTATATGCAGATGACATGATACTATATATAGAAAACCCTAAAAAGTCCACACAAAAACTACTAGAGCTGATTGAAGAATTCAGCAAGGTAGCAGATTACAAGATTAACGTTCAAAAATCAGTTGCATTTCTTTACACTAACAATGAATCAACAGAAAAAGAAAATAAAGAAACAATCCCCTTTAAAATAGCACCCAAAGTAATAAAATACCTAGGAATAAATCTAACCAAGGAGGTGAAAGAATTATACACAGAAAACTATAAGCCATTGATGAAGGAAATTAAAGAAGACTTTAAAAAATGGGAAGATATCCCATGCTCTTGGATTGGAAGAATCAATATTGTTAAAATGGTCACACTGCCTAAGGCAATCTACAGATTTAATGCAATCCCTATCAAATTACCCAGGACATATTTCACAGAACTAGAACAAATCATAATAAAATTTATATGGAACCACAAAAGACCTAGAATTGCCAAAGCATTACTGAAGAGAAAGAAAGAGGCTGAAAGAATAACTCTCCCAGACTTCAGACAATACTACAGAGCTACAGTCATCAAGACAGCATGGTATTGGTACAAAAACAGACATATAGACCAATGGAACAGAATAGAGAGCCCAGAAATGAACCCACACACTTTTGGTCAACTAATCTTCAACAAAGGAGGCAGGAATATACAATGGAATAAAGACAGTCTCTTCAGCAAATGGTGTTGGGAAAATTGGACAGCAGCATGTAAAGCAATGAAGCTAGAACCCTCCCTTACACCATACACAAAAATAAACTCAAAATGGATCAAAGACTTAACACAAGACAAGATACAATAAACCTCCTAGAAGAAAATATAGGCAAAACATTATCTGACATACATCTCAAAAATGGTCTCCTAGAGCAGTCTACTAAAGCAATAGAAATAAAAGCAAAAATAAACAAATGCGACCTAATGAAACTTACAGGCTTCTGCACAGCAAAGGAAACCATAAGTAAAACAAAAAGACAACCTACGGAATGGGAGAAAATTTTTGCAAATGAAACCGACAAAGGCTTGATCTCCAGAACATATAAGCAGCTTATACGACTTAATAAGAAACAAACAACCTAATCCAAAAATGGGCAGAAGACCTAAACAAGCAATTCTCCAAGGAAGACATACAAATGATCAACAGGCACATGAAAAAATGCTCAATATCACTAATTATCAGAGAAATGCAAATCAAAACTACAATGAGGTATCACCTCACACCAGTCAGAATGGCCATCATTCAATAATCCACAAATGACAAATGGTGGAGAGGCTGTGGAGAAAAGGGAACCCTCCTACACTCCTGGTGGGAATGCAGTTTGGTGTAGCCACTGTGGAAAACAGTATGGAGATTCCTCAAAAGACTAGGAATAGACTTACAGTATGATCCAGGAATCCTGCTCCTAGGCATATATCCAGAAGGAACCCTACTTCAGGATGACACCTGCACCCCAATGTTCACAGGAGCACTATATACAATAGCTAAGACATGGAAACAGCCTAAATGTCCATCAACAGATGACTGGATAAAGAAGAAGTGCTATATTTATATAATGGAATACTACTCAGCCATAAAACCCGACAACATAATGCCATTTGCAGCAACATGGATGCTCCTGGAGAATGTCATTCTAAGTGAAGTAAGCCAGAAAGAGAAAGAAAAATACCATATGAGATCGCTCATATTTGGAATCTAAAAACAAACAAACAAACAAAGCATAAATACAAAACAGAAACAGACTCATAGACATAGAATACAAACTTGTGGTTGCCAAGGGGGTGGAGGGTGCGAAGGGATAGATGGGATTTTGAAATTGTAGAATAGATAAACAAGATTATACTGTATAGCACAGGGAAATACACACAAGATCTTATGGTAGCTCACAGAGAAAGAAATGTGACAATGAATATATATATGTTTGTGTATAACTGAAAAATTGTGCTCGACAATGGAACTTGACACAACATTGTAAAATGATTATAAATCAATAAAAAATGTTAAAAAAAGAAGTTATGGTGTGTGTGTATATATTTATGTATATATATATGTATGTATGTATGTGTGTATACATATAATGGAATATTATTCAACCATAGAAAAGAATAAAGAAATGCTATTTACAGAAACATGGATGGACCTGGAGACTATCATATTAAGAGAAGTAAGCCAGAAAGAGAAAGAAAAAAATACCTTATGATATCATGTATTTGTGGAATCTAAAAAAAATGACACAAATGAACTTATTTACAAAACAGAAGCTGACTCACAGACATAGAAAACAAACTTATGCTTACCAGGGGGAAAGGGAGAGGGTGGAGAAATAAACTGGGATTTTGGGATTTGTAGTTACTAACTACTATATATAAAATAGATACCCAAAAAGGTCCCATTGTATGGCACAGGAAACTATATTCAATACCTTGTAATAGCCTACAATGAAAAAGAATATGAAAAGGAATATATATATATATATAAATGAATCACCATGCTATACACCAAAATTAACACAACGTTGTAAACCGACTATAGTTTGGTAAAACATAAAAAATAAAACAAAGCACATCTCAATTTGGATGCTACATTTTCATCAGAGAAACGATCAGTTTTACATTTCATAAAATCTACATCAGAAAGGTACTCATGTTGTTCTAAACATACTAAAGTTTTCTAATAAGTGAATCAAATATCCATTTTAAAATTAAAATTTAATTTTAAATTTAAATGAATTAAAATTAAAACTGATTTTAACAAAATAAAATTTAAAAATTGACACTGAAATTTCAGTTTCTTAGTCACTCCAGCCCCACTTCAAGTGCTCAGTAGTCACTGTGGCCAGCGGCTGGCCTCTCCTGAATACACCGGTTACCTACCCTTCTGTCCCTTTACACAGGTGTCCTCTCCTCCCCTCCACACCTCTAAGCTCTGCCTCTTCCCCAGACCCCATCTCGTTCACCCTACCCTAACCGTCCCTGCCTCTCACTGTGGCCTGTCCTTTTCTGTTCCTATAGCCTGTGAGGGCTGTCTGTCACCACATGGAAAGCCAGCAGCAGAGTGGGACCAAGACCTGCTCTTCCCCTCCCCCAGATCTCTTCCTACGCCCCTTCTCCCTTCCTACGCCCCTTCTCCCTCTTGCTCCCAGAACTGGCCCAGGCCTGCAGGGAGGCAGACACAGCCAGCATGCTCTGTGCCCTCACTGACTTCCTTTTCTGAGGCTTTCCAGGACTTGCCCTTTTGGGGGTCGGTGGGGCATGCAGCCCTGCTCTCATTCTTCACAAGGCTGAACTCAGGAGCAGGGAGAGAGGCAGTTTAGGGTGGTGATGGAGGTCATAGGAGGCACTGATGCTCACCCACAGAGGGAGGGGTAGTTACCCCAGGATGGCCCCTTGCCTGGATTCTAACTCTAGGCCCACCAGCCTCTCTGAACCTCAGTTTTTCCCTCTGCCCAATGGGATCTCCTCATTCTCTGAAGATGGTGTCCTCTGAAGGGACAGCAGGGTGGGTTCCCCAAATCCAGAACACACCTGGGGCTGTTTCCATTAACACCTGAGGCTCTGCTCAGCCATGCCCTGGGCCTATTCCTATAGAAGCCACGTTCAATCCAGAGGGGATGTGAGGCCCCGTCACCATCAGCTCCTCTCCTGTCAATCCCCCATCCAAAGAAGAACCAGCTCTTTCTGTCCCTCAGTTACTTCCCCCTGGGGGGCCTTTTGTCCCATTCTGGCCAATGAGCTTGGATGCTGTCCTGTGAGCTCCAAACATTGAATGGATCAGGGTCTCCAACCCTTTCAAGTAAGTACTTACACTTTCCCTCTGTCTCCTGTGGCTCCTGCCAGTCAAAATAATTTCAAACCTAACTTTATGCAGTTGGTTTGCAAAAACAGTAAATGTGTTACATATGCATTTCTAAGTTGAACAGATCTACCTCATCTCTGGCTGTTCTTAGAGCTGTCCCATCCTTTCTCCCAGATATTAGTTACACAGCCATGTCAAGACAAGGACATGGAGGCACCTAGCATAATGCCTGGCACATCTCAGGGGCTTGATGAGTTGAAAGAACACATTGACTTAGTCCCCTATCAGTAAGTCAGAGTTCCTCCCATCAGCTGGATCCTTTAGGGCGCAGGGTGGAAATGTGAAAGAAGGATCCAGGATGGGCACATAGTGGGTGCCTGGCATAACTGTTAGATGAACTTTTAGATCTTCCCAGAGCCACGGCCCATCCTGCAAAGAAGCGTAGAGCCAACTGTCCATGGTGACCGCTGGCCAGCAGTTACCAAGATTGTGCCAACACAACACTCCCTGGAGACAGACCCTCTAAGGCAGGAACACCCAGGCACTCGCTCTCCAGCCACAGAATTGCTAGCTGTCATTAGAGCCTGGAGGCATGAATGTGCCCACCACGTTCAGTTCTTTTGAAAGTTGTACTTATTATGGGTAGGAAAAAATAACCCATTATGTCATCACTTCTTTTTTTTTGGACTGTATAAAACAAGATGTGTTAATTTCCTCCTGGCTGCCTTTACGCCAGTCACTGTAGACAACCAACCTTCTAACCTCTGTTAACAGCCTCAGGGTGCTGTCTTAATCAGGATCTAAGATTATATAGACATGTCAGTTTATATCAGCATGGCTATAATAGCTATTTTAAAAACAAAAAATGCTTTATACACTTTATACTGGGGTACAACTTGCTTTCCCAGTTAACATTATCATGTTATTAACACACAAAGATCTCCATCACTCTCTTCAGTGCTTATGTGGTGTTCCACAGAATGGATACATCATCATTTGGTGAGCCAGTCCATCAATGGACACTTGAGTTGTTTTCAGGTGTGTGTGTGTGTGTGTGTGTGCGCGCGCGCGTGCGTGAACACAAGCAATGCTTCAAGGCCACCTAGGCTAGTTGACCTTGCAAGACAGAAACTTCCATCTCTTGGCTGCACCTGATGTCCCTGCCACCAGCCTTGTCAATGGGTGTTGTAAGTCCTGGGGATGTTGGGGACCTGGGTGGGAGTGTGGATGGTGCAGCACACTCTGCCCACTGCTGGGAAGGTGGGCAGGCAGGGTATGCAGAATGGCAGCAGCCTCCAGGTCTCCTGAGATTCTGTCCATATCACAGGCTCTGACTCCCTCCCGGATGCACCCGGCATCCCAGTCTCTGCAGGGAAAGCCAGCAGTGGTGAGGCATAGGAGAAGCTCCTATCTAGAGCCATGAGGATGAAGTAAAGCAGTGTCCCTGAAGGCCCAGACTAGGAACACTAATTAATCCAGGATAACTTGGTACCAAGAGAGGGAGACCATGTTTCGGAAGGCACAGGAAGGTCTAGGAATGGCTTCCGAAGGGTCTCACAGTCCTGGCCTGGCCTTGGGTCCAGCTGCTGGCCCAGCTGCTGTGGGCAGATAGAGCTGAGGTTGGGGGTGGCTTGGCACTGACCCCCAGTCCCTGAGGAGCCAAAGGAGAAGCTGCCAGGCTTGGCAGAGCGGGTGGAGGGAGCCCCACACCCAGTGTCTGTGGTCACAGCTCTGGATGTGGATGAGGTAGGTAGGGGAGGCAGTACCATGTCAATACCCCCCACCTGCCTGCAGGAGGGAGTGTGTATGGGGTTGGCTGCCAGCTCCCTCCAGCTTGGAGGATGGCGCTGGGGCTGCCAAGGGGTCGAGGAGGGGATAGGTTAGAGGTATCTAGGGACTTGGGAGGAAGGGAAATGCTATTAAAAAAGTAATTTGTTGTGTGTATTTTTTCTGATTACAAAAGCAATGCATATTCATTGTAGAAAATTTGGAAAAGAGAGATAAGTACAAAAAGCAAATAAAACCCCTCTTAATCTCCCCATTCAGGGACAGTCACTTTCATACCCAGTGTGATGGTTAAGAGCCCAGGCTTGGGGCCTAAGTACCTGGGCTTGAATCCTGATTCTGCCACTAAAACGAGCTGTGTGACCTTGGACAAATGCCTTAACGCCTCTTTACTTCTCTCCCAGCATTGCTATGAGGACAATGTGAACATGCCTGAAGCTCTTGGCACACAGAGAGTGCCCACTAAGTGTTAGCTGTTGTTTTGATAACAAACCCCTCTCCACCTCCACCTGAATGACTGACAGTTTCCTCAAACTCACCCAGGCTAGAGCAGGACTGCTGGGTTCACCCCACTCATAAGTCTGTCCCTTAGCTTTCCCTGTCACAGGACACGGTGCCCCCAGCACTTGGGTGTTCAGCACTTGACTTGTCATTGATGCCTCTTTTGGATGTCAACCAGTCCACCAGAGGTCCCCTTCTGGGTCAGAGATCAGGAGGAGGAAGCAGAGGAGGAGGAAGGCGAAAGAGGGAAGAAACAGTGGCCCTTAGGAAAGGGGAAGTCAAGGAAAGACAGAGGAGTAAGGAGAGAAAGAAACGCTGTTATCACTCTCCTGCCTGGGTGAACACAGGCATACCCTTCCCCTCAGCTCAGGCCCTCCTGCCCAAACCTGCTGCACCTCTCTCTGGCAGGCACCCTGCACACTCGGGCCCCAGCCCCCTCCCCTTGGCCCAGGCCACAGCCCTGCCTCTCCATTCTCTGGGTCCTGTCAATAATTCATGGCTTGCAGGCTATGATAACTATCAATAATGCACAGGCAATAATGTTCTACAGCTCTCTGCACAACTGTGTTACTCCTTAATGTATGTGGGGCTGCGCCCAGGCCTGCTCACCGTTCCTCCCTCAACAGGACCCCCAGTGGCTCATGAGAAGAGCTGGGCTGGCCAAGGAGGAAAGGAGCTGGGTGTCAGGTTGGGAGGCCAGCTCTGCCCACCTCCCAGAGCTGCCTCTTCCTAGCCCATCCTCAGGCCATTCCTCAGGCTCCCTTCAACTCCAGGCAGGACCTGCCTCTCAGTTCTAATACTCAAACAGGCAGGGAGCACACCACAGCCCATTCCTGTGGTCAGATGTCAGTTTATTCAGTTCTAATCTCACAACCTCACTTGCTAATCTGTTTCCTCACCTGTAAAATGGGGCTGCTGATACCTCTCCCGACAACCCACCACACTTTGCAGTGGTTCAGGAAGCTGGTAGGATATCGCCTTGGAGAGCTGGGAAAGCACTTTCCAAGCCAGGACTGCCAGGTGGATGCCTTGCGTGGTCGTTACTGCCATGTAAGCAGCACCTGGGCCAGACACTTTGGGGAATGGATAGGATGGGGGTGAGGCAGAAATACACAGACCCTGTCCTCAGAGGGCTTCCTAGAGGGGCCAGGCAGGCAATGTACAGTGAATGAAGCTGGCTCGGTGTGAGGCTGTAGGGAGTGGTGAGGACTGTGGAGAATTGGAGATGCATGTTCTGCCTAAAATACATGTCTATTACTTGGCAACAGCAGACGGTGCCATGTAGGTACGTGGGTGTAGGGTTACCATGTTCATGTACATATCAAGGGGGAGTGGGAATGTGGGTTTTTATGAAAAATATCTCCTGATTTTTAAATGTGGGTTAAAAATTGGAAATGTGGGGCACTGGCAAAGCAAATCCATCAATGGACCAAATCTGGTCCTGGCTACTACTTTAGCCTACAAACTGGGTGCTTTCTCTGTGGTTTTCTACCCAAAGAACAAGCCCAGCCAGTTCAGAGCAACTGAAGGAGTTTATACTGGGAGTCAGGGAGCCTGGGACTAATCCAGGCACCACCAGCCATGTAGGTTATATGAGTTTTCTTCTCTGAGCCTCACCTTCTCCTCTATATAACTGGAGTGCTGGGCTTAGTGGTGGATGAGGCCCCTTGCAGCTTTAAGGCTACTGTGGAAATGTTCTGAACTTCCAGACAGGGGTGGCCAGAGTCTAGAAGCTTGGCTTTCATCAGGTGTCACGGGCCAGGTAGTGTGGGGTGGGGGAGGAAAGGGCTTGGGGGCACCCCCGGTAGGAGAGGAGGGGGTGGCACCACACACATTCAGGCTTCACCAGGGTCTGTAGGCCACAGCCCTTGGATCACTCTTTGGGAGCCCCTCACAGGTAAGACCACCTGAGTATGGGGCTTTCTTTGGTTTTTGGTAATTCGGCCCTCCAGGTAGGGTTTAAGTCAACCTCTCTACAGCTAACTTCTGTCTCTGACAAATTGTGCTGCTCACACTAACATGAGGGGTGGGCCCTCTCCTTGCTGAACTTGTTATTTCATTGTCATGTCAAAGCCTCACTACAACCCTATGAAGTAGCATAATCCCCATTTAAGACAGATTTTTAAAAACTCACATAAGCAAAAACCCCACTAAGGCTCAGAGAAGGTAAGCAATTTACCCAAGGTCACACAGTGAAAGACAGTGAATGTGAGAACCCTAAGTCACACCTAAGTGTGTCCAGTTCCAAATCTCAATCTCTTACCACATTCTTCTGCCCCAAGTAGGTGTGAGGTTCCTGGCATGTGGTTTCCTATGCTGCCTGGGGCAGGACTTGCTGGGAGTGAATGGGAGAGTCACGGAGAGAAGACTGCCCACCATGTGCAGAGTGAGGATGAAACCACAGGGAGGCCACAGGGAGCCACAGGAATGGGAGAGTCACGGAGAGAAGACTGCTCACCATGTGCAGAGTGAGGATGAAGCCATAGTGAGGATGAAGCCACAGGGAGCCACAGACATGGCCTCTTGAGTGCCTCACAACTGTCTGATGAGGGTGGAGGCAGAGCACATCACATCCATTGTCCAGAGGAGCAGGTTGAGGCCAGCATGGAGCTTAGCCCTAATAGTAGCAGAGCTCTGGGACAGCAGGGGAAGAGCACAGCTCTGGGGATAGTCTGTCTGGACTGGGATCCTGGCTCTGCCAGCTCCCTAACTCAGAGCCAGGGTCCCCTCCTCATTGGGGAGGCCTGTTGTGAGAATTCAGGCAGATGGCATACATGGAAGCGCCTGGCTCCTGTTAGGCCCTCAGTAAGCATTTGTGTATGAAAGGAAATAGGAAGAGAAGACAAACTTCTTAATTACCATTCCATTTCCCCTCGTATCTTGGCTGCAGAGAGGAACATGGTGGTCATTAAAATAAGGTGATTTGCATTGTATACTACTAGGTTGTTTGATGGGATGGACTGGTTTAAAAAACACAATTTTTAAAAAAAGAAAAGGAAAAGAGAAGAAAAAGAAAGCTAAGGTGAGGCTGTGGGTCCCAGACTTTCAGCAGAATTGAAGTGGGGAAATGCTGGTGGGTGGGGAGGGTTGCAGGAGATTGAGGCCTTACAGGGGAGGGACCTGCTAGTGGGGCTGCTGGCTTGCCCCCTGGCTGTAAAGTCACCTGTGAGCCCATCCTGGAGATAAGACTTCTATTTGAGGACAGCCAGTCCCTGGAGGTAGGGTTTGAAAGACCTACCCAGGACTGGAGCTAGAGTCAGGCAGGTCAGGCGGGTCAGGCAGCACAGGCAGCTAGCTGGGCTGTCCTGGGGCTGACTGCCTGCCTGGGGAGGGGCCCTTCTGGCTGAGTCTGAGGCCGAGGGGGACCTGAGAGTCAAAAGAATCACTCTGAAGGACTCTGGCTATTTAAATTGCTCTTTAAAAAAACCACAATAAGATATCACCTCACACCTGTTAAAATGGCAGTCATCGAAAAGAACACAAATAACAAATGTTGGTGAGGATGCGGAGAAAAGGGAACCTGTGTACATTGTTGATGGGATGTAAATTGGTGAAGCCACAGTGGAAAACAATATGGAGGTTTCTCAAAAACCTAAAAATGGAACTACCTTATTACCTAGCAATTCCACTCCTGGTTATATATCTGAAAAAAACCCGAAACCACTAATTCGAGAAGATACATGCATCCCAATGTTCCTAGCAGCATTATTTGCAATTGCCAAGATATGGAAGCAACTTAAGTGTCCATCAACAGATGAATGGATAAAGATGTGAGATATATATATATATATATATATATATATATATATATGGAGAGAGAGAGAGAGAGAGAGAGTGTACTACTCAGCCATAAAAAAGGACATTTTGTCATTTGTAACAACAGAGATGGACCTGGAGGGTATTATGCTAAGTGAAATAAGTCAAAGAAAGGCAAATACTGTATGGTATCACTTATTGTGAAATCTAAAAAATAAACGAGTGAATTTAACAAAGCAGAAACTGACTCTCATAAAAAGAACAAACTAGTAGTGACCAGTGGAAAGAGGAAAGGGGGGAGGGGCAAGATAAGGGCAGGGAATTAAGAGACACAAACTATTATGTGCAAACTAAATAAATTACTAGGATGTGTCGTACAACACAGGGAATATAGCCAATATTTTATAATAACTATAAATGGAATATAACCTTTAAAAATTGTGAATCACTATGTTGTACACCTGAAACACATAATATTGTACATTATCTATACCTCAATTAAAAAAAAGAAATAAGCAATGGAAAAATTGCTTTTATTTCTCATCACTCATTTTTAGACTCATCTTACTACTTTATACCACACAGTCTTATATCGATGCCAGCTTGATCAGAGCAATATGTTAATACCTCAAGCAAAGGTCCAAGTTCTAGCTTAATTAGGGGAGCAGGTAAAGTTGCTCTAATGAAGCCCAGAGAGGTGACACCATGTGTCCAGGTCACATAGCAAAACAGGCTTGAGTTCTGAAGAGGAAATTGCTCATCATAACCCCCTGTTCCAGCCCCAGTTCCCCTTAAGGCCACATGTGTAATTGTATTTTTCCAGGTAAGCTGCGTCTGGGAGGGGCACCCTGGGGTCCTGTCTCCACACCTGCAGCCTGGCCCTTCCTGCAATATTCATCTGGCTCTTATCAATGTTTCATCTGCTTTCTATCCCACATCACCCCTGCTACCGTATTCTCACATTTGAGCTTGGGATCATGAAAAATAGATGTGTTTACTCCACCCACCCTTTTCCAGGTTGGGGCCCTAACAGGAAGTGATCTTGTTCAAATGTTCTCCCAGTCACCTGATTCCCTGGCTCCCAACACCTCCTGCCCCAACAGGGCTCAGAAAAGGATACTAAACGTACCTTGCTTCTGGACTTGGCTTTCATCTTTTCAAAGTTCACTTCTGCATACCATCTGTATTTCTGGCAGGCAGGAGAGTTGTCATCTTTGACCACTGGGTTCAGAGGTCCAATGCCACACAGGAAATTTTTAATGGTGGTGAAGGGGCAGGAGACAGCTCTGACAGCTGTTATTCCTCTGATCTCTTAATTTGGGCTGTCCTTCTACTGATGTCCTCCCAAAGCTGCATCCTCTAACAGAATGGGCTCCTGAGGCCCGAGCTCTTTCCTTTTTATCACATGATAGAAAAAATAACATCTAGAAGGGAGAGAAGAGGCAGGAGGAAGCTGAGGCTGGTTACTCAGCTTTGGTCACATCATGCCCCTCCTCAGAGACCTACAGTGGCTCCCAGTATCCACGAGGAAATCTTAATCCCTCAGTTTTGCAAGGAAGGCCCTTTGCAAAACTGGGCCCAAACCACCTTTCCACTCTCTCTCACTTCTCCTCTCTCCAGTAGTCACACTGGGAGGTTCACCTTTCCAGGAACCCTGTCTGCACTGCCTCCCCTTTAGTGGAACTGCCCCATCCCTGCTGGTCTCTTTCTCCTCCTGATTTAGACCAGAGATTCTCCCACCTACCAATGGTTCTGTGCAGAGAACCCCCTGATGCCTGGGTCCTGCCCCAAGAGTCTGCTTAAATTGGTCTGGGATGGAGCCTGGGCATCAGTATCTTAACCTCCGAGACACTTGGTAAACTACAAGCTTGTCTAAACAATAAAACACACTGCCCACAATCCGCCTGAGAATGCACTTTACCAGGGCAAGAAGGAGAAGTTTTAAAAGCTTGATTTTGCATCTAATTTAGGTTTCACCCCTCCTCTTGAAAGCTGGTGGGCTTATTTTCCAGAACTGGGGAGATGGCTTGCCTAATGACTGGGCCAGCCTCCCCATCTGGCTGACATTCCTTCTCTTCAGGTCCGGGGGTGGAAGAACCTGCAAAAGGCAACAGGAGGGGCTCCCCACTGCTACCTGCATTCGCCCGTTTTCCTGTCACTTCCCCACCAGACTGTAAACTCCTCTCCACTAAGGGCCGTATCTTTTACCACCACCTCCCATTACTTAGTACGGTGCCTGCCACACCATAGGCACTCAATAAATGTTGGATAAACCAATAACAGATGTTGTCCAACCCCAGTAAGTGACTTACCAGTGTGCCTGAGGGAGCTGGTGGCACACCTGGGCCTGGGACCCATCTTCTCTGATGTCCAGGATGGGCTCTCCACTTTCCCTACACCCTCTTCTTCTGCCTGTCTTCTCCCATCAGCAGCGACTCCACTCGGGAAGCCCAGAAGTAGGAAAAATAGAGGTATATTCTCAAGAGACATCAGTACCCCCGGGGCTTGCTGACCTTACTGGCCCCAAAGACATTCAAGACCAAGGCAGGCCACTGTCCTCACCCAATCCCAAGGATCAACCCCCAAACACTAAAACTATTCCGATAAACCCAGCTCCAACTGTGCTGTTATTCAAGGGGAGGCAAAGGCCCTTTACATTTCTGAAAATTCTAGAATGGAGGTTCTCAATGTATGGGCCTCACGCTAGCATTATCGGTACCACGTGGAAACATGTTTGAAATGTAAATTATCCAATCTTACCCCAGACCTGCTGAATCAGAAACTCAGGGGATGGGGCCCAGCAATCGTGGTTTAATGAGACTCCCAGGTGATTCTAATGTATGTTAAAGGCTCAAGAACCACGGTTCCAGAACCACTAGCAGGATCACGGTCCTATAAAAACCTGCACGCAAAGCCTTGGCTGGACTGACAGATGGGTGTGCTGCGTGCTGCGTGCTGCGTGCGCTGCGTGCTGCGTGCTGCGTGCTGCGTGCTGCCGTGCTGCCTGCTGCCGTTCACCCTCAAGGCCTAAAAGAACTCTTGGGGAACACTTGTCTACCCACCCAATCCCAGACCATAGCAGCCTCCAGTGAGCGGCTGAAGTGACCTGTGTCTGCGTGAAGCCAGTAACCCCCTTGGGCCGTGTCTGGTTAAGGAGTGCTGACTGGACTGGAAAGTGGCCGTACCCGGCTGGGTCTGGAGAGGACTCCTCGGTTCTACGAGAGCTGTGACCTAGGGAACACAGTCACAGTGGTGACTGAAGATGAAGTTCTGATTGGAGGCTCAGACCCGCAGACTTGGGATCCTGACCACGGTGCTGATGGTTGCTTCTCCAGGTGATGTGCTTGCTCCGGGCTGGGTGAACACAACTGGCTTGTGACTAGCTACTTGAGTTTGGGTTAAGGACAATGTGGGAACTCGGAGAACCAGTCTGCCCTCAGCACAGTGTTACTTAGTGGCCAGTGCTCCCAGTGGGAGGCCACTGGCTTGGGCATAGGTCCTGAGGATGTGGGTCCTGCCTGTCAGCCTCCTGCCATCCCCTCTTCCTGTTCCCATTGGGTGGGGCCTGGTAGCCTCTCCTGGGGGAAGAAAGTCTTGGGCAGTTCTGATTGGAGGAGATAAGGTAGATCTGGTACTCAGCCCAGCAGCCTAGATAGGGGCTTCCCAGCCACTTAGGGGAAAGGACTGGTGGGATGAGAAATCCCCAGGCACAGCTGTGCAGGGTTCCCACCAGATGAAGGGTGGAGTAGGGAGAAAGGAAGCTGGAGCTTGGGCCAGCGTCTGTGGCCTGGACTGGAAGGGAACCTAATGTCAGCCTTGGAGTACAGCTGGAACAGACCCCTATGGTTGGAGGGGTTGGCTGCTGGGTGCAGTACCCGGTCAACCTTGGACTCCGGGTATGTGGGGCAGATATAGAGGCCTGGGCCTGAGTTCCTGAGCTGTGCAGACTTTGGGTAGTTGGCTGGGGACAGAGCCAGAGTCTTGGCCTTGATCTGTGAAATGAGACTGATGCCCCCTGGACCCTGCGTTTCTGTTCTGGGAAGGGGCTGCCATTAACTGCTGCTTCAGATGTCCAGGCAATGTCACAGGCAGGGTCCCCAGAGGGAGACAATGTTGCCCCTGAATCATATGCTTTGGGCCTGACTTTTAGAACAAAGGGGCTTCTCTGAGTGGGACTGGGTCTCAGAAAGGAGACCAGGGGCTCTAAACAGCTGCCTGGCTTGTTAGGGAGCCAATGGCCAAGTGTCCATGAAATTACCTAGCAGCCTCCATTTCACCTGAACCCCTGGGACCTGTCACGAGACTCTCAGTCTGGTATCAGCCTGGCTTGGTCTTCAGCTCACAATGGAGCTGATTCATAAAGGCTTAGTACCTGTGTGGCCACTACAAGCCTGGTGCCTGACACAAGGGGCCTGCAGAGGCCTAGGTCCTGTGTGCAGGTCTCCAGAATGGGAGCCTCAGTCTTGTACTACCTGCTGTCCCAACATCCAGGCTCAGCTACTGTTTTAGGATAGAACCTTCTTAGTCTGTCTTCAGGCTACCTGAGGGAAATGAGCTTGTGGCTAAGGAGGACTTGAAGCTTGGAAGTTTATACTAGTGGCCTGAGGATTTTCTTCTGTCTGGGCTGAGGCCAAGAAACATCACCTTCGGTGGACTTATTCAAGACCTGCTCAGCCAGGTTCCTGAGTCGTGGCTCCGGGTGAGGAATACATCTGGAGAACTAGTGCTGGAGGTCTTGGTAGAGAGGAGACCAGGCCACAGAATCCCTAGTGCAGATGCATTACTGTTGTCCTAGCAATGCTGCCACTGCCCCCAGGCCATGCTGTTCCTTGGCAGGAGAGCCCTCAAATGCTGGGTGGGGCTCTCTGTCCCCCAGCCAACTTGTCCCCAGCACAGAGCAGGCCCTCTGACTTCTGGGAAGTAGTAAATGGCTCTAATTGCTTGGGCGTGACACGTGAACCTGCTGTGGTGGGGTGGGCAATGACTTGGGAACGCACACACACTGGGCTCAGGATCTTAGGCAGAGCTCCTCACATGGCCTGGCCCCCTCCCTCCAGTGGACCATGTGGCAGGAGCACATCCTTCCCACCATGCCACTGGGCCTCTGAGGCTCCCTCATCCATGTAGTGGGATCCTGGCTCTGTGATGGGTGCCAGTGCCAAGGATGAATGGGATGGGCTCCACACTGCCTTGCAGCATTTAATCCAGCATGGGAGGCTCCTGTGAGACCAGACACGGCTGACCCCTGTGGGGAAGGAAGGCCAGAGTGGGCCCGCATCAGAGTGGGGAGGAGGTGGGTAGTAGCAGAAATACAGTCTGCAGGTGTGGAAAGCGTTTTCTCTCCTTCACAGCCATGGATGGTGTTAATGCCTCTTTCTTTGAAGAGGCCAGGCCATGGTAGAGACTGGAACAAGGCCTGAGGTCAAGCAGAGGAAGCTGGAGTCCTCCTAGAGGAAGAGCTAAGGGCTGGGAGAGTGGGCAGACCGTGAATGAAAGGACAAGTTCCATGAGGGGCTGGAGTGAGGAGTCCACCAAAGTGAAGTGGAAGTAACTGGTTAAATGGCATCAAATGTTTTGAAGGTGCCCCTCCCCTGGTGGCTATGGACCAGCCTCAGCTGGGCTGCCCCTGCCTCCCAGGCCTCTGGCCAGCAGCTAGAGCCCTAAGGGCTGGAATCTCTGCTGGCGTCACTGTCTCCTGCCGTCTCTGCTGCTGTGACAGGGAGTCGGGGTGCTCCTGTCTGACTCAGCACTAGCTCCTCTGACCACTATGTGGCTGTGATGGGACCTCACTCCAGTGTCTGGATGCTGTCCCACCTGCGGAAGCAGGGTCCCCAGACAGTGGCAGCTTTCCCTGTGTCCCTTGAGAGCCCCTGTCCCGACTGTTCTCAGGAAGGCCACCTCTTTAGAGAGCCTGGCCTCACTCCTCTACCCACAGCCACTGTGGAGTGTCTGACTCTGTGGTGCCGATATTACCTTCCTCCCGCTCCTGACTATAGTATAAGGAGACTTTAAAGTGTAAGGATGTCAGCGCTGACTGCTCTAAAGCTTAGGGTTTCCTTATCTCGACCCCTTTCTGTGGGTCTCTTCATTCTGTCCTTTCTCTAAACCTTGAGACACTCCTGTCTCCAGGATTCCTTTACCATGGCTGTTGGAATGCCTAACTTCCACACCTTGGCTTTTCTTCCCTCCTTTCACCCTTTCGTTTCGGGAGGCTTTTCAATCCAGACTCTCAAGTAAGTTTGCTTGTTCCTTAGCTAAGTCCAGTCTCAGACGTATTCTTTATTATAACATATTCTTTATTTTAAATATCTTCATGCCTAATCTAAGACAATATCCTTAAAGGCTTTGTTCTGTTCTTTGCTTTTTACCTCTGGAATCGGATGCAGTTAGATATCTTGAAATAGTTGCTTTTCTAATGTTTCACTTGGCTTGAGCTCTTTTCCTGGGAGTGTTGGCTATTTCCTGCGATGCCAATTCGAGGAGGCCAGACACCAGTCCTAAAAGGGCTTATTGAGCTCGGAGTGGGAGGGAAGATGCGCCTTAGGGTGAAGCACTCAGGTGCTAAGAAATCAGCTAATCACTTTTCACCACTCAAAAGGCCTTCTTAGGGTGGAGCCTGGCCTTGCCTGCTAGGCATACAGGGCAACAGAAGAATCAGACTGTAAACCCCCAGCCCTGGGCGAGACGGTGGTAGAGAGTGGGTGGTCCCTTGCCAGGCAATTCCCTACCTGTTGTTCCTTAGCTCATGGATTCTGCCAGGTCCTGATCTTCCTGAAGATACCTGATCTAGTAGGGAGTTGCTGCAGGTATGAGGGAGACCCCTTTTTAGAGTAACAGAGGAGAAGCAGGAGCAGAACTCAGATTACCTTGGTTCCTAACTCCTCCAGAGCCACCAGACTACCTCCTACCCTGGAAAAGCAACCCCCACACCAGGTCAAAACAGCCTCTACCCAGAGGCTGCCCATGTCTTCAGTCTCGCTATGCTTGACATCATCTCACAAGTCCCTGCTCTGTAGATTAAGTGACTTGAGTCATGAAGGCAGTTACTGACCCTGGGGCTTGCTGAACCTGTCACCCTGAGGAAGGGAGATGATCAGCTGTCTCCTGGGCTGGAGGGAGTGAAGGCTACAATGCTAGGGAGGACAGAAGGGAGGTCTGGCTTTGAGCTGGGAGAGCTGACTTGAGAACCAGAGAGGACTGTTACCCTCTGGTGTTTCTCACTGTGGGAGGGCATGGAGGAAAGAGGCAGAGTCCAGGCCAGGTGCCTCTGGGGGCTATGGAAGGATTGGTCCCTTACTTGCCTGTTTCTCTTCCTAACAACTCCTAGGGAACAGGTAGGACACACAGTGTGTACCAGGTGGGACTTGGTCTCGACCTGGAGAAAGAAGGTCAAGGCCGGGTCAGCTAGACTTTGTGTTCCCTCTCCTGGGTGCTGCTGGGGAAGGGGCCAGAGATAATCAGTGATGAAGATCAGAAAGACATCCTAGATCAAGTCAGGGTAGATGGATACTCGGAAAAACCGAAAGTTTGCAAGTTGTGTGAACGTCCCTAGTCCCCATTGGTAGGTATCTGTACCAGTCACAGAATATGTCCTTACTCCCAAGTCCCTCATGGGCTCATGTCTATATATATACCAGGCACTACCTGGGCCTCCTGGTCCTGTTCCCTCACCCCATATCACAGCAGCTTGATGCTCTTTCAAGAGACCTTGGTCACTTAGCTTTCTGCCTTTTGTCCTCAATTCCTGGAGGAGGAGAATCAGTTGTTCTTGTTAAAAACGGTGGGCTTTAACTTCTAATTGTGCTGAACAAATAACAAACGGTGCTTGTTCTAAGTCCCACCTGGTTTCTGTTGCCTCTTCAGAATCCCTAGCGTTTAAAGTCAGATCATAGGTGAGTCTAAGATGCTGTCCTACTGACAAGAAGGGCAGATTCCTGTTGCAGAGCACAAGTGTTTATTTGGGTAGGGAACCCAAAGTAAACTCGGCCAGCCTACACTTGGCAGCACTCTTGGTGACTCCTCTCTAACCTGCCTGCTCTTTGATGAGAGGAACCGCTTGACTGAGAACACTTGCTTCTGGATCTGTGGGGGAGAAGACTAGATGAACCCAAAACCTGCTGGGCAGGGGTCTGGGTCCATTTTCTTTTTCCTTACTGCATTCTGGAGAAGCTGATGCTGACTTATCTTCAAGTTTTCCATTCCTCTCCTCAGGACGATCTGACCCACTGATGAGCCCATCAAAGGCTCATCCTAACTTCTGTTAGTGTTTTTGATCTCTAGCATTTCCTCTTACACCTTCTTAGAATTTCCATCTTATTACCCCTCTGTTCTTGCTACTCCAGCTACTTGCTTGCCTTTTTCCATTTGAGCCCTTAACGTATTCATCAGTTATTTAAAACTCCCTACCTGATAATTCCAAAACCTGTACCGAATCTGATTCTAGTGCTTGCTTTTCTCTCTAGACTGCGTTGCATGCCTTTCAGCATGCCTTATAAATACTTGGTGAAAGCTAGACATGATATTGGGTGATAGGAGCTGATAATTGGGCTGGGTGGAGCAGAGAGTAGCTACTAGGGCCAGACAGGAATGCCTTCTTAAATAGATCTGGCCTGTGGCTCTTAGACGTAACCCACATTATATGGAGCCCTGGTGACATGGTGGCAAGGTGAGAGAAATCATCCTGTAGTGTTAGATTTTTAGTGGGCCTGAGGCCCTGGGCTGGGGCCTTCAGAAGTGCATGTAGGCCTCTCTCCTCAGCTCCTATGAGACAAAAGCTAGAGGGGCTAGATCTAGCTAAACATCCTTCTCCCGGGTCAGGTGAGACTAACGTAGTCGTCCTTGGAAGATAGGCCTCTGTTATGAATGATGCTGTGGGCATATTTCCAAGCGGTAACTTTTCCCTTCTGCCTGCAGGAAATAGGATTTTTCTGACCATCATGAGAACCTGTTGGGATTTCTGGAGGTAAGAAATCCACAGAAGTACAGGGCTTCATACTACTATAGCCCCTAGAATGTCTCACTCCCAGGTTAGTCCGGTAACCTGGCCTCTGGCTACCCGTCAAAGTGTTTCTACCAGTTACTGGTTCTAGTGGCTTCTGCTGCTGGGAAGCAGGTTTTGGCTCTGATTCTATATATTTGTCTATCTCTGAATTTTGGGGTGGTGGCTTGCCCTAGGGCCTCGGTTTTGTAAGGGACCCAAGAAATTGACTCTAGCTTGCTCAGTGTTTTCTCTTGTGGACAGCAATGACTTGGAAGCTCCTCACTTGCTAGAGGTGGTTTTCACCCAAATAATGTTCCCTATTCAACTGGTCATGGAATGTCCCTGTGTGCCATAGTTCTTACCTTGGATGGTGTGGACTTCAAGTAGCAAATGGGCCCTAAGCTCTCCAGGCTGCTTTTGGGCCTCTTTGGGCTGGAGCCTTCCTTTTGAGCCTGAGACAGCACCATAATTGCATATGTGATAGTCTCTGCACAAAGTCAGAAGGGTAGCCGAGAAGTGGGGCTCCCTCCTTCCCCAGCCTCAGTGAGACTGGGTCTCTACCTTGGGCACAGCATAACAAGGCTACTGAAGCCCCAGAAGTGCTTGGTTTGTTCCTAAGGTGGAGGCTTCACACTGGGGGAAGCAAGTTGTCAACTCCCTAACGCCTCTCCAACCCTGGCTCTACAGCATACCTGGCTCCTTAGTCCCCTTACCTTTTAAGAGGACTCTAGATATGTTTTCCTGTATGACCTTGTGTTTTGAGGTTAGAACCTCTTGGGTCAGTGTAGGGAAGATTGTATCTCTTGGATAGAGTTGGCCTCCTCAGGCTGGTTTCTTCAGAGGACCTGGTACTCCCTGTGGACCACATTTCCATGAGTTCTAGATAAGACACAAAGCAAGATAACAAATTAGTAACCCCAGGGACTCAGCGACTAGAGCTGAACTTAAAGACAAGTGAGTTCATAAAGATGTATAAGGCCAGTTCTTGCCCATGGTGCACATGAATTTGTTTTGGGGTCTTGTTACCATAAGCCCAAGTGGCCTGATCTGGATTAGTTGTGCTATATCAAAATTTTATGTCTGGCTCTTCCTAGACTCCCACAGAAGCTCCAGGAATGTGTAGTCATCATGGAAACATCAAGTGACAACTGATCTCAGACAAAATATAGCTTTGGAAAACTGGGTCTGGCTTTGCAGAGTATACTCTGAACCTGGAGGAACCCTGAGAGTTGATGAAGGAGGCTGGTGTGGGCCCTGGGCATGGCTGTCTGGCCTGTGTTCTGGGCTGCCCCAGCAGCACCACTTGATCCTTGCAGGGATGCTTGCCCCGATCTGGTGCTGGGGGGGCAGAGTGGGTCTAGAACTAGAAGCCCACATCTTGGGAAAATCCCTATGCTGGTGGGAGTGAGCTTACCCTGGAAAATAATGGTTAGTATGCTTATTTACATGAACAGTATTATGCTCCTGACTCTAGTCAAAGACTTCTGAGACTTAGCCACACTGCTGCTCTATGAGTCCAGGCAGTGCTAACAGTGTAGCCTGCTTTCAGTGCAGATCACATGTTTGTGTGTGTCTATGCTATTAAAAAAAAAAAAAAAGCTTCTCAATGTCATGTTGGAGGTCTAAGGTATCTCCTGATCCACAGGATTGCTGGGACACAGATATATTCCACATCACTAAGTATGACCACTCCTCAGAGCTGGCTATATTCCTACCTCCATATCTCCTTCAGAACCCAAACTTGACAGATGGAAGATCAACACTATAAACTTGTATTTCTGGTGAGTACAACTGTAAGTTATTTTCTCTCTTCTGAACAACCTAATGATGTGTTTAATTTCTACTGGCATTTCATCTGGTAGGGGTTCCCTGTGTCTTACAGGTAATTCTGGTCACTTCCTAGTGCTGCTGGTCTTTTCCAGTCACCAGTCTCATTTTGATACGGCTAATAAAGAACAAGCCTAAACATTCCTTCTCTGTCCTTCTCTAGTCTCAATCCCATTAGGACACATGATTTTGGTGTTAGGGAGAACTTCTTAGCCTCAGGGTCAAACGTGATCCCTCTTTCACTTGAACACTTAGTTTAGAAATTTAAACACAAAAGTAGGAAACTCTAACTTTTGCAGTTCTACTTGCTGAACCACTGCTGGTGGTACTACAACTTCCATCCTCTGACTGTAATCACTGCTGCAGTCAAATGCTGGGCTTCCAATCTTCTGGCCTGAGAGATTGGACATCAGTGATCGTGTAGACTTCCCAGAATTCACTTCAGTCTCGAGCATTTTAAATCCATGCTTCCATGACTTATTTGAAAGGTCATCTTTGGGCTACATAGTTGCTTCTGTTTCTGGACTTTTAAGAACTTACTGGGTATCCTAGATCTATAAGAATCAATGGGGTTTTATGAATATGGTGAGTAGGACTTAAACTAGACATGTAACCCATCTGTAATGAGGGACACATAAATCGGACTTCTCAAATTTAACTGGGGACAACTTGCTATGTCCACAGACCTAAAAATTACTGCTTGTTCTGTCAAGTGTCTATACCTTCTTAGAGAAGTTTTATGAACATACGAGGCTATAAACATCAATAATCTGCGGAGTAGAGTAAAAGGTGACAGGGGATAGAATCTACTTTTCTGCCAATACCATAGTGTCAAGACAGAACATTCCAGCCTCGTGGAGAAAGTCTGAGCCTTTGGTTTGAGATGTACTTAAGACTGAACGTGAAACTGGTGTTTTTTATGCAGCTCTGAACTGCCACCTGACCTGCCAGCTCTCAAATGAGCTGGTCTTATAACTAGGAGTAGCTAACTTTTGGAATTAACACATAAAGCTTAAAATACAGTTGTGCTAGTGAACAAGGCTGCAGGGCTGTGACATGACAACACCTCCCGTGCCCGTCTGCTCATTCACGTGTGATGTCTTCACAGCCTGTTCTAGTGGCTGTATCTTTACTTTGGAAATGCTTCATGATGAGAGGCTTAGGGAAACTGCAAGAGACCACTTCATGGCAAATGAAGGCAGACAAACTTAGCTAAGCATGTTGAGGTTTGGGCTTACAACTCCCTCTAGCCTAAACTGGCTAATGTCTGGTTGTTCCTGGTCAGTTAAGTCCAAATGGCCTTATTTTGGTTTTGGCTTCTGGTCACATTCTCAAAAGCAACACTCTGCCTGGGTTTGGGTGAGATTTTTGTACTACCTTGAAGAGGTGGAAATGAGATAATATATTAGTGAAATACATTGCTAATATCAGAGCAGGCTTAGAATTTGTTTCATGGATATTTCCTCTTAAAATAGATCAGCACACCTTTTTCTGTGAAGGTCCACAAAGTAAGTATTTTACATCTTTTGTGGGCTAAGAGGCAAAATTGAGGATATTACATAGGTACCAATGACAAAAAAACTTCAAGACTTGGCTATAAAATAAAAAATTGAATACAAGTAGTCATGCAAGTTTACTAGTAAGGAAACCAGAGCTTGCTTTTTAAGAAATATTTGTGTTTCAAAGTTAGTGCTCCCCATCAAAACTGACCACAAAAGTTTACGTAGTGCTGATCAATGAAATTTAAGTATCTAACTTTGGGAAGCCTTTAGGTAGAAAGCTGCTACCAAATACTATATTTGATAGTTGACCTGTATTACAAGATATTACTTGATTGAGCTTTAACTTTTACCAATAAAAGCATCAGCTAAACTCTCGAGGAGTAGGGTTCAGGGGCATGGTTGATAGGCAGTAAAGACAGGGGCAGAAATAAAGGGGTGCACATGTCATTGAAGGACCCAAATGAGTTGACATAGGCAACCTACAAATCACCTCACTTGTTAGATTGACTATAATGGACACAAGCAGAGAGACTGGACTTGCATAAACTGCTGGTGAGACTATAAAATAGTACACTGCTATTAGTCAGCTGGGCTGTTTCTTAATATTAACAGTTCCTATATGATTAGAAAGCATCCCTATGTCTGACCATGAGGGTGGGGTCTCTGGATAGCTCCTGTACCCTAAGGAGTAACAAAACCACAACAAACCACTACCCTGGGTCATAGAACAAACACTGGGGCTGCTAGAATGTAGAGAAGACTTACCTAGATATACTAGGACCTGTTGCTTAAACCTAGTGAGTTTGAGTCTCACAAGTGAGTCCCAAAGGATATTTGGGAAACCTTGGATACCTCTACCTCCAATATTCCAGGGTGGTCCAGTAATGGACTTCTAAAGCCAACCTGGGTATGAAGGTGGGAGGGTGGACGGCTGGTGGTATGAGGTAGTGTAACTAAGATCTTAGGTGAGAAGCACAAAACGAGGCTAAAAGGAAAGTAGTGACAAGGTTGGAGCAGTGAGTGTGGTGCATGCACCTTCTTTACTGACCATTCTGCCTTCTTCCTGTACCGCATAAAACAGAAAATTTATTTCCCATATTTCTTTCTCAGATTTCTCAGATTTCTTTCTCACATTCTTCTTAAGATTTCTTTCTCACATTCTTCTTAAGACTCTAGATAGAATTAGATTTTGCTAATTGGATGCAATTGAGGCGATCTTCTCTTGGCAAGCCAAAAACCTGGAGATATTCTTTAATGTTGCAGTGTTTGGCACGACCTTCGTAGATGTTGGGGAAACGAGGCAAACCAGGCAGTTCTCTAGTTCCTCACCTTCTAGGTCATAGCAAAGGTATTGGCTCTACTGGTTGGCAAGTTCTGTAGTGTTGCTCTGGCAACACTCGGAAGCTAATCTAAAGTCTGTTTTCAAAGATACTGTAAACGTCTGTGTCCCATTTATATGCATAAGGTAGCTAGAATAGTTGTTAATCCTTGATGCCTACCCAGAGTTGAAGGCCGTGTTAGCCTAGCCATAAATAGTTGCTATCAGTTTCCTGAAAGGTCACTCTGGCAGAAAAAGCACTATGGGGACAGAAGCCGGGAGGTCCAAGTTAGGAAGCCAATGTTAGCTAGAAGCGATGATATGGAGACAAGGGGACAGATGGGTTTAGTACATTTGAGTGATAGAGGTGACAGGACTTAGTGGCTAGGTGTAAGGAGAGAAGGGACAATTAAGAATGAATGTTCTCAGTTGACAAATTAGAAAATAGTACGAGCTGGAGGGTTCACAGGAAAGATAACTAATTCAGTCTTGGGCAGGCTTGGTTTGTACTGCCAATGGGACATCTGAGTATGAACATCAGTCAGGTAATTTGAAAACTGAACTTGGAGCTCCCAAAAGTCCAGGAAGGGAATTACTTGGAATTCATTGTCTAGAATATAATGACCAAACAACTTCAGAAACTGCCTGTGGGTCAAAGAGGGGTGCCCTGAGGATCCTTGACTTTAATGGTTGTGTGAGTATTCAGGCAGAGGAGGACTGAGAAGCAGGATACAAATACTGCTGAGCAAAAACAGTTTGTTACCTCAAAGCAAAGCAGAGTTTCAGGAAGTCAAGGTGGAAGGCTTAGTAAGATGAATGGGATGGCAGTATCTACTGGATTTGCAAAAACAGGAGTAACTTGGGATCTATAGATGCTTCTAATAGTGTAAATGGAAACTTGATGGGGATGGCATGGCATAGAGCCAAGTGTAACACTGGCAATAGAAGGAAGAAATAGGTTTTCTGTTGTCTTATCAAGGTAAGATAACCTCATTTTGATAAACAATGATGGGTAATCCAGTATTAAGACATAAGTCTACCTAAAACATGAGATAATAGAGAAAAGCAAAGGGTCCGTGACACAGGTTGACCACTAGCCTTTCTATGAGACCACTGCTTAAGGAGGTATAGATTACAGGTCAGCTCTAGGCTTGTGGTGAATTTCCTACTGCCACCTTAATGAGAGAACTAACAGTTCTCTGAGGGGAAGTAGATGTGCAATGTTCTCACACCTACCTGCCCATTAATCTGTTGACCACAGATGTGAAGGTGGTTGCTAAGGATGGGAGAAAATGATCAAGATGCACTAGCCTCTAATACTGCCCCATCTAGGAGTCTCTTGGCTGCATACTTCCTTGAGAACTAGGGCAATTGCCTTATACTCCTACATGTTTTGTTAGGTGCTCTTTTACCCTTCCGGTGGGGGAGAGTGGAAGCAGGATCTTACTGCTGGAGTTAGAGCAATAGGGTGCTTAGCTGAAAGAGCCTGACTTGAGCTCAGCCACTTTGGCCTGAGCTATGTTAATCTTCTGCTGGAGATCAGGGATGGGCTGTGACGTTCTAGATCCTGTTCCAGGAAGCCTTCCCACCCTATCAATAAGGGCCCTTAAAAGAACTTGGGAGGAAGTCTAATTGGCTATTATGTCCTAGTATCCTAGAAACAGACTGAATAGTCCTACTTATTAAAAAAAAAAAATCTGTACCTTAAACTTTCTATAAATACCTTAGTATTTCTCAGAAAGGGAGTTAGAGGGGGTACCTTAACAATACTACTCACACCTAAACAAAACAAACTTATTTATCAATTACACTTAGAGTTCACATTTTGCTCTTTCTAGTTCATTCTAGTTTTATGGGAACTAGGATCCAAAAAACTCTCTACATAATATAATGGTTGAAATACATTGAGACATAGGACTCGATCTTTCCTTGGAGTTCTTAACAGAGTCTTTAGTCCTACAGAATCACCCACATTTGGGACTCTAACTGCATCTCTGCTTTACATTCCCCTCTTTCCTGTGTTTCCTTTAAGTCTGGGGTTGGGTCCAAAAGATGAGATTGAAGTTCACTTCTTGGCAAGACTAAGGTAACTGTATAGTAATGTCAAGACTTATATCCCCTCTACTTTTGCTTGTTGAGGTTAACAGCCACTGACAATCACTTAGTTCTTAGGGATTCTAATTTAGTAGCATTCTACTATCATTTATCTCTAAAGAGCTATCCCTTAAAAAAAAAAGTGTAAATGGTTGATTCTTTCCCTCTACCTGCCAGTTCCATACCTTAACCATGAATGACTTGGTTTTATTAACAGTTAGCTAATACTAGAAACAGGTTGAAATAGCCTCATGGAGATCAGATTAAGTGCATAGCATAGTCTCTTGGTGACCACTGTTCTGCAGTAATTAGAATGCATGACATTACAGGTGTTCAAATGAGTTCAAGGAACACGGACTCTATAGAAATCTGCAAATCAGGTAAAGCAGTATTCGTCTGTGTAGGTCAAAGCTGCCTGGGAGCATAAGTGTTGGCCTTTGACAAAATAGGCAGGAGAGTGAAACCTGCCCAAAAGAATGCTGTCAGGTTAAAAGAAAACAAACTTAACACCAGCTTTCTAGGAAGATTTTTCAGATTATCGATGCTAAGAAAAAGCGGAGAACCAGTGGGCACCAGGGACTTTTTGGTACTGACTCCTAAAGTCACTTAATTTCATACTTGTACTGGTCATGCCAAACAAGCAGTCTCTTAAAAAGATCCTATAGATACATATCGGTACAACTCAAGTTTCTTAATAGCTTAAGTTTAATGGTTCAATAAAACCTGTTAAACAGGATTTACTATGGTATATTAAAGATAACTGGCTTTGGGAAGACATCAGACTTACTTTAAACATATCTTCAGAATAGACACTTGTGGTAGAGATTGCTAGTGTTTCCAGCATGTGAATTCCCTCCTGGGGACCAAGCTTAACTAGCTTCTAGCCTCCCTTGCATCTAGATACGGTCGTGTGGTGAATTCCAGCTAGTAGAACATGACCAGAAATATATGCTACTTATAAGTCTAGCCCATAATTGTCCCACTGTCTTCTTACCCACACCCACACCCACTAGTTTAATGGAAGACTCCAGGGAGGGTCAAGCCACAGTAGGGAAAAGCCGCGTTCCCTGAACAGGTACAAGGGAGGTCAACCAGGAAAACCTACGTTGAATAGTAATGTGAGAGACTTCCCAGCCTTTGAAGCTGAGGTCTGAAACGCATAGTGTTACTTACACATAACCTACTATACTATTAAACGTGAAATGCTGCCTTAAGTTTTTCTAACTTGCTAAGCTGACTATCTCTATCTTAAACCTCAGTGGTTAAGAGGAAGTCAGATATCTTCAATTCACCCTTGAAGTCACTAAAGGCTTTGAGACAAAATCCATGTGAAAGTATCTGAGTGGGTCCAGTACACTTGTGGGAGCAGGCTGGGTATGGAAGTGATGTGGCATTTGTTAGCTGCCTGGCTCCATCTAGAGCTCCCATCAGCCATTTTAAAGTCCTAGTGCACCTGGGTGCAAAGTGATTATGGAACTGCCCTGTGGCTTCCCAAGTTAGCTCTCTAGTAAGTAGAAAAGCAGCTATAACTTAAACTACTTGTGAAGAGTGACAGGAAACACTAAAACTTAACAAAGCTAATACCTCTATGACTATGTAGAATTGTCAGTACCCTGGACTTGTTGATTCTGGCTCCCTCTGTTAGTGGTAACACAGCCTTACTCTTAGGGAAACTCCCTTCTTTTTAAAAGTATGCATTGAACTGTAGTTTGCTCTTACTTTGGATATGGCTATGTGAACATCTTTATATGTAGGGAAAACATACGTGGAGAAATGTGCACAAATCAAATACACAGCTGGATACATTTCTAAGGTAAATATTTATGTAACTGGCATTCAGAGCAAAAAATCACTGTCAGCACCTCTCAAAGCCTTGTAAGATCCCCTCTCAATTAATATATATATAAAATATGTCCCTGGTGAATAACCAGGTAAAACATCCAGGGTAAAAACATCTGATTGCTAATAGGTATAGATTAGTCTTGACCATTCCTTTTCACAGTACCATGCTCAGATACTCATTTCATAGAACTCATACTGATGGAGCTCATGTGCCAGGTGTTAAATAGCATCTGAATGCAATTTATATGCTAGAGTGAATAGTAAGCAATTCACATGTCTAACGGCTTAGAGTATCTGCATTTAAAGGTGTAGAGAATAACTACTTCACACACAAGTTGAAGCAGTGTCTCAGATATTTGAGATTAACTGAATTAATCAGGGTTCCTGAACACATGTGCATGTATCACTTTTACAACTGAAAGAAACTGAAGTACAGAAGTTACTTACCCAAGGTCACTCCTTTTTCCCCAATCAAGGACCAAATCCTAGCGCTCCAGTGCCTGCTTTTGTCACAATTGTGCTATCTCTAGCATGGAAATCTGCAACTCTAGTTTTCACAGAACTGTGCTATTCTTCAGTGAAAAGATGTTCTTAATCACGAAATGACTAAGAACCTGCAAGGAAAAAGACAAACCAGGTGTCTTCTGGTTCCTCAGGACTAAGCAGGTATAAAACTAAGGAATCCTGCTTGATGACTTAGTCTTGCTCTAAATCGAGATGTAACCAAATGATGCCCTAATCATATGTACTTTTTAAGATAAATAATATCTTAATTCACTACCTTTACAGTTTTTATTTGTTATGGCTTAGGTTTAAGTACTGAAAACAAAACTGCTCTGTTCTAGTTAACTTTGGAATGGTCTCATGTCCTCACCCTGGAGCCAATCTTGCAGATTTCTCTGGTTTGGGAAACAAGAATGCTGGTTTGGGTATTACTAGCACTATCATATGTAGATATGGTTGTTCCTCTCCTAACATTTCTAAACCCAAGAGTTCAGTGACTCACAGTGTGCCAGTTAAGAAGGAACAGCTCCTGAGACAGGTTGTTTTCTGAATAGGAAAACTAAGAAGGAACCTCCTCCTCTTGCCTTAATTCAGTGATGATCAGCTGGAGATGTTCCCACTGAAGAGCTACTGAACTTGCCCCAACTTCAGAGGAGCAGTTAAGATACAGGATGTGCACCCAGCTTGAACCAGATTAAATGGCTAAGTGTACTTTGGAGAAAGTCTCCCATTAAGTGTCTCCTGTACACTGGCTCTTAAGGTGGTTGTCACCAACTGGGGAACTGCAAGTGCAGAGCCCAGAGAAAATGTCACCTGTTACCTGTCCATGGCCAGCAGGGTGGAGGGCTGGTGGAGGGCAGTGGTTCTAGGTGCGAGCCCAGAGGCTCTCAAGTTCCTTGGGATTCTTCACTTTCTTGAGCCAAGGAAGTGTCACTTTGTGGTGGTCTGTATCAACTGGAAGCTTCTCAAGATTGTACATACTGAATATGTTCAATGAACATCTTGCCTTCCATGTAACAGTGTTTGCACACAGGTCATGGATGTTTCACCTCCCATGATACCTTGGGTCTGTCCAGCAAGAAAGCACAGGTGACCACTGTCGTCAGGATATAGGGTTAACAGATGAAATGCAAGCACGTGCTCAAACAAGCTTTACTTGCTGCCTATCTGAAACTCAAACTTCAGCCATCTTTTCCCCTCTAAGTCTAACCCCAGCAGGGAGACTTCCCCCATGTCACTATTAGCAACCTGACCTTTAGGCTTCTGTATGGCCCTTGGGAAAGATAGAAAGCAGCGGCCTTGGCCTCTTCCACTTCCTATAATTCCTGCTCATGAGGGTCAAGTGGCACTTGAGGCTGAAGAAGGTACTACTAATGTATGGGCCCTTTAGTGGGTCTAGCTTCCTCAACTTGCCGCTTGAATCTGCTGGGTGTGCACTTGGTTTAACTGTATCTAGATCTTGACAGGAACACCTTGACTAGGGAAACACTGCAGGTGGAGGAGCTTAGACTGCTAACTTGATGCCATGGATGTTCAGTTCAGTTTGAGCCACCAGCACTAGAGTGTGGAATACCTGAAAAAACTGGCTGAGGGCAAAGATGTCCAGTAGTCCTTTCTCCTTTGCTTATCTGTGATTTTGTTTTCCACAGTTTCAGTTATCTGTGGTCTGAAAACCTTAAATAGAAAATTCTAGAAATAACTTGCATGCTGTTCCAAGTAGCATGATCCCATCCCAAATGTGAATCATCTTTGTCCAGCATATCCTGCCAATTAGTCACTCAGTGGCCTCTTGGTTATCAGATCAACTGTTGGGCTGTGTTGGCTGTGATCAACTGTTATGCTCTGTGGGACCATTAAGTAAAGGTTACTTCAATGGGGGGGTCACTTCAACACAAGTAGTGATGCTAGCATTTGGATTTGCAAAAGAAGCAATAAAGTGTTTCCTCTAAGTGAAAAGGTGAAAGTTCTTCACTTGGAAAAAATCCTATGCTGGTGCTGCTAAGATGTATGGTAAGAAGGAAACTCGAAATGGTGGTAGAGAGAAATTCATTCTAGTCTTGCTGTTGTACCTCAGACTGCAAAAGCTACAGTCATAGTGCATGATAAGCATCTAAGATGGAAAAAGCATTAAATTTGTGTAATTCTATTGGAGAACATACAGCTTTCTTATAGGATATTAAAACTCATCACTTTGCTTAATTGATCTTATGAGTAGATATAAGAAAAAACATAGCAAGTATACCTAGGATTCAATAATATTCTCAAGCATCCACTGGGGGACTTGGAATGTATACCCTGTGGATAAGGGGGGTACTGCTGTCTTGAGGCTTTGATCTTTGAACTGCACCCTATTCTGAGGACATGGAGCTTTTGCTTGCAGTGTACTGTTTGACCTTTCCCCTGCCCCGCCCCCAAACTCAGGGGCTCAGTGAAGCTGATAGACTTGAGTAGCTATAAGCCCACAAGTCCTTGAGGTTCTGTGACAGCTTGGGATCTGGTGGGGAATCCTTCCTGATTGTTCCAGAGTCCTGCTCTTTCTGAGCCCCTCATGCTCAGGAAGAAAAGATCAACATAGATTGTGTAAGTCTTGCCTCTGAATTTGGTAAGAACCTCATAGTACTTAAAGCCTCAAGTGTTAGAGGGTTATCTGTGGTACAAATAGCAGTAATTCATGTCTACTGCTAAAGACTACCCTGGTGTATGGATGTTAACTATTGTAATCTATTGCTGGACTCACGGCTTTCCTGTTTTGGGCTATTACAAAAAATGCTGGGGACTAGTTGAAGCTCGTTACATGGGTAGTGACACTCGACTGCCTGGGAGGGGCCTCACAAAGGGGTAGGCGTGCTCTCTGAGCAGCCTAGGGAAGAACAGGTATGAAGCAGATCCCTGAGATCAGAGGGAGCCTCTGCTGATGTCTATGGCTGTGGTCAGAGGTGTTTGGGGATAATCGCATTTGTTTGGAATTGGCACCTGGGAGTGCAGGGAGGTAGGTGGGATAAGGCTAGATCCTTTGCTACTGAGATCTACAGTGTACTCGGAATTGGATACAGGGAACTATTGGCTAAAGAATGCCTTGCCTCACCGATTATCATATGGTGTTTTTCTTTCTCTTTCTGGCTTACTTCACTTAGAATGACAATCTCCAGGTCCATCTATGTTGCTGCAAATGACATTATTTTATTCTCTATGTCTGAGTAGTATTCCATTGTATGTATATACCACATCTTTATCCAGTCATCTGTCAGTGGACATCTAGGTTGCTCATGGCTGGATTTGATGCCATGCAGTACTTGTCCTCAAATCATCCTAGAACCTTGGACTTAACAAGTACCATTCTACCCTGTGGCTGCAGAAGATGGATTCTGATACTCTTACTGATGACGTTATGATTCCTTGTCCTGATTCTGCTTAAAGCTTAGCCTCAGAAGGCCTTGCTGGTTGAAAATGTGTTATCTCTCCTTCCTACCTGGGATGGTTCTATCAACTAGAGAACAGCATTATTCCATGTAGCAATGGCCCATAGGCAAAGCAGCTTGTAGCTTCCTTGCTGTGTCTAGGATCTAGTCTTCCAGTGAGGTCTCATTTCTGATCTGATCTTTTTGACCTTTTGACATGAGGTTCTGATAGGGTCAGCTATATCTCACCATACATAAAGAATGGGCAAGAACACCTGGGTTTGGCCAGCATTGGCTGAGAACTCATGCCTGGCTTTCTTTGCATATGGCTAGGGTCTCGGTTTGGAATGGAGTCTCGGCTACTTCTGAGGCTGAAAAGTCACTCTGAAGGTTTCTGATGGCATCTGGTCCCAGATTACAGCCTGGTGGCCTCCCTATAAATAAAATGAACTCTTCTATAGGTATTGTTTCCCCTTATGGTTTTTCTCCTGATAGCCCTCAATGGTAAACAAGCAGCGTTACACGATTCTGAGGGCCTCCTTCACCCTAGATGATTGGAAAATTACTAGAACCCAGAAGCTGGAGAGTCTCCCTGAAGCTGGCTACCATTTTGGAGGTACCAGGCAGAGAAGTTAAGAAACTCAGGTCTGAGGTCATTGCTGTGGCTTGATGTTCTCTGGTACCAGTAGTCCTTGGTGTGAAGGCATGTGTCAACTTAGGGCCTTCTAGCTCATTGCTAGACCCAAGGCTGTGTATATGGAACTTGGTTACATCTAAGGCCTGACTGGACTGTATTTTTTTCTACTGAGGACGTTAACTGATTTGCTGGCCATTATCCTGGAAAGTCCTGGGTGTCTGCTTATGCCCCAGCTCCTGCTCTGCTCTACATTGTGTAAGGTTATATAGAGATGCTTCATCGCTGGTCTAAGTTCTGTTCTTTCTCCCAAAGACATCTGTCTCAGACCTTTGGAGAAACAGGACAAGGGCAGTTGTAGCCAGTGGCATCAGAATTGAACCTGGATCTGTTTCTTACTTGGCTGAGCACAGGACCTGTCTCTCCTCCAAGGAAGCCTTTCCTGGGTTCTGAAAAACTTCTGGACCTTTGGAATATAGTTTTTCTTAGGACCTACACCCCATTTAAACATGGCATAATACTTAAAGAATGGTCTCTTGGCATCTGTGGTCTGTCAGAAGAGTCAAGTTCAGGCCTGGCTTGTCCTTTACTCCATACCTAAGAGCGTGGCTGAGGAATAGGTATAGGCAGAGCTTGTATTTGCTACCCCAGTCTTTCCTGGCTGATTGTGGCAGGTTCTATCTTTTGTTTCTTTACTAGGGCTGCCGTAATAAAGTACCACGAGCTGGGCAGCTCGGACCATAGAAAATCCTCAGTTCTGGAGGCTGGAAGTTTGAGATCAGCGTGTCAGCAAGGTTGGTACCTTCTGATGGATGTGAGAATCTGTTCCAGGTCTCTCACCTAGCTTCAGGTGGCATGCGAACACCTTGATGTTCCTTAGCTTACATCTCTCTGATCTCTGGCTTCATCTTTACATGGCATTTCCCCCTATGTCTACATTACTCCTTTTCATAAGAATATCAGCCCTATTGTGTTGGGGCCTACCCTAATGACCTCCAGGTAAACCTATGTATGTAAAGAACCCCCCCCCCCCAATCTGCAAATACCTACATTCAGAGGTAGAACTCTAAATTAGGAATATAAAGGGGCCAAAGTTCAGTCCCTAGCACTGTAGTTGCCCTTAACCTGAGACCCAAGGGTCTGCAAATCTAACTCAAGCCTAGAGCTGAGCTTCCAGGTCCAGTGGTGAGTCTTGCAGCTCCCCTCATCTAGGGAATGTTGCACTAAGGGGTGGCCAGTTCAGTTGAACACTCAGTGTATGTTTAACTCTGGTCTGTGGTAGTTACTCTATGAGTTGTTGGGCTTGACATTCCTGGATGAGGTAGCATGTATCCTATGCCATCTTCTAGGATTGGGTTCAAAGGCATGCCTGGCAAAGCTTAAGGTCTGCCTGGCTGCAGAGCCTGGTGGTCGGGCAGGGCTCAGGTATTCTCAAGGAAGGTGGCTCACACCTCTCAGGCTGTGCTGTCAGGTCAGAGTTTGAGTTTGATTTGGAAGATACATGTCTGCCAAGCTACCCTGGTTTCTGGCAGGGTATCCAGAGGAATTTAAGAACTTCTCAAAGGACTAGCTGGAACTCAACTGCTTTGTAGTTCTTGTTTCTCAAAACTGAGGCAAGGCTGCAGGATACACTAGTAGTTGGAGGCAGAATTGGGATTCTGGGGGAGTGAGCCCCTTTAAGTTCGAAATTAAGGGAAATTAAAGGATCTTGATCTATATGTCCTTCCCAAGGGGCCAGATGAAGAGGGATTGCAGGAGAGGCACTGAAACTGGCCCTTAGAAGAGAGCCAATTATCTAGAGACCAGGGGTAAGATGTAGGTCTCTTGCCAAGCCTGCTTTGTAGCCAGGAAGAGAACTTTGAGCTGTCCCAGTAAGACAGGAACCCCTTGACAACCAGATAACTGAAAAGAAGCCAAATTCTAGACACCTTCCCTACACTTGGACTGGATCTGTTAATCAGTCTGATCATAGGCAGCTCTTAGGTGAGGTGCATGAGGAAAGATGTCGGTCTGGTTTTGGTGTTAGGGTAATACTTGCCTCAGAGTTAGGAACTATTCCTTCTGCTTCTATTGTCTGAAAGACAGGTTGAAACCATTTCCTTAAGTGTTCATTGTCTGTAGTGATACCCCGTCATTCATATTAATGTCTTCTCTTAGCCTGGCTAGAAATTTACCCATCTTCTTAAAGAATCAGCTCTTGGTTCCCTTAGGACTTTGCACCCCTTTCACTGACTTCCTGTTATTAATTTCATAGATGTACATTCTAATCCTTTACTAGCTATGCACTAAATCTGCTCTTTCTGGTTTCCCAAGGTAGGAATTTAAGTGACTTTTAGACCCTTTCTAATACATGCATTCAATGCTATAAATCTCCCTCTGAGTACTGCCTTCACTAACATTTTAATAGGTTATGTGTCATCTAAGTGAAAATAGTTCTTTGAGCTGTGTTTCTTAGGAGGATGTGCAATCCCTAGCATTTGAACCTCTTCCAGCTTTATTACTGACTTCCAGTTTAATTCCATTGTAGTATGAGAGCAGAAATTATGATTTCTATTTTTAAATTTGTTAAGTTATCTTATGGCCAAGAAGGTGGCCTATGCTGGTGACTGTTCCATGTAAGCTTGAGAAACAAATCTGTTACTGAACGAAGTAGCTTAGAGATGTCCTTTAGAGCCAGTTGATGGGTGTGGAGTTCAGTGATGTTCTTATTTTCTGCCTGCTGGATCTATTTTCTGACAGAAAGGTTTAGGTCTCCGACTATAATAGAAGACTCATCTATCAGTTTTTTTTTTTTTTTTTTTTTTGCCTCACTTAGTTTGACACTGTTAAAGTGTACACTTTAATTGTTAGGTCTTCTTGAAGAACTGACCCCTTTATGTAATGCCCTCCTTGATCCCTCATAACTTCACTTACTTTGGAGTCAGTTCTGTCTGAAAATTACTCTTGCTTGCTTCTGACTCCTGTTGGTGTGGTGTATCTTCATCCACTCGTATGTTGTCACATTGCTTACAGACGACATTTCGCTGGGTCATGTGTCTTGATCCACTGATCTGCAGTGCCTTTAGGCCACTGGCACTCAATGTAATTGAAGGGGTTGACATCTACTGCATTCATTACTGCTCGATATTTGTTGCCCTTTTTCTTCCAATTTTTGTCTTTATCTCTTACCTTCTGTAGTTTAAATTGAGCATTTTATGGTTCTAGTTGCTCTCCATAAAATACCAGTTAATCTTCTACTTGGTGATTGCCCTAGAGTATACGATTTACAAGTCTGCTTTGAAATAAGACTATACTGCTTCACGGGTAATGAGTACCTTAAAATTAACCCTAATTTTCCATCTTTTGTATCTGTCATGCTTATACGCTCATTCACGTGTAATATACATGTACGTAAGCATACATAAGCTTACATAATCAAACCATTACTCTAACATGACTGTTGATTCATAGCAAGAAACTGACTTTCACTTACACTTATTCTTCCCTTTTAGTGTAGATCTGAGTTTCTGACCTGTATCTCCTTTTGAAGGAACAAATCGCTTGCAAGACAAGTCTACTGGCAACAAACTCAATTTGTTTTGCGTCTTTGTCCTTCACTTCTGAGGGATAATTTTGTGAAATACAGCATTCTCTTAACACTTCAAATATTTCACTCTACTCTGCTTGCTTGCATAGTTGGGGAAGTAGGGTATGGTTCTTAACCTTGTTTCTCTGTGGTGCCTTTTCTTGGTGCTTGCAGGAATTTCTTTTGACTTTTCTGTAACTTAAACTTTGGCTTGTCATTTCTCCTGCTTGGTGTGCTAAGCTTCCTAGATGTGCGGTTTGGTGTCTAACATCAATTTGGAGACACTTTCAGTCACTATTGCCTGAAACTCCTTTTGTTCCTGGTAGTTCCATGATGTGTATGTTACACCTTGCCCTAGTCCTCACATGTTCTGAAAAAAGTCTTTGTTCTACTTGCTCTTTCAGTTTTTGAGGATTCTACTGATCCTGTAACTCACTTCATCCTCAAGCATGTCCAGTCTACTAAGCACATAAAAGGCCTTATTCTTTGCTGTTATTGTAGCTTTTTTTCTCTAGCATTGTTTCTTAGGATTTCCATCTGATTTCATGACCGTCTGTTCTTACATGTGGTCTACTCTATGTGTTACAGTCCTTAGACTGTGTGTTTAACTGTGATTTAATGTGCTAATTCCAAAACTCCTGCATGTCTGGTTCTGAGGTCTGCTTTCTCTTTAAGACATTTTTTGCCTTCCAGTATGCCTTGTAACTTTTCCTTGATAGCCAAACAGGATATACTAGGAAAACAGAACTGGTAACCAGGACCTCAGTAACGTGGTAGTGACGTGGGGAGGGGAGCATTCTGTAGTCTTGTAATCAAGTTTTAGTATCCTGGTGAAGTTGTCCAGAGGCATAGGGTCACAAGTATCTTGCTTTCCTCTCCGACTTAGGTGGGAAAGGCTGGCTGGAGTGAGCTGGAATTGAGTATTTCCCTTCCCCAGGTCAGTTAGGCTCTTATACTCCAGCAAGTTAAGGACTAGTTAACTAGTTTCCCCTGAGGGCAGGCCTTGTTAGGAACAATGCTCTGGCATATTTCACAATGGTTCCTTTTCCCTTCTTTCTGCCAGAGCCAGATGTTTTCCCTCTATTGACGATGGGAGCCCGGTCAAGTTCTTGGAGGAAAATGCCACAATCCATGGGTCACCACGTGACAGTGTCCTTCTGGAGTCTTTGAGTTGTCAGCACTAAGCCTCCAGCAACCTCACTTAAACTTGAGCTTCTCCCCTCACACGTCCTCATACCAGTTTCAGCTTCTGAACCTCTGCTTGGGTAACTTGTTGCTTCTTGTATTAGTCTGTTTCCCTAATCTTGACAATGTTACATCATATGTCCTCGTTTCTTATGAGTCCAGAAAACTTTATGGTCTGCTGAGCTTTTGAACCTGCCAGGACAGTGGCAACTTTCAAGCTTACTGCAGGTAGAACCATAAAACTAAAAGTCTAATATACTTAAACCTAGCTCTGTGGGATCAAATACTTTGGGGTCAGATCCCCCTGTTTTTTCCCATCACCTACATAGGACTGTTTGAGGAGAAAGTCTAATGCTTTCAGAGCTTCTGTTCTTCAGATACTGTCCCTGTTAAGAACATATGTAGAATCACCATGTGGCAGTGGCTGGCCAAGCATGTGGCTCACGGTGTCCAGTGGTACAGAGAATGCAAAGCATCACGTGGCCTAAAATCTCCTTGAGTCACGCCTTTCCCTCTCTCTCTGTCATGAGGGCTTCCTATGGACTTGTTTTTCGTGACACAATAACATCTACCTCTTTCCTAGAAGCTCAATCTTGAGGTAGAATGGACCAAATTGCAAAGGATACAACATGAAGTACACTGTTAATCATCACAATCAGCTTGCCACATCCATCGCCTCACATAGTTGCTGTCTTGGAGAACATACTGTTCTGCATACTGGAAATCTGATCCGCTGGGGAGCCCACCTTAAACTGATTCCTTACCTGCATTTCTCCCTGCCAGTCCTCTCCAGATTCTAGGGCCCATTCCACCAGACTCTTCTTCTGGACAGCAGCAGACTTCTGTACTCGCTATATTTTAGTTGTCTGAGATGTGCTACAAGTTCATATTTTCTTTACTTGGACTGGCCTCTAAGCTGCCCCATCCCAGGTCCTGCTATCCCATTGTCTCCAAAGCATCTGACCCTCACTACTCAGCTCTGCCTGGGTCAGTCTAGCTGTATCCCTTCTTGCTTAGGCTGGCATGTTTCCCAAGCTGTCTTGCCTTGTCTTGGCTGTGGGATCTACCCTCTTGGGATCTAGGATTTTGGGAAGACCTTTATCTGGTCTAGAGTCATTGTATCCGTAATTTCTTACTGGACAGTCTCTCTTCTTATGGCTGGCCTTCTCACAGAACGGTGTATTGGTATTGTAACCAGATTAATGACCACTGAGGACTATTGGCATTCCTCAGTATGACTTTAGCTTCCCACCATTTTAGTCCTTCCAACAGACATAACTTGGTGACATACTTCCTTCTTACCCTGGTCTCTAAGGTCTATGGCAACAAGTGGTTCTAAAGTGGAGCTGGGGACTTAGAGCAGCAGCTTCAGCAAATCAGTGAAACTCAGCAGTAGGGAGTGCTGCTAGGTGAGTGAAGGACACTTCTGCTACCGAGGACCTGAATGTACTGGCTGAATGGAGAGGGCCCCAGGAGCTCTATCAGTCCTCCAGGGCATCTCACTAACATAAAATAGGAAAGTCTTTCTGCAGTACTGGTGTAAAGTCCAGCAGGGTATGCTTGGGACTCTCACGTGCTTTTGAAATCCAAGTATATCTAGGACATGTAAATCTCTGAAAGTCTTCTAACTATCTTCATGAGGGCAGAAATATGGGAACTCCTAGATATGGAGCTCAACAAGGTGTCACACGTATATAGATAAAAACATCTTCCACCTCTAGGAGGAAGTGAAGTTTCAGGTTAGCATTCTGGTTTAGAGATGAGTTGGTATCCTGGGCCCAGATGGACTTGGCAGACTTGAATATAAGTCACTTACATCCCTGTGTCCCCTAAGATGACTTCCTCTGGCTTTCCTCAGATAGGAACCTGCCCAGGTCTAAGTGCTTTAAGTGCTCTGATGTCTTCATCATCCACATGTGTTCCCTAGGATATAGGTCCAGAAGTAAAACACAACCGCATGTTGGAACTTAGGACTTGAGGTATCAAACGGGGTGTTTTGCTTTTCTGGTTTGCTGAACATAGGTCTGATCCTTTTCTGTGGTCCAAGATCTCAGCTGCGGGATCCAAAAGCTGATTTTTTTGTAGAAGCTGGAATCTTGTCCCTGGGACTTAGGACTTCAGAATGGGGTGTAGCTTATATTCTCTGATTGGCTGAACCCTGTTCTGATCCTTCCCTGTGGTCCAAGATCTCAGCTGCGGGATCTAAAACCTGGTTTCTTTGATAAACAGGGGAACCCTGACCCTAGGGCTTAGGGCATCAGAATGGGGTATAGATTGAATTCCTTCCCTGGTCTGTGGAACACAGGTTTGATCCTTCCCTTGGTCCAGTTTCTCCTTTCAGACTAAAACTTTTTAATGTTTTTGTTTCTTTGAAATCTAGGACCTCTAAACCTGGGCCTTGGGCCTTCAGGATGGGGTGTAGCTTGTATTGTTTCTGAGCACAGGTCTGATCCTTTCTTATCTATGGGATCTAAAACCTGGTTTTTCTGGGATCCCTGCTGCTGGGATTGGGGCATAGGATGCAGTGTGGCTTGTACTGCTTCTCTGGTCTGTGGAGTACAGGTCTGATCCTTCCCTTGGTTCAGTTTCCTCTTTCAGACTAAAACCTGTTTTTGTTGTTTTTCTCCTAGAAATCCTCCCTCCCTGGGACTTCGGGCATCAAAATGCGTTGTAGCTTGTATGGCTCCTCTAGTCTGCTGAGCACAAGTCTGATGCTTTCCTGTAGGCCACCTTATCCATGGGATCTAAAACCTTGTTTCTTTAGTAGAAATGGGATCCCTTTCCCTGGGACTTGGACTTTAAGACAGGGTAGTGCTGAACACAGGTCTGACTTTTTTTTTCTTTTTTTCTTTTTTTTTTTCCCTCTGTGGGCCAACTTATCTGTGAGATTGAAAACTCTGGTTTCCTAGATGGAAACGGGATCTTTGTCCCTGGCACTTGGGTTCTAGGATGGAATGAAGCTTGTATTTCTCTGGTCTGCTGAGCACAGGCCTAATCCTTTCTTGTGGTCCAGCTTATCCACGGGCTTTAAAACCTGATTTTTCTGTACAGACTTGGGAACCTTGTTGCTGGGATTTGGGCATCAGAAAGGGGTATAGCTTGTATTGCTTCCTGGTTTGCTGAGCACAGTCTGATCCCTCCTGCTGGTCCAACTTATAGTCCAAATTATCTGCGGGATCTAAAACCTGGTTTCTTTTGTAGAAACCTGTATATCTGGAACCTCGTTGCTAGAACTGGGCTTTCAGGGTGGGGTGTAGCTTATATTGCTTCCAAGCACAGATCTGATCCTTCCCTTGGACCAGTTTCTTCTCTCAGAATAAAACCTGTTTTGTTTTTTCCTGGAAACCTAGGACCTCTGAACCTGGGACTTGGGCCTTCAGGATGGGGGTGTAGATTATATTGCTTCTCTGGTCTGCTGAGCACAGGTCTTCTCCTTTCCTGTGGTCCAACTTATCTGCGGGATCTAAAACCTGGTTTCTTTTGTAGAAACTGGAACCTTGTCCCTGGGACTTTGGGCTTCAGGATTTGGTGTAGCTTGTATTGCTTCTCTGGTTGGCTGAACACCAGTCTGACCCTTTCTTGTGGTCCAAGATCTCAGCAGGATCTAAAACCTGGTTTCTTAGTAGAAATGAGAACTCTATCCCTGGGGCTTGGGCTTCAGGATGGGGTGTAGCTTTTATCTCTTCTCTAGTCTACTGAACACGGGTCTTCTCTTTTCCTGTGGTCCAACTTATCCACAGGCTCTAAAACCTGGTTTCTTTTGTTGAAACGGACTCCTGTCCCTGGGACTTTGGGCTTCAGAATGGGATGCAGTTGTATTGTTTCTCTGGTCTGCTTAGCACAGATCTGTTCCCTCAGCGAGTCCTCTCTTTTTGGGTATTCTGTGATTCTGAATGTGGGATATTGTTCAAGAGTTACCTTTCCGTAGGTCATTTTGTCGTTTTGTTTTTGGTGGAGGGAGGTAATCAGGTTTATTTTTTAGAGGAGGTATTGGGGATTGAACATGGGACCTCATGCATGCTAAGCATGCACTCTACAACTTGCGCTATACCCTCCCCTCATCATTTTGTAATAGGTGTAGAATAGGCCCTTGCACAGTCTGTCAGGATAGACTGTTGAAAATGCGCTTGATTACTCTGCACCTACATACATGGCCAGTGTCTGTCAGGCAGGTGTTGGTATGAGTACAACTCTCACAACTTGGGCTAACCTCCAGGTTATGAATGAGATTCCTTAGTCATTAGATATTCAGGCTTTCATCAATTCTCTAACCTGAGAATGTGAGATTCAAATCAGAGGACAGGTATGCCCTTAGCTACTTCTCCCTGAAGTTGAACTCACAGATACGGAGGGTATATTATGTTGTAACTTTTCATCAGAAACGGCTGATACTGCAAGGCTAATGGCTAGAGATCTAAGTGTGTCACCATGTGGGTTTTTAGCCATCTCTGGTCTTTGGACAACTGACTTGGCCCCTTAGTCCTAGGGGTGAATGGCAAGGGATTTTTGGAAGCAGTATAAAAAGTTTTTTCCAATGGTATATATCTCTCTGACAGAAACTGGCCCAGGCAGCTCAGCCCCTGGGGGTCATACGGATGACTCAAATGATCTCATGTGAAGAGATTAGGGCCTCTTGGACTTTGGCAAGTCAGGGGTCTCAAGTTTAGGACGCTGAAGGACTGACTCAGCTGGGGTGGCTAGTTTCCTTGGATTCACCTTTGATGGTTTATAGTTACCATCCATAAGGGGTAGGCTTCATCTTCATGGATGTTGCCTTAAAGTTCAAACTGGGAATAGCACTTACCCTAGTAGACAGGGAGCAGCACTGGGATTCTGGTGGGGTGCTGTCCGGGTTAATTCATAAGTAGGAAAAATCCAGACTCTTGCTCTAGCCCTTCAGAGCGCTATTGCAGAAGGATTAAGAGAAAGGCTGGTGACAGTCAATAGAGGAATCTTGTGCTAAATGATGTGAGTCCCATGGTATTAAGGAAGCTGGCTATGCAGGGACACCATGGAGAGGGTGAGTTGGTCATCTGGACAAGGCTTGGGTCATGGCCATGAATGGGACCTGGGGTTGTCTAGTTGATAGGGACTCAACAAATATGTATAAAACACTTTCTAACAAATATGTATAAGAACCTTCCTAGGTTCACAAAGAAAACCCTATTTCCAGAATCCTTTCAAGCTTGGCTGTTGGGTCTACTGGTCAACCTGGCTGAGCTGATATCATGGGAGTTTCCTCCAAGTCCTGAGGGGCTATTCTAGAATCAGCATCTGGGACTGATACAGATATATCATTTGATATCCCTCGAGTCCAGTAGTCTCTTGTCTTTGAAAGACTCTCACCTGTCTCACATAAAACACAGTATACCTGGATATGTAGCTGTGGGGATAAGAAACTGGCTCATGGTGGCCAGTTCTGTCATTTCTAGATGGGTCTGAGGTCTCAAATCCTTTTGGATCATCTCTTGCCTGTCACAGATGGTGTCATTAAGCTATTGAGTCTCTTAGATGTTTGCCATGTTCTCCTTGCTGGAAACACTTTAAATTCTGTTCTTTGCCTGTTGACTCAGGGTGTTCTTCACTCTGGGGATCTCATACTTACACTCTGCCACCTGTAAAATGGGCCCATTTGGACTATTTTGGTTCTCACCTTTTGGCTCTAGGATATGTAGAGCATCAGGATGGTTTGGGATTGCTCTATTTTGGTTATTTCCCCTTATTAATGCTTGCTTGTTGCTTCAAATAGGCAGCCTCATCACTGCTTCCCTTAAGCTAGATGTAGCCTCTTGGTCAGGTAGGTTGGTGTGACTGTCCTTGGTCATGCCTGATCCCCACATACAACCCTGGCTGGGGCTCCCCACCAGTGTCAAAATTAGTCTCGTTTTCATCTGGCTCAAGTCCTCAGTCTGGGATCTTACGGAATCTCTTAAGACCCTATTTTCTTTAGCTTTCACCGTTGTTCGCCAGGACTGTTCTCCTGCTGTGTATGCACATATAGTGAGGAGCCCCACACCTCAAAGGAGAAACATCTTTGTAGAACTTTCCTCCTATGATTGCTTATGGTGTCATCCAAGAGTCTTTTTCCACTACACTGACTGCTATCTCAAGAACATAGATGGCTTTTCCTGTTCTAGAAACATCTTTACCCTGACAAGCATATATAAATGGTCAACTTCAAGAAATGTATTGGTTCCTATAGGCTTTCAATAATCACATACTAGTACAATGAAAGAGAACAGGATGCAATCACATGAATGTAGAACATAATCATTCTAGATCGAGTGCTAAGTGTAATTCATAAGCTCAGTGTCTTAAGCTGGGATCCTATTTTGTGGTAGTATTGTGGTAGGATACATACTTACACACATTAGCAATATGGTTCTTCTAGTATATTTTCCACTTCAGTTATTGTATTCAACCGTTTGGTTGTTTATATTTTCTAACTCTTTATTAAAGCCCTCTAACTTCTTGCTCTGTGCATCATTCTCCCAAGTTCTCCCAGGTTCTCTCATCATCTTCACAATCATTACTCTAAATTCTCTTTTGGGTAGATTGCCTATCTCCAAATCATTTAGGCCTACAGACTAGACACAGGCTAGGACTTCAACATAAATTTCTGGTGACCGGTTAGAAAGTTGTAGTTTCTCGTGTGAAACAAACAAAAACTTAGGGTGGGGGAGTAAGGGTGAAATAGATGGGTTCAAGAAAGGCTTAGGAAGAACAGGTTTAAAGGAGAGAAGCAGAAAAGTTTTAGTCACCTGATAGTTATCTTTAAGTCCATAGCATGATATTGCTGGGACATTGTTCTAGTTCCTCGGAGGCAAAGATAAATTCGGTGTAGGGCGATCTGGTTTGTGTTGCCCAACTTCAGGTGAAGGCATCCAGCAGGCAGGCAGAGCGGTCCTGGAGACTAGGAGCAGTCCAGGCTGGAGGCCAGTCACGGGTATACTGATGGTAACTAAAGATCTGAGAGTGTGAAATCAGACTATAACCTGAGAAGCAGGCCTAAGAATGAAAAAACTTAAACTTGTAAATTCTGACACGTCTTCTGCTGAGGGTTTATAGCTGGAGACGGAGCAACAAAGGTGACAACAGAAGTATCCTTTGGGGATGAGCTACTTACAGGCTGCTGGAGACCTTGGGCATAATATCAAGATGGGGGTGGCCTGTCAGGTTAGAGCAGACAAAATGAGACAGAGTGGGCTACTTACCTGTATGTATGTTTTAAAAAAAGTGCTAATTAGGAAAGGTCATAGGGTAGAGAGGAATTCTTCTAGAGAAACTACGCTCTACAGACTATGGAAGGAAAGGATCCAGTGGCAGATGAGCTGAAGATAGAGAAGGATATCTGCTAATGAGGCTTCTGAAAAAGAAGAATTTGCATTAGCCTTTCAGTTGTTGCTGTTCCGTTCCTATCACTGTGTTAACACTGTAGAGGAGCCGGCTAGAAGCTGGCAGCTGACCTTGTCTGATGAAAGCCTCCTGGGATCTGCCTCAGGGCCTGAGGCCGGGATCCCAGGTGGGCTTCTGGGAAGGACCCCGCAGCCTGAAGCAGGCATCCCCAGAATTCTTGGAGCCATCTTGGCTGTCTCCCTCAGTTTACCTCCCAGATGTGTGGCTCCCTACGGCCAAGGTGTGGAGAGAACTTGGTTATTCTAGAATCCAGATGAGAAGCAGGGCCTTATTCCAGCTGCGGATCAGGATTTGATGCAATGGCTTGTCTCACTCATTTCCCGTCTTTTCAGAGTTAATGGCAGCAGGCAGTGGCATCTGGGGACCCTCACTATGAGCATCCTAGCCCCTGGCCCTCTCAATGCTGTATGTGGAACCTTGTCTTCATCCTGGTTCTTTCATACTTGTTCTCCTTCCCTTCTACCTGGGACCTCAGTTCCTACCAACCATGGAGACGGGGGCAGTGGTGGCTGTGGCTCTTGACATCTGGGCACTCTGCTTGCTTGTGTTGTCTCCCATCTCCACCAGGTGCCAAGACTCACCTGAGATCCACTCTAATCCCAGCTGGGCCAGTGATCTCTCTTCAAAGCTGTCTTGCCTTTCCTGCCTCTAAGCCCTAAATTTCACTTCTTGCAGCTTGCTTCTAATCCAGGCTGAGGCATCTAAGGTCTAAATCTGTGTTGTTCAATCCCAGTTTTCCCTTCTCTTCACCCTAATCATGTGGGTCAGGTCCTGGCTGGCAGGAATAAATATGGCTGGAACTTGTCAGGGATACCTCTTAACTAGACTCACTTATCGAAGCATCTCTCCTTTCTTCCCAGGTCATTTCTCCTAAGAACTCTTGGCCGCAGGAGTTGTAGGATCTTAACATAGGAAGAACTTGTCACTTTTGTCATGCAGCTGTGTATGTGGAATATCAACCTAAGCACTAGGTTATGAACTTGACATGTTGGAGGAGTTGGTGGAAATCACGAGGAGGCCAAAACTCCCTTAATACTGTTGCTTCTTCATCACATTAGAGAAGGTGGGATCTCAAGGATACCCCTTGCGCAGAGGGTCTTCCAGAAGACCACAGCAGACAAGCATTTGGTTCTCATCTGGACAGAGACCCAGTCAGCCCATGGCCTGGTCACTGCTGTCCTGCATAATTATCCCAGGAGCTATTCTGTCTTGCTTTGCTCTCATAGCCAAGGTCACTTAGAAAGAAGTCTTACACATCTGTTCCAGAGACCTTCCAGATCTGTCACCCTAGACACATCACCTAGGGTCCTGCTTGTCTCTTCAACCTGAGAAACTTCTGGGGATCTTCTATCAAAATTCCACACATGGCTACTGGATATTGACTTTGTCACAGCCTGGGTATAGAGCGCCCAGTCTCTGCCTTTAGGGAGCTCAGTGTAATGAATGACAGGTCACAGTAGTATGTGATAGCCCTGGGCTGTAACAGGCATGTACCAGGTAAAGCCTGAACTTGGCATGACAGGTTTACCAGAAAGCTCTGACTCTGAATCAGGGCTCAGAATTGCACTTCTTCATAGGGAAGAACATCTCTTAACAGAAGCCTTGTGCAGAAGGTGGGGCTGCTGGCACCTTGCATAGTTTCTTTCAGGGCTGAGGCTGCTGTTAGGGCTGGGTGTTCCCCAGCTGAGCTTCTGATGAGAAGCAGGGATACTTAGGTACCCACTGGCTCACAGGGCTGTATCTGCTCAACAAATGTACACTGTATATGGCAGCATCCCTCTCAGAACAGGATACATGGCTTAGGTTTTCATCTTCTACTCAGCCTTGCTGGTTCCCCTCCATTCGCTTCCATAAATGCTTCCCCTTGAACTTGCACTCAAGTTGCTAAAAGTCCATCAGGTATAGGCCCTAGCTTCCCTGCCTGCTTTGGGTAGGAGCCTGTGGTCCTTGGATCAAGCATTTTGACTGCCTTCTGTACTTTGGCATTCTCTCTGTCCCAGGGCCCATCCCGATTCCTTGCTGTCCCTGAAGTGTATTCTCCAGGGCTCCTTCATCTTTCTCTTCCACCCCTTTCCAGGTCCTCAGGTTTGCCTAATGTTCCTTCTGCAGCCTGGTGCCTGGGTTCTTGAGTGTGTCCTTACCTGTTGCCTCTGAGGCCTCTGACCTCTAGGCCTGGCTCCTGCCTCCTCAGGCTGCTCTGGCTCCCGGCTGGCAGACCACCCCTCTGGCTCTATTGCCAGAACCCATCCTATGGTGGTCTAGACTCAGGACTCCTCCTTGAACTAGGGTCTATGTTCATGGGCAAGTCAAATGTACCAGTCTAACATCTAGACAGCCTTCCTCTCTATCCAAGAGTGAGATGGAAGCTCCCTAAATTTACAGGAGGAGAAAGTTGTAGCTTTGCAGGGGGCACTAACTCTCCCAGAGTGGCATATGAGTCTTCTGACACTGGGTTAGGTAGTGCCTGGGGCCCTAGCAGCTAGGTCTCTTGGTCTGGGCTGGCCAGGGAGGCTAAGGCTGGATGCGGAGGGTGCTGGGCTGGTGTGGTGTCTGACCTTTGCCTGGGCTCTAAGGATGTCCTAAGCATATCATACACAGCAGGGGCAGGGGTTACAGACCAGTATACCTTTGAGTCCTATGCCCTCCCTACCCTTGCTATATCTTCAAAGGAATGGTCTTGGAAGTAAAATAGAGAACAGAGGTTAGGAATGCTGAGCATGTATTTATTTCCAGGTACAAGCTGGTCTGCCTATGGGCTTCTAGACCAGCATCCCCTAGAAACAAGTGTTATAGGCCTGGAGAGTCCTGGGGAGACAGGACCTTTGTAGACTTTGGATTCTAGCCCTAGGATGTGCGAAGGTGGAGGTAGAAACAACGACTCAAGCAGAAGTCATCAGCTGAGTGTAGATGATGAGCAGAAAGAAGGGGGTGTATCTGTGGAATCTGACCGTCTGGGCTCAGGCAGCAGTTCTGGGGATGGCAGAAATTGAAGAAGAGATGGGGAGAGGCTGAAACGGTACCAATATACTAGAGGTTCTAAGTTCTTTATATAGACCTGAGTTCTGACTGAACATGGAACAGAAAACAGGACATACAATTGTAGCATAAACCATTGTTGCTAGAGTGAAACTTGCCTTGGAGGGCTTGAGTCATAGGGCTCTCATGGACAAGACTGGGACAGTTGGGTCCATCTAAGCATCTCATGGTCCCTAGCTCAGATTTGTTGAAGTACTTGGTGTTCTAGTCATGCTTCCAAGCACTGAAATGTAATCATCTGGGAGGTGGAAACAAGCTCCCAGCATAGACCTTTGTAGAGAGAATTATTGAGGCATTTCTCCTGGGTGTGGTGGCCTCCCAGTCTCTCCCCTTCCCTGTAGGGAGATCACAGATAGCAGAGTCTGCTCTGATACAGTGAAATCCCAGCAGCAGGGATCTAGAGCAGGGCCTGTTTCTAGCAGAGGGCAGGTCTAAGTGAAGCATGTCCAAGCCATCTCTCACCTTGGGCTTCAGTCCCATTTGAGATCAGACTGAGGCCACAAGTACAGTAACCTTCAAACACAGGGGAGTCTTGCTCCATCCTGAGGCTTTCAGAGTGGTGTGGGGTATGTAGGGAGGGTGGTGGGCACAAAGCGAAAGATGAGAGCTGGGAGAACTAACTCTCTCCAACAGCAAGACCGGAGGGTGGTGACCAGGATGGTAGTAGGGGGTCCTGTCATCTTAGGCTTGTCTACCCCCAACTCATGGACTTTGTTCAGAGCTCAGTAAAGACCACTGGGTAGACTAATGTTGCCTGAAACATTGACAGCTATGAGAAGCCACTAGAAGTAGAATTTTCCAGAAGTTTTGGAGAAGGTGTTTGAAGGCAAGTCTGTCCCTGTTTGAACCAGACTTTTACTGGAAGCTGAACTAGAATCAAACCTGGAGACCACAGGGCTTGGATGCAAGCCCCTGGTCTATGTACAGGCAAAGCATAGTACATCACTGTGACCAATAGTGGCCCTGCAGCTGGTCCTCACATCAGGACACTGAAGAGAATAAACAAGTGGTAGATTCCACAACAGAGCAGTTGGAAGATCTTCCTAGTAGGCATGAAACTGACATGAGAACCAGGGATCTATTTTTCCCTGGGAGCATCAACCTGCCTGTAAGTGGCTCCTGACTTTGTCCTTCCAGTGGAATCTAGGACAAGCAGGCGACTGAGTAAGTAGAGCCCAAGTGAACTCTATACCCGTCTGACCAGGCTGGTGCACACAATGGCTGAGACCTTCTAGGCCTGGACAGATGAGCTGAGATGGCCAAGCCACCTCTGCCTATGGGACTAGCAGCCCTCGTGTGGGCTCGCACCTGACTGCATGCTTGGTTCCTGGTCCCTCTGAGAAGCTGAGTAGCTTCACATAGACTGTGAGTCTGGTGCTGAAGCAAGGCTTCAGTCTAGAGGCCTCTGATTGCTCATAAGAAGTGGCATCTCACCTGTGGTCCAGAACTTTCCCTGTGGCCTTGTTACAGTTCATGGACATCTATTCAGGTAAAAATTCCCCCTTGTCTATGTGGGATTTGGGTCTCTGCCTGTGTTTAACTGGTATGCCCTGACCTCCGTGATATACAGTTCTCCATTTGCCATATGTAAGGTCCCAAGGGCACATACTAGCATCACTGGGGGCTGGAGTCTTGTCCTAAAAAGGTAGATCATTTTAGCACAAACATCACCATAGTGGGAGACAGACTCAACTTCCAGGACTGCTGCTCTGACTTCTGCTTTGCCTCTGTAGGTTTCAGAATTCCTCAAACATGGAAAGGAGACTTGGGCCAAAGCCAGTGTGAAGGGCAGAAAATGTAGCAATTGGGCTGGATAGAGGCCAAGGATGAGTAAATCAGGGCCAGGACTGTTACCTGTGCTCATCCAGGAAGGCTTGCCTGGAGAGCATAAGCCAGCATGCCATAGCCTCCAGCTGAGGGAGGTTTACATGTGCTCTCATGGCCTGGGGGCGGAGAGACAGGACAGGAGTAGCAGATAACATCACATAGCCCTTCTTCTGCACTAGCATGCAGCTGTGCCAAGAGGATTGCGCATGGCACGGGAAGTGCTATGGTCACAAAGGGCAGGGGTGAGGGGGCTGAATGTTAGTCTGGATCCCTGTGTATCATCCTAAGCAGGCTGTAAAGCACTTTATTCCCCTTCTCTCCCTCATGCCTGTTTTCTGCCCAGAGTCGGCCACTACCCTGGCACCCTGGTGGTGTTCTTGCAGCCCAGACCCTTGGCATGGAAGCTGGCCCTCATGGTGGCCCGACTTGGCTTCAGGGACTTTCCCTCGGTGGCATGGTGGCCCTATGAACAAAGGCATTCTCCAGGGCAACAAACCAGTAAGACACTATCTGCCTGCAATCTGTACTGTGGCCCTGCCTTACATGTGGCAGATACAGTGAGAGATTTCCATCCTGTGTGAACAGATAAGAGCCAAACCTGGGGAAGTCAGGGTTATGTGGGTTAACCTAGCCAGGCGGCTCCCTTTGACCACGTAGTGTCCTAGGCCCTCTGCCTGTGTTGAGATTTTTCTCTTTGGCCCTATTGTGAGGCGGCATCAATTTGCCACTACAGAAAGAAATCCAGATACCCCCTTTCCTCGTCTTATGCAGGTAGAATGTAAACATGTGATCTGTGCTCCATTGATGTGCCCTCCCTGGATCTGGAATAGAAGCCAGTGAGGCAAAGCTTCCAGGACTCCGGATCATAACCTTCTCTCTGTTGGCCGCATTGACAGCAAGCTGCAGGCAGCACTGGAGATGGCCACGTCTGTCCCATCAGCAGTGTTGGCTGGATCACCTAATTCTGAGTGGTGGGGCTGAGGTGTCCTCAGCAGACAGGTCTACTGTGTGGCCTTGGAGTGTCTGACTCCAGCCCTTCTGAGGGTCCTGTGAAGTACCCCGAGTCTTCATGAGTTTCTGTTTCTGCTTAAATCGGCCAGTGTAGGTTTCTGTTGCCTATAATCATGAACCCTGCCTGAGAGAATTGCAAGCTGCACTGGCTGGCAAGGAATTAGACCTTAAAGGAAATGGACTGCATTCTGGCCCAGTTGGGGCTGAAGGTGGTGATAATCTAGCTGGTATGAAGGACTGAGATTCTCACAGCTGGTGGCATGTGGAAACAGTACAGTCACTGAGAATGATGTGCTTTAAGTGATGCAACCACTCAGCTCAGTCTTGTTACATCCTTCATGCTGCTGAAAGGGAATGGTTTGCTGCCCAGAGCCATGCTTCAGTGGACACACTGCTGCCGGACCTTCACATCTTTTGGTCAGTAAGAAGCATAACACTTGGTGGGCTACTTTGGTTTTTGAAGACAGCATGTGCCATAGTTGTTTTGGCTTCTGTAGAGACATGGACAGGCTGGCTTTGAGCAGCATGCAGAGCAGGACATAGCTCTGCCCTCTAGCTCCCAGGACCCAGAAGGATGTTGGTGTCCAAGTGTCTATAGTAAATTGGGATGAATTATGGAACTCTCAGCAAGCCCTGATAAATGGGCTTCCACTGAGATCTTCTAAGGCTTTAGAGCAAAGCCAGGCTGCCTTCTGCAAGTAACTCACCTTGGAGTGGTGCTTGTCTTGCTATTTGTCCCTGGTAGAAATTGGATGTTGGATACTGCCTACACGAACTAGGTGTGATATACCCAGCCATCATGGGGCATGCCCAGTGGTCTGTCAAATGGAAGTCCTATATAAGAAGATCCAAGTAGGTCCTAAGACCACATGTAAATTACACAAGCAGTTGGTTAACATAGCATGACTAAACCTGCCACCTATCCCTCAATCCATACCGAGCTCATGGAGAGAAACTTAGACACTTACAGGTCATGACAACATACTAGTATCAGCTGGATAGACTGCTATAGTGTTGTAGCCCCACTCAAGGTGACCTTGAAGGACCACAGAAAAGGAAGCTTTCCTATTGGGCAGGACTTTGGGCAGGCCATTTTATCTTTTGCCTGGAAGGGTAGGTACATAGGCTAAATGAAGAGCTACATAGATCTGTCAGGCAAAGGTTATGACTGCTGGTCAAGGATGTGCGAGCAAGATTATATGATTAGTGACAAGGAGGCTTAGGGAAGAAGTACAAAGGTAAAACTCTTAAATAGCTCCAAAGTGTGGTGACACCTTTTGCAAATGCTCACAAAGTCCCACTCTGGAGAAGGCTTTCAATTAGATGAGCTAGGTGGTCTGCCCTCTGATGGATCAGCCTCCTTCCTCAGGACCCCAGTGCTTTTCCTCAATGGACTCATGAAATAAAGTGCTATGGAGGCAAGGTCAGGGCCATGCATGGATCAACTTGAACTTCTCATAGGGACTGAACTGACAGCTACTGACACCTACTTGCCAGCAATAATGACCCAGAGCCACTGATAAAAGATCTCAAGCTTGGGAAAGCAGCCAGCAACATGATGGGGGAGGGGATTCCTTTCACTGGACCTTTATCATAGAGCGGGATGGCTATTTGCCACTACCAAGAGATAATTACCTGGATTCACACCTTTCCTGCCCATTGAGTGTGTTAAAACCATCTGAACTTGAATGTAACATTCAGCTTCATTGTCCTCCACACAGCACCGCATCTGACGAAGGAAATTGCTGCTTGGCATAATTCAACAGTCTGAAGCCCGTGCAATCCTTCTATTAGTGTATAATCCACCTCGTAGAAATGGCTGGCCTCACAGAGCTGTGGAATAAGCTATGGAAACTTCCACCATTGGGCCACATGGGAGACACTGCCTTGAAGGGGTTGAAACATGACCAGAGGGTGTGGTATGTGTTCTAAATGAGACTAATGTAGTGGTTCCCTCATAGCCAGACTGCTTAGATCCAGATACTGAATGACAGAAGTGAATGCAGTACCATTCACTATAACATCAAAGGTCCTATTAACCGTGATTCCCCCTTCTACATTCCTGGATTCTACTAGTTTAGAGGCCTTAGTTAAAGGAGAAAGGATTTTTCCAGAAAACATAATTTTATCATTGAACTAGAAATAGAAGCAGCCTCTGGTTATTTTTCTGCTACTTTGAACAGGGAACGAGGGTTACAGTGTTGGCTGGGGTGATTGTGCCAAAACAAGCTCATTCCTGCACAATAGAGGCGGGGGGTGAACAGGCACAATCCAGGCAACCCCTAGACCCAGTGTCTCTTACTCCATGGGTTAGCGGATCATAGCAGCCCCTACTAACTGTGCCACCAAGGGAATAATGCTCAGCACTGAAAGTTTAGATCATCCCACCATCTAAATAACCCAATCGGCTGAAGTTTGATTAAGGGAAAGGGAACAATGGAATTTGTTCTGGAAGATGGGTCACAAGTAACCATGGCCTTGTACTTGTTCTAATAAAATGTCCTTGACAATGATCTGTGTTTGTCCTCCCTGCAGTGACTCATGTTTACCCCTCTTATGTAAGGTATGATGGAGACAGTTTACACATTCTATTCCATAGGTCACAACATGACAGAATTGGGATAAAATTGAATATCACCTTATACTGGATTGCAACAGAATATAGCTGACTTGGGTATTCTCATTGTTAGGGGACCAGAGGATGAGTATCTAATATTGCATCACACTTCCTTGAAGTGTAAGAGTGGATGTTGTTAGATAGTAAAAGGGGGTGGACTGAAGTAAAAGTCTTGCTGTGAATCCCTCCCTCTGCCTAGGTGTTTGCCCTGTGGATGTGTTGGTGTCTTACATGAAAGTATCTTAAACTTGTTATCTCAGCTAATCCTGTAGCTCATGCTTGGAGGTGGCAGCAGTGGGATCTTGAAACAGTTCTAGGCTGTGATGTTTGGGAGGGGGTGTTTCTGGCTGAGCCTTGTCTGCTGGCCCTTAGTCTTTGTGTGGGCTTTGTAGTCTCTAATTGCTTTTCTGCTTAAATCAGTCTTTGATCAATACAGCCATGATGTGACATTTAACACGCATCCAGAGCATCTTCTTTGGCCTCTACCTCATTCTCTAGATGAGCTGAAGGCTCAGCCTGTCCCTTCAAGCCTTGTGTCCTCACAGCTCCCACTTTTAAAAGCTGGCTCCTCTTTGTCTAAACTTGATACCTACACATGGGCAGCATCTGTAGACTCATGAGCCTTCCTACATGGGTAAATGGACTTAGCTTTCTTACCCAGCCCAAGACCAGTTACCTTTGCAGTCCCCTGCCCTGGTGAGCTCACCCTGGGTATGCTAAGAACCCCTCTTGACCACTAGGCTCAGGGCCCTAATTGCCCTTCACTTTTGTCCTAGAGAAACTTCACCAGGAGTTGCATGAAGCTGATGCCCCTCTGCCCCTGTGACTCTGGCCTCCTCTGATCCAGGGGCCTTATTCTACCTGTGTTTTTCCTGGGTGGCTCGGATCTTGGGTACAAGAAGCTGAGCCCTTCTCCAAACTCAGAGACGAGATATGGTCTGATCCTGTCCTTTGCCTTAAAGTCTTCTGTCTAGGGCTCCTGGGGGCTATGGGGAGCTTATGCAGTAAAAATCAGTGTGTTTGTCTTGTTCTGTCCCTCCTGTGAGCACCAGGATCTCATCAGGCTTCTTACTCGAGTGGTCATCTGCTGACTCTGACTTATTAAGCGCCTACTTAGGTCTGTGGGATGTGGATGGATTTGGCATCACTCTTCTTCTTGAGGTCCTCAGTACTAGGTGTGGGTAAAAGGCCCCTGACTGAATTTAATAGCAGATGTGGACCTGATGTGCCAGACTTGGGGTGAAGGCTAAGAGTAAGAATACTTTCGTAGACCAAGAAGTAGAGAGTCGTATGGAAGTCCTCTGTTCACCATTGTCTGTCTACCCTGGATTACTGCAAGAGCGTCCTAGCTGGTCTCTGGATTTCTGTTCCCATTTCCCTTCCATTTGTTCTCAATATTTCAAGTGTAACTGTTTCAAGCACACACCAACATTGTTTCCCCAACAGAGTCTGTGGCTCCCAGTGGAAATTCAGATGCTCTGTTCAGCAGGGCCCTGGTTACCTCCACTTACTGCTATTTCCAAAAGCTGCTCTTGTGCCTTTATACCTTGTGGAGTATACCTTTATACTCTGCCTGGAACTCCAAGGCAGCCCTGATGCCAAGGAGGCAGGAGCAGTGGTGCCCACCATGTGCTGGGCATAAAGTTTGGAAAGACTGAAGCCCCCAATTCAGACTGAAAACAGGCTAATTGGCAGGTATCTTCTCTCTCCTGTCCACAGTCCAGAGAGAGCCTCTTCCTGGGCCACCAAGGGGCTCTCAAGTGTCTTCCATGCCACTTGGTGGCTCTTCTGAGGTGAAAAGGAAGGAAATGTGGGGCTTAATAAGAGATGACCACGATGACCAAGATTTACTGGCACTTAGGGTGTACTTACATGCTTCACATGCATTAAGTCATTGAGTCCTCATAACACCTTAGAAGGTGCTCTTGTCTCACTTCATAAATGAGGAAACTGAGGCCCAAAGGGGTTAAGTAATTAAGTTTACATGGTTGGGAAGTGGTAGAGCCAGAATTTGATCTTAAACTGTCCAGTTTCTGGGGTATTAGCATTCATCCAGAGAAACAGAACCCATGGGATAGACACAGAGATCCTTATTATAAAGGATTCGCTCACATGATTATGGAGGTTGAGAAGTTCTGGGATCTGCCAACTGGAGACTCAGGAAAGCTGCTGGTAGAGTTCTAGCCTAAACCTGAATGCCTGAGAAGCAGGCTGATGGTAGCAGTCCTGGTCTGAGTCGAGGGCCTAAGAAACAGGAGAAGATGGATGATCCAGTTCAAGTGGAGAGCAAAGTCGACCTTTCTCTGCCCTTTTGCTCTATTTAGGCCCTAAAGGGATTGAATGATGCCCAATGGCATCGAGGAAGGGAAGCATCTTTTCAGTTTACATATTCAAATGTTAATCTCTTCCAGAGAAACATCCTCAGGGATACACCCAGAAACAATGTTTGCCCAGCTATCTGGGCATCTTAGCCTGGTCAAGTTGACAAATACAATTAGCCATCACAGGTGTATATGTTTTTCCCCAATATTATGAAAAAATTCAGACATATATCCCAGTGGACGGAATTCTACAGCAAACATCGATGTACTATTAACAGTTCACTAAGATTGTTTTATCACTTACTTATGTATTCCCATCTTATTTTTGATGCATTTAAAAATAAGCTGTAGAAATCTGTATACTTCCCCAAAGTACTTCAGTATGACTATTTAGGGTTTAATATTAATTTTTTCTCATAATACAAAATTGACATGAACTCACATTTTTAACCACCTTGCTCTACTGCTTCTGTACACAGCACAATACTGACTAGCCTACCCTATGATCGTCATTTTGAAAGTGTTTACTGATCTGTCACATGAGAGAGGATCAGGGGTTAAGGTGGGTAAAATTCCCTGTCAAAGGAGTTGACACTGATTGCCCAGTTGAGTGGCACTCAGCGGCACTTGTACAATTGTGCAAGTACAGTGGGGCATGAGGATGAATGAGGCTGTCTGTGCAGAGGGGAAATCAGGGAAGGCTTCACAGAAGAGGTGCTAGGTAGAATTTTGAAGACTTTGCCAACTAGCCAGGAATGACTCTTGGGTGGAAGGCACAGTATGTGCGAAGGCAGGGAGGTGTGAATTGAGGTGCCTTACACAGCTGCAGGTAGAGCATAGGATGGGCATAAGGAGTGTTACTTTCCAACTTCTGTGATAACAAATGACCACAAATTTGGTGGCTTAAAACACAAACCTATTTTCTTATGGTTTTAGATGTCAGAAGTCTGTAATTGTCTCTCTGGGATAAAGTGAAGGTGTTGGTGGGGTTGCCTCCCTAAAGGAGAATCCATTTCCTTGCCTTTTCCAGCATCTTTCTGCATTCCTTGGCTTGTGGCTTCCTACCTTCCAAGTCAGCAGTGGCCGGTGCGGTCTTCCTCACATTGCATATGTCTGATGCTGCTTCCACTGTCAGCTTTTCTGATTTGCCAGTCTCCCTCCTTATAAGGACCCTTGTGATTACATTGGGCCTGCTGGATAATCCCTCCATCTCAAGATCCTTAATTAAATCTGCAAAGTGCCTTTTGCCATGTGAAGTAACATAGTCAAGGGTCCCAGGGGATTAGGACATGGGCTTCTTTGGAGGAGCATTATTCCCCCTGGGCCAGCCACAGGGGGACTGGGTGGCCCAGGCTATCAGGGCTATGAGAGCTGGGCTTGGTCTGAGGCTTCTGAGAAGTGACAGCTTTGGATGGACTTGACTTGGCAGAGGAAGGTCTGGGTCAAGTGCGGAGAAGGGGCAGTCTAAGTCCAGTCATGGTCTTCTCTCCCTGTCAGCTTGGCACAGAGAAGCTCAGGAAGAATTTGCAAAACGAACAAAAAGTGAGTTGCTTCTGGCTGGTGACCAGGTGGTGGGGGAAAAGCCTCTCAGCTGAGCTGAGCTCTAGGTCTTCTGGGAGGGAGCCGGGGACCACAGTACGAGGGTGACTCTCCTGGGAGAGACCCTAGTGCGGCACCCCCTCTCCACACAGAATGAAGGTTAAGACAAGTCTATTACTGTTTCCTTGTCACTTTGTCACCCATCTAATGGCCATCGATAGTGGCTGAATGAGAATTGATGGGGAGATAGATTTAATTAACCCCGGTGTCAGCAGCTGCAGGCCACCTGTTTGTGTGTTAATAGAGCGGCTGCCGGTCCTCTCCTGGGCTTTGCTGGAAGCCTAAGGCCACTGGAGCAACTGGGCTTGTCAGCACAGGTGGCCAGGAAGAGGGAAAGTGGAAACTCAGCCTGGCCGGAGGCTTCCTTCCTCCAAGAGCAGGCAGCCACCTTGTCAGCCTGACTGTTCCACCTGGCTCTCTCTTATCTGGAGATCTGCGCAGGGTGAGGATGAGGGTCCAGAGCCCACCACAACTCCCTGGCCTGAAGGCAGGCAGCCTGCTGGCCCAGCCTGGCATCCAAGGTCCCCCCGAGTCCAGACCATTTCTGCTGGTCTCCCAGCATAGTGGGCTTTCCTCATGCCTCCCTGTCCACTGTCTTTGTTTCCTGGGCTCCACGGGCCACCCAGGCTGACAGTCTACCCCTGAGGCACCATCATCCCATCCTACTGCCCCCCACCTTTCGCCATGTTTCCTGCTGAGCTGTTTCCTAGCTGCCCTTGTGTGCTGGCCTAACCCCTCAGCCACGTACCAACAGAGAGCAAGACCACTGTAGGAGGTGGTGCCAGGAGGTCTCAGGGGTTGCCTGACTCAGCCGCTCACCTTTGTGTGCAGTGCACTCCATCTTCCCCTTCTGAGAAATGGGAGCTTAGGCAACTGGTAATCCTGGTGGGCAGCCAGCAGCTGAGGCCAATGACCTGGGCTTCTCTGACACTGTTTCCTGACACAGAGTCCCACTGTGGGAGAGAGGTAATGAGGGGACACCTGGGGGAAGACTTGAGGCTTTGAATGCTTCTGGGTGGTAATGTCTGTGAGGACAGGACCCTGTTGGCTCCACCACAGTCATGTGGCCAGCACACAATGGGCGCACTGTCAGTATCTGTTGAGGGAACGCTGTGATTGGGCATGCCCCAGGCACTGAACGTGGAGGACCTTGACCTCTCAGGAATACGTGGACTGTGGTCGTGGCCCAGGTGACACTTGCTGCCTGGCAGGGAGAGTCTATTCCCAGAGACCCCCAGCTTCCCATTCACCACTCTGACCCTCCACGACACTGTGACCTTGGGCATTCACTTTAGCACTGGGAGTTCCAGTCTGTGGGCACAGAAGTACCATCTCTCTCACAGGTATGACACTGGACTCAATGAAATGGTAAGTGGGCCAGGCCTGGGACATGTGCTTGGTTGTATTTGTCACCTGTTCCTGGACCTGGTACCCCCCACAATACCCACCTTCATTTTTGACAGGGAGGGGGCTTTGGAGCCTGGAATCCAGAGACCACCTGGACTCTTGTCTCCAAGGACCCAGATCACTCTTGATGAGTGAGAATTGTCTCAGCCTGGGTGTCACAACAGGGGTCATCTGGGTACAGACTTCGAGAGGTTCCTGAGGATTGACAGACTAGTAAATACAGAAATTCTTTCTGCCATGTCCCCTTGTCACTTTAGCCCGGGGCTGGGGCCCTGCTCTGTAGGTTGAGAAAGCCAGGCCCATAGTTCCCACTGGTCACCTGCTTCCTGGAGCAGCCAAGCACCAAGGAGGGCCCACATTGACTGGGGGCAGGTGTGTAGGCAGTGGCCACATGGCCACATGGGTCTGCAAACCACACAGTCTCCCGTCTGGCAGGCTCTGTCCTCGCTTCACACCTCCGTTGCCTTTCATTTTCAGCTCTGATTGGTTTTCTTGTTTTAACACATACCCCAGGCCCTGTCTTTGACCCCGGTGATAGATTCAGCTGCTCCCTGGGACTCCAGCTGCCAAGCTCATCTGGAGCTGCTGGGGGTTGGGGAGGGGGAGACGGTGGTGGAAATTACCCTTCATGTTCCAGGCTCAGCGGGGGTGGGGGGGCGCCCTCTCCAGAGCCAGGAGGCAGCTCCAGGCTGAGCAGGATGGGGGTGGGGACCAGCAGGCTCTGTCATGGGAAGCGGATTTTCCCCTCTCTGGGCCTCCAGTCTCCCTTCTGAACAAGGGAGTGTGGTAGCTGTGGGGTGCTCATCTCTAAGACATAGGAAGTCTGAGTCCTCGGACAAATGGGATGTTGATTTTCCTTTATGCTTCTGGAAGTGCCTGCTCTGAGTGCCTACCTGTGCTGTCTGAGCCTCCAGAGAGCAGGCCAAGAACGAGCCCTAAATGATCCTTGCCCTGCTGGGTCTGGAGGGGTTGCAGGTCAGGGAAGGGGCCACAGGAAGACCAGAGCTGGCTTCCTCTGGAGGGTTGAGGGGAAGCAAGGGTGGGCCATGTGCGTAAAATCCCTCCCAGACTCACAGCCTTCAGGATCCAAATGGAGTCCCAACCCAGGTGCCTGTCACAGAAAATGACAGAACACAGGTGGACGGTGGCTGTACCCCAGCCACGTGGTTGCAGGTATTTCCAGCCATCAAATGTTTGGTGTGTCTAGTGCACAGTAGCTTTTTGGAAATATCCGGATGTTTGGCTGAAATTTCACTTTTTAAACAGGTTAGCCAAGATGGAGGAGAAGAGAGACACTGAGCTTACCTCCTCTCACAAGCACACTAAAATTCCAGCTATCTGCAGAACTAGCACCAAGGAAAAAGACTGGAACCTACCAGAAAAGATCTACAACTGAAGACATAAAGAAGGAGCCACAATGAGACCGGTAAGAGGGGTGGACTCATGATATAATCAAACCCCATACCCCCACTCCCTTGGGCGATTGACAGACCAGAGAATAATTATAATGCAGAGGTTCTCCCGCAGGAGTGAGAGCTCTGAGGCCCAGGTCAGGGTCCCCATCCCAGGGGTCCAGCACTGGGAAGACGAGTCCCAGAGCATTTGCCTGTGAAGGCCAGTGGGGCTTGATTTCGGGAGCATAGCAGGACTGGGAGAAATTGAGACTTCACTCTTAAAGGGTGCACACAAAATCCCATGCTCACTGGGACCCATGGCAAGTGCAATAATTTGATATGAGACTGGGCCGGGCCTAACTGCTGGGCTTGGCAAGTCTTCCTGAGAGGCCGGGGGCAGCTGCGGCTCACTCTGGGAACATGGACACTGGCGGCAGCCATATTTGGGAGCTCATTCTGCCTTGGAAGTCACGTTGGTGGGCAGCACCATTAGCTTATTAGCGCCAAGACCTGGGCCCACCCAACAGCCTGGAGGTGCCAGTGCTGGGATGCCTCAGGCCAAACAATAACTGGGAAGGGACACTGTCCCACAGTCTAGGCAGACAGGCTGCCTAGAGACTTCCAGAGCCCACAGGAACAACCTCTGGACACTCCCCCGACACCGCCCAGCCTACCAGAGGGCCAAGATGCAGCTCCACTCACCAGTGGGCAGGCGCCAGCCCCTTCTACCTGGAAACCTGCACAAGCCTCTAGACCTGCCTCACCTCATCTCAGCATGACTGTCCCTCTTCCATACAAATGGGCCACCCCCCTGTCTCTAGGCCCGGGCCCCACAACCCCTCTCTTCCAGGAAAAGGCACTGCCCACCCCCCACTCCTGATCCTGGGGCACTTGTATAGACCCTGTCAGAAATCCTCAGTCTAAGTCAATGGAAAATGGCTAAGAGTGAGTAAGAAATAGCAGCAAAAGCCTTTCACTTGGAAAGGTGAATAAACTAGCTGAGGGAACAGCTAGAAGTGTTACATGTTGCAGTCTCTGGGCAGCTGGACTGAGATGTGAGGCTCAAGGAAGGAAGCTGTCCTCGTGACAGCCTCTCAGCACTGATTGCTTAACGTCAACAAACTTCAAGTGAAAAATCATTTTTTAACAAATCTCGCCTAACCCAAATCACTCCTTCTGCACAAGAAGGCCATCTCTGTTATCTTGTCCTTGGAACAAATTGGGGTGGGCGGTAGCTTTTGGGGGATTCCTCAGACTCCCCTGGCTGTCAGTGTGGGCCATCATCACTCCCCTGAGCTTGGGTTTTTAGGGCAGAAGAGTTTCCTTTGATCTTTCAGGCCCCAAATCTTGAGGTGGAAGGTGGAAGCCCGGAGCTCTGGAATCTTCAGGCAGCCTGAGCCATGCTGGGACAGTGAGCTGGGTGTGGACCCTGAGCCAAACCACCACCTGGCTTCAGTCCTGGCTCTCCCGGGGCGAGCTCACTCACCTTGGGTGAGTTACATAACGTCTCAGGGCTGCCTCAGTCTCCCCTTGGGCAAAACAGGGCCACTAACACTATACGTCTCAGGGTTTCCAGAGGTGTGAATGCTGCATAGAATCTGGCACATGATAGGCTCTTCATACACACAGACCATTGGTCATTGGGATTTTGGAATTGCAGAAGTATATAAAATGCTAGGCTATTAGATGTTGGTTGCAGAAGAAATTTGAAAGGTCGTCTTCATTGTGTACAGAGAAAATGAGCTTCTGAAAGCTTGAGGCAAAGGAGTCAGAGAATAACCTGGAAAGATCCTGGACACCATTCCCCCTCAGCTCACAGGTGGGTCAGGGGCACTGGGAAGTGACTTCAGAGCAGGGAGCAGACTGGGTCTGAGGGACAGTGGCAGAGATGGGGGATGGGAGGGAGGGAAGCAAACAGGAAGCAGATGCTACTGGAGGGTGGAAATGTTAATGGGAGGTGAGGCAGCTGGGCTGCCTGTCTGCTGAAAGGACACTCTGGGCTACTGTGTGTCAGGAAGTGACTGTGTGGCCGGAAGTGACTGGAAGTTGTGTGTGTCAGGCATGTTAAATGCAGGGCCAGAAGCTGGCTGGGCAACGTCCTAGTTGACCATGTCTTCAAACATACCCATGACGGTGATGGGGGTCAGGAGCCCCAAGGCTGGCACAGTGGACTGAGCAGTAGCTGTGCTGGGGGGTGACTTGGGGGATATGTGGTGTGTGGTTCCTGTGACCAGATAATTCTGAAGGTTGTGATGAACCCTGGACACTTTTTTTGTGTGGCCCTGAGGGTGTCATATGATGTGAGTAGCCCTCAGCCATGGAAAGGGATGCCTGAAAGGACAGAAGATTGAGTTTTTTCAGAAGTCAACTCCCCTCCCAATAAGGCCTCCCCAACCCAGGCTCTGCTCAAGGGAGGTTCTGGGCCCTGTTCCCCCTGAGGAATTCAGAAGGTTTCTGAAAATGGGACCTGGTGCTCAGGACCTCTTCTCTGTGGCTGGGCCAGTACCAGGACCTGAATTGTTCTGGGGAGTCCCAAGCCTGGGGGTAAGAAGGAGAGGGTGTGTCTAGGAAGCACAGTGAGGGTCCAGAATTTCTACCTGGGAGGGGCTTAGGGGCAGCACGCTGGCAGGGGGAGATGCTGGGGATTGTCTTGAAGCTGTATTTACATTTGAAGGTGACCTTGAACTTTTGTGGAATCCAAAGCTACAGTAAAGTGATCTGTTCTAGACTTGTACCTGGGCCAGAAGGTGGCCAGGCAGCTCCCAGACTGGGTATGGATCTCTGACTCCTGGACCATCTGCTGTTTAGAAAATTCTTCTCTTTGAGCCTTAGTCTTCCTTCTTGTCATCATACCAGCTGGATCTCATTCAGCTAGTTGGAGCCAAAATGTATCCATTTGCTCTCTGTTCTCAGGACAACCCTGCCATGGTTAGTGTCAGTAGCATGTCCTCTTGGGTTTTCTCCAGATGAATGTCCTACTCTTAGAACTATTCCCCCATGAGGGCAGCACAGAGCCCAGAGGAACCAGTTCCTGCAGAGTCCTAAAACTTTACTTCTTCAACCAGGCACAACTGGAATTTGCATGCCTTTTTCCACATAAATTACTGCTTTTAACCCATATCTCTCCCAACCTCTACTTATTCACAATACCCTCTTCTCCAAAAAAAAAAAAAAAAAAAAAGTGCTGGATTTTGCATTTATCCTTCTTAACCTTGCTTTACACTGGCAATATCTTTTTGTATCTTGATTCCAACATCCCATTGTATTAGCTTTCTCTCTCAGACTGTGTCCTCTGTAAATCTGATAAGTGGCCTTCTGTGCCTTTATCCAAGCCACTGATTAAAGCATTAAATAAGACGTGATCAAGTTCAGAGAAAGCCTTTTATCCTCTAGAGAGCTTTCCAATTTGATATTGATTCATTAATTTGTCTCTTTGGACGTAGTTGTTCAACCAGCTATGGCTCTGACTCACATACTGTCCACAGGGAAGTCCTGAGAGACTGTATCAAATGCCCACTGAAACCCAGAAGTCTCAGGTCTACAGCAGTCTTCTGATTCATCTGTCCAGGACCCCAACAAGAGTGGGGACTGAGTAGGTTTGGCATGACCTCCTGGGGAATCCATGCCAGCTCCTGATGCTCACATGCCCTTTGATAATTGTCCCCAAACCACCTGCTTAGTGATCAGTTCTACAGTTTTACTTGGAACTAGCCTAAAATTAATTTGTCTAACATTTCTGGAATCTCTTTCTCTTCTTTGGAAAACTGGAAACTTTATTGGCCTCCTTTTGCCCCTCTTTATTTTTCCACAGTTTTTCAAGGATTGCTGTTTCAGCGTCTGCAAACGTATCTACTGGTTCTTCCAGAAACTTCAAAGATAACTTGTGTGTACCAAAAGGCAGACTTGTTTAAAGCAGTTAATGGCCTGGAAACCATAAAGAAAAAAATCCTTGTGTTTGGCTATATAAACATTTAAAAACATATCTTTGGTAAAAAAAAAAAAAAAAGATTTCTCCAAAGTAAAAGCCAGTTACAAAAATGTTTGCCACAAATGTGATACAAGACTAATTTTTCTGTCATACAAACAGATCTTAAAAAGTAATAAGAAAAAGAGTTAGAAAAATGAGTAGAGAATATAAACAGGCAGTTTATAGAAACAACAAATACAAAAGGCCAATGAGCATATGAAAATATACTCAATCTCTCTTGGTGAATACAAAACAAGGTTAAATCTGTATGTTATCAGATTAGCAAAAATTAAAATTTGATAAAACTGAGTTCTAGTGAGGACACGGAGAAACAAACATTCACGTATATGGTTGGTGAAGAAAGTGTAAGTTGCTGCAATATATTTGAAGATAGTTTAATAATATCTATAAAAATTTTTAATGCATGTCTTTCCCTTTAGGGACTTGATCACATAACTCATATGTTCTAGGATTTTTTTTGCAAGATTGTAAAAGCATTAGAACAAATTAAAGATTTGTCACTAGGTGGTTAGTCACACCAACACACACCTATAAGGTGAATTACTATTCAGCTGTTGGAAAGAATGAATTCCACCTGCCTGGGCTGATATGGAAAGAACTCTGACACATTAAGTGGAATAAAAGGCACAGAACTTTCTGGAAGTATAATTCTATTAGTGTAAAAATATATGTATATATTAATATATATATTCATTATAAATACCTTGAAGGATATATAAGAAGCAAATATCTCTGGAGAGTAGAACTTGGGTTTGGAGAGGGGAGAGAAACTTTGATCTTTGTATTATATCTATGTATATGTTTTTAATTTCTTTACCAAGTGCATGCATCTGTTTTATCACTTAAAAAAAGATCGCTGCCTTGTCTCTTGCTGTCCCTGCCATGCAGGTGTTCACCAATAGCCCCTGTGTCAGGCTTCTGATCATTCTTCTTGATGGAGAAAGATGCCATTCAGGGACTCAAGGGGCCTTCTTTCTCTGTCCTGGTTTAACTCTGAGCCATCTGGACTCTCCAGTGGTTACAAGTCCTGTTGTTGTCTTAAGTTGTTTTTCCGTTGATTGGTTGGAGTTCTTCCCCGATTTATCCTCGTTTGATCACTGGCCTCTGAACTACAGGCTCACTTCAAATGTCTCTTTTCCTGGTTTTGGCTGTGGCTTTCCTTCCACCCTCTGCTTTGGTCCCTGGTAAAGTTTGATTTACATTCTAGAAGCCTCTCCTTTTTCCCTTGATGTCAACTGTTTTCATGGGTCTGAATCAGGGCATGGGATGTGGGAGCATATCCATCTTTGCTCATAAAGTTCATCTCTGCCTCCCTGAAGTCCAGGATAGCTTTATTCAGCACACACTCATTGGGCACCAGGGTAATAGGGAGCCATAGCAAGGATTAGACAGGAAGCCAGCCCTCAAAGGACTCCATCAGGAGCAGAGTATATATTGATGAATTATAATGCAAATTATTTAAAACTTCATTGTGTCCAAAGTAATGCCCCAGCACACCCTTGAATTTTCTGGCAGATATTGGAGTCTCTTAGCGGTGGAGGGGCAAGGAAAATGGATCATCTGGCCCACTTCCCCCATCCAACTCCTAATCTGGCTTTACTGCTGTGAATATAGCCTTTGAAAGGAAAGGGTGTCCTAATTCTACTTCTTGGGCAACCTCAGGGCACAAAGGGAGGGTAATTGGTAGGAATGGGATTGTTCCTTTTCAGTTGAGGGTAAGAAAAGAATCATTAAAAGCTCTCTGAGTTTGGGAGAAAGTGTGTATGCATGCACCCATGAGTGTGTGTGCACATGTATCCCACGTGTGGGGAAGCTGCTGAGTGTGAGAATGGGGATGGAAAGTGTGTGCATCCTCATGTGGAGGAGCGGTGTGGAGGGTGGTGTAGGAATGTGGAGAGAGTTTGGCGTCCCTTCCCCCACTAGCATCTAAATTGCAGTAAGCATAGATTAAGTGTGCTGACCCCAGAAGACAAGCAGCTCTGTTTCCAAGGGAACCACATGGCTCATCAAGGCCCCTGAAAGGGAGGGTGAGCCACGATGGAGCAGCCCTTCCTCCTTCCACAGCAGCAGTCTGTACAGGGGAGCCCTCAGCTCCTTCAGCCTGCTGAGGGACCCTGGGCAGGCCACTTAACACCTCCTGGTCCTTCGCAGGCCCCCAGTCCTAGGAGAGGTAAGCAGATGGCTTACCCAGCTAAGGCACTTGGCTATCTACCTACCCACTCCCTGCCCTACATGGTCTCTGAATGACCTTGGGATAGTCCCTTTGCCTCTCCAGGCATGGCTCTCCCATCAGCACAATGAAAGCTTTGGACAAAGTCTCTAAGGATCCCCCCAGTTCTATGACTTTCTCCTGAGACCATTCTCCTTTCTTGTCACATCCAGACCCCCTGGCCCAGAGTGTGAGTTGAATGGGAGACCCAGGGAAGCCATTCTCTTTGTCAGTCTGTTTCCACCAAATAGCTCCAGCTGTGCCATCTCCGTAGCAACTGATGCCTCCCCATCTTCAGGGAGTCAGTGGGGAGTTCAGGAGCCCAGTAATGTTTTCTCAGCAGCTTCAAGCAGGAGCAGAGATGGGAGTTGGATGTCAGGAGGGGCTCTGAGATGAGGAGAAAGTGAGAAGGGCTGGCTCAGCCCACAGTCCTTCACAGGCGCCACTGGAAAGTCAGGAGCAGAGCCCCAACCCTGTCCAGGGTATCGTGGCCCAAGGGTCTATCCAGCTTCCACAGAACCCAGCATTAGGCAGCCCAGACTTCGATAATCAGATGAGAAAAACACCGCAGTGCCATGGTGTGGAAAGAACCCATGCAGTCAGGCCACCTGGGTTCACTTTCTAGCCCTTCCAGGTCAGTGGGTCTCAACCCTGGCTGCACTTTAGAACCACTAAGAGAGCTTTAAAAAATGCCCAGGCTTGCCTCCAGGACATCCTGGGATAGGGTCCCTGCTTCAATATTTCAAATGTTCATGCAGAGATTTGTTTCTAGCCATAAAGGAGTGATAGGAACTGAATTTACCCTTCTATTTTAAACAACTAGAAATCTGGACAAAATACAGGATATGATGATTTTTCCAACATTGAACAATAAGCAGAGCAGGACTATAATTGCTTAGAGAAATAAACAAACAAGGTGAGCCATAAAATTTCATCAACTTACTGCTCTGAGTTGAGGAAAGAGAGATTGGAGTTCAGAGAGACCAATGTGGCTAGAATTTGGAGGGCAGAGTACTGAAGGGGGTGAGAGCCACAAAGAGAGAAAGAGCTCCAGAGCATTGCAGAGGGGTCCTCCTGGGTCTTTGGCTAAGCACTCATCTGAACATATGTGAAAGAAAACCACCAGGAAAAGAACCACTAGAGAGAAACACCATGGACTATTTCCAGAGCTCAAGCAGGGCTGAGAATCGTCCTTGTTCACCCCAGGCAAAGAGGAAAAACCTTGTAATACAGGAGACATCAGCTAGACTTCCCACAAGTGTGTCACCTGAATAGTAGGGCTAAATTAGCCCTCGAATAAAGGGTGCTCTGGATTCACCCTAAAAAAGATAACAAGCCTTGAAAGGATCCAACTATTTTCAAGGGACTTATATACCAGAACAAAAACGAAAAAGGAGTATTTATGGAACACATAAATATCTGGCACCCAGCAAGGCACAGTTCACAATGTCTAGCATCCAGCCAAAAATTACCAGGTGCATTAGTTTTCTATTGCTGCCGTAACAAATAACTGTAAACTTAGTGACTTCAAACAACACCTAATTATTACCTTGCGGTTTCTGTAGGTCAGAAGTCCAGGCACAGCACAGCTCAGCAGGGCACTCTGGTTTTGTTTTCACAAGGCTGAGATCAAGGGGCCAGTTTGCTTAGTTCTCCTCTGGAGTGTGAGATTGTCATCTCAGGTTAATCTCAGCTCCTGTGGTTGTAGGACTGAGGTCCCATTTCCGTGTTGGTTGTCAGCTAGGGGCTTCCCTGATTTCCTTGAGGCTTCTCACATTTCTTGTTACGTACTCACTCTCTTCACAGCAACAATGGTGCATCAAGTTCTACTAAACTCTGAATCTCCCTGACTTCCTCTTATGCCTTTGCTTTTAAGGATTCGTGTGATTACGTTGGGCTCACCCTAGATAATCCAGAATAATCTTCCTATCTTAAGGTCAAATGATTAGTAAACTTAATTTTATTTGCAAAGAACTGTTTTTCAATGTAAGGTAGTATATCTGCAGCTTTCTAGATTAGAACATAGAATGTTCTTGGGGGCCATAATTTTACCAGGTATGCAAAGAAGCAAGAAAATATGATCCATTCTGGGTAAAAAAAACCCAAACATTAGAAATAGACTAGAAATGAGAGAGATGCTTGAATCAGTGGACAAGGATGTTGAAACAGCTGTTATGAATATGCTCCGTATGTTCAAAAAAATAGAAGAAATTATGACTATGATGGAGAGAGAAATGAAAAATATAAGAAAACAACCAAATGGAACTTTTAGAAATAAAAAAATTCAGCATCTGAAATTACACTGTATTTTTTTGAAGTACAGTCAGTTACAATGTGTCAATTTCTGGTGTACAGCACAATGTCCCAGTCATGCATATATGTACATATATTTATTTTCATATTCTTTTTCATTAAAGGTTATAAGATATTGAACATAGTTCCCTGTGCTATACAGCAGAAACCTTTTTTAAAGTCTATTTTTATACATAGTGGTTAACATTTGTAAATCTCAAACTCCCAAATTTATCCCTTCCCACCCCCTTTCCCGGGTAACCATATGATTGTTTACTATGTCCATGACTCTGTTTCTGTTTTGTAGATGAGTTCATAGTGTCCTTTCTTTTTTCTTTTTTCTTTTTTTTTTCAGGTTCCATATATGAGTGATATCATATGGTATTTTTCTTTCTCTTTCTGGCTTACTTCACTTAGAATGACAATCTCTAGATCCATCTGTGTTGCTGCAAATGGTATTATTTTATTCTTTTTTATGGTTGAGTAGTATTCCTTTGTATAAATATACCACAACTTCTTTATTCAGTCACCTGTCAATGGACATTTAGGTTGGTTTCATGTCTCAGCTATTGTATATAGTGCTGCTATGAACACTGGGGTTCATGTATCTTTTCAAATTAGAGTTCCCTCCAGATATATACCCAGAAGTGGGATTGCCGGGTCATATGGTAAGTCTATTTATAGTTTTTTGAGGAATTTCCACACTGTTTTCCATAATGACTGCACCAAACTACATTCCCGTGAACACTGTAGGAGGGTTCCCTTTTCTCCACAACCCCTCCAGCACTTATCGTTCATGGACTTTTGAATGATGGTCATTCTGACTGGTATGAGGTGATACCTCATTATAGTTTTGATTTGTATTTCTCTGATAATTAGTGATATTGAGCATTTTTTCATGTGCCTATTGGCCATTTGTATGTCTTCATTGGAGAACTGCTTGTTTAGGTCTTCCACCCTTTTTGGCTTGGGTTGTTTGTTTTTTTTGTTATTAAGTTGTATGAACTGTTTATGTATTCTGGTAATTAAGCCTTTGTCAATCTCATCTTTTGCAAATATTTTCTTTCATTCCATAGGTGGTTGTTTTGTTTTGCTTATGGTTTCCTTTGCTGTTCAAAAGCTTCTAAGTTTAATTAGGCCCCATTTGTTTATTTTTGCTCTTACTTCTATTGCCTGGGTAGACTGTCCTAGGAGAACATTGCTAAGATTTATGTCAAAGAATGTTTTGTCTGTGTTTTCTTCTAGGAGATTTATCATGTCTTGTCTCATATTTAAGTCTTTAAGCCATTTTGAATTTATTTTTGTGTATGGAGTGAGAGAGTGTTCTAACTTTGTTGATTTACATGCTGCTCCCCAGTTTTCCCAATACCACTTGCTGAAAAGACTTTCTTTTCTCCATTGTATATTCTTGCCTCCTTTGTCAAAGATTAATTGACCATAGGTCTGTGGATTTATTTCTGAGCTCTCTACTCCCTTCCATTGATCCATATGTCTGTTTTATGCCAATATCATGCTGTTTTGATCACTGTAGCTCTGTAGTATTGTCTGAAGTCTAGGAGGGCTATTCCTCCAGCTTCATTCTTTTTCTTCAATATTGTTTTGGCAATTCTGGGTCTTTTGTGATTCCACATAGATCTTAGGATTGTTTATTCTAGTTCTGTGAAAAATGTTCTGGATAATTTGATAGGGATAGCATTAAATCTGTAAATTGCCTTGGGCGGTATGGCCATTTTAACCATGTTGAGTCTTCCAATCCAAGAGCATGGGATATCTTTCCATTTCTTTAAGTCATCTTTAATTTCCTTCATGTTTTGTAGTTCCCCATATATAAGTCTTTCACCTCCTTGGTCAGATTTATTCCTAAGTATTTTATTGTTTTGGGTGCTATTTTAAAGGGGATTATTTCTTTACTTTCTTTTTCTACTAATTCATTATTAGTGTAAAGAAATGCAACTGATTTTTGTATGTTAATACTGTATCCTGCTACCTTGCCGAATTCTTCTGTCAGCTCTGGTAGTTATTGCATGGAGCTTTTAGGGTTTTCTATATATAGTATCATGTCATCTGCATATAGTGACAGTTTTACCTCTTGTCTTCCAATTTGGATCCCTTTTATATCTTTTTCTTGCCTGATTGCTGTGGCTAGGACTTCCAAGACTATGTTGAATAGAAGTGATGAGAGTAAGCATCCTTGTCTTGTTCCAGATTTTAGTTGGAAGGCTTTCAGTTTTTCACCGTTGAGTATTATACTGGCTGTTACACTCTATTTTCAATATCTGGAAATATATTGAATGGAATTCACCATGGGTTAGACACAGTAGAAGAAAAGACAATAACCTTAAAGACATAGGAATAAAAATGACCCAAAATAAAGCACACAGGAAAAAAAAAAACAGAAAAAAATGCATCAAACTGTGGGACATTTTCACACAATCCAATAAGTCACAAAAAGGTGACAAATTTTTTTCGAACAAATAATGACCAAAAGCTTTACAAATTTGATTAAAATCTATAAACCCACAGATCCAAGATGCTGAAAAACCCACAGCAGGAAAAACAAAATCACACCAAGACACACTGCAATAAAATTGATGAAACCAGTGATAAAATAATTTTAAAAGCAGCCATAAGAAAAAGACACATTATATATAGAAGAACATAGAAATGGTAACAGAATTCTGTATGACACTATTCAGTCCAGAAGATAATATCTTTAAAATACTGAAAGAGAAATTGTCAACCTAGGATTTAAGACCCAGCAAAAAAAAAACTGTTTTTGAAAATGAAAACAAAATTAAGCCTTTCAAACCAGTGAAAGCTAAGTGGATTCATCATCAGCAAATATCCACTAAAAGAAACGTTAACAGAAATTGTTCAAGGAGTAAAATGATACCAGGTAGAAATTATGGATAGACATAGAGGAATCAAGTGGCAGAGAATGCAGAAATGTGAACAACTTTGAGATGTTTTAAAAATATGTTTTGATCTCTTTAACATAGATTTGACTTAACAATATTTTACAGTTTGCCATTGACAACATGGATGGACCTAGAGGGTATTATGCTAAGTGAAATAAGTCAGACAGAGAAAGACAACACTGTATGATTTTACTTATATGTGGGAACTAAACAAAATAAATGAGCAAATGTAACTAAAGAGAAACAGTCATAGATACAGAGAACAAACAAGTGGTTTCCAGATGGGAGAGAGGTGGGCAAAGAGAGGTATAGGTAAGGGAGATTAAGAGGTACAATTTTCAGTTGCAAAATAAATGAGTCAAACAGATATGAAATGTACAGTGTGGGGAATGTTGTCAATAATTATATCCTTGTATGGTGACAGATGGAAACTATGCTTACCATGGTGATCATTTTGAAGTGTATAGAAATATCAAATCACTAAGTTGTGTACCAGGAACTAACATAGTGTAGGTCAATTATACTTCAAAAACAAACTCATAGAAAAAGAGATCAAGTTTGTGGTTACCAGAGTCGCAGAGGTAGCGGGAGAGGGAATTGGATGAAGGTAGTCAAAAGGTACAAACTTCCAGTTATAAGATAAGTACTAGAGAAGTAATCTGCAACATGACAAATTTAATGAACACTGCTGTATGTTATATATGAAAGCTGTTAAGGGAGTAAATCCTAGGGGTTCTCATCACAAGGAAAAATTTTTTTTCCTATTTCTTTAATGTTATGTCTATATGAGATGATGGATGCTGTGGTAATCATTTCATGATGTGTGTAAGTCAAATCATTATGCTTTACACCTTAATCTTATACAGTGCTGTATGTCAATTATATCTCAATAAAGCTGGAATAAAACTATTTTACAGCATTACTGAAATATAATTGACATACTACTACAGACATTTAAAATATTTGGTAAGTTTTGACACATGTATAAACCAGTGAAACCATCACCACAAACAAGAAACTCAGTATATCCATCACCAAAAAGTTTCCTGGTACTTCTTTGTAATCCATTCTTCCACATCTCCCCACACCACCCACCCCACCAAGTAAACACTGATATGCTTTAGGTCAGTATAGATTAGTTTGTAGTGTCTACAGCTTATAAACATGGAATCATACAGTATGTATTCTTTTGTGGCTAGCTTTTACTCCTTTTTATTGTTGAGTAGTATCCCATTGTTTGGATATACCAGAATGTGTTGATCCATTCACCTGTTGATGAATCTTTGGATATTTGAATTGTTTCCACTTTGGGACTCTTACAAATCTGCTATAGCTATGTATGTACACATATTTGTATGGACATATGTAACATCTTGGGTAAATACCTAGAAGAGGAATGACCAGATTAAGTGGCAGTGCACATTTAACTATCAAACTGCCAAACTCTTTTACAAAATGCTTATACATTTTACATAAACACCAACAACGTATGTGAGTTTTAGATCCTCCACGTGCTCATTGATAATTTTTATAATCAGTCTTTTAAATTTTTGCCATTCTATTAGACACGAAGTGGCACCTAAGTGTGATTTTAGTTCCTTGTGCTATTGTACTCACGTATTTTACACAATACGCTGTTAGCATTTTGTTCAAACAATAAATTATCTTTTAAAGATATCCAGATAATTAAAAGCTTTAAAATATTTATATTGATGTAGTTAGCAGAGTGTTCTTTATTCCTTTGTGTAGTTTCATATTTCTATCTGGTGTCATGCTCCTTCTGCCTGAGGAGTGTCTTTTGACATTTCTCAGAGTGCAAATCTGCTGGCAATGAATTCTTTCAGCTTTCATGTGTCTGTATATGCATTCATCTTGTTTTCATTTTTAAAAGGTGTTTTCACTGGGCATAGAATTTTAAGTTGACAGTTTTTTCACCAGCAACTAAAAAGTTGTATTTTTTGCCTTCATTATTTTGACAAGAAATTTGTAATATTATTGTTACCTTTCTTATTCTTTAAAGGGTCATTTCTCTCTGATAAAATTTCCTTTTTATCACTGGTTTCGAGCAATTTGATTACAATATGCCTTGGGGTCATTCTCTTCATGTTTCTTGTGCTTGGAATTTATTTCATTTCTTGGATTCATGGGTTAATAGTTTTCATCAAATTTGAATAAAGTTTGGCTATTATTTCTTCAAATATTTTTTCTATTCCCTCTCACCTCCCACCTCTTCTCTCCTTTGGACATTCCAATTACTTATATATTAGTCACCTTGAAGTCCCATAGTTCAATGATGCTCTTGTATTTTAAAAAAATCTTTTTTCTCTATGTGTTTCATTTTAGATAGCTTCTAGTGCTATGCCTTCAAATTAACTAATATTTTCTTCTGCCATGTCTAATCTGTCATTAATCCCATCTCAGACATTGTAGTTTTCAATTGTAGGTGTTCATTTAAAAAAAACTATTATCTATGTATCTACTTAACTTTTTGAACATATAGAATATAGTTATGACTGTTTTAATGTCCTTGTCTGCCAATTTTAACATCTGTTGTCAGTTCTGGGTCTGGTTCAGTTCATTGATTATTCTCGTCGATTTAGATAATGTTTTTCTGCTTCTTTGTATGGATGGTAATCTTTAATTGGATCTCAGACATTATGAATTTTACCTTGTTGAGTCCTGGCTATTATTATATACTGGTAAATATTCTTTTTTTTTTTTTTTTTTTTTTGTCTTCTTGGGATGATGCAGCTAAATTAGTTGGAAAGAGTTGATCCTTTTGAATCTTGCTTTTACGATGTTAGGCAGACTTGGAGCACTGCTCAGTCTAGGGCTCATTATTCCCCATTACTGAGGCAAGAGCTTCCTGCATATTCTACCCAATAACCCATGAATTATTAGCTTTTTCAGTCTGTCATGTGGGAAGAAACACTATCTTTGGCTTTGTGTGAGCTTTGGGCACTGTTTCCTAATCTTTTTATATTGTATTTTACCCCCAGCCATGGGTAACTTCCTCTCATACGTGCACTTATTGGTACTGAGCTGAATATTTAGGAGGGCCCCTCTGTAGATTTCCATGGTTTTTTCTCTGTGCAGCACTTTCCCTCTTTGCTACTCCAACTGGAGAATTTGAGCTGCCTTTATTTCCCCAGATGCTTAGCTTTGCCCCCTCAACTCGAGAAGTCCACTAGACTCCTCCTGGATTTCTCCTCCCTGCATCGAGGCCTTATATTATATTTAAACAAAATTATCGTGTTGGATGGGAAGGTAAATCTGATCCTGCTTATTCTTTCTCAGGCCTATAATTGACTATTTAAGGTAAATAATAACATATTTGAAATTAAAAACATGTAGACATAACATGTATGGTGACAATATACAAAGTATGGGAGAGGAGAAATGGAAGTATACTGTTGTAAGGTTTTTACAGTGTATGTGAAGTGGCATAGTGTCACTTGAAGGTAAACTTTGAAAGTTAACGTGTAATGTAAACCCTAGAGCAACTAAGAAAAAAATAAAACAAAGCTAATAAAAAGACATGACAACAAAAAACCTATATAGGATAGATTTTTTTAAAATATGGTATATTTAAACCAGTGATATAAATAATTACACCAAGTATAAATTATCTAAATACTCTAATTAAAATGCAGAAATTTAAAGATAGGGTAAAAAGAGAAGACCTAACTCTCATTTGTAAGAAGGCTATTTTATATATGATAGAGTAAAAGTAAAAAGATGGACAAATATATATAGTGCAACCCTTAATTCAAAGAAATTTCAAGTATTTATATTATACAAAGTAGACTTCAGAACAAGGAGTATTACCAGGGATAGAGACATTTCATGATGATAAATAGGTCAATTAATCAAAAGGATATTACCTTCTTAAATATGTATGCACTGAACATTAGAGCTTTAAACTATGAAACAAAAACTGATAGAACTAAAAAACGGAATAGACAAATCTACAGTTAAAGCTGGAGATTTCAACATTCCTCTCAGTAATTGGCAGAACAAGTACACAAAAAATCAGTAAGAATAGAGCAGAATTTAACAGTACTATCACTCAACCTGGCCTAATTGACATTTATGGAACACTCCACCCAACAGCAGCAGGATGTATGTTCTTTTCAAGTGCTTATGGAAAATTGACCAAGATAGAGCATATTCTGGACCATGAAACAAAAAGATCAGAGTCATACAAAATATGTTCTCTGAACACAACAGAAATAAATTTGAAATCAATAACAAAAAGATATCTGGAAAATCCCCAATTATTTGTTAATTGAATGGCATATTCTTTTTTTTTTTAATTGAGTTATAGTCAGTTTACAATGTTGTAGAAATGGCATGTTAAACAATGGGTCAAAGAAGAAATCACGAGGGAAATTAAAAGATATTTTGCACTGGATGAAAATGAAAACAAAACATATCTAAGTATGTGGGGGTGCATCTCAAGCAGTGCTTAGAGAGAAATTTATAGCATTAAATGATTGTATTGGAAGAAGAAATGTCTTAGATCAATTATTTAAGTTATACCTCAAAAAAGAGAAAAAGAACAAATTAAAATAAAAAGTAAGCTGAGAAAGAGAAATTATAAAGATAAGAGGAGAAATTTTTTAAAATAGTAAAAGGGTAGGGTGGAAGGAAGGGAGGGAGAGAAAGAGAGAGAGACTGACAGAGATTGATTTCAAAAGCTGTTTCTTTGAAAGTATCAAAATTTTTAAGTTGGCAAACCTCCAGGCATATTAATCAGGAGCGAAAAGGAGAGAGAAAGGAGACACAAATTACTAAAATCAGGAACAAAAGAGGGACTATTACAATATATAATATATATAATATATAATATCTGTAGATATTAAAAGGATAATATGAGAATATTATGAACAAACTTTAACTAGTAAACTGGCCAACTAGATGAAATGGAAAAGATACTTGACATGCATAAACTACCACAGCTCACTCCAAAAGAAATAAAAATTCTGAATAGCCCTTTACCTATTTTTTATTGAGCTAATTCATATAAAATTTCACATAACACAAAATTCACCATCTTAAAGTGTACAGTTTAGAGGTTTTTAGCATATTCAGAGGGCTGTGAAACCATCATCTCTATCTGATTCCCAACTATTTTCATCAACCTGGAAGGAAACCCCATACCCATTAGTAGTCACTGCCCATTCTCTTCTTTCCCCCAACCCTTGACAATACTAATCCACTTTCAGTCTCTCTGGAGTTGCCAGTTCTGGACATTCATGTAAATGGACTCATACAAGTATATGATCTTTTGTGTCTGGCTTCTTTCACTTAGCGTAAGTGCTCAAGACTCATCTGTGTTTTACCATGTATCAGTACTTCATTCTTGATTATGGCTGAATAATATTCCATTTTATAGGCATACCACATTTTGTTGATGGATATTTAAGTTGTTTCTACTTTTGACTGTTATGATTAATGCTTCAGTGAACATTCCTTTACAAGTTTTTGTGTGAACATATGTTTTCACTTTTGGTTATGTACCTATGAGTGGAATTGCTGGGTTATATAGTAGCTCATTTTTAACTTTTTCAGGACCTGTCAAACTGGTTTCCATAGTAACTGCACCATTTTACATTTCTATCAGCAACATATGAAGGTTCCAATTTCTCCACACCCTTGCTAAGATTTACTAGTTCCTTTGTGCTTTCTTTCTTTTTAGTAGCCATCCTAGTGAGTGCAAAGTGTTACCTTATGGTTTTTATTTGCATTTTCCTAATGACTAATAACATTGAACATCTTTTTATATGTTTATTGGCCATTTGTACGTCTTAGGAGAAATGTCTATTGAAATCCTTTGCCCATTTAAGTTGGATTATTTGTCTTTTTATTGTTGAATTGTAATCATTCTTTATATATTCTTTTTTTTAACATTTTTTATTGAGTTATAGTCATTTTACAATGTTGTGTCAAATTCCAACGTAGACCACAATTTTTCAGTTATGCATAACATACATATATTCATTGTTGCATTCTTTTTTGCTGTGAGCTACCACAAGATCTTGTATATATTTCCCTGTGCTATACAGTATAATCTTGTTTATCTATTCTACACATGCCTGTCAGTATCTACAAATTTCAAACTCCCAGTCTGTCCCTTCCCACCTCCCTCCCCACTGGCAACCACAAGTTTTATTCTATGTCTGTGAGTCTGTTTCTGTTTTGTATTTATGTTCATTTTTTTCTTTCTTTCTTCCACATATGAGCAATCTCATATGGTATTTTTCTTTCTCTTTCTGGCTTATTCACTTAGAATGACATTCTCCAGGGACATCCATGTTGCTGCAAATGGTGTTATGTTGTCAGTTTTTATGCCTGAGTAGTATTCCATTGTATACATATACAACATCTTCTTTATCCAGTCATCTGTCGATGGACACTGAGGCTGTTTCCATGTTTTGGCTATTGTAAATAGTGCTGCTATGAACACTGGGATGCAGGTGTCATCCTGAAGTAGGGTTCCTTCTGGATATATGCCTAGGAGCGGGATTGCTGTGTCATATGGTAAGTCTATTCCTAGTCTTTTGAGGAATCTCCATACTCTTTTCCACAGTGGCTGCACCAAACTGTATTCCCACCAACAGTATAAGAGGGTTCCCTTTTCTCCAAAGCCTCTCCAGCATTTGACATTTGTGGACTTTTGAGTGATGGCCTTTCTGGCTGGTGTGAGGTGATACCTCCTTGTAGTTTTGATTTGCATTTCTCTGATAATTAGTGATACTGAGCATTTTTTCTTGTGCCTATTGATCATTTGTATTTCTTCCTTGGAGAATTGCTTGTTTAGGTCTTCTGCCCATTTTTGGATTGGGTTGTTTGTTTTTTTCTTATTAAGTCATATGAGCTGCTTATATATTCTGGAGATCAAACTTTGTTGGTTTCATCTTTTGCAAAAGTTTTCTCCCAGTCTATAGGTTGTCGTTTTGTTTTGCTTATGGTTTCCTTGCTGTGCAGAAGCTTGTAAGTTTAATTAGTCCCATTTGTCTATTTTTGCTTTTATTTCTATTGTTTGGGTAGACTGCCCTAGGAGAACATTTTTGAGATGTATGTGAGATAATGTTTTGCCTATGTTTTCTTCTAGGAGGTTTATTGTATCTTGTCTTACGTTAGCCTTTCATCCATTCTGAGTTTATTTTTGTGTATGGTGTAAGGGAGTGTTCTAGCTTCATTGGTTTACCAGCTGCTGTCCAGTTTTCCCAACACCATTTGCTGAAGAGCTGCTGCTGTCCAGTTTTCCCAACACCATTTGCTGAAGAGACTGTTTTTATTCCATTGTATATTCCTGCCTCCTTTGTTGAAGATTAGTTGACCAAAAGTTTGTGGGTTCATTTCTGGGCTCTCTATTCTGTTCCATTGGTCCATATATCTGTTTTTGTACCAATATCATGCTGTTTTGATTACTGTAGCTCTATAGTATTGTCTGAAGGCTGGGAGAGTTATTCCTCCAGCCTCTTTCTTTTTCTTCATTAATGCTTTGGCAATTCTAGGTCTTTTGTGGTTCCGTATAAATTTTCATATGATTTGTTCTAGTTCTGTGAAATATGTCCTGGGTAATTTGATAGGGACTGCATTAAATCTGTAGATTGCCTTGGGCAGTATGACCATTTTAGCAATATTGATTCTTCCAATCCAAGAGCATGGGATATCTTTCCATTTTTCAAAGTCTTCTTTAATTTCCTTAATCAATGTTTTATAGTTTTCCTTGTATGTCTTTCAACTCCTTGGTTAGATTTATTCCTAGGTATTTTATTACTTTGGGTGCTATTTTAAAGTGGATTGTTTCTTTACTTTCTTTTCCTGTTGATTCATCATTAGTGTAAAGAAATGCAACTGATTTTTGTACTGTCTTTTCACTTTCTAGATAGTGTTTTTTGATGCACAAAGTTTTCTCATTTTGATAAAGTCTAATTTATTTATTTTCTTTGATTGTGCTTTGGTGTGTTATCTAAGAAACCATTGCCTAATCCAAGGTCAAGATTCACATCTATGTTTCATTCTAGAAGTCCTTTAATTTTAGCTCTTACATTTAGGGTTTTAATGCATTTTGAGTTAATTTTTGTGTATGGAATTCATTATTTTCCATGTAGATATCCAGTTGTCCCAATGACATTTGGAAAGGCTATTATTTCCCCATTGAATGGGGTTTATACCCTTGTTGAAAAATCAATTGACCACAGATGGATGGGTTTATTTCTGGATCCTCATTTATATTCTATTGATCTATGTGTCTATCCTATGCCGTACCACACAGTCTTGATTACTGCAGCTTTGTAGTAAGATTTGAAATTAGAAAGTGTGAGTCTTCTAACTTTGTTCTTTATCAACTTCGTTTTGACTTTTCTGGGTCTCTTATATTTCCATATGAATTTCAGGATCAGCTTGTTCATTTTGGCAAAAAAAAAAAAGGCAGTTTGGATTTTCATAGAAATTTCATTGAATGTGTAGATCAGTTTGGAGAGTATTGACATCTTAACGATATTGTCTTCCAATCTGTGAACATCAGATATCATTTCATTTATTTAGGTTTCCTTTAATTTGTTTCAATAATTTTTTGTCTTTTTCAATGTGCAAGTCTTGTAGTTCTTTGAATAAATTTATTCCAAATTTATTCTTTTCGATGCTATTATAAATGGAGTGTTTTCTTAATTTAATTTTCTGATTAGCCTTTGCTAACTTATAGAAATACAATTGATTTGTGTATATTCAAGTAGTACATCTTTGCTGAAGTCACTTACTAGCTCTAATAGTGTGTGTCGGGGTGGGGGTTGGAGGATTCTTTAGGGTTTCCTGTATGTGAAACCATATTTATTATCTGTAAATAGAGATAATGTTACATTTTCCTTTTTAATCTAGATGTCTTTAATTTCTTTTATGGACTAGTTTCCCTGTCTAGAACCTCCAGTACAAAGTAGAAAATAAGTGATGAAAGTGGACGTCATTGTTTTGTTCCATGGAGCCCACATCTATATTTTAAAAATTAGTTTCATAGTTAAAAACATTCCCATAAAAAATTCCAGGCCTCAGATGACTTAACTGATTAATTACATCAATCTTTTAAGGAAAAAATAAATACAATTCTACAGAAACTCTTCCAGAAAATAGAAAAGGGAACACTTCTCAATTCCTTTTCTGAGGCAAGTATTACTCCAACACCAAAACCAAGGACATTATGAAAAAGGAAACCTAAAGTCCAATATCCCATGTCAACAAAACGCAAAGTATCTTAACAAAAATATTAGTGAACTGACTCTAGTAATATTTGAGAAGTTAATACACCATGACTATGTGGAGTTTATGTCAAGAATATAAGGTTGAGATCATGTCTGATTTTTCTCTAGAGGCAGCAAATGATAAAGAGAAGAGTGCTGGGCCAGGGAAGTGGGTCAATATCCGGTCACCTCGAGCAGGTCACTTCCCTTTCCTGTGCGTCAGTGTTCTCAGCTATAAAATGAAGATAAGGAGAATTCCTGCTCAGTATACCTAAGGCACAGAGAAAAAAGGAAAAGGTGAGTGTGAAATCACCTAGGAAGTTGTTGGCTGTTGGCATACACTGCCACACCCCTGCCTGCCTCTGTCTCCCTACCACATGGTCTGCTGGCTTCCATTCCTGGCACACACTGTCTTCCCAAGCTCTAAGCTCAGGCCCAGACCCTTATAGTCAGCGCTCAGCGAATCCTTGTGGCCTGATGTTGATTTTATGGTCATATGGTCTCCCTTTCACGTTTCTCCCCTTGCTGGTTCCTGAACATGGGTAAGAGCAAGCAAGGAGCCCCCTCCCAGGTGTGCTAAGTGGAGGGAAAGAGCTGCAAACAAGGATAGTTTGTGGAAGGCTGCTCTGGGGTGCACATTCCAGGGGACTCACACTCTTGGGCATCAGGCACCCTCCTGAACCTCCTGGAACCCCCCAACAGTTGGTTCCTGGGACAGGTGGCCCTCTCTGGGCTGGGACCTGTCCTTCTCAACTACATGGCAGTGGTACCAGAGACAAGAGGAGTCTTTTCAATTCCAGTTTCCTCTGAAGGGGGAGGACTCAGGTGTGAGGCAGGATTGCACTAGGCTCTTGGAGCCTGAGTGCTGGCTCGCTCCTTCCTGGCACTGGCAGCCAAGACCTCATTCCTGCTGCATGAATGGCTAGTCTAACAGCATACAGCCTGCCGCATGTTTATTCCTTGGCTCCTACAGTTCCACCACATGCCATGTGACTCCCCTGGCATATGCAGTCACTCACTGAATTCATTTTCCTCCCTCAGTATATCAATGTTACCCCTTTGGAACATGTTGTTAATCCCCTCAGCCTACATTATCCTGCTTCTGGCATGCGTTTCTACATCCGCATCATCGAGTTAACTTGCCTTGCATTTATTGTGACCTCCTAGCACTAACTGCTATTTCTGGAATGCCTGGGGACACCCACGGCACGAGCTGGCACTCACTCTGGCATAGGGAAGAATTCTCTGGGCATGTGCATGCTTACTCAGTTTGCACTGGATAAGGGCTAAAGCATATTTTCTAGTTCTCATTCCATGTACAAACCGGGAGGCATTGTCCCGACAGCTTTTTCAAGGTCCTACGGGAGCAATTGGGATTGGATTTCATTCTTAGCTGCAATGATGTATACATCCTTATCAAGCCTAATGTAGCTAAAACAGAACTTTTAATCCTGCTTCCCCAAAATTGTTCCTTATCTCAATAAGTGGCGCCGTCATCTACTTAAACCCAAAACTCAGATATCATCCTTGTTTCTTCCCTTTCCTTCATTCCTCACATTCAATCGCCAATAACGTCCATGTTTCCAAATCCAGTGATCACTTTTTTATCCAAATTTGTATTAACTTCCTGTAGCTGCTGTGACAAATGACTACTAACTTGGTGGCTTAAAACAACATAAATGTATCCTCTCACTGTTCTGGAGGTGAGAAGTCTAAAATCAGTTTCACTGGATCAAAATCAAGGTGTCAGCAGGGCCATACTCCCTCTGGAGGCTCTAGGGGAGCCTCCTTGCCTCTTCCAGCTTCTTGTGGCTGCTGACATTCCCTGCTTTGTGGCACATAACTGCAAGCTCAGCCTCCATGGTCATTTGCTTTCTCTTCTGTCTATGTCAGTCTCCCTCTCCCTTCCTCTTACAAGGATACATACATTTGGGGCCTACCCACCCAGATAATCCAGGATGATCACTCCACCACAAGATCCTTGATTTAATGACATCTCCAAAACCTCCCCTTTTTACTATATAAGATAATGTTCACAGATTCCAGAGATTAAAATGTGGATATTTGGGGGCAGGGAGCATAATTCACTCTGCCACATCATCTTCCTCAACAGTTAGCCACTGTCTTTGAAGCTCCTTCTTCTGTTGGTTTCCAGGCATCTCCTCCCTCATTGGCCACTCCTTCCCATTTACCTTTATTTGAAGACTCTACACGCAGAGTTTCTACAATCTGCTCAGTTGCTTAGTCTGAAAACCCATGAGTCATTCTTGATTCCACTTTTTCCTCATGCCCTTCCACAGCCAACCCATCAGCCAGTCCTGTTGGCTCAACTTCCAAAATGTAACCCAAGTTTTCCATCTTCGCTTTTCCCCAACTCACTTCTATCTACACCACCACCATCTGTGTCTGTGGTCCAAACCACCCTCCTCCCTTACCCAAAATAGACTCTGTGGCCAAAGGAATGTATCAGAAGCTCCAAGTGCTCAGTGAACAATCCCCTCAGCCTCTCTCTGATGGCAGGCATGATTGCAGCAAACATTTCCAACATGGTTGCCACTGAGATTGCCTTAGTTCAACTACACAATGTGGAGTTTTTGCTTTCTGTACATCTCTGATGCCATACAGGGCTTCTCTGATGCCACAGTGTGGGACACCAGCAGAGGTCTGCATGGCATGGAGCATGTGCTGTCTGAAAGCATGTCTGAGGTGGGGGAGTCAACACCCCCAGGCCAATAAAGGGATAGGAGTAAACGTGGACATGCTTCTCCCTATGCACCATCATGTGGAAAATTCCAATAGGTATTCCATGTCCTCCTTGGAAGGTCCCAGTGAGATCAGCTCTGGTTTTATATGGTTGGGAACAACTCAGTAATGCACTCTTGTATTGGCTTTTTCTCCTTCTCTCTTTTACTCTCCTTGGTCCTTCTTTCTTGATACGTAGGATCACTTTCCAAATAAATTGCCTGCACATGAGTCCTTATTTCAGGTTCCACATTTGAGGGGAACCCAGGCTAAAATGATAAACTTTCCAAAATGGAAATTTGATCATGATGCCAGGCCCTTCTCCCACTCCCCTCAAAACCTTTCAATAGGTCCTCAATGTTCTTGTACGAATGACAGAACTCTTTCTGTGACCAGCAAGAGTCTGAAAAGTTTTGTCCCTACCTGACTCTCTAGTCTCATTTTTTCCCCCACTGTTCTTTCCACTCCCATCCAGCCTCAGTTGCCTCCTTTAAGTGTTCTTCCCTCTCTGGAATTCCTCCCTCTTAAGGACTGTTCCACAAGCTGGTGCTTCTTGGAGCTCTCTTTCCTCCTCTCCTCTTCTCGATGATTCCAGCATATTTCTCACCTCTCAGCTCAAGCATCATTTTCTCCTTTCCTATAGACCAGCCAATACCCTCCATTGTGTGTTCTAACATACCTTTGGGGAACTTTCCTTCTCAGAAATACTTGTTATGCTTGCCGTTTTCCCTTTGTTTGTGTTACTATTTGACTAATGTCTATCCCCCTTATTAGATGAGAAGCCTCAAGAGGATACAGTCCATGAATTTTTGCTGCCTAGTTATCCTCAAGGCCACCCCCAGTGCATGGCACAAATCATAGGCATTCAATATTTGCTGAGTAAGTGAACAAATGAATAAATTAAGGCATAATTATACAATGCTCAAAGTATATGTAACATACATTTCTTCAATCTTTCTGAAGTCTTCTCCTTCACCTTAATCTGAACAAATGCCCCAGGCTTAGAGTCCTTGACAGGCCCTGATGCTTACTAGGTACAGGGAGTCACCCTTACCCTCATTTCCTCCTTGTTCAGCCCTGATTGAGTATACAATCCACTCTAAGGCTTGTGGCTCTAATAGAGGCTCCACCCTTTCCCTGCCAGCTCACAAAGACCTTCACCTTGCCATTCAGTGACCATTCCTCACAGCCACCCACACAGCCAGCCCATTAAGGGTCCTGCTTCCTGGGAAAGGGCTCAGGTCCACACACCCTCCCTTTGCAAGAAGCCTGAAATGCTATTCTTTTCAGAAGCTACAGAGGCTCAGTAACAGGTGCCAGGTTGTTCCTGCTCTTCTCAGTTCCAACACACTCTTCCTTTCCACTCCCCCTTTCCTTATCAAAAGGTCTGGTAACTCCAAGTCACACTCAAAACCTAGGCCCTCAGTAGAGCTTGTTTTCCTTTACTCGAGGTTGGTTGTTGGTACAAAAATACACTGTTTTTTTTCTCCCCTCCTGTGTGGTGGAGGGGGCAAGCATTCTGCTTTCAAGCTTATCCTTTCCTAAGGATGGATAGAATAATATTAAAGTACCTACAATATCGAATTCCTAATGACTCAGCCTGTTACATTTGCATACAATTGTAGGTGGTTCACAGATATCTTGAAGCCCCACTGTGCTTCCTGAATACAATTTTTTTTGGCACCTGCCTTGGTGTGTTGCTGTCCGCGGTGCTTAAGTATCCTTAGGCTCAAAGGTGAGACGATTTTTCTTGTTTTTCATTCCTCTCCAATCTTTCCCAAGACTCATACTTTTTATTATTTGATCTTTTTAATGAAAGAGTTTTTTTTTAAATGTTGCAGCCGAAAAAGAATCATGCCCCTCACTTCCCAGTGTACGAACCTGATTCTTGTACTTTTGGCAATTCTATCATGTTCCCAAAGATTAAAATTTTCTTTCTGTGAAGTTAGGGGTTTCAAGTTCTGCCCCATCTATACCCTGTTTACAAGTATCAGTGTGTTTGGGAGAGATACTGAGACTTGGGTGTGTAAGAGTGTGTACACTTGGCCAGCATGAGGCATGGCCAATTTCATTTTTCTTGAGCAAAATGCTGAGTATATCCTGTCTGCTTGGTTGCCTAAGCTAGATGCTCCGAGTCATCTTCAGCCCCTCCATTCATCTCACCCCCACAGCCTGCAGGGCACCAGTGCTAATTCAGAAGTGTATTCATGCCCTTCTTTCCACCACTGTGGCCTTTGTTCAGACCCTCATTTCTGAATCACAGCTTCTCCTGGATCTCCTGCCTCCACATTATGCCTGCTAATCAACCCTGCACACAAGTTGGGTGGTCCCCTGTTGTACTCAAGTGTCAAATCCAAACTGCTTACCAGGGCCTCTCAAAAATCACCATGCTTAGACCCTCCTCCATGCCTTTGTGTATGTGGTACTTCCTGCCTTCACTACCTTCACTCTTCTGGCTGTCAAACCCCTCCCCAGTCTTTCATGCCCAGCTCAAATGGCCCTTCTTCCTTGGAGACTTTACTGACCTCTGTGCATCTCTGGGCTCCCATAGGTACATGACCCCACACCACCCAGCTTCTCTGTCCTCTTCTTTCAGCTTTGGAGCAGGATTTTGGCAGCCTCACCCCAGACTCAGCACACCAAGGCCAACAAGTGATAGGTACTCACTGAGAATTTACAGGATGCATAGCTGGTTGGTGCCCTCTTTCCCTTCTCTTTAATTCATTTAATTCATGTCCTCACGATCACATAGCAACTGTCACTCACCTCTCATCTCCTGGCTTTCAGAATCCTGAAGCCTGGGTTTGCATCACCTCTCAACCCACTTTGGTTTCTCTTTCTAAGAGATTTCCAGTCCCTTTTGCTTTCTCATAGACTACTTTTCAAGAGTGATGCTATGTTTTAATATAAGAGTTTGTCACCAGAGAGGGTAAGGTACTCATATAGTTCACAGGACCTAGAAGCTGAAAATACTTTTTCCCAGGCCAGCACTCTGGTTCCCCCACCTCTCCATCTCCTAACAGTCAGGAGCTAAGATCTCCCAGCATCTGACCAAATCTCAGCCTGCCTAAAATGCTCCATGAACCAAGCTCAGAATTAGAAAGCTAAGAAAATATTTACCTCATATACAGAGGAGAGGAAAATCACTCCCCATTGGAAGTGAATCTCGATATCTCCCAGTAGGTGTGTCTCATTCACTCAGACTATAAAACTATGAGCCTGAAAGCACTTTTGCCCTAGGACAGGGGGAGGGCGAGGGTCTGGAGGAGACACTGCTAAAGGTGGCAGGCAGGCAGACAGTGGGGGCTCAGAATTCTTGAGGCTCCTATTGTATGTCTGTGTGTGAAGGGTAGTATTCCAAGTGTTACGGGCTTGGAGATTGAGATTGAGATCTGGGTGGGTGTAGGGACCAGATGTGGGTATAATGGAGGGAGAGGAAGATGTTACAGATGTGGAGTGCATCACTCCAGTAGTGAGGGAAGGGAAAGCTTTCCAAAGCAATGGAGAGGTAGTGAGGTGGGACAAAGGTTCCTGGTGCATGGGGAAGAATGGAATGTCCTAGACATGGGGTCAGAGTTCTAGGTGTGGGTGGAGAGGAATGTTCAGGGTACATGTTTTGGAAACAGAATTTTAGATATGGGGTATTTGTGGAGAGGGCAGAATTCAAGGTGTGATGAATAGGGATACAACGGTATGTATGCCTATGTTTGGGGGTCTGTGTGTGTGTGTGGCTTGAGGGTCACATTGACCAGGAAGTAGGCTGGCCAGCAGTGTGGAATACTGAAGCAGAAAAATGCTAAGATGGGAAAGGTTTAAGAGGGGGCAGAGGGTAGTACTTAAGGCAGAAGTCTGCTTCCCGGAGAACATGTGATCATCCTGGGACAGCCCCCTTCCCACATTGCCCTCAGTGCCCTGTCCACGGCTCTGCATGTAGAAGGCCCCTTCAGCCTGTAACAGGTGGACACCAGGCAGTCTCTTGGCTTCTACTCTTTTCCCACTCTGGCAGCTTGCTTTGTTGGGATACAGAATAGGTCCTTCCCAAGATGTATTCTAGAAACCCAAGTAAATAAGATGACCTCAGGAAGAGTAGTGACTCAAGAGGAGTCCAGGAGAAGTGGCAAGTGCCTCAGGAACATTGATGATGGGGTTCTAGAGGAACAGACTCTGAGGTCCCACAGCCAGAGATGATGGCCCCCCTAGAAATGGGCCTAAAAGGGCCAGTGGGATTTGGGGGTGTGTAGGGGAGGGAGGAGGTGTAGTATAGCAAAGACATGAGGAGTGAGGAGGCTAAAATGAGGGTCTATGGGCAGTGAAGAGCCCGAATCAGACACTGCACATGATATGGATGAGCAAGTAGGGATTGCAGACTCATACGGCTGATGGGACCTGGGAGGTAATGTAAATGAGTGAAGCAGGCCAGGTGCAAGATGAAATTAGAAAAAGTAGGGATGGACAAATAGAGAGAGTACCCAAAACAGCCAAGGACATTCAAGACATAAATAAAACAAAACAAAACACAACAAAACATGGGCAGGCCAAATGAAATCTGGCCCATGGGCCACCAGTTTGAGATCCCAGTAGACTAGCAAGTGCTTTGGCTGAACAACAGTGTATGGCAAAAGCCATGGATGCCCAGCCAAGCTGAAGAAGGAAATTCTGCAGTAATGCAGGGACAGGGGACTGCCAAAGGATCACAGAGTAACCGTAGTTTCTGGATGGGGCAGGCTTCATCTTTCCCTTAAAAAGTGCTAACAATTTATTGTAGACTCAGCACAGTGGGCCTTGTACCCATAGTTTGGTTGCTTGGTGATTTCATTTCCCTCCCCATCAAGGCCTTTCAACCTGAGGACCCCACAGCAAAGCTCCCCTCCCCAGATGCCTCCCAGGCTGGTCTTGCTTTGTATACAGAACTTTCATCTCCCAGCCTGCTACAGCACTCCAGCAGGCATTTCAGAGCTGGCCCAGCCTGCCTGTTTCCTTCAGGCTTGGTCCTTTGGGATGTGACCCCCCACCTCCTGCTGCTTCCTAGAGTCACCTAATCTCCTTTCATTCCCCTCTGGTGAGGTAGGCAGAGGAAGGCTCCAGGCACCCCAGCTCCCATTGTCTGTGTTCCTTGAAACGTTTAAAGGGATTAGGGGTTGGGGGCTGGGCGAGGGTCGCCTTCAGAGATGTGTGTTCAGTGGGGGAGAAGATGAGATTCCGCTTTCTTCCATCCCGCCCGTCCAGAAGGGCTGGTGAGTGCAAGATAGATGGCGTGGATAAGAGGGCATCCAATTAATTCCAATTTAGACCCAATTTGGTCTCCTTTATAATTAGAATAGCAGGCGTGTTTTAATAGTGGATTATCTCTCCCGGGCAGTCGTTTGTCATCGCTATTTCTCTGCACTGGGTCTTCTGGACCACCCCATCTGGGTGGGGGAGATGAAGCTGGGGGAGCAGAGCAGAGAACTGGATGGGAGATTGGTGGGCGGGAGGGGCACAGAAGAGGAGTGACTGCAGAAGCTCATGCCCCATCTCAGCCTAGGTCTCACCTAAGAGAGTCCTGCTCTGTGTGTCAATTTCTCTGTCCATAACATGGGAGAGGGGCATGTCAGTGAGCCTTCTTTACTCTGACATACATAGGAAAGGAGAGAGAAGACACTGGTGGTAGATCTAGAAGTCATAGGGCTCAGAAGGAGAATCAGAGACACGGGCACTACTGTGTGACCTGGGGTGAGTCACCTAACAAATGTGAACAGTGATAATGATCATCATAATAGAAAAAATCATTTAATAATAATGTCTTAAGATGGAGCACAGCTAGAGGTTTTTAAGTGAACTCACACAGAAGGCCTTCCAGTATTCCTCTCCATCCCATTCCCTAAAGAGGCTTTCTGGGGACACACTAGTCAAAAAGCACAGTCAGAAAACGACCTGGGTGGCTCCAGCTTGGTTCTGCAGGGGTTCAGAATGTTCATAAGGGACTTCAGTTATGATCCTGAAGATTCCAAAGCCCTTCTGGGGAAATCAAAGTCCCCCTGGCAATTGCAGAGTTAATGTATTGAGTTGAGTCACTCAGGTGGACTGTCTGGGCCAGCTGCCATTCACCTGTCCCAAAGGTGTGGGCCCTTCACTGTTTGGTGAGTACATTTCCAGTCCATGTCTCTTTAGGTCCTAGTTCCTACTCCTCAAGTTGACAAGGTGGTCATTGTTATTTTATGGCCACCGACTGGTGGGGAAACTGATATTGGAAAGGGAAAGGTAATGTTTAAGGCCAGCTTGTTCTGTAGAGGCCTTTGCCCATTTTGCAGAGGATGCATCCCCTGTCACCCAGCTCCAGCCCTGGACTACTGGCTTTTGGCTCTTTCCCTGGGGCTGGGACTCTGTCTGTGGGGTCCAGAGTCTGCTCTATGCAACACAGGGGTTCCGGCCCACAAACCCAGCCTGCCACCTTCTTCCTCCATGCCCCTAGCCCCAGGACTTCAGCCACTGCCTGAAGCCTCACAAATCCTCCCAGAGATGTCTGGGTAATTAGGAGATTCTTCATTTACTGATGACACTTTTCATTACCCAGAATGAACACAGACTTGTTCCCTCCCCACTGCCCAGGCAGGGCTGTTCCTCATGTCGGCAGGATTGATGGGCCAGCCTGAGACTGGTGCCTCCCTCCCCCAGGCAGCTACCCTTGCCTCTGGATGCTAGAGCCCGTGGCACTGGTTCAGGGCGGGGCACTGTGCTCAGCACTCCACACTGAGCCCACACAGTCACCCTCCGGCTGATTGTTATTACCCTCTCTTTCACACAAGGCAATGAAGGCTCAAAGAGGTTAAAACACTTTTCTCAGGTCACAAGCTGGTGAATGAAAAAAATCTAGGCTCCTTACCACCACCTCCCAAAAGCTCCTATGCACATAGATACACATAGTTCATTGGATCAAACAATTTGAGAACCCCTGGTTTTATAACTAAATGCAAGAGGAAAGCCAGAATACCTGATTCTGGAGCAGCTGACCTGCCCTCAGAATCTGCATGAGGGGCCATTCACGAGGGTCTGAGTCATACCAGTATGGGATTGAGTCTCAGATTTCCCCCCAAGAGGTGGGCTAGCGGGGCTTCTAAGCTAGAGGGCTCTCCATGGCCACTCCCCAGCAGCGTGGCTCAGCGAGGCCTTCATTTCTGCTTCTGCCCTGTTGGCTAAATGTTGCTACCTGGAAGCAAAGGGCTGGATAAACCAAGAGCTCTCCCTCCCCACATCCAGGCTCTCTGTTACGTTAAGGCACTCTACTACCTTGCCTAGGGAAGTTCCTTCTTAGAGCTGATATGAGTGTCTCCAGCTGCACTGGAGAAGACACTTGGACTAACCCACAGGAAGGTCCTGAATTTGGGAGGAGGGCTGCTGGGGAGTTAAGAAAGAGGACTTAACCTGCCAAAGCTTCTATAAGGCTGGAAAAAATGAGACTTTTGCCAGGACGGGTTTTCCTGTCCTGAGGGAATTGTATAACAGCAGGGTAGTTTATTTATATATACAAATATATGTATAAATATATATGTGTGTATATATAAGTAAATATATATGCTCTGTGATATTTGTGCGAACTTAACACACAGCATGAAAGCTTAAAGCTGACAAGTGAAATTTAGTTAGCAGGCGTCCCTTATTCCCAATTTATTACTTCACCAGGGACTCATGCAGGCACAGGGCTGGAGAGCTGGTATGGGGAGAGAGCGGGCAACCCAGGCGCCAGTTGAATTATGAGTCACAATTTATAAACCATTACGTGCTGTGGATTTCAACGATATTTATTGCCCTCTGACCCCTCTTGGTTTTGTATATGGGGAGGAGAAAGGGACTTTTAAAATGTGTGTTAGAGCCGGGCCTCACCTGGGGCTGCCCTTGGCTACAGAGGGAGGTTGGCCTGCAGCCTGCAAACCTTGGGATGATTGACACCCCCTTCCCTGGCCTTCCCCTTCACATACCCCAGTGCCCCCGACAGTGTCTCGGTCCATTTTGTTGGAGAGAATGGGGGTAAAGTCTTCATCACGTGTTTAAGGGCAAGATGCAAAAGAAGGATGAAAGACATCTACCATTTTTGGTCTCCTACTAGGTACCAGGCTCAGTGTGGGAATACTTTCTTCATAACAAGCCCAAGAAAGAAGCATTTCTGTTCCCCTATTGGCAGCTGGCAAAGTCGAGGCTCAGAGAGGTGTTTTGATTTGTTCCTAGAGGCAGCACAACATAATGGTTAACAATGTGGACTTTGGAGCCAGGCCACTGAGGTTCCAATAATGTGTGTGACAGTGGGCAAGTGCTTAGGTCTTGCTGAGGCTCAGTTTTCCCCAAGTGAAAAAAAAAACAGGATAATGCCACACTGTGTGTGGGAGGGACATAAGGAAGATTCAACGCATGCTAACTACAGGTATCAACCAGCTTTTCAAACGTTTGCTTTATGCCACTTCGCTTTTACTAAAGACCTACGTAAGTACCTGTTTTGCTAACCGAAGAGGACTTTTGCTTTTACGGAAAGAGGCAGAAAGCGAAAAGAGCGTTGTTTGTCTTGCAGTGAGCCCTTATAGAGGCAGCATATCACAATCAGGGGGACTGGCGCAGCCACGCTCCTTGCCTGAGAATGGCACTCAGCATCGAGCCCCCTAGCTCTGAACTGTGTCTGTGAGCATCTCTTGTTTTGTGCCTCTGTTAGCAAGAGGTGTCCTAAGGTAATAGCTGCTTTGCTTTACGCTGATTCAGCTTACAAAATGTTTCATTGGAACTCTCTACTTTCAGGTAACAGGGAAAACCTGTACTTACTGGGATTATTATGATTGGTAAAGGAAACGGTGGATTTGTAACTAGGTTTGTGGGGTCCCCAAACCCCAGAACTTTCCACCTCATCACCCTGCCTGTTGAGCCGAGTGATTAAATCAAGCCCTGCAGCCAGGGAGGGTATCACCAGGGGGCCCAGCCCTGAGCTTCCAGCTTCTCTCCCCTTGGGGTCAATACCTAGGTATTCCCTTTACCTTCCTGCTTACCAGTTGCACGTGTGTGTATGTGTATGTATAGGGGGAGGGGGGATCTCAACTTTCCCCTCCACAGATTCCACAAAACCCAGTGAGACCTGGGGTCTGCAGGACACACTTAGTCTATACCATTCTGCTATCAAATAATTTGGTGCACCCTAGGTCAGTCTCAGTTGCACAGCTTTCTCCCCTACAGACATTCTCAGAGCCTTTATACGCCCTGAGGCCTGTTGTGGCTCTGTGAGAAGGGCATATGGTTTGAAGTGTTTCCTAACTTATTGATCAGGGGAGTTTTAGGGGGCAGGAACTGTCAAAACATGTTTGTGTTAACGTAAACAGGACTGGGAGACACTGGTCTGGTGGATGGGCTGTTTCTTGGGCATCAGAGTGCATTGTCTACTTTGTGCAACAGTCACTTGTGACTTTGGAAACCCTATTTGACTTCTTGTGACTCATAGGGCATCCCCTGGGTGTGTCCAGGTCAGTTAGAGCAGCAGAATAGAGTGTGACAAGCAAAGGAGAAAGGGTCAAGAGAGCAGACTGAAGATCGAGTGTCCTGAGATCAGTTGAGCACAGACCACCCTGTACCCTTGGCAAGCACTTGCCTCTCCTCAGGCCTCAGTTTCCCCACCTGTTAGATCTGGTAGTCTTGCAGTGTCCTCCAGGTCAGGCTTTGTGCATTTGGGGCATCTGCAGGGCAGAAGGAGTCCTGACTCATCTCAGTCTATCCACTCCAGCCTTCTCCAGCTCCACCCACCCCCACCCAGGGAGAATGACAAAGGAGCCAGCAGACCGGGCCGGGCTTAATGTAGCTGGAGCAAATTAATAATTGATGCATAAAGAGACAAGATCTGCCTCAAAGGGATGTGAGGAAGGAGGGGTGGGGGGGAAAGGGGCGGAGGCCAAGAGGAGGGGCCAGAGCACATGACGGAGGACGGGTCTGCTCAGGCCGGGGCTGGGAGTGAGGTGGGCTCTTGTGGCCACACAGCACTGCCCAGGCACCTGGATGGTAGCTTCCCTGGGGCCCTTGTCAGGCTCTGTCCACTAAGCCCTGAGGATGTGGCTTGGGGGCCAGAGCCCTGCCTTGGTGGTCAGTAAGAAGAGGGTTTTAGGGAGGTCAGATGGGGGAGATGTCTGCTTTGGGATCACAGGGCATGGGCTGGTTGGAGCCTGGCCCTGCCCCATGAATTCTGCAAGTTGGGTGATCCTGGCCTAATGTCACCAGCACACGGGGCAATGGAAAGCAGATAGGCTCAGGGGATCCTTGGGGTGAGGCCAGCAGGGGACAGCCAGGCTGCCCCTGGATGGCTGCCCATCTCCCTGGCGTGGGGAGTCTGAAGGCCTGGGCTACCCATGACCTTGCAGGATGACACAAGCCAGTCTCTTGCCTCTCCAGGCTGCTGCAGCATGTAGCGGGTGGAGCAAATGATCACGAGACTCTTCAGTCTTGTTCAGATGCCAGTCCTGAGCCTGAGGGCTGACCTGGCACAACAGCTACCCCAAGTAAATGGAGGTGGAGGATGTGAGGCCAGCCTCTGCTGCCTCCATCCCAGAGGGTCCCCTCTCAGCCAGCACTCAAGCCAGCTTCTTCCGTGGAGGGATCTCTGGGAGTGGTTGAGCCCTCACATGCTCAACACCTTTGCTCCCAGGATCCCAGGGATTGTCAGGATGTATCAGCACCAGCCCCAGGACTGTCACTATCAGACACATCAGCACAACACAGGAAGAAGCTGTGCATTCATTCCCTGCATTGCATCATGTGCTCTTGTGAATGTGTGTGACCTGAAGTCTCTCCTTGCTCTGCCTGCCCTTCCCAGGGCACCCCCTGCCCCTCTGTGAGGCCCACAGGACAGTTCTGCCATCCTCATGGTGAGGCCACGTGACCGTCAGATCCACCCAGCTGCTGGGATGGAAGGCATCTGCCAGGCTGAGGGGAGATGGGAGGCCAATGGCCAGCAGCAATGCTTCCCTGACTGGCCAGGAAGATGATGCTCATCATACCTGCCGTTAACTAGCCCCCAACTATGTGCTGACATGATTCCAGAGGACCTAGGTTACCTTGTTTAATCCTCACAAGCACCCCGAAAGGTGAACATTATCTGGCCCATCTCATATGGGGCAATGGAGACTCAGAGTTCAACTTTTCCAAGTTTGCACTGCTGGTAAGGGAGGGGCTGGGATCTGTCCAGTTGGAATCCCTGTCTGTATGATTCTAGGGCTTGTGTTCTTAACAGTTAGATAAGCTGCCTCTTTCACACTCTCATTCGACATACATTCATTACATAAACATTTCTTAATGTCTGTTCCACCAACATTTGTGTACTCAAGCCTATACATTAGAATCTGGGGTTGTTAGGAAGCCCTGGTGCCCAAGCATTCAAAGGAAAGGAAACAGCATGTGCAAAGGCCCATAGGTGAGAAAAAGAACAGCCCATTCAGAGAAAAGAAAGGTGCCCTCTATGGCTGGAGCCTAGAGTTAGAGGCAGGAGGTGATGAGAAGGCGGCTACTGTTACTTACAGGCAACAGCAAGGAGCTTGAACTTCAATCTTGGTTGTTGGGATGTCATTAAAGGATTTTAAATAAGAAGGGGATGTAACTGAGCTGCCGTTTTGGAGAGATCTCTTTAGCTCTGGTGTACTGCCTGGATTGAAAGAGAGGGAGCAGAGGCAAGGCTGGAACTGGGTGGCATTCATTGAGTGAAGATGAGGGCCTCATCTTCTAGGGGTGTGGTCATGGAGGTGACAAGTGAGGACAGACATTTGACTGGTGATATATGCACTTCATGCTTGTTTGGCTGCTGAGCAGGTGAGAAAGTTAAGGTTGACCTCTAGGACTCTGCTTTGGGTACCAGATGGATGATGCATGAAGTTAGCAGACTTCAGAGAAGGAGAAGCTGTGGTCACTTTGGGACCAGTGGCATTTGAGTCCCTGAGGGACCCCCTGGGCAGAGATGTCTGCCTGCCACCAAATATGTGGGGTCGGAAGCTGAAAAGAGAGGCCAGAGTTGCCAAGGAGGAGGGCAAGGGAGAGTCAGAAGAGGAGAAACTTTGGCCTGGAATCTTAAGGAGAAGAATCTTGGGGTGAGCAGAAAGGAGTCTGAGATGTCTTGGCCATCCATGCAGTCAGGCAAAAACCCTGGTGAGCCCCCATCCAGGGCTCAGGCAGTGACTGAGATGTTGTGCTTAATACAGGTTGGCTCTTGGGATTGTTCTAACCAGGGTGGGGGCAGTTTGTGTACCACTGCCTCCCCACCAGACGGAACCTCAGCTCCTCTGACTCCAGAGGGTCCACTGAGTCTTCTCACTGGCCTTGTGAGGTTGCACAGTGGAACTGAGCCCAGGGCGGCTGTATATTCCCTATGGGAGGGGTGTGGAGTGGGCATGTCCAGCAGAGGGGTCAGCCTGAAGGAAGACCAGTGATGAACGGAGCCCCATGCTCAGCGGTGCCAGCATCTCCCTGGATTTGAGTAGGATTCTTTTGTCACAGCCAGAGATCAGGGCTGGTGGCCTCAGTTCACTATTGTTTCATATAAGCCCAGAGACCACCGCAGAAGTTGGTGCCCAGTCAGCTCATGGACAGTTGTTTGAGAGGCCTGTAGCAGAACTGTCCACGCCTGCCCGTCCAGGCAGTCAGGTCCCACACACACAGTTGGCCCCTGCGTCTCCCAACAGGACTCTGCCTCTCCCATGCCCAGGGAAGCTAGATGTACAAGAGCCTCCAAACATCAGGGGTGGCCCTGGGATAGACATCCAGGCTCCCTCGCTCCCCGATGAGAAAATTCCAGGTCCATTCCACACCATCTGTCAGAGACCTGTGGGTCAGGTCCAGTTGTCAGGTCAGTGACCTGCCCCTTTACTCACTTTTTCATGACGCTCCCCTCCACCCTTCCTGTCCCTCATCCATCCTTTCTCATGGTGCTTCCTGAGGTCATATCCTAAACAAACCACTTGCACTCATCTTTATCCCAGAGTCGACACTCGGAGACCTTGCAATAAGACAGGGCCTGAACTTCATGCCTGTGCAGGGCCACTAAGGCTTCTCTCCTGACCCTCACCTGCCAAGGTAGCTTGTACCTGTGTCCTCTGTCCCCCATTTTGCTTTCCTTCCTGCTCCTGGAGCTTGCTCTGTGTAGGGCGTTTCAGGGCCCCCTGGAAACAGCAGCAAGAACATGGAACCTCAGGGCTTGGAGAAGCTTGACACTGGCTGAGTGCCTGGGAGCTGGACTGGGTGGAATTGCAGCAGAATCCGCTGCAGAAGTTAATGCCGGCTGATTGCAGAGGCCCGAGGAGGGCCGGAGGAGGAGTAGCAATTAGCTGCTGCCGTGACAGCCAGACAGGGCTGCTAAATGGGCCCATTAGAGGGCATTAGTGAAACACCAGGATGGTGGCCTGAGCAGAGACACAACACCCTCCCTCAGTGGCTCGCTGGGACTGGGCCTAGGGCTGGGGAGGTTTACCAGAGACACTCCGGGAGGCATGTCCTAAGGTGAGAGCTGCTTTTAAAGGAGGTGCCCCTCTCCACACAGCCCCTGCAGGTGGGATGCCTGGAGCCCACTTGCCCAGTGACACCCAGCCGGCAGATAATAGCTTTAATGGGGCCACAAACATAGAGCACTTAACATGCTTCCCAGAGAGGTCCCAGCCATTAGCTCATTAGCTCAAGGCTCTGAGGCCCATTTCACAGATGGGGGAGGGGAGGGATGAATGAAGTGACATGTTAAAGGTTAACCACATGGGTTTCTTTATCCAAAACCCCGCATCACTTATGTACTGTGTGGTCTCTGCCAAATTGTATAACCTCCCAGAGCCCTGATTTCCTGCAGAGTAGTCCCAGCAATGGGAAAGGACCTGCTCATGGGGCATTGTGAGGTTTAAGTGAGACATACTGTGCAGAGAACTTGGAGAGTACTTAGCTCAAAGGTGTGCTGGAAATGGTGCGGTGGTCCTCTTTGCTTTCATCATTATCCATTTATTCGGTGGGTGATGTCAAGAATACTTGTCTAAACGACAGCTTCTGTGGCTGCTGAAAGGCAACCCAGGGCTGGACTTGCAGAGGCAGCAGGAATAGAGCAGGGAAAAGCCCTGATGGGAATCCCAGGCCAGCCCCACTGCCAACTTCCTGGGCCTGGGCTTCTCCTCCAGACAAGCAGGGGTGGGGCTCGAAAAGCTCTGAGGGCGCTTGGGGGTCTTACGGCTTCCTGGCTGTCCAGGGAAGGGCTACTGTGTGACAAAGGCAGGGCTGGCACTACTGGGGAGGGGGCCCAGGATGGGGACAGCCCAGAGGAGTCAGTCTGCGTGAGGGTGGCCTGAGCCTGGGCTAATAAATGTCAGTGGCTCTAAGAACATCCCCTGTTGACACCATGTGCCCAACTCATCCAGCACCAGATGGAGCAGTGGGAGTTTGGGATCAGGGGCACCGGTTCAGAGAGAAGGCCCTGCCTTGTCCTCAGAGGCACCTGCTGGAAGGGGGCTGCTTGGCTCCGGAGGTGGGGAGGGGGTGGAGGATGTGCAATCTTGCTGCAGTTGGGCTGAGGTTACAGCAAGAGCATGTCTCCTCCTGGAAGCCCCGCCCCCAGCACCACCACTTTGCCCAGCTCCAGGGGGAGCCATTCATTCTCTGAATACAGAGGGGACCAGACAACCCCTTACTAATCTCTTGTTTTCTTCCTCTGCACCCATCATTGAATGCTGGCTGCACTGAATCTGGGGAAACAGACAGGCATTCTCTCCAGTGCCCAGAAGGGGAAACCAAGGCAGAGAAAGCTGAGTGACTTGCATTCACCTGATAGTCACTGTGGATCTGCGGAGCTGGGTGGGGATGGGACACAGATGAACGAAGCATGTCCTCAGGAATGGAGTCTAGAGCACCCGTGCCCCACACTTTCACTCACGGTCTGCCTTCCTGCATTTTCCCATCTGACCCTTTCAGTGGCCCTGAAAAGAAGGCAGGCCAGGAAAATTAATAGGTCCATTTTACAGATGAGGAAATTGAGGCCTGTGGAGGTACCCTACTGCACTGAATGCTCTCATCACTGTTTATCTTTAATGAAAATCAAGAACAGAAAACCACAAAGATGATATCTCAAATGCCCTGGGGCTCGAAGATGGAGTTGTTTTGTTACTGGTATTTGACTGGCTTCCAAGGTTGTGGAGTTTCCAGAATTTGTCAGCACAGGATCAGGCCCTGGGTGGGCCTCAGTGTCTTGTCTGCTGTGGTTCTGGCAACCACAGGCCTGTTTAGGAGCCAACAGTGGGATGAGGGGGTCAGGGACACCCCTCTGGGTTGGCCTCTCCTGACTGACCTGCCTTCCTGCTGTCTGAACCCTGAGACCAGGGGGCAGGTGCAGAAGCCCTCCAGTCTCTATGCAGCTCTGTCCCCTTCTTCTGTTGGAGTTGATTCAGCCTTGCCTGCTGTGGGGCAGTCCCTCATAGCCCCCTCCCCACCTCCCCCAGTGCTGATTGTAGACAGCACCCTGCAGTTGTCCAAAGCAGGCCACACCTGGCACCTTACAGACCACCATTGCCATCTTGCTTTGATGCCATTTGAGCAAAGGAGTCTAATGAGCTTGAGGCAAATGCCCACCCCCACCTTTGCCCCCTAGATTTCTCTTCTACCTCCTAATCCCACAGCTTGGCTGTCTCCTAGTTCTGAGCACCCAGTTCCCCCATCTCATCCAGTGGAGAGGTGGGATGCAGTAGCCCTTACTCCTAGGGCTGCTGGAGGATTGGAAGAAGTGCGGGTAAATCCCTTCACCTGTCGCTGGTCCAGGCAGAGCTCTGGGGGAAGGGCAGCCATGTGCAGTGTTCTTTGTCCTTAGCTTTATCTCCCTGGGCCAGGGCACTGGGAAGCCCCCCAGCCCTCCCCAGCCTGCAGACTAACTTAGTTCTCATTGGACCTGGATTGCTGCTTCACATCTGCTTGCTGAAGGTGCTGAAGCCCATAAGCCAGGGGCCAGGCATGGATTTTGGGGTGTCCCCGGCACAGCCCCCAGAGCAGGAGCTGAAGAAGTGTGGGATGAATGAATGTCGAGCTTCTCTCTTCCTCCAGCGCCCACTTGTCACTGCTCTGCGTATTTCAGGCCCAGTGCTGCATGCTTATACTCACTACCTCACTTAATCCTCACGATAGCTTAGAGGAGATACAGTCATATAGGTGAAGAAATAAGCTCCAAGAAGCCAGGCTGTAACCTGGAGGAAAAGAGAAGTGCCCTCAAGGGTTTACAACGGGAGATTAAGTGCAGGGAATCGGTTTCACAGGTGATGCAGGAGCTGAGAGGCCAGATGGGATGACGCAGGGATAGCTATGGCTCAACGCTGCTGCCACCCTAGGCTAGAGGGACACAGGGAGGAGCTGGGGGCTCACAGGCATGTCCTGAAGGAGCTGGAGTCACAGAGAGGGCAGGAGAAGTACCCTGGGTTTTGCTTCCTCCCACTTTCAGCCTCCACCAGTGCCTCCCATTGACCCCCGGGTCCAAAGTCTGCTGAGCCAGGGCCTGGGAGACTCAGCCTATGGGGGCCGGTCCGCCTGCAACAGAGCAAAGCCAGGAGAGGCTGAGGGGTGGTTCTCAGGACGAACAAGTTCAGCACACTTCCCATGAGCTGCACTGTGAGAAGTGGTGCTGGGGCGCTGCTCCAGGCCTGTCTCACTCCTACCCGGGCTCTGGACCACCTCCCTCCCCAACCGAGGTGCTGCCTTTCTCATTTACACCTGTCCTTCCACTCCCAGAGGAGCAGCCCTGTGCCTACCACCAGCTCTGTGGCCTCTGGATCCAGAGTCCCAGCAGGGCAGCCTCGGTCCTGTGTGCCCACCCTCAGTCCCAGCAGTCAGCCACTCCAGTCCTGGGCTGCTCCATGGTTGGGGCAGTGTGACTCCATGCCAGCTCAAGAAAGATGCTGTTCTCCACCGACCACACCACAGAGCTTCACAGCTGACACCTTCCCTGACTACTCTGGTCCTCATAGCCCCTGCCTCCAGTCCTGCCTTCTCTCCATACCACCAGTCTCTCCCATGATGGGGTCATCAGATGTGCTCTAGTTCTCCTGCCTGACTACACCCACTGCAGCCATCAGCACAGCAGAGCGTGTCACACAGGGGTCTCCAGCTCTGTCTCTACTGTCCCTAGCCCATTCTCTCCTCTCCACTGCCATGGAACGTTAGCTCTTACCAAGATCACCAATGACTCTGAGTGACCCAACCAGTGGCCCTTTGTTGTCCTCATCTTCCCTGATATCCAGCAACATCTGGCCTGGTTGGGACAGTCTCTTCCCTTGGCCCCACCCCAGGTCCACTCCTACCTCACTGCCTCCTCATTCCCCTTCAAGAATTCCTCTACTGCCCAATCTTGGACTGTCAGCCAGGGAGCCCCAGGCCTCAGTCGTAGGCCCTCTTCTCTTTTCTATCCACACTCTCTTCCTAGATCACTTCACCCAGGTCCATGGTCTTAAAGACCAACCCCTTGCTGACAGCTTCCACATTTCTACCTGCAGCCTGGCCACGCCACTTACCTCCACATTTGTTTCCATAATACCTGCCTGGTGTATTCACGTGGATATGTACCATGGAGTCATCTAAATTCATCATGGTCAAAATAGAATCCTTAATGTACCCATCATCCCCCCAAATCTGAGCCTTCCCTCTTGGTAAACTGCACCATCACCTACACCACTGCTTAGTCCCAGAACCTGGAGGTTATCAGCAATGCCTCACCCTCCCTCCCCGCTGTATCCAGTCTGTGACTTAACTCTTGAATTTATCCCCAGACCATCTTATCTCCATTGTCACTGCCTCATTCCAGGCCTGGCCATCGTCATCTTCCCTCTTGACCATTCGAATAATCTCGTCATGGTTCCTCCCCTATTCACATGGTGCCAGAATTATCTTTGTAAAACTTGAGTCAGGGTATATCATCCCCATCCTTAATGCCATCCCCTGGCTTCTCACTACATCTAGAACAAAATCCAAACTCCCTGCCAGGGCCTGCCAGGCTTCCCTGGACCAGGCAGCTGCTTGCCTCTGCTAACTGGCCTCCTCGCCCCCTCGCTCACAGGCTCCAGACACAGAGGCCTTCCTGGATCCCCTGAACATGTCCTGAGCATTTGTGCTCAGTGCTTTCCTCTGCTAGGAGTGCTCAGACCAGGTTCTCAGGCCTGCCCTGGCCCCAGTCTAAAGGAGCTTCCTGTCCCTGAGGACATAACCCTGCTTCCCACATGCACAGACGTGTGTTCTACGAGGACTTGTTTGCCCATCTTGTTTCCAGTTATATTTCCAGGACACAGTAGGCACTCAGTCCACATTTGTTGAGTGAATGAATGATCCCACTGTACTTGTGGGATAACCAAGGCACTGAGGAAGGTTACTCTTTGGTGATGGTTACTCAGCTGGGGGCAGCTGAGTGGACCCAGGACCCCCACTCCATGGCCTTCCCTGTCTCCATCTTGTCTGAAGGGTCTGGGAGTGGTTGCTCAGTGAGCTGAGAGGGAGGGCTGAGGACAGGAGGCTGAGAACCCCACTGATGTTCCCGTAGACCCTCCCTCCTCCTGCCTGTCAGCCTGTGATGGATGCTCAGCTCTGAGATTTTTTTTCTCTTTATTCCTCCTCTCTCTCTCTTTCTCCCCACTGGGTCTTTTTAGGCGGTAATTACAGCCAAAGTGGACAATCTGTCTTTTTATTTTTAGGCTTTGACGCTCAGACATCAGGCCCTGGACAGCAAGTACTGCCTAGAAATAGGTGTCTGACGCCTGAGTAGGGCTCTGCTGGGGTGAGCAGAGGGGGCAGGATGGGGTGTTGATGTGCACACCCCTGCCATGGATTGAGGTATGGGAAGAGCCTTGTACAGGGAGGGGACATGGGGTCTGGTGGCTTGTGCTCTGTAACCCTGGGCAAGTCCCTGGTCCTCTCTGGGCCTCACCTTCCGGCCCAGCACAATGAAGGGAGGACCTGGTGAGCTCCACCAGCCCTGAGCCTTCCAGGGCGGAGGGCCCGGGCTGGCCGGGAGGGACTTTCCTGGCGTCACTGTGCTGAGAGATAACGGGAAGGATGAGCCAGTCCTGGAGAGACACCTGGCCGGGGGCTATCCGGCCAGTGAGTGATGGTTCTGCCTATTGTTAGAGCTTTCCTCTTTCTCTCTGTTTCTTCCTGTGGCCCTCCTTTCTCATTGTCCCTACGTTACATCTGGCTCATCCTTCTTCCTTGGGCTGCCCTCCTGCTGCTCCCCTGTTCGCTTAGGGTTCAGGGGACAAGCCCACTGCCTGCATGAGCTGACAAACAGGAGGCACCAGCCTGGGGGCCCCTGGCTGCAACAGGCCCAGCTGTTTCCTCTGGGTGCCCCGGCCTAGCCCAGCTGGCCTGAACTTCTCCTCCCCTGCGGGCTGCCTTGGTGACCATCTCCTCAGGGGGGTTCATCCAGACTTCTGCTCACTCAGTTACTTACTCATCTAAAAATATGAAAAATATTTATGGGGGCCAGGTGTTGGCAATGGGACAAGAGATGAGGAGCTTGCTTTCTAGTTGGAAGAAGCAGGCCACAAACTTGTAACCAAAAAGAGAAGGTTTAGATAGAGATGAGTAGGGCCATGAAGACAAAATAAAAAGCCAATGGTATGAGAGATGGGTGTGGGTGGCTGCCTCTGACCCCGTGTCCAGAGAAGGGCACATCTGAGCTGAGATGGAAGGAGGGTGACTTAGGAAGATTGGACCCCTGCTGACTGCTGGAGAGTGGGCTTGGGCCCCCTGGGGGGCTTGGCTCTGGTAGAAGGGGCCCAGGCCATCAGGATCTCGGCCTACACCATTCTCCCCTCTGAGGCTGAGGAGGTGCTGGGGACTTAAGGAGAAACTGAGCTCAAGGGCAAGACCTCACACAGCCAGATCCTCCTGGAACTAACTGGCTCCTCTGGACAAAGAGATCTTGGTCTGTGATGGGACTCTTCCCTCTTTGCTCTTTGGGGGCTGTGTGTGGGATCCTGGAGGTCTGAGCTAGAAAGCTGCACGTGGACAAAAGTCCAGCCCACATGGGCAGGGCTGGACATGGCCCAGGTCACACAGCCTGTCAGTAACAGAGTGGGGACCACACAGGTCTCTGGTGTCACAGGCTCCCTACCTTCTGTAGACAGAGGCTTAGCAACATGGAAAGGGAGGGGCTGTGAGGGATACAGTTTCAGGCTGCCTTCACCTCCAGGAGGCCGCCTATTCTCCCAGCTTGGCCCAAGGGCAGCAGGGACAATAGGGGTCTTTGAGGTCAGAGTGGTGGAAAAGAGGCAAGGAGATAGGATGGGGGCACAATCCAAACAGCCCCAGGCCAGCTCTAATCTGGGGAGCCTCAGCCATCACCGAGTCTCAGCTGCAGGGCTTAGTCAGAACTTACCTCTCAGGCAAGCCCTTGGGCCTCAGGCAGGGATTGGGGCAGCTGCCTCTTGGTAGGAGGGAAGAAACCTGTCTTGGGGACTCAGCTAGGGGAATCCTAGGCAAGGTGGCCCCGGAGTCTCCAGTCTGGAGTGTGTTGGAGGTGGATGTGGGGCAGCCTTCAAGCTGGTACTGTCCAAGTATCTGGGAAGCCCAGGGAAGGAGGCTTTTTTGCTCATGACAAGGCCCCTACTCTGTGTATCACAACCACAGGGACTGCACATCTAGTGTCCTCATTCTGCCAGGCAAACAGAGCAAAGAGTTATGGGACCCTCACCACATGTCAAGTACTGCTCTAAGCAATTTAAGTGTGATAGCCCTGTTAATTCTTGAAACCTATGATGCTCCCATTTTACAGATGAGTAAATTGAGGCATTGTAAAATCACTCACCCAAGGTTACACAGCTGTAAGTGGCAGAGCCAGGATTTGAGCACAAGTAGCTGGTCACTAGTTCTTGTTCCTGTTTCCCCACCTACCTCAAGACTCATTGCCGCAGCCACATATCCTGAGGGTAAGAGAAGGTGTCTGTGTGGCATCATAGCACAAAACACACAGTGAAGCGGCTTCTGCCAGTGCCCTCATTCCTGGGGCCCCAGAGCATTCCCTGGAGGACAGTGGGGGTGGGCTCACGTGGCCCTGCCTGCTGGACAGGGAGGGGGATTGGCTGGACCCTCTGGCCTCCTTTGCTGCTGTGGGTTCTGCCTCTGGCTCACAGCGCCCAGCTTTTGGTCGGCTCCATTCCAAGTTCTTTTATTAATTCCCTCACTCTCCAGCAAGAGAACTTTAATTAGCCTGGCCGATTTATCTATATAAATACAAATGGATGGCGCTCACGGTGGGGCGGGGAAGTAGAAGGGGAGCTGGGCCAGCGGGTTGCCTAGGGCAGAGGAAGTGACAACTGCGCCTTCCCAGCAACCAAAAATATGACTTTAATATCATGTGCACGTGCATGCGGGCGTGCATGTATGAGTGTTCCGGGCGGACGGGTGACCCACAGAGCCGTGGCTATGGGCACTGTGTGTGCTGTCACTGCGTGATGGGAGAACAGGTTTCCTGAGCTGGGCTGCTTCTCCTTTTCCAGGGAACGTCTAAAGCTCCCTAACCTAGGTTCCCACTCACTGATGCTCCCCTCCCTCTCACCTGCCCCAGGGAGACAAAATCACCTTATTTGAGGGGCTCACTTTGAACTTCAAGGACTTCTACCAGGGATAGGGTTGGGGGTGGTGAGCCAATGGCAGTTGAACTCCTGGTCCAGCCCTGGGAGGCTCAGTATCGGAGAACAGGTCCCAGGGATGCATCTCTGTCTTGTTTACACATGGACCACTCAAAGATCAAACGTTTCTCACTGAGTCTTAAAGTAGTGGGGAGATGGGCAGCTGGGAGCACTGACTCTAGTGACAGCTCACCTGGGCTCAAATCCTGGTTCTGCTGCCTATGGCTGTGCAACCCTGAATGAACTGTTTTACAGATTTGTGCCTCAGTTTATTCATCTGTAAAATGAAAGCATTATAGGTTGCAAGGATTAATGGGGTTATTACACTTAAAATGCTTATGAGGGTACCTGGCACATGGTGTGGGCCCCATAATTCTTCACTCTATTATTGCTTGCCTGGCAGGATGAGGGTGTAGGATGCAAGGTCCCTGTGTGGTTTGCTCATTGATGTCACGGGTGAGTTCATGGTAGACGGCAGTGGTGATGGAGATCATGATGATAGTAGCAATGAGGATAACAGCCTTTCTTATTATAATAGCTGACATTTACAAATCACGGGCTGGGCAGCGTTCTAAGCATTTTTCTCTGTCATCTCACTCAGAGCCAAAAAAAGCATGTCTAGCTGGGGAGACAGGAACCATATGATGAGAGGCCCAATGATAAACAGAAATGTAAATGGAAGAGACAGACAGAGGAGGGGGACAGCTCAGTGGGTCATGGTGATCCAGGACGGGTTCCCTGGAGAGGGAAGGGGCTGTAGCCAGACTGCTCCATTCTTTCCAAAAAGCTTGTATTGACTTGGGTCCTCCTAGGTGAAGGGAGGAGGGGAAGGCATAGGGAAGTTCTTTTACCAGTCAGAACTTCTCACAAGGTGACAGGCTACCTTTGGAAGAACATATTTCTTGTCATGGGAGGCAGGCGAGCAAAGCCTAAGACAACATGGGTCAGAGATGTGGAGGGGGTTTCTGAACTGAATGTGGCAGAGAAAGGGGGTAGGATGTGACTTGTGGGTCCCTTCTCATTCTAGGAGTCAATCTGTACAACCACACTTATAGGCCAGTGCTCATGTGCGCACGCTTGCATGCACACACAACACACACACATACGTATGCTGCAGGCTGGTACTGCCTTGGTATCCAGGTAGCCCAGGGAAAGAGGCTTTTTTTGCTCATGGCAAGGCCCCTTCTCTACTCACCACAATCACACGGGGACCTTACATCCAGTGACTTCATCCTGCCAGGCATGCAATAATAAAGAATTATGGGGACATCACTATGTTCTAATCATTTGAAAGAACATAACAGTTTTAATCCTTGCAATTTATGATGCTCCCACTTTACAGATGAGCATACTGGTGGTTAAAATAACTTGCCCAAGGTCACACAGCTATAACTGTTGAAGCCAAGATTCAAACCCCCTGGCAGCCCGTCACTAGAATCCATGCTCCTAACTGCCTCCAACACACACCACCACCATCACCACCATAATTATCATCATCATCTCAGATGATGTTTCTGTGCTCTCGGCATCAGTCAAACCTGTTCTTCATTGTAGGAGGCAAAGGCTGGGGCTAAGATGGAGAAGGCAGCAAGAAGACAGCAGCTGGGTAGGGAAGTGGGGACGAGAGATCTGTGTCATTCTGGAGATGTTGCATCCAGGACAGTAACAGGCAAGCCTCTCTCCCTGTCTGTCACAATTGCCCAGTTTGAAATGGTAAAGATCTGATGCACAAGGGTATCAGATGGACCTGGGTCATGCAGAGGGGGCCCACTCAACAGTGTCTGTGAAACAGAGTCTGAGTCACAGGCTTTTCTGGGGAAATGAGTACCCCTTGGCTCCTCCTCTTGGGCCCCGCCTGGACCACAGAGAGGGGCTAGCAGGGTACTGGCTTTTAGCCACTGGTCCTGGCGGAGCCCAAGAAGAGGCTAGAGGACCATGACCCAGCAGGTTCAGGAAACCCTCATGTCGTGGCAGCTTTTCCGAGCAAAGCCCAAGAGTGGCAAACTCTATTCTTAGCCAGCGTCCCATCACATGGAGGGAAGCGTGTCATTAGTGGGGAGGGAGGGAGGAGCTGCCAGATTTAACCCTGCCAGGGCCAGGGTACCATAAAGAACTGGAGGAGAAACCCCCTGAAGCTGGGGAGGGGAGGGAGTTGGAAATTCAAGTTGGAGCAAAGGAGCTTCCTGTTAGGGGCACCCCTGGTGGACACCCATTCGAAAGATACAATAACCAAGGCCCCAAGGAAAACTTCCATCAGCTGTCATGGTTTCCTGAAGGGGACAGTCTAAGAGCCCTGCAGGAATCAGGAGACCAGATCTACTCCCATCTCTACCACAAACATGTGTGACTGGGGACAAGTCACAGCCTTTCTCTGGCCCTTGGTCTACATCTGAGGCATTAAACTCCCTCCTACGCTCTGGCATTTTGTGACAGGGACCCAAGCAGGGTCAGAGCTGAGAGCATCACCCAAGACTCTGGTCAAATCCTTAAAAGGGCCTGCAGGAAGCCAAGGCATTTTTTTGCCCACTAGGCTTCATGGTTCTTACCCGGCATCTATCCCGGGTTCTTACCCGATGTGCCCTGTGTACACTATCCTTTTAATATCATTTGTCAGCAAATCTAGCCATGAGGGAAATGGGTTAGACTGGTTCGTCGGTGTTGAATGGGACAAAGCTAGATGTGAAGGGGAGGGAATAACCCAGAGAAGCTTCAGGTGGCCTGAGACCTGGGTGGGAAGCATGGGGACATCCGGGAGGAGGACTCCTGGGCTGACTTGTGCCTCAGGGGAGCCAGACATCCCAACTCCCTGCATGGCCTTCTGCCACCTCTTTTCAACCTCCCCACTCTGTGCCCCCAGCTCAGTCACCTCCCCAGCCAGGATGTAAGCTCCCCAGAGGCTAGGCAGGCTGCCTCTCCTCCTCCACCCAGGGGCCATCGTGGGCACAGCCAGCGCCTGTTCAGGGCTCAGCTCCTGTCGCTGAGCCCACCCTCTGCCTGTTTGTCCCACCTACCCAGCCCCTCGCCCCACCGTGTGGTCTGTGAAGACCATTCATTCCCTTCCTGGTCTCCAGCCATGTCCTTCCCTCCCCAGCTCATTTGCCTAAAGAAATGAGTTGCTTTGTTAAGGAGAAACAAATGCTTCCCAGCTCTATTTCCCATCTCCCCTCCTCAGGCTGCAGAGACATGGAGGCCAGGGGCATTTCAGGGGCTCTCCAGGAGGGGGCAGTCCTGCAGGGAGAGCAGCCTCAGTGTCCCCATTGTCAATCAGAACAAGCAGTTCCCCGTGGGCCCTGCAAGAAGAGAGTGTTCTGAGGCCCTGGTGGGAGTGGGAGAGAGAGGGTGGGGAAGGCCAGGCCTTCTGCATACCCTTGCCCCACCGGACTGAAGCAGCTAGGACTTGGCCATGCTGTTTTGCAAAGCTAATGAGCTTTGGATCCCCAAACTGAGAACAGAACTTGTCAGCTGGCCTCTCCCAAGCAGCAGATATGGAAACCCCATGGTGCAGGACATGACTCATCACGTCATGAGGGGAGAAGAGGAAAGGAAATAGTATTCGAGTGTTCTCAGAGGGAAAGGCTGCAGGGAGGAGAGGGAGCTCTAGCATGGAGGGGCTCCCAGGCCTCAGACACTGCCCAGAGAACTGTGGGGTGAGCTAGGCTTTTGGCTTTCACCCTCCCTTCTGTTCAGACCGGCAGAACCCCTCCAAGTGCACTGCTTGCCCATGGGGACCAGGTCAAGGACGGTTCCTGGGGTACATTGGACTCCATCCAGTAACCAACAGGGCCTGAGGTCAGACAGGCATGGGTTCAAACGATACCAGCTGCATGAGCACAGACAAGGGCAATGCCTCTGAGCCTGTTTTCCCATCTGGAGAATGGGATTAACAGTAGCCCTTGCCTCTCGATGTTGTTAGAGAAATAGCAAAGCTCCTATATGTAGAGCACCCAGCATACTGCCTGGCACATAGCAAGTACCCTGTGAATACCCTGTAAGTGCTGGCTATGATTTATTATTATTATCAGGGTCTCCTGCTTTAGAATTGAGATGCAAACAATTGGGATACGCAGCATTACAGGGGAGACTGGGACCGACACTTAGTTTTCAGAAGTAAATTATATGCAAATTGCTATTCGGTTATTGCTGGTGAGTGTGGCACTGAAACTCCTCCTGGCTGATGGAGACCCAGGGTGGGGCCCAGTACCAGGGTTGAGGGCCCGGCCAGCTGTACCAGGCCACCAGAGATCCAGGGGTCATGAGCTGCAGAGAGGAAACTCCATCTGTCAGTCCTGGAATCACAGTCCTGCGAAAGCCATGGCCTCACCGGGGGCCTGTGTCACACTGGCCGTCCCAGCTGGCCAATGGAGCCAGCTGTGCTGATAGAGGCCCCAGTCCCGAGCTGGGATGCAACCAGCCACTCTGCCTGTTCTGAGCCAGAGGCGCCCCTTCTGCCCCTCACTTACTGCTCAAGTTTGAGTCTCAGGGAGCAGCCTGAGCCCCCAGTGGCTCAGGACTCAGCTAAGGTTAGCAGAGAACCTCAGGGCCTCTGGACTTAGACCAGAAAACATTTCAAGCGGACAGATTTCTGCTGAGGAGAGTTGCATCTCCCCTGGCCACTGCCTGTGAGTTGCTTCTGGAGCGGCAGAAAGCTCTGTGCTCGGGGTCAGGGCTCTGCGGTAGGACTGGCCCCTCCCTCCTCTGCTCTACTTCTCAGTACCTCGACCCTGGAAGGAAGGATTGGACTAGAGCTCCCTGATGATTTAAGGTCCCTTCCAGCTGAAACAGCTGAGGAGATAGAGCAGCAAAGCCTGAAGGACCAGGGGCTGGCCAGACAGGACTTGGCTTTCCTGCCTGTGAAATGGAGCTGTTCCCTTCCTTGCTCTGGTGTACCCTAAGGTAGAGGATGACATGGGGACTTCAGGGACTCTGTCAGCCCTGGCTTCTATGTACCAGGTGGCCCTGGGGTGCTGACAGGGGAGACCCTGACTGGCCTGGGATTTCTGTGGAGAAACCTAGTAGAGGCAGCCTGGGGTACAGCAGGTACAGGACTGAGAAGGGGAATGTGGGTGACCAGCTCCAGGAAGCAACCTTATGAAAAACCAAAATTAAGATTTATATAGCATGTAATTGTTTACAAAACACAGTACCATCTAGTATTTCATCAAATCAGCCCAACTACTTCCTGGGATCTTAATGCACCCTGTTTACAGGTGGGAAAACTGATGCTTAAAGAAGTTAGGTTCCCCAGATTATGGAGGATCTTCTGGGCTTTTCCATTTTGCAGGGGTCTAGCTGAGAGAGACCTCAGAACCACCCTAGGCAGTTAGACACAATAGCAGGGCTGCCACATACAGTTGGGTAGGTTGTTGACTACACAAGGGTACCCAGCAGAAGGGGTGATTATGGGGCTGGGATCAAGTCTCACTCTGCTCACAGAGCCACACTCTCCAACATGGGGCTGTATCTGCCCAGAGTACATAGGGATCACATGGGCCAGTGACACCATGAGTGGGCTGCACGGTGGGCTGCTCTCAGCCTCAGTTTCCTGAATTGAAACACAAGGATAATCCTCCCTCTTCCAAGCTCCTCATCTCTCAAGGGAAGTGGAGTCAGTGAGTGGTTGAGAAAAATCAATACATTACAAGTGCTTTGAGCTCCTTGAAGATAAGCTTCCTGACAAAGAGGGAGGTGATTAAAGGCAGGAGCACTTTCTCTGGGGCACTGATAGGGATCGCAGAGTGGGTTAGGATGTCTGGGATGGATGTGGGTGTGACAGACGCTGGCCTGTGGACACTGGCTTCTGCAGCCATCCCTCCTGCTGGCCTGGGAGCCAAGGCTTGTGTCTCCCTGGTTTCTAAGCTCACTTGTCTCTCCCAGTGACTCACACGTCCTGGGAAATCAATACACATTTGTTCTCACTGAATTGACTTATCTCTACATTCCTATCATCACGTCTCTACAGAAACGCAGTAACACACTAAACACGCCTAACATTGGGCTGAGAATCCGAAGACCTGGGTTCAGAGCGTGCTCTGCCACCAATAAACTGCGACCTCTGATCTCTGCCGCTCCCCAGACCTCAGTTTCCCTGTGTGCAAATTGAGGCATTGGATGAGATGGCTGGTGGAGCTCCCTCCCTCCCAGTGCAGTCTGGAACTGTAGATGTACGTGCATCCAGAGTCCCCCCGTTTTTGTCTCTAAAGGCAGCCGAGATAAAACAGAGCCTAATCCACACCAGGGAGACGGGTCCTCTGCCCGAGGGGCCGCGGGCACAAATTGGGCCGTCGTGTTGCATTACTTCCGCCAAGTTGGGCCCCACCATCTCACCTCTGTCCCCCGGCAAACAGGGACAGCGACGGGCAGACAGCGCAGTGGGGGCAGGGGGCCCAGACTGCCACCAAGCCCCCTGACTCCACCATCAAAGGCGACAGGCAAGGGAGGGGGCCCAGCCAGCGAGGATTTTTAATGACCCCAAATCCTGGCAACTCATTATGTCTCTGATAAGGCAATGGGAGCTGTCACTCTGAGATGCAGCCAAGGAGGTTCCCTAGAGAAATTTTGCCGCCTTCTCGCTAATCTTCTTATAAACATTGTTATTTATTTTTTCTTATTTTATCCGACATGTGTCAAGCAGCCCCTGCTAAGCCTGTGATATCCCCAGGGAGGCTGGAGGAGGTTTGAGGATGGCCTGTCGCTCCCCCTGCCCCTGGCTCTGCCCCCTCCCCAACCCTCAGCAGCACAGCCCCCGGAGGCCTGTTCTCCAGCCCCAAGGTTCTGCTCCAAGCAGGCAGCTTTGCGATGCCTGCAGAAGCTGGTTCTTGGGCCAGGAGACCCTGGACATCTGGGAGCTGGCCATCAGAGTTAGGGGATCGCAGGCTATGCCAACTGGGGCTGGTTCCAAGGAGGAGAGAAAGGGCTGCGTGCCACCACTGGCATCTGGGGGTACCACACAGTTGTGCTGGGAAGCCCTCAGGCAAACTTGGAATGTATTTGGTTAACTCCTAAGTAGCAATCACTGCATCTGCTGCTGATTGTTGAGACTCTACACCAGGCACTGTGCTCAGTGACCTTCACTCATGAATGCTAATGCTCTCCTTCACTCCGCACAGCAGCACCATGAAGTTGATACTAACAACAGACTCATTTTTAGGGAAGGAAACTGAGGCCCAGGAAGGTCAAACCGCTTGCCCAGGGTCGCTCAGGCAGAAAGGGGCAGACCAGGGATTTGAACCCCAGTGCTCAGATGCGAAGCTAGTACAGTGCTCACCCACACTTTCCATGGGTGTCTTCCCTGGAAAGCTCCTGGGATCCTGGGAGAGGAGCAAAGCCAGTAATTCTCTCCACATTTCATAGATGAAGAAATTGGCTCAGAGAGGGTGCATGACTTGCTAGGGTCCCAGCACCAGGACGAGAACCCAGGTCTCTTGGCTTTTGATTCAGAATTCTTTCTGGAAGACATTGGGACAGCCTCTCCTGGGTTTTGTCCTATGTTCTGGGGTGCAGAGATCCAGGGGGCCTGGAGCAATGCTGGGAATATGGAGAGAAGATCATAGAACTTCCATGGGGCACAAGGAAGAGTCCAGAAGGTCTGGGTGACCCCTCTCAACTGTAGTTCCTGGCACACATTTGTGATAAGCCTTTTGGATCTCTCATGATGGACTGCAATTAATAAAGCAAGCTATAAAACAATGCATACAGCATGAGCCCATTTTAGTGATTATATAGTTACACGTGTGCATATATATGCCATATATATGTATGTATGTATGTGTGTATATATATATAGCAGAGGGAAAAACAGATTGGATTTGCTGCTTTCAAATAGCCTTATTTAAGGCCAGTGTTTTAACATTCCACATTTAGGGGATCCTGAATCCAGAACAAGGCACATGGTTTTAAAAAACATTTTATTTTAAAATAATTTTAGGTAGTGTAGAGAGTTGCCACAACCCTTCACCCAGTTCTCACGTTAACAATGTCAACATCTTGCTTAACTTCAAATTTCACCAGGTTTTCTATTAGTAAAAATGGTATTTTCATCACATTACATCAGGGGTACATGACACATGACAGCAACAGGATTTCTCGTTGGTGATGTTCACCTTGATCATAGGTTAAGGTGGTGTCTGCCAGGTTTCTCCACTGCAGAGTTATTTTTCCCTCTCCACATTCTATTCTTAGAAGCAAGCCTCTAAGTGCAGCCCTTGCTCAAGAGGGGAGGAATTGAGATCCAGCTCCTGAACATCAATGAATTTGTGGGCATATGTGAAAACCACCATAGTAATTAATAAGTTGGGGGAGAGGGGAGCTGCTTTGAGGCTGTGCAAATGTCCTGTTTCTCCTTAAAATTTCACCCCCTAATTTTAGCATCCATGGCTGGATCCAGCCTGCAGCAGGTCCTACCTTGCTGTTCTAATGGGGATTTTTCTCCTTCCTCACCCCTTCTACTTTATTAGTTGGAATTCAATATTTTTGTTATTTACCATATTGCTCAAATTGTTCCAGCTTTGGCCATTAGAAGTTCTTGCAGTTTGATTCTTCTGTTCTCGTGGCATGGCCCCCATTGAGTTTTTTATTTTGTTTTGGGGGAAGGGGTTAGGTATAAGCCTAGTGTGACTTTTTGGGTTGGGGGGGGTTTGTTGTTGTTTTTAGCACTATCTTATTTTCTGGCACCACAGAATGCCCCAGGATCATCTTGTATTTTCTGGCCCCAGCCCTAGAATGACCTTGAAAGGTCCTTGTGAGATGAGGGCTGTTGCTCTAGGTTCAAATCCATACCATTGGTGCAGATGGTATACAGCCCCATCTCCAGCCAGACTCCCTATAAACACTTTTCACCTGCATGGTCAGAACGTACAAGCCAAAGAGCTTGATATAAAGTGTCTTCAAAATGTCGATGAACCATTTGGGAAATATTGAATTGTGATTTAATGATTCTTCTCAGGTTTTACTCAATTATAAATTTAATATTCTTGACATTTTCCTTCACTCCTGTGGAGCCTCTGAGACTCTAGAGACAGGGGAGGGAGCCCCAGAAACAACGGTGTGATTGCAAGGGAACTCACCTCTCTGGTAGCTTCCCATGCATCAAACAGGAACAATGAAAACAAATGAAAGAGTGATGAGAAAATGTAATAGATGTCATTCTGAATTATTACTGTATCACTTGCACAGCATGAAGAGTTTGGGCTCAGGATCCAGAGAGACCTGGGTTCAAAACCTGGCTCCGTCACCATCACCTGTCTTATGGGCAAGTGGGCTCAGCTCTCTGAGCCTCAGTTGTTTCGTCTGTAAAATGGGATACAAGTCCCTACCTCAGAGGGTTGTCATGGGGTCTCATGAGATCATCAGAGTTGAGTGCTTAGCATAGTGCCTGACTGATACTCAATGACCATTAGCAATAATAGTAACAGCCGCATATAGCAATAATAAGAGAGTCCCAATGATCTGTTAGTGGGAATGTGAGCAGGGTCATGTTGAATGAATTTAAGATCAAAACAGGAGTCAAATGTGTTTGTCATTTATATTTTTTAAAAAATAGACTTTATTTTTCTGAGCAGTTTTCAGTTCACAGCAAAATTGAGTGGAAGTTATAGTGATTTCCCATACACTCCCTGCCCACCCCCCAGCCTCCCCCACTATCAAAATCCCTCATCAGAGTGGCACATCTGTAAGAACTGATAAACCTACATTGACACATCACCATCCAAAGTTCATAATTTAAATTAGGATTCACTCTTGGTGTTATACATTCTGTGGGTTTTGACAAATGTATAATGACGTGTATCCACCATTCTCGTGTCATGCAGAATATTTTCACTCCCGTAAAAATCCTCTGTGCTCTGCCTATTCATCTCTCGCTCCCCCACCCCAGATCCCTGGCAACCACTGATCCTTTTAACTGTCTCTATAGTTTTGCTTTTTCTAGAATGTCATGGGGTTGGAATCATACAGTCTGTAATCTTTTCAGATGGGCTTCTTTCACTTAGACATATGCATTTAAATTTCCTCCATGTCTTTTATGGTAGATTTCTTTTTAGCACTGAATAATATTCCATTCCAAACTGAACACACAGTTTATTTATCCATTCACTTACTAAAGACATCTTGGTTACTTCCAAGTTTTGGCAACTAGGAATAAAGCTGTTATAAACATCTGTGTATAGATTTTTGTGTGGATGTAAATTTTCAACTCTTTTGGGTAAATACCAAGGAGCGAGATTGCTGGGTGGTGTATAGTAGGAGTATGTTTAGTTTTGTAAGAAACTACCAAACAGCCTTCCAAGGTGGCTGTACCATTTTGCACTCCTACCAGCAATGAATGACAGTTCCTGTTGCTCCATATCCTTGCCAGCATTTGTGTTGTCAGTATTTCGGATTTTGGCCATTGTAATAGATGTTAGTGGTATCTCACTATTGTTTTAATTTGCAATTCCCTGATGACATATAACTCTGAATCTTTTCATATGTTTATTTGCTGTCTGTACATCTTCTGTGGTGAGGGTCTGTTCAGATCTTTTGCCCTCCTTTTTAATCAGGTTGTTTGTTTTCTTACTGTTGAGTTCTAAGAGTTATTTGTATATTTTGGATAAGGGCCCTTTATCAGATATGTCTTTTGCAAATATTTGCTCCCAGTCTGTGGTTTTTCTTCTCATTCTCTTGACAGTGTCTTTCAGAGGGCCGAAGATTTTAATTTTAATGAAGTCCAGCTTATCAACTATTTCTTTCATAGGTTGTGCCTTTAGTGTAGTATCTAAAAAGTCATCGCCATACCCAAGGTCATCCAGATTTTCTCCTGTGTTATCTTCTAGGAGTTTTATAGTTTTGCATTTTACATTTTGGTCCATGATGCATGTGTGTTAATTTTTGTGAAGGGTATAAGGTCTATGTCTAGATTCATTTTTTGCATGTGAATGTCCTGTTGTTCCAGCTCCATTTGATGAAAAGCCTGTCTTTGCTCCATTCACATGTATTTTTACCTGGAGTTTTTCAAAGGCCATCCCTGCACAGAGACTCCCACATCCTCCAAACACTCCCCTTATCCACAGCACTTTTCTAGTAGGGAGGGGCCCTTTGGAGAGAGACTTTGGACCTGATCACCAGAACCCTGACTGGGGAGGGCCCTTCAGCCAGGCATCTGCTCAAGGTCAGGGATGAGGGCCGTGTGTTGGGCCAGGTGACCTGGTTGGGAGAAGGTGGTTCTCAGTGCGGGGCTCCTGCAGGGTGACTGGTCTCCAGGTTGGAAGGAAGAGATCTGACCAAGGGGGCTCGCAGTAGGGGAGACAAGATAGCAGCCTCAGGCCTCCGTGGAGATTAGGAGCAGAGCCCAGGGATGGGGGACTCCACAGTCAGGCACACAAAGACATTCACACCCATTCACCTTCCCAGAACCTGGCTAGTAGCTTATCAGGCCACACCAGGCCCAATCAATTAAATTCTCCCATTGCCACCTCCCCTCCTGGGGTTTAATTTGGGGCATCCAGCTCCTCAGCAGGCTGGAGGTGAGGATTTCTGCTCCGTGCAGGTCTCAAGAGTTTGGTGGGGAGGCAGGTTCTGGGGGCTGTGTCCTTCTGGTCCACCTAGTAAATGCCTTTGCTTCTGAGGCCCCGTGTGCCTGTTTCCCCATCGGGGAAATGGCAGCGTGAGACTTTTTTTGCCCTCAGGACTCAGAGTCTTGGTCCTCTGAGAATGAGGTGGGGGCCTCAACCTCACCTCCAGTGCCTGGGCCCTTTATGTTATTTGCAGCTAGAAAGGACAGCTCCTAGAGCCCCAGGCCTCCATGTTCCCTCTCGGGGCCTGTCTCCTGTGCAGAGGAGCTGCGCCCACTCACGATGTGTTCACCATCGTGAGCTGAGCGTAGTGCCAGCCCTTTCCTGGCCACAGTGTCTCATTCTACAGACATGAAGCCCAGGAAGGTGGTGCAGCAGGGTGGACAGGGCCACTTGCTAGCTCAGAGCATATCACCAAGGCCTTAGCCTCAGTTCTTAGCCTCAGTTTCCTCACCTGTAAAATGGGACTAAGCATTCCTCCCTCACCGGGCTGTTGCTGGACATACATGAATTAATGGAGATGAAGTGCACAGCTGCAGCTTGGAATTAATGGTGGTTTGAACTACTGTCACTGTAAGTGCCACCCGGGGTCTGAACCAGGAATGTTTGGCTCAGAAGCTCAGACTCTTTCTTCTACCCACACTCCTGGCCCCCAGTAGACGGCTAGAGTCCTGAAGATGGACTCCTGGGCCTTCCCAGGAGATGCACCGCCTATAGGAGTGTGTCCTTTCGGGAGAGAGTGGAGAGCTGAGATAGGAGTTCAGCCCACTCCTGCAGCTCCCATCCTCCTGCAGTCACGTTTCCCTGCATTCTTCTCTCACTCGGGCAGAGGCCCAGCCCAGAGATGGCCGGGACTAGGCCAAGGTCACACAGTGGCCTCCTAGGGCCCAGCCCGGCCCTCCCCAGAGGAGCCATTCTCCTGCTGAGCAAAGGCCTCATGTCCGCTGCTCTGTAACCACTGACCACGCTGCACGCTTGTCCATCTGGGTTGGACACAGTGTCCCTAGGGCATGAAATTCATTTTCTTTACGTCTGCTGGCGGATTGACTGCTCTGCTGAAATCCAACAAACCACAGCGATGGCAGAAATGAACAGAGCCACGGCCCTGGTGTGTGTGTGGTGCACGCTCACACACACTTGAACACGCCCAGTCACACACTCCGTCTCTCACACTCACACACATACCTTATTCATACACACACCCTCCCAGTCTTACCCTCACATGTGTACTCACACTAGCTCACACACACACAATCTCATTTATCCACGATCATTTGTAGTTTCTCACACACAGCCACATGCAGCCACCCTCAGTTTCATACACACACGTCTACCTGCTCTTGCTCACACATTCAGTTTCACACTTGTGCACGCACCCTTATACACTAGCATAAATCCCACACATTCATGCACTTCCACACTCTGACAACTCACGTGGCTCTTGGACCTCTAGTTCTGTAACTTTAGTGATGCTCTCCTGAGTGTGGGAAGGTCCAAGCCGAAGCGATTTCCCTTTCCCCTTCCCAGATCTCATCATTTGCCTGAATCCTTCCAAGCCCAGCTCCAGATTTGCCTCTGCCAGGAAAGCGCCCAACTTTACCCCTTCCCAGCAGCCTCCTGGGGCCTCTTCTTCCTCTCTGAGCTCCCTTAAAGGGAACAGCAGTATATTTCTTGGTGCTGGTCCAGCAGCTCATGTTTGCTGAGCAGCTACTAGGTGCCAGCCATGGTGGGTCCCACCACCTCCTCCACTGGATGGAGAGAGCCCCTCGAGGGCAGGGAGGGTGTCACACCATTTGTGCCCCAACACTTAGTAGGGGCCTGGACACATGGTACCCACTCCAAGAGCCTGTGTAGAGTAGATGAAGGCATGTCTCTCCAGGTCATGTTGACCAGGATGCTTCCAGTGACAAAGCATTTCCCAAAGCCAGTTCTCGCTCATGCCATTCCCTCCTCCCAGAGCACCCTTCCCCTCCACGTCCATCTCCTCCTGCACGTCTGTGCAGATCTGACCCAAATGCCTTGTCCCCTAGGAGGCCTTTGGTCAGCCGCCTCCCAGAGACAGTCTGCTCCAGGTTGGCCCGTGTCTGTCTCCCCACTGGACGACTGGCACCTCAAGGGCAGGACTAGGTGTCCATAGGGCCTCACACAGAGCAGCTTTGGTTGCTTTTTGAGTTGAGCACTCCAAGATGTGCTTTCTCAGTGAAAAAGGCTTTGTCTCCAGAGTCATGAGAGCCAGCAACAGCCTCAGTCTTCCCTCTGGCTGCCCTGGTCCCCTCGAATGTTGCAAAGTTTGCAGAGACAAGATAGAGTCTCTTGCCTTGGGCTTGAGACTCCATCCACTCCCTCCTTCATGTCTCTTTAAATGTCACTGTCTCCAGGAGGCCTTCTCTGTTACCTGGAGTCTATTTAGGTGCCCTGCTCTGGGTCCCCAGCCCCTATCATAGCTCTGTTATCATTTCCTGTTCTGCATCTGTCATCCCAGCCTGTGGGATGTATGCACCACAAAGACAGATGTTTTGTCTGTCACCGCTGTTGCATCTCCAGGGTCCAGCATGTGCTCAGTACACAACAGGCACTCAATAAATGCTGCGGGAAGGGAGGGCGGAACAGAATATCCACTGGTTTGTCGTCCCCTCCATGGTCTTGCAGTTGGTGAAGCTGAAGGGAATTCTGGTTTTTCCTTTCTACAGTGCAACCCCTCCTGGCTGAGAATCCACCTTAGGCCCATTAGTCTCAACCCTTCTTTGGAACCTTCACCCCCTCCCCAGATATCCTCTGCCCCATCACTTTCTCAGGTGCTGGCGTGTCTCCCACCTGATCATCTGTGCAGGAGTCCACATTACCCAGAGTCTGTTCCCAGGGATAGGGAGGTCAAACCAACCCCTGGGAGACATCTGATCGGGGGAGAACTGGCTCCAGCTAATACCTTGATTCCCGGGCCACTGCCACCCAGTGACAATGCTGCATCTGTTTCCTTTGATAACCTGGGCTCTCAGCAGAGACAGCTGGGGCCCCTTGAAGTTCTGCCCAGGGAAATGAAGGCAGAGCAGGCCTCTTTGCCTCTGGGAGCTTGGGGGTGGGTGGCTGGAGAAGACAGCTCTCACCACTTCCCTGGGACTACAGAGCTGCCAGAGGGGATGATGGAACTGGGAAGGTTAAGAGGCCACTGTGTCCTGGCCCAGGGTCTGGCCCAGTGTTGGAGTCCTGGCTCTGAATCTCCCTCACTGTGTGACTTTGACATGAGTCAGGTAACTCTGTGCATCTCCTGGGCCAGTAATTCTGGTCAGAAACAAGTCTTTCCACAACCCTTATTACTTTCCTTGGCAACCCCAGACAACCAAATTCCCAAACATGCCCTGCAATTTCCTGTCCCCAGGACTTTGTCCATTGCAGTTGCTTCTGCTGGAGTGTCCCCCTTCCATTTCAAAAGGTGGAAAGCTCCTTGTTCTTTGAGCCTTATAGCAAATGCCACTTCCTCCAGGGAGCCTTCTCTGATTGTCCCAATTGCCATAATTTCCTCTTCCACTGAGCTCTCAGAAGCTCCTCTCTTTAGCTTAGGTAGGGCTCTGCCTATACTCTCTCTGGCCTTGCAAAGAGGCAGTGCGTGCCTGGGAAGGTTGGAACCTGAATAACTCTAGCAAGTGTTTGTCACATTGCAGCCTATATAAGTGGCACCCCTGGGAGTTGGGCAGTGCCCAACCTGTGCAACTCTACATGGCATAACCCCTAGGTCCTGCTTCTAAGGACTGCTCTGAGGATCCCTGGGATTCTGACCCTAGACTCAATAGGACAGATGAAGGTGCTCCTTTTCTTCTGCTCAACCTGCTTTCCTTCTCCATCTATTCACTTTCTCCAGGTGCTCTCACTCAGGCCCATGGCTTAAAATGCCATTTCTAAGCTGACTGACTCTCAAATCGATGTCTGTAGCTCTAACCTCTGCCCCAAGCTCCACATTCATATCTTCAGCTGTCTGCTGAGAATCTGCACTTAGAGATATCACAGGTATTGCGAATTTAATTCGTCCAAGTCAGCCTCTTGAGTCTTCCTAACCACACACCTGTCCTTCTCTCATTCTTCTCAATTTCAGTAAACCATCAACTCTCAGGCTGAAATCCTCAGAGTCATCCTTGATTCCTCCCTTTCCTTCACCCTCTACAGCTAATCTGTCATCTTGTCTGGTTCACCAGCTTGCAAAATATGTCCTGGATCCATCTCCAGATCTCTGTTGCCTCCACTGTCACCTACTCCAAGCCACCGTCACCTCTCTCCCCTGTCTTACTTGGGGTTCCCTCAAGAGCAGAGCACAAGAGAAGGGTTTGGGTACAGGCCATTCATTTGGGAGATGAGACAGGAAGAGGAAAAGCCAATCCAGGGTGTCTCTTTGAGTTGCTGCTGCTGCCGCTGCGCACCACTGTGGCCAGACCTACCCTCCGCAAAGTCCTTCCAAAGGACAGCCGCCTGGAACATTTGATTATAGACTCTTTGTCCCCACTGACAGACAGTTGCCTCTTGAGGCCTGAATTCCCTGCCCCCTCTTACTCCCAGGCTGTCTTGTGCAGGTTGAGTGAGCTCTTCACAGAAGAAAAGCAGAGAGGGGATGCAGGCATTTGGAGGTATTTGTCCTCAGCTCAGCAGCTGCAGCTGGAATCACTGGTGGGCTGTGGGGAGTGGTGGGTGGCATCAGAAGCATCTGTCACAGCTCCCATAGCCCCTTGCCCATCTGCGTAGGACCACCAGGGTGATCTTGTGAAAATATAAACTGATCCTACCACTTCATTCCCTAAGACCTTTCAAATGTCCCCATTGTCCTGAGAACAAAACCTTGGCTGTGGCTGACCAGGTCCCCCTCAGTTTCCTTGCCTCTCTGCCCTCATCCCCTCTTTCTCACTAAGCTCCAGGCACACTGGCCTTTCAGGGCCTCAGACCCCACAGACTTACTCCAGCCTTAGGACCTTTGCACTTGATGAGCCTCTCCCTGGACGCCCTTTGCCAGCAGTCTGCACGCGGGCTGGCTCTGGGTCATTCAAGTCCACATTCACAGGACGCCTCCTTAGACAGCTCTTTCCTGGCCCCCTGGCCCCGCACCCCCATGCTTTCCAGCACCCTCATTCCTTTTCTTTGCCCTCAGAGCACTCACCTCTAACTCATTCACTTGTTTACCTGTTTCTTGCCTCTCTTCCCACTAGAAGGTAATCATTCACAGTCACATATTTCTCTCTGGGGCCCAGCCCACTGCCTGGCACATAGCAGTTGCTCAATAAATGCCTCCTAATGAGTGAATTGAATGGGTCAGTCTCTCCCAGAAGCAAGCAGAGCCTGAGTCAGGGAGTCTTGTGTGCCTGGTAGATTAGAGAATGCTCTCCGGTGAGCCCCCTAACAGAGTGAGGAAGCAGATTAGGGCAGGAAGAAGATCTAGGCAAGGGTGTGGGTGCAGCTGGAATCTGGCCTCAGACTTGCCCCACCAGGGGAGGGGTGTGGTTCTGGAGCATAACGCACCACCTTTAGGCAAAGGTGATTCCTTTGCACCCCATATCAATCATCAGCTCAGGCCTACCCCGGGCAGAGGCAGGGGGTGGGGATAGGCCATTAGCTGCCAATGCTCCCAGCATGTAGGGAAAGGTGCATAGGCCTGGTGAAGGGGTCAGGGAGGGACTCCAATAGTATTCATGGCAGGAAGGGACTGCCCCCTGCCACTCACAGACCCCAGGACTAAAGGGGCCACTCATCTCAGGCTAGGGCCTGACAGCAGGGGGGTGGACCAGATGACCTCTGTAAGCCCCTCTTAGTACAAGAACACTGTGACTCCCAGAGCGCCAGGAAGTAGATGCCCATCAGCATAAATAGAGGCACCTCAGGGGGCAGAAGTCCCTCTCCAGTAGCAAGTCAGCCTCCTGATGGCCCATCCCTGTCTCCAGATGCCTCCTCATTACTGACCTTCGTCCTGCTTGCTGCGTCTTGAGCCCATGTTCTCTTTGTGTTTTCTCACTAGCTTGAGAACAGTGGGTGAGCATTTTTCCCAAAACAACCCCAGAGTCCCCGACCCGACCTGCAGGTCTCTGAAGCTGTTTGATCATAGCAGCAGATGGCCAGCCCATCAACCCATCACCGACTATAGTAGTTTCTCACTGCAGCACCAGTTCAATCTGCTTATTTCCTGAAAAATTAAGGCCCAAGAAATAGTGTTCCCACAGCCAAAAAGTCAGGATGATTTGGGAAGGGGCACTGCCTCCTGGTCTCTCTCCTAGGTGCGTCTAGGTGATGCGGAGAGCAGGCCAGGCGGGCAGCACTTGGCGTTGACAAATGGCCCTGCTGCCGCACCCCCCTCCCAACCACGACCCTGCACTTTCCCTCGCCCCGATAGCTATTGACAACAGGGGCACTTGAGTTTTTCTCTTTTCTCTGTCGGCTCTTTTAATTGAAAAATATAAAGAAAATGCCTATTGATTCCATGTAACTGATAAGCTATTCACTCCCCAGCCTTTTTAATCAGGAGCTGAGCCTGGCTTGAAGCCCAAGGGAAGAGAAGGGCTGGGAAAGGAGGAGCACCATTCAGACTCTGGAGGGCTCTGTATCCCTCCCTGCAAACTTGCACAGAGCCTCCAGGACTGAGAATAAAGGAACAATTTAGGAACCTTCTCTTTCCTAAGGATGTTTGCTGTTCCTAATTTTTGAAGCATATAATTATCCCTAACATTTACATAACACTTTGTATTTACAAAGCAATTTCCATTTGTAAAGCCCTTCCACATTTATTGTCTTCTTTGATCAAGCTGTTTACTGCAGGAGACAAGTGGTCCAGGAGTCCTCCCTCTACTTACTAAGCTGTGCATCTGGGCCATGGAAGCCTCGCTCTCCACAGTCCTGAGAAGTAGTCTGGACAGATTTCTGTCCCATTTTACAGATGAAGACACTGAGGTCCAGAGACATTGTAACTTGCCCAAGGTCACACAGCAAGTAAGCAGTCAGAAATTGGTGAGGGGGAGACCTCTGAGCCCCTCCAGGTGCTGTGCTCCTTAGAAGTGAGGTTCTGGGGTCACCAGGTTGTCAAGATATGGGGCTCACCTCTCAGCCTCCTGCTCATTGTGGATCCCTGTCAGACTTAAAGAAGAACTTCCTAAGAAAAAAGGTGATTGATCATTGTAATATGCTAACCAAAAGACTTCCCCTTCCTCAGAGAATGTCCATCTCAGGCTAGGACCTGACAGCAGGAGGAAGGACCAGATGACCTCTGTAAACCCCTTTTAGCACAAGGAGGCTCCAGCTCCCAGAGTGGAGGAGAATGGATGCCCATCAGCCTAAATGGAGGCACCTAAGCTTCCTTGTTTCCTTTTTGGCACACACCAAGACATGAGTCATAGAAGGTGCAGGGAAAATGTATTGCATTATCAATATTTAATATTTCCAGTGTGGTGACATCAGCAAAATTGCCTGGCCTGGCAGGGCCATCTAGGTGGACAGTGGGACAGGCCCTTTATCTCCCAGACAACCCATCGTTCCCACAACGGGGGACAGGTGAAATTTATGGGCTCCTGGAAGAGGCGTGTGCACTGCAGAGGGATGTCACGTTCCCTCTGGCACCTGTGTGCTGACCCAGGGGGCCTTCCTCCCTGTGACTCTTCACCTGATCCGGGGTCTAGCAGGGCTAGGGGCCAGTGGTTATTCCTTAGGCCTGGGATCTGGGGTCTCCAGCTAAATGCCAGATGAGCATGGTCTAGTTGACAGTGCTGTGTGATGGCCTGCGGTCCCAAACCATGTGGCGGTTAGTCACTTGCCAGACAGATCATCTCAGGACTCAGATGTCTCCAAAGTTAGTCTGAGCCTGAGAGAAACTTGGCAGGTGGCAGGAAGACATAAATGAAGGCAGCAAGTGAATGGTCCCCCTGCCTGGCCACACCACTCCTCTTCACTAGCCAAGTGAGTGAGCCTCTCTGGGCCACAGTTTCCATCTCTGTAAAATGGGGCAGTGAATCTGGGAGGGGTCAAAAGTTGCAATCCAAGCAAAGGAAATAGCAGACAGGGGGCTTGAGATCAAGTCTGGAGTGAGGGGCCAGAGTGGCTTAATTCATCTCGCTGGAGGGCGGGAATGACCATGGTGTACAGGGTAGACGGGCGATGGAGCTGTGCAGAGAGGAGGACGCTGTAACAAATTACTGCAGGCTAGTGGCTTAACAGAAATGTATTATCTCACAGTTTTGGAAGCCGAGAGTCTGAAATACAGGTGTCAGCAGGGCCGTGCTCCCTTTGAAGGACTCGGTGCAGGGGGAGGATCTTTCCTTGCTTCTTCCCACTGCTGGTGGCTGCCAGTAGTCCTTGGCATCCTGTGGCTTAGGGCTGCATCACTCCAATCTCCGCCTCCTGGGTCACATAGTGTCTCCCTGTGTGTCTCTGCTCTGCCTAAATTCCCCTCTTCTTATAAGGATATCAGTCATTGGATTAGGACACACTCTAATCCAGGATAACCTCATTGTAATGGTTTATGTCTATAAACACTGTATTTCCAAATAAGGTCATGTTCCCATGTGTCAAGGTGGACATGAATTTTGAGGAGACGCTAGTGTAGGAGGGCTGGCGGGAGCCAGGCTCCATCAGCCTGTCCTGAGCCTGTTTGAGAAGCGTCATCACCCCGCTAAGCCCGGGCCTGCTGGTTTCACACAAGGTTTGGGACGGTGGATTGGAGTCACTCACCGGAGCTTTTTGGGGCTTTGGGGCCTACTTTTAGCAGATAGCTTGCCTGTCTGTGTAGCTTCTGGTGAGGGTAGGAAAATGTGAGCAATGGGCCAATTGGACCAGAAAAGTGTGAAATCCCTCCTGCAGAGCAGGACGGTGCAAAGCAAGTACAGCACTTAGGAGTTCCCCTTCTAATCCTGCCCGCAGATGCAGTCCCTGTGTGAGCATGGGGAAGAGACTTTCCCTCTCTGAGCTTCACCTTCCCCATGTGAGTAAGACACAAGGCTTGGGCCTGGCTGACCACCACAGGCCCTTAGAAGAGTGGAAACTCGTATTTGAAATCTGATGCTCCTCAGGATAAAAAAGTCAACCCCAGGGATGCAGGGGATTCCCTCCCACCCACCGAGCCTGGCCCTGGGAGATGACCACTCAGTCTGGAGAAAGCTGGCCAGTTGTCAGCTCCTGACATGGGCAGAATGTCCTCTTCCCCCTTCTTCCCCAACCCCATAACACACAGCCAAGATCGTTTCATTTTTAGAGAGAAATCAGGGTGTCTGTTGTGGCTGAGTGATGCAGACACAGGGTGGGGGTGGGGGCAGGGGCATGAAAGGCAGCCGCAGGGATGGAAATTGTGCTTCCCCTAGCAACCCTGGCTGTGCAGCTCCTGGGCTGGGGTGTGGGAGAGACGCCATCCCTAGTCAATGCAATGTTAAATGGACCCTGGCTTGGCCTGCCCGCACTGAGGGCAGAGCAGGGAGCCATGTGACAGCACGGGCACTCTGCGACACCCTACATTCATGTCCCCCTCGGGAGGCTGGTCCAGTCTCCACCTTGAGGTGGTATGCCCTACCCTTCTGCTGGCCATCGCTGGGGTCTGTGGGTAGCCAGCGGAGCGGGGACAGTCGGCCAGACACCCAAAGCCTGAAGCCCCTTGATTCTGAGTATATGAACACACGTGTGCATGAACAGAGCACAGGGTCAAGTGTATCATCCAACATGTACAGTACACACCCCCATCTACCCGCATTCACAGGTGTCCACACTCACATGTAGAAACACACCGTCCCCCAAGCCCACTCCCTGGTCAATGCAGGCTCAGCATGGCCCCAAGTACACGCCCAGGAGATGAGGCTCTCATCCCTCCACCAGCCGCTGGGAGATGGAGCTGGTGTAGGCCGTGACCCTCTATGCTCAGGAAAGTTGTGCAGCTTGTTTCTCAGCCCTTCTCTGCCCCTTACCCCATGCAGGGCGCACCAGTAGGACCCACACGTCTCCCATTGCCATTTTAGTACTCATACCAGCAGACTTGAGTTAAGAACATGAGAGCTAGTAGTTTAGTTGGAAGGTGACCCCAGGAAACTCAGTGAGGGAGTGAGGCAGGAAGGGAGGAAAGGGGATGAAGGATGGGTTCATGGTGGGTTTGTGCTGGGAGCTCGATCCTGCCCGGATTCTTCTGGAAGACTGGATAGCACACCCCATAGAACTGTTCCCCTCCTCAAGGGGCAAGCATGCCCAGGTTCCTGTCCCTCGGTTCCTGTCCCTCATTGCTGGAGGATGGTCAACTCCACAAATATCTTTCCTGCTCCCTTCAAGGGCCAAGCATGCTCCTCAACCAAAAAGCACCTTCCAGAAGAGACACTGTGCATGGGCAACCCCACCAGGGCTGCAGTGACCACTGCAGGGACTAAGGGTGCAGGGAGCATCTAATGGCCACCGGTCCCACCCTACCTGGCCATGTGTGCATATCCACATGTAAGCTATGTTCACTAACACACACCCATCACTCACACATGCTCATACTCACATTCACACACTCACACACTCACTCATTACACTCACACTCTCACACACACATCCTAGCATTCTCCCTCCTCTCCCCACCTCAGTCCTCCCTGCTCCTGACTACCTGGTCACTATTTGGCCTGGAGAAGTAGAGGACCTGGGCCTTCCATCACCTGGGATGGCCCCATTCTTCTGGCTGGGGGAGGCCTGTCTTCCCCCAGCTCTAGGAACCCCCATCCGCAAGCCCCCTCTGTCGCTGTCCTCCATTAGGCTCTTGGATTTCAGCTCCTGGCTTCAGCCCAATCTGTTGGCTGCAGTCTTGGGCTTTGAAGCAGGACACTCCCCAGACAGACAAAGGGGCGACAGTGAGGGGCGGGGTGGGTGCTAGCCCAGGTGTGCAGCGATTATCTCAGGGGCCTAATCAAGGTGCCTTGTCCGCAGCGCGGGTGGTGAAAGACGGTCGCCGTGCCACTCCCCACGCTGGCTGCTAGGACAGCGACAGACACCTGCTAGGCCCCAGACCCCTCCTTTATCCTGTCTGGCTTCCTTTTGAACCAGCACAAAGGCAGACAAAACCAGTCCCCACCTGGAAAGGGGTTGGCCCCAGGGCTCCCACTTCTCAGCTGTGGCCATGCTTTGCCTGTGAGTGCCAGAATTTTGTATTGAGCAGGAGCTGCCCACAGGGAGACTGACAGACAGACAGCAGCCCAGGACAAGCAGCAGGATAGGAGAGGACCACCCTGGACAGCTGCCCAGACAAGGCACCCCTGGGGGTGCGGGGGCACAAGACAAAGACGCTGAGCCGGGTACAACTCCACCCTCCCCAGGGACCCTGCTACGGTCTCTTTTGTCCCCAGAGCCCATCTGGGGAGCAGGAGCAGAACCAGCCCCATCTTTTACGGGAGCTGGGGAGAAAGAAAGCTCTGAGAAGTTGAGGGAGCTAGCTGTATTCCCCCCTGCTCTGGGCTGCAAAGACAGACCGCTTAGTGCCTGGCTGGGACGCCTCCCTCAGACACCTGTCTTAGTGCCTAAGGCGGGCTGCCCTCTGCAGGGCGCACACGGATGTGATGCGGAGCCGGGGAGTTTAGTGGGAGCTAAAGTGGACCGGCCCAAGCTAACCTTGAGCAGCTTCTTCTCTCATGGCCAGTCTCCTCCCCTCAGGGGTCAGGGGCAGCCAGGCCACCACCTCCCCTTCCTCTTCCTCTTCCCCTTTCAAACTGTTTCGGAACCTGCTACTCAGCAGGACTGTTATCTCCCACAATCAGTGTGATGGGGTTGTGCAGCATGGTGGCCCCCAGCTTTTCCTGGAGGCTGGGGGAGGGGAAGGAACCAATGTGGAGGGGGTGGGGAGAGAGACAGAGACAGAGAGACAGAGATCATCTGGGCCTCAGACCCCTCCTGGAGAAGAGTTAGAGGACCACGAGCAGGACAGAAACAGAGAGAAGCCCAAGTACAAAGTGACAAATCCTGGAGAGAGACCAGCCTGCTCGGCTCCTTGGCATCCAGACCATTAAGATGAGCCATGGGCTTCCCCGGGACCATCCTTCAGAGTTGGGGGTGCTGTGACAGGAGGGAACACATTATTCACAGCTAAAGAAAGACTCATTACTTTGCACCAACCTTTGGCTGGTATTGAATATACCATCGCTCCCCTCTTAACAAATGGCTTCTTGAGGGTTTAATTAACTTCTTAGTACCCTCAGGCAGGCAGCCTGGCCCCCACCATTGGGTGAAGCCTGAGTCCGCCATGTTGAGGGCCAGTGACAGCCTTCGGAGAGGCAGCTCTGGCCAAGGTGGAGGGGATGGTGGGGAGGGGCAGTACCCTGCTTGACTGACTACCTACCCATGTTACAGATGGGAAAACTGAAGCCTCGAGGGGAGAAGGCAACTTCGGGCCGCTTGCTCAAGGCCACCCAGTAAAATGGAGGTGTAACCAAGCCTATCACTCAAGCCCAGAGCAAACAGGAGGATGCTTAACCATATCTTCTCACAGTCATTAGCTGCAGTGTGGACACAGCACAGAGTGAGTCTGTAATTACTGGTTTAACTTGATCAAGACTCCAGGCAAAGTCGGCCTAAGTGCTTACAAATCATTGTTCTCATCTTTGCAAACAAAGATGCTGTGCTAACCCTTTCAGGCATTATCTCATTTGACCCTTACATCGACCCTAGGAGGCTGTTCCCATTTTTCAAATGAGGAAACTGAGGCTTAGAGAGAGAAGTAATGCCCAAAGGCCACTTTACCTGAACCCCTAGGCTATACCACATCTGTAGAGAAGAACCCACGTCATTGGACCCAATCTTCCCACTGAAGGGGAAACTGAGGACCCACCCAAGGTGACTCAGTTCATAAGTGGCCTCATCGCTTCTGATTCTGTGCCCAGCGAAGGCCCTGGCAAACACATCACATAGTCCATCCTCTCTGCTCCATTCCACACTTCGCCTGCACTCAACCTCCTCTCCCTCTGGAGGGGCTGGGCCCCCAGCTATGTCAGCCGCAGTGAGAAGCTCCAGCGAGCACAGGGCGAACCTGGGCTCGTCAGACCAAATTGAAATCCTGCTGTGGTCCTTAAGCGAGTCTCCCCACTTCGCAGAGCCTCAGTTTCTTTATCTGGCAAATTAAAATGTACCACACAAGACATCTGTGAGAATTAAGTATGTGCTTAAAGCACTTAGGCCAGTGTCTCATACCTCATGGGAGGCACACAGAGCAGAATCACTGGGGTAAGGGAATCCCCTCTCCCTCCAGCCCTCAGCTACTGCAGTTCCCCCACCCCTATCCCCAGGGCCTGTCACCAGCCCCTGCCCCCCATTAGAATTGGGGCAGAGAAGCCCTGGAGAATACTAGATGCCAGAACAGAGCCCTCCCCGCCCAAGGGGAACAGGAAGACCGCCTCATGGGCTGCAGGCTAATTAATTGTACCAGGCTGACAGCAGAGAGGGGCTGAGCTTTTTGCCGACAAGTCCAGAGCAATGATGGAATAATGGGCTCTAATGCACTGGTCTTCTCTGGGGACCTGTCTTTCATCCCCAACAAAACTAATTAATGACAGCAATAAATAAACCAATCCAGCCCACACTGCCCGGAGCAGCCAGGACTCTTGGAGAAATGCCTGTTGCTGGCCAGGCCAGGAAGTGATGTGGCCCATGGTCCTCTGTGCAGGTGGAGTGAGGGCCCTGTGATGTTGTGAGAGGGAGGGCAGGAGGAATCAGGCCCAAGAGATCTACTCCATCTCAGGCTGAAAATTGGACAGCCGTGAGTTCTAATCCCAGACTAGCCACCACATTGCTGTGTGATGTTCCCACGTTGTTCAACATCTCTAAGCTTGGGACATTAACCCCAGTTAGATAAAATGCATATGGCTTAAAAGCCAGAGAGGGTCACATTTCCTTTTATGGTTTAGGAAGTGGCATAAGGCCAAGCACATCACAGGAAGGATGTCCACCCATGGGCATCAAGTTAGTTAATACTGTAACACAAGAAGTACTGATATCAAGCATTCTAAACTATTAGCATGCATTAGAATTCCCTGAAGGGCTTGTTGAAAACCAGACTGTGGTCTTCCTCCAGAGTCTCAGAATCAGCGGGGCCTGAGAATTTGCGTTTTCAGTAAGTTTCCAGGGGATGCTGAGGTTCAGGGACTCTGCTGTGAAGGCTTGGGTTCGCACTCTGTCTCTGTTCCTGGCTAGCTTGGGTTCACTCACTTCCCTTCTCTGGGCCTAGTTTCTCCATCTGTTCATGTCAGTATGTGTGTGTAGGGAGACAGACTCCTAATAACTCTAAGGGCTCTGCTCTGCCTTTGGAGGCAGCTCAAGACCTCCCCCGTGGCCTGTGACATCAGGGTCACTCTCTGTGCACATCTCAGTCCTCTTGGGCTGAACTGGCTCAAAGCAGAACGACAACGGAAGTCACAGAAGAACCAGCGTCTTTTCAGGAGCCCCCACCGTTATCTTTGGTGAACCACGTGCCCCCAGGAGGTGGTAACCCCTGTAGTCAGTATGGGAATCCCTGCCTCTCAGTACATCCCTAACGAGTGGTCCCTACCTCTTCTTGCACATCTCCACTCACAGGGAGCTCACTCCGTTCCGTGGCAAGGCACTCCATCCCAAAGTCATAAGAAAGTTTTTTTGTTTGGTTTTGTTTGTTTGTTTTTAGAGCAAGTTCAAAATCTGCCCTCCTACAATGGATTCCTTTGCCCACCCTCTCCTTGGTCTCAGTTTCCTCAAAGGCCCCTTTCATCTTTGCTATTATAACATCTGCATTGAAGACTGGTTTCTACCACTCAGTACTGGGGGAACTTGGGAAAAGCTGAGCCTCCATCTCCCCCTCTGTAGGATGGGCAGCTGACTTTTCCTGAGGCCTTTCTGCCTGTGGGTAAGAATGAGCTACGGCCCCCTCCCTGGATATGAGGCACTTTTAATCATAAGCACCCCCACCCTCTCTATCAGAACTTGGACCGGACTCCTGTGGAGCCTGTGGCCAGAGCTCTGGACGGCCCTCCACTGGGCTCTCCTAGGAGAAGTGCTGGAAGCCAAGGCCAGTGACCTGAGGTGTCCACAGACTAGGTGCTGCCCGCAGTGGCGTGAGTCCTGACCCTGCTTCCCTGTGCAGCAGCTTAGCACCTCGGACCTGACCCAGGATCTCACCAGTGTCTGAGCCTGGTACGGGTCCAACAGAAACTCCACCCTCCTATGCCTACAGTCAGGGTCCTACCTTCAGGCAGCAGAGATGCACACCAGTTGAGCCAAAATAAGATCTACTGAATGGACATGGGGCATCACAGAATCTCTGGGCAGGGCTGGAAAACACAGGCCCAGACCACAGGCTAAAGTACCATGCCACCAAACCAGTGTGAGGAAGGCACTGCCACAGGGCATAGGAGGTCACCCAGCACTCTGCCTCCGGGCCCTTTGCTGCCCACAGCCCATGCTGCTTCAGGTGCTCCTGTAGCTGCCCTGTGGCCCCTGCCTGCCACCAGAATGGCGTTCCCGGGGTCCCGTTTCCGTGCATCGTGGCCCACCTCATTGGCAGACCTCAGCTAGTGGGTCTGTGCCTGAGCTGCAAGAGAAGCTGGGAAAGTGACAAGCTGGGATTTTCAGCTTCTGTAACAGCGAGTAGGCTCCGCATTCCACCAGGAGTGGAAAGTCTTCCAAATACAGCAAGAGGGTTCAGATCTGGGACAGGAAAAACATGCTGGTGGCCACTCCTATTCAGTGCAGTGCCATCTCTGGCAAGCATTGATGTGCAGCAAGGTCACGGGCAGGATGCAGATAAAAATAACAGCTCACCCTGAGCACATGATATGTGCAGCCTCTCTAAGGTCTTGTCATGGATCATCTCATGAGGCCTCTCAGCATCCTCAAAGGGAGGTGCTTTTATTATTATAACCGTACCCTTTGTTTCACCAACAAGAGAACAGAACCGGAGATGTTACCCTTGGTCAAGCAGATAGCTAGGAGCAGACCCCGGGAGTGAGCTGTTTGGCTCCTGGGCCTGCGTTCCTGGCACTCTCTGCTCTTCCCCTGTGTCTTACACACAGGAGATCCCATCACCATCCTCAGGGAGCAGGAGAAGCACACACCACTGAATATGAGGCAGATGGAATACAACACAATGGACTAGAACCATTAAGCAACCAGCGACTTGGGTGTAGAGGATGTAGGGTTGCTGTGCAAATTTAGTAACATGGAAGACCTAAAATGCCTAGTGCGGGTCATGGCACATAGAAAGTCTTTTTAAAAGTGCCAGCGACTATCATCACCATCACCATCACTATCATGATCATCTTCAGCATCACTGCCACCATCATCACCATCATTACAACCACCATTGATACCTTTGTTTATTCCAGCCCTTCCTCTTGGACTGCCCTTCACTCCTTTCTCATGTGTAAAGGGGTGTGAGTGAGCATAAATCCTACTCATCCCCCATGGCCTGGCTCAAATGCAGCCTCCTCTGTGAAGCTTCCCTGATGCCCATAGTCAAGGAGTGCAGGAAGCCTACCAGTGCCCCGACTGCCGTGTTTGTGTGTGTGTGTGTGTGTGTGTGTGTGTGTGTCCCCTTCTCTCTTGCACCAAACCACAAAGCTCTCCAGTTCACCAGCCCCTGCTCCCCTCTCACACCCTCTGTATGTCCCTTCATCTACTTCCAACTTCACTGAGCAGCTTTCAGGGTAAACTGGCCTACAGCACAGATGATCAAATGGGAAACACCCAGACGCCCGTGATAGTGCTAGTGTTACCCACTGCTGTCTCCTTGACTCCCTTTAGCTGCCTCATAACCTGTGTCCCTTCCCAATGTTACCACCGAACCAAGTTTCATCCACACGGAATTCCTCTCCTGTCCCAGATGAGGGACAGATTGGGAACTCACATCTGGTTTTGAGTCTGGGTTCTGTCACTTTCTGGGCACTTGTCCTTGGATGAGTCCCTCCCTCTTTGGGGGCTTGAGTTGTCCCTCCATCCACAGGTTGTTTAGGTGCAGGGATAGAGGGTTTCCCTGTCCCTTTCTGATTCGAGGACTGAGTCTCGGCTTAGGGAGGAGAGAGGTTTGGGCCTCGCTCACACGGTTCTCCTCATTTCTGAACTATACGTGTTGTATGGTGGGTGGAGGGTCTTTTTATGTGACTGCACAGATGAGGCCTCCTTCCTGCCCACAACGGTAGCGGCAGTCTCTTCACTGTTCAGCCGCAGCTGGCTGGGCTAGGGGCCAAGGCAGACCCCATGAGAGGACCACTCAGCTCTGTCTCAGCCAAAAGGCCCAGAGCAAGGGGATTCCAGTTCTGTTGCCTTCAGCTGAGAGGCTCAGAGCTTTTGGCCCCAGACCCCAAAGGGAGGGATATTTATGGTTTAATAACTGACCTATTGATTCTCATTTATTTGCAGCCAGTGGGACTTACTGAGGAAGTGAAGACGCTGTGTTTGTAAATAAGTCTCTAGTTGGTCCCATCACTCAGGCTGCCAGGCTTGCTTCTGACCAGGGAGGTGAGCTGGGTTAATATACTGCAGTGCCCTCTGCTTAGCCAAGCCCTGACACCCAGCCACAGGGACAGCAACCCATCTAGGCCAGCCCCTGGGGCCCTCCTGAGCCCAAGTATGAGCTCTTCACAGTTAGCAATGCACTTCTATATCTATTACTTCTTTTGACTGTCTCCTTTGAAGGAGGAGGAGCAGGGTTAGAAACTGAGCAACTATGGACACTGAGACTGAGAAATTATATACTTTATTTGAGGATGCACTGCCAGGAAAGGATGGGTGAGGCAGGACTGCAACTTGAACAATGTTGGCTGGCTGACTGTCTTAGTTAGCTATTGCTGTGTAACAAACCACCCTAGCATTTAGTAGCTTAAAATAAGAACTGTTGTTTCTAATGAGTCTCTGGGTCTCATGGGTCTCTGAGTTTGGCTGATCTGAACTGGGCTGGGCTTGACTGGCATGGGCTGGGCTCAGCCTGTGGAGAACTGGAGGATCAGCTGGGGCCGCTGCTGTAGGGCAACCTCAGATGGGACACCTGGGCTCTGCTCCGTGTGTCTCTTGCACCCCTCCAGCTGGCTGGCCTGGGTTTGTTCTTGTGGAGATGGCAGGAGTCCAAGAGAGAAAGCAGGGCCATCCGAGCACCTTAACCAGACTCTGCGTGTCTCAAGTCTGCTACCACCCCACTAGCCAGAGCATTGTTGGCGAGCCCTACTTAAAGCTGTAGATGCAGCAAGGTGTGACAAATCAAAGGCATTAATGCCATCCGTCTACCACACTGACCCAAGACCATTGCACTTCCCACAGTTTTCCAGCATTCTGCTCTTTCCCCTGCAAAGAATTAAAGCCTTGAACAAGGAGGGAATCTCAGTTGTCTTTCCCCAAGTCCAGGCAGTAGGGTCAGCCCTCTTGAGAATTGTGAGGCTTGATCTGGGCGGCACCAGAGTGTAGAACTGAGACAAAGTTTTGGGCTTCAGACATGGAGGGACTTGCAAGGACTGAGGCTGCCCCACAAAAGAAAAGGCTTCTTAAAGTGGTAATGAGCCCCTGGTCACTGGGAATATGTAAGCACAGATCAGATGCTGACTGTATAGCTGTAGGGAAGATTCGCCCTCCAAAGAGACAGTGCAGACCAGCTCCAAGCTCCCTTTTAGCTCCACAAATCCAGAAGTTTATAAAAGAGTGGGCCAATTGCTTCCAACCCAAAGCTGAGGGATGCTGCTTTCCAACCTCTGCTGTCTCTACCAGTCTGGCCCCAGGCACAGCAGGTCCCAAGTGCAAGTCCAGGACAGAGTGCTATCCAGCAGAGAGCACAAAAGCACAAGAATAAGAAGTTTCCCCTCCAGATGCATGGCAAAGAAGGGGAGGGGGAAGCTTGGAGCAGAAAGCCCCCAGCCAGCCCCAGAGAGGCGGCCTGGCAAAGTGAAGGGTGTAGACTCTGCAGCCGCACACCTCTTCGGAGTCGACCTCGGGTCAACGCTTGTCTCCACCAGCCTTGTGCCCGCATCCATAAAGGGGACAAGGCGGCTGTGCTGGATGGTGGTGAGGATTACAGGAGACAGTGTAAACGGAACTTCCATGAGGTGAAACATAGATTCAGCAATGGTATTTTCTTTTCTTTTTGAGTCACAGCAGATAAAAGCAAGGGCTGACGTGAAATCCCCGTTCCCTCAGGCCTACTGTAGCTGCTTGTCCCTGCCCCTCCTGGCTCGTCCAACTTCTGGGTTTGGGTGGGAACATGTGGAATCCCCAAGGCAAGGGCAGGGCCAGGCCGGGGGAAAGGGCGTTCCCGGTCAGGACACCCCCCTGCGCACCCCCATCCAGCCATCATAGCAGAAATGACTGACCAGCAGGCCCAGGGCTGACTGGAACAACTCACCACCCGCCTGCCCCCTCCTCCAATTCCGGCCTCCGGGAAGAGCCCCTTCTCTGTGGCAGGAACTTCATTAATGGAGAGGGAGGTGGGGAGTGGGAAGGAGAGGGCAGTCAATTGGCGGCCTTTTCCACTTTCCGGAGCCTTGGGAGATTTCTCAGATAATAATAGTAACAGAACCTCACCTTTGAGCAGAGCCTCAGAGTTCTCCCCAAGGCTGCATGGCTTTTAGTGGCGCAGGCTCAGTGCAGAGAGGCGGAACTGTCCTGCGGCCGCCTGGCTGGCCTGCTGCCTGACCACCAGCCATCTGACTACCCAACCCATGGACACAGGCAGGGACAGACAGACATGGAGCACATCCGACTGACAGACTCAAGGGTTGGTTGAGAGTGAATGAATGAAGCACACATGGATTGATTGACTGAAGACTGTCTCATGGACTCACTGACTGAAACACTGAAGGGGTGACTGACCACTTAATTGACTGGTCGATACAGTGTCTCACTGATAGACTCATGGTTGCCTGACTGATTGTCTCATTGACTCAAGGCTGACAAACTTACCATCTGACTAGTCTGCCTGACGGACTCAGGGGTTCCCCGACTAAAGACTGTCTCCCCAACTAACTGGCTGACAGAGTTGTCAGAATGTCCATCTGACTGACGGATTGCTGGGTTGACTGACTTTTCACTGACTGCCGGGCTGACTGACTGATGCTGTCACTCACTGACATTATGATTAACTAACTGACTGATATACCAATTGCCACGCTGAAGACTGGCCACTCCGTACGTCAACAGGCCTTTCACACTAACCCTCACAGCAACCGGCAGCCCACTGATTGATCGACAGTGGAGTTGACCCAGTCATAACTAACTGACTACCTGATGGCAGTGACTGAAACATGGACTGACTGACCACCATACTAACAACCCAATTCACTGGCTGACTGGAAGCCCATTTAATGACAGCCGGCCTGACTCTCTGGCTTGATGGACTGACCCACTGCTTATCAACTGCGCTGCTGCCTGGAGGACCCTGACGCTGACAGCTGGCTGGCTGGCCACCAACACAGCCGCGCCTGCTATCCCAGTGGGCTGATAGTCTTCCTGGCTGATGGAGGAAAGCATTTTTAGGAATCCTTTCAGGTTCCTGGCTCTTTTTCCTCCCTGACTGCTTATTCCCAGCTCAGCTTTTCCACCTCATAGTCTTATTTAATTTAACTTTTTATTTTTTTGTATGCCTCATACATATAAAGGAATATAGATAACATACACAAAAAGCTGAAAGAATGAAGATAAAATGAACATCTGTTGGTCACCCCTTAGCTCCAGAGCTGGAGTAATGGCCCTACACCTGCTGCACAACACAACTCCCTGGGGCGCTTTTGACAAATGTCCATACCTGGGCTGCACCCCTAGAGAAGCTCACCTGACTGGCCTGGCATCAGTGCTTTTCCCCTGCTTTATTGAGATAGAATTGACAAATAAAAATTATATATATTTGAGGTGTACAACATGCTGCACATACACATTGTGAAACTGTTACCATAGTCAAGCCAATTAACATGTCCATCATCTCACATAGTTACCAGTTGTGCGTGCGAGTATGTGTGGTGAGAACAATTACGATCCACTCTCTACAAATTTCAAGTATACAACACAGTATTATTAACTACAATCACCATGCAGTACATTAGATCTTCAGAACTTATCTATCCTGCACGATTGAATTTTGTACCCTTTGACAGATGTCTCCCCATTCCCTGCCTCACCCCAGCCTCTGGCAACCACCCTTTTACTCCCTGTGTCTATGAGTTCAATTTCTTCAGATTCCACATATGAATGAGATACTGCATTATTTGTTTTTCTGTGTCTGGTTTATTTTACTTAGTATAATGTCCTTCAGTTTCATCCATGTTGTCTCAAATGGCAGGATTTCCTTCTTTTTTAAGGCTGAATAATATTTCACCACATAGATCTAGATATAAATCACATTTTCTTTATCCATTTATCTGTCAATAGACACTTCAGTTGTTTCCATACCTTGTCTATTGTGAGTAATGCTGCAGTGAACATGGGGGTGCAGATATCTCTTAGAGATCCTGATTTTATTTCCTTTTGGTACCTAACCAAAAATGGGATTACTGGATCATAAAATAGCTCTATTTTTAGTGTGTTGGGGAACCTCCATGCTGTTTTCTTTAATGGCTGCACCAATTCATATCAGGGCTTTGGAGAAGCCCCCCGAGTGAGTCTGATATGTGGCAGAGAGGGTGGAGTGTCCCTGGGCTAGGTCATCATGGTTCCCTAGCTTAACTAAAGTGTGGTCTGAACTCGCAGCATCAGCCTCATGTGGGAGCTCATAGGAATTGCAGGTTCTCAGCCCCCACCAGAAACACTCTGAGTGAAAATCTGCTTGTTAACAGGACTCCCAGGATGACCCATGTGTTCACATTAGCATATGAGAGCTCTGCCTTAGCTGATCCCTGAATCCTCCTCCCCACCTGTGCTCATCCCCCGCCTAAGGTAACCTCTATCTTCAGTTGGCTTTATTGCCTCCTGCCCTTCTTTGTGGCTTCACCTAAACCATCACGTTTAATTTTCCTGCTTTGGTTCTTTATATCAGTGAGGTCACTCTGCACACATTCTTCTATGATCCTTTTTTTTTTTTTGGCCCCACATTTTTTTTCCTAGATTTGTCCATGTTAGGTGTCACTATAGCACCTCCATTATTCACTGCTGTATACTACTTCAGTGTGTGAATATACCACAAGGTACTTATACAACGGACCCTTGGATTATTTCCAGTTGTTATTTGGGCTGGTAGTTTGATGGTTTGTTGTTTGCTCCTACACTCATGCTTATCAACTGCTCCTGGTGCACATGTGTCCAAGTTTCTCTGTGGGATACACAGCCAGTGGGAACACATCTCGAGTAGGATAGGCAATTGTCTATCTTGTTCAGTAACGTCAGAATGCCCTGTTTATCCTTATCCTGTGCCCACAGTCACCTGCTCCTCTCTTTGCCCCCTCCCTCTTCCCCAGGGAGCAGGACAGCAGAGCCTCTGCATTAGCTGCTGCTCCTCACGCTGGGGCCACCATGCTTCCCTGAGGACAGCTGGTGAGTCAGGGGTACCTGGGATGGGTCTTTTACCTCTGCCTCTTCTCTCCCTTTGTCTTCTCTTCTGTCTTGGCAGCCCAGGCAGTTGGGGTGAGGCCTGTCTCGATTTTCCTGGCTCCAGCCTGGCCTCAGGCTATGGGACCAGCAGGAGTTTGAGGGACTTGGGGGCAGATAAGGGGGAAAGGCCCTATTAGTGAGGGTTCTCCAGAGAAACAGAGCCAATGGGATACATAGAGACATATACAAAAAGAGAGTTATAGGAATTGGCTCCTGCGGTTATGGAGGCCAAGAAGTCCCACAGTCTACTGTCTGCTAGTTGGAGAGCCAGGAGGGCTGGGAGCATAATTCATCTGGAGTCCGTAGGCCTGGAAAGGGGGGCTGCTGGTGTAAGCCCCCAAGTCTGAAGGCCTGAGAACCAGGTACCTTGATGTCCAAGGGAGGAAATACGGATGTCCCATCCCAGGTCAAGAAGAAAGAGACAGAATTTGCACTTTCTCCACCTTTTTCTTCTATTTGGACCCTCAACAGATTGGATGGTGTCTGCCCACACTGAGGGTTTGCTCAGTCTACTGATTCAAAGGCTGATTTCCTCTATAAATGCCCTCATGGATGCCCCAGAAACTGATTTACCAGCTGTCTGAACATCCCTTGGCCCAGTCAAGTTGACACATAAAATGAAGCATCACGAAGGCTTAACCACGAAGGGCAGCAACACAAGCTTTGTTGATGGTGCTTGGACAGGGTTGCCTGAGAAGGAAATTCCTTCACAGCATGAGACCATCCAAAGCTTATGGCAAGGGGACTGCCACCCAGAGGGGAGGAGGACGAGGGAACTCCCGGGGAGAAAGGGCGACAGGAGAGGGGCTTACATGTCTAGGTGATGTCACCTGCGGCAGGACAGGGAGTCTGGGTCAGAGAGGTCTACCCTATCAATGGCCAGCAGCTGTGGGTGAGATTTTCTGAGGGAAGGCAAAGATAGTTTGGCAGGACCAAAATAATTTAAAATCTGCCCATTTGGGGTAAACTATGGGATGTATAACAAATTGAGTTTTGGCTGTTAGTCTTTTGAGCTAGCAGTTCTCAGCCTGCAATGAAGTGATAAATAACGTAGAGACCAATCCATAGCGGTCGTCTTTGGCTCATTTTTATATATAACAGAGACTCCAGGAGCCAGATGAAGGCCTCTTTTAGTCTAGAACCCACGCCCTTCCAGGTTCAGGATGGGTCTGAGGGGAGTCACAGGCCTGACAGGCCTCCATTTGCATTGCTGTAAAAACAGTTTTAAGAAGCCATGTGCACAGTATTCCCTCTTTTGGCTGCAAACACTTCCTTTGCACCAGGCCCTGTGTGGTTCCCGTGTCTGCCTCCTGAGGCCCTGCGAGCAGCTGGTGCTGTCCAGAGCTGCAGCCGGAGTCCTGAGGGGTTTTACCGGCCTAAGGCCTCCTGCAGCCCCACTGAAACCTCTTCTGGCCTCCTCTCCCTGACAACCCACAGTCTCCTCAGGTGTTGTCTATGCAGATGCCCTTTCCAGAGAGGCATCAAGGCAGAATGGGAAAGAACTTTGGGGTCGGTTGTCCAATGTTAGCAACAGCAAACATGAATGGAGCATTTACCATATAACAGACACCACGTCGAGCATGTCCGACAAACATTGTGTCCTCTTGTCTCCACAACAAACTTCAGTTGAACTGGGTCATATTCTCTGCATATACAGGGATGTGTGTGTATGTGTGCATAGAACATAGGACGCGACACACGCAGTTCGGCACCTGGCATTTCTTTCTCTCAGCAATACACCTTCTAGCTTATTCCATTTCATTATGCATGGAGCATCTCAGTGCATGGTTGTACTGTAATTTGGCGAACAAACCTCTTTTGATGGACATTTTATTGTTTTCCCCCAATATTCCTTTTACTCTGTTCATTTATTGGAAAAATTCCTAGAGGTTGAACCTCAGTGTCACTCTAAATAACTCAAGGAGTTGGAGCTGCTGGGATAGGATCCAGGTGGGAAGGAAACTCAGATCATGAGTCTTGGAGGAGGAAGGGCTGAGGAGGAGGGAGAGGCTGAGAGGGGAGGGAGGAGGAAGAGCAGAGAGTGGGTGGAGGAATCCCATTCCTGGAGGCAGCAGGGTGGAGCCAGGGCTGGGTGGAGCCGGGGCTGGGCAGAGCATGGGCTGCATCCCCAGGGAATGTGTAGGTGGGTGGGATCAATGAAGCAGTGGTGGAAGGTATCTGTCCTGTGTGTGTGTGTCCATCTTCCCAAAGTCTCTTCCAAATCATCCTGTTTTACCTCTCCCTGTACCTCCTTCCCCTGCATGCCTCTGCCACCGCTACCCTCAGCCTGGGAAAATCCAGTCAGAATTAATAAAAGCAGCAGATTGCTTGGAGACAAAGGGCAAGGGATGGAGACAGTTTGAGGCCTGATATTTCCCTTATGTGCAATAATCTGGTGGTGAGATCCGGAATTAAAACCCCTTTCCTGGAACCTTTATTAATATTAGCTCCTAATTACCTGGAAAGCCCAGGGAGCTGATTTTTGGGTCCCCGCCCCCTTTCCTTTCCCCTGGGCCAGACCACCTGTTCCCGGGGCCCTGGGAAGGCAGAGGCGCTGGTGGAGGAGGCGAGCTGGCTCTTCTCACACAAGTGCAGCCATTCTGGTGGTCTGGGATCCTGAGCTTCTAGCCTCCTGCCGACCTTGAGCATTTCACTGCCCTCTGTAACCCCAGAGGGGCAGAGTCTGCTTGGACCCAGGAGTCCGGGCCCAGGCAGGGGTTCTGTAGGTGGAGCTAGCATCAGACACAGCCGGGCTGCTCACCCCTTTCAGCCCTCTTGGCTGTTGAGGTGGTTGTGGGTTGTGACCAGCAGAGCTGGGTGGCTGTGAGGTCTGGCTGGTCCACCTCCCTGCAGGGCAGCATGTGCAAAGGCCCTGTGGCAGGAGGGAGCTTGGTGGGAGGGAGGGAATAAGGAGGTGCAAATTTCCTACTTATTCTGCCACAAGTCAGGACTTATACCACACCCTCCTGACTCTGGCCACTAGTTACCTCTCAGGCCTGATAAAGGGCTGGGGAACAGCCGAGTCTTGGCAGGAGGCTTGTGCCTCTGCTGAGGAGTTGTCCCAGTGTGGGCTGGGCTGCCTCTAGCAAGTCACTTGCCTTCTCTGACCTTGGTTTCCCCAGCAAGACAATAAGGATGCCACCTGGGACTCCTCCCCTGCTGCTTTATTATTCTGAGTCTAGTGCAGGTGTCAGGAGTCCCAGAGTTGGCAAAAACAAAGTCTGAATAGAAGAAAGACCACAGACAGGAGTGTTTTGAGAGCCCTGCTCCTCTGGGTCCCCACATTAACTGCCAGGAGCAGCACTGGCTGAAGTCCTGGCTTGTGGCAGGATAAATAGGAAGTTTGCACCTCATTATTCCCTATCTCCAACCAAGCAACCCCCTCCAGCCACAGGGCCTTTGCACATGCTGCTTCCCCTGCCTAGATTTTCTTTTCACCCTTTCCCCCTATTCTTCCTTTGGAACTCAGCCCAAGAACCATTTCCTTCAGGAAGCCTTCCCTACCTCCCCATTGAGGTCAGATGCATGGTAACCCAAGGTTTCTTTCACAGTGATAGTGATTCTGAGTCAATAAAAGTAGGGGCAAAAAAAGTGACTGTAATTTTGTGTAACTAAGCCTAGTTTCTACCATAAGCCCCTATTCTGCGGGAATCTGAAGTGTAATATATGGCAATTCAGGGTCCTCCTGCTTACCCTGGTATTTTGTCACAATCCAGGGAAAGTCTGGGTGTGGGGAATGGAGGGTGTGGGAGAATGGAGGATGGGTCCCCAGTCCTCAGTTCAGGGAAGAACTGTCATCTGTCCACCTGGCACATCCTCATTCCAGCGCCATCTCCGCCTCTACTGCCCCCACCCTGGTCACTGAATCACAGCAGCCTGACCCCATGGCCCTTCCACGCCCCCTGCCCCTCCCCATGCTGCCCTGGAGACTCCACACAGGCATTTCCTCCACTCCCATGCGATGCCAGGCAGAGGGAAACTTGGGTGTCCCACCAGGCGGCTGGGAGGGAAAGGGCAGGTACAGATCTTTTCCACCCTGGGAGTCCCCACACGGGGTGAGGGTGGAGAGGCAAGGAAGCAGCAGCAGAGCCTGTCCTCAGGGGCCCACCGGCTCCTGTCTTGCCCTTTCACTCTCCTCCCCTCCTCCTTGCCAAGCATAGAGATAATTGGTGGAGTCTGGGGAGAGGGTGGGGCACCATCTAGCAAAGGTCTCCAGTCACACCTGTAATCTGCTGCTACTGCCCCATGTTGTTCAGGAACTGACTTTGTTCTGCATCATCCTGGTGGACAGAAGAGGGGGAGGGAGAAAGAAATCAGAAATACAGAGAGCGATCAGCCTATATTAGGCACACAAAAGGCAGAATAGCTTAGTGAGTCCAGTAAATGAGGGTTCTAGCACCAGATGGCCTGGGTTCAAATCCTGCTCTGCTGCCTGCCAGCTGTGCAACCTTGGGCAGGTTATTTGACCTCTCTGGTCCTCGGTTGCCTCTTCCATTGACAGAGACACCGACAACGTTTGCCACAGTCAGGGTTAAACAAGGAAATACATACAAAGTGCTTGGCACAGTGCCTGGCATGTCAGAAACCTTAGAGATCATTGTTCTCTTAAAAACCATCACCCTCTCCCTCCTCAGATGAAACTGCAGTGTTTGGTGAATATTTGATTAACGTTTGTCTCCCTCATCACACTGTAAGCTCCAAGAGGGTAGGGACAGGTTTGCTTGCTGGTTTGGGGGTCACATTGTGTAGCCCTAGTGCCGACACTGTTCCTATTTGCATCCCTGCCAGCCCTGCACATGCCTGACCATGACCTTGCCCACCCATCCTGCTCATGCCTCTTCCAGAAAGACTTCTCTGATACTCTGATTTAGATAAATCTTCCCCCACCAACATGCCCCACCCCCACTGAGAGCATGGTTCCATCTCCCACACCCAGAGAAAGCCCCTTGCAGCCTGGAGCTGCATCCAGCTCACCTCTGTCTCCCAGACTGGGCCCAGCTGAAGGGCACCAGGTAAAGCCGACCTGGAGTTGATTTATTAGTTTATTTGAGCCCCACAACAGCCCAGGAAGGAAGACAAAAGCAGATCCTATCTCAGGGAGATTAAGTGACTTGCTCCATCTCACACAGGTGCTGGGGGTTGGGGGTGGGTGGGGGTTGGGCCTGGGACCCAGGCTCTGGGACACCTGGATTTCATTCCCCTCTTGTCCCAAGGAGCCTACACTTTAACTGGGTAAGATAGGATGAGACAGAGGAACCATTCAGAAGTCAACAGCAGATAAGAACAAGGCCACCGTGGACTGTTGTGGCCCGGGTCTTCCGGACACCTCTTCCAAGGATGAGTAAGGAGAGCACATAGGTGGGACAGTAGCCTGAGCAGTGGTCCAGGTGGACCGGGGAAGTGGAAGGTCAGGCCTAGACTGCCAGAGGCCTCGAGTGCCAGGTTGAGGCAGTGGTAGGTCCTCCCAGTGTCCCTGACATGGCCTGAGTTCCCGGCACCTGCACATGGCTGCGGTCAAGGAAATGGGGCTCCCACAGGTTTCACTCCAAGCTGGGCCAGCTCCATTATCAGCTGAGTTCCTGGGGCTGTACCCTGAACACATCTCCATCACCCCTCGTCCTCCGCAGCCTTCACCACGCTGGCAGCTGGCTGCTGAAAGCCCAGGGAGCAGTGACTCATCAAAGCCACACAGCAAAGCTGGGTTAGAGCCCCAGAGTTGGGGCTACAAAGAGTTGGGAGCCCCAGTGGCTCCATCCTTAGCTTTGAGACCATGATCTTAGGGTCCTGACTGGACCCCCTCTCTCTGGGCAATCAGGAGCCAGAATGCAAAGTTTTAAGCCAGGGCCCCATCTCACGATGGGCCAGGCCACCTGCTCTTTGAGGCTAGACTGAAAGGCAGCTCATGCTGCCCTCTGGCTGGGCTGACCTAGATCAGCAGAAAATAACTCACTCCAGTAAAAATCATCCAAATGCACCACCTGCCCCCTGCCCTGTCCCCTAAGCTCAGCCACCGAGGCCAGCCTGGAGCCAGGCCCTCCAATTCGGCAGGAGCTGGGAACACAAAGAGGATGAAGCCCCCTAGGTGGAGACCATGGCCTGAAATGGGAGTCACAACTTTCCTGTCTCTCCTGGGGACATGAAACTGTCATTTAGTCTCATTTCGTCCTCATAGTAACCAGGAGATGGGCATTATTGGCCCCATTTTTCTGAGGACAAACCTAAGGCTCAGAGAAGTGAAGTGATTTGCCTAAGCTCACACAGCAAGTAAACGGCAAGAATGATACTGATCCACCTGACTCCAGAGTGGGTGTTGGTTTCATGGTCTGCAGTGTGCCACTGAAGGTTCTGGAAGTCCTGCTTAGGCTCACTTCCTCCAGGAGACCCTGAGCCCTGGCCTTATGGGGACTGAGCTTCCTTGGGCACCTGCAGCCTTGGTTTTATCTCCTTCCAGTCCCCACACTCACTCTGCCTGGCAGCCTAGGGTGGTGGCTAAGGAGTCAAGCTCTGGGCTCCAAGTGTCTGGTGTTGGATGCTAGCTCTACTCCTTAGGAACAGATTTGGACCAGTGACAGCCTCAGTTTTCTCATCTGTAAAACAGAATTAATAATAATAGCACCCACTTCCTGGGTTGTTGCAAGGTGGCCACGAGGTGACTTGGGACGGGTACAGTGGGTGCTGGCTGCTGCTATAGCCACTCTTCTCATGGTGGTGAGCTGACCTTAAAGCAAGGCAACTGATATCTAGTGACCCCCAATCACTTCCTTTTTTAGTCCCCTCCCAGCTGGACTGCAACCTTCTTACATCAGGGCTGTGCCCCCACCAGCCCAGCCCCATGTTGAATAGTCTGTCACTGCTCAGCGGGCACTCACTGAGTGATTGGGTGGTACTGGCTGCCTTTGGGGGAAGGGAGGAATGCCAGTGGCCAGACTGGGAGGGGAGCTGTGTCCAGAGCCATCTCCTCCCCCATGTCTGATAAGGGAGCTCCAGTGTGTGCTGGTTATTTGTGGAGAAAGGAATGCACAAACAAACCCTCAGGTGGTGTGAACTCTGGACCCAGAAGTGGGTGAGGTGATTCTAGAAGCCAGGCTGGTCAGCTGGGCTGCTTCCCAGTGGAGATCACCCAATAAAACCTCTGGTTGACTTTGGACAAGCAGTCTAATGAAGTCAGGGCAGAGGCTTTTCACCACTTCCAGCAGATGGCTGGCAATACATACTTGCATACCTCCTGTGATGGGGAGCTCCTTCCCACCTGCCTCCCAAGCAGCCCATTTTATCCTGGACACTCAGACAGTATGAGTGGCCTTATTTAGCTTTAGCTGAGATCAGTCTCCTTGTCACTTCCATCCTGTGCTCTTAGCTTTGCCCTTGGAGCCACCCTGGACATAGCTGTCCCTTCTCCCACACCCCTTCCTGCAGTTGGGTGAAGAGCTTGGGGTCTGGGCCCTAGTGAATGAGTGTGACTCCTGGATCTGACACTTCCTAGCAGCGTGGCCTTAAGTCAGTTACCTTTCCTATCTGAGCCTCAGTTTCATCTCCTGCAAAATGCATATTTTTTTAAAAAAGTCTCTTCAAAGAATGTTCTGGGCCTAGGAGCTCCTCAGTACCAGATTACCTTCCCTATTTGTGAGAGGGAGTGGTGGAAGCTGGCCTCAACCTACCAGGCTCTCACCACTCCTTTCAGAGGGCAATGGGGAGCTTTGGAAGGTTTTAGAGCAGGGGCATGGGTTGAATGGAGGTAGTCTCCATCTGTTATTTCATCAGACTCTCAGTCTGGGCTTGAGGGGCTCAGACGGGGTAAGAGTCCAGTGATTAGGGGCTCAGGGGGGACTTTCTTGAAAGTCTGGGGGACCCAGAGCTTGCTGATTTTGGCACGGCTCTTGGTTGACTACCCTGGCAATGCTGCACACTCTGAAGCAGCTCTGTCTTTAGTGTCAAATGCTGTCTGTGTTTGCTTCCTGAGGAAAGACAGGGTCATCTTCAATTCGAGCTTCCAGCCAGTGTGTCCAGCAGGTATGCAGCCAGCGGCCCCTGAGCCACCTCTTCCCAAGAGCCTGGAGGGGACAGGCCAAGAGCCCAGCAGTGAGCAGGGCAAGGCAGGGTAGACACCCCTTTCTAGCCTCCCAGGGCAAAGCAGCTCTGGAGGGGGGTTCTATCCCAGATAATCAGAGACTCCTTTTGTTCACAGAGGATCAGAAGGAAAGAGAAGGGCCAAGGTACACATCTTGCATTTCCTGGCCGAAGCCGGAGCACTGGATGCAGGTAAGGATACGTGGGTCTCAGGACTAGCTTTCAGTGACATTCAGCAGGTCACTTAATTTCTGTGAGCTTCAGTTTCTATGTCTGTATCATCTCTATATCTATCACCTCTATCTATTTTTCTATCTATCTGATTAAAAGCCCTTATTGATCTCAAAGGGTTGTTATCAATCAAACAGGAGAATATACAGAAACTGTAAAGCCCTTTACCTGTAAACAGAGTTATGATCACTGTGTATTTGCCTATGGAGAGAGTCCCAGAGAACATTTCAGTGAGATGTGGGATCCTGGGGAAGCCCTCCCCTCTCTAAGCCTCAGTTTCCCTGCCTGCACAGCTGCTCTCTAAGGCTCACCCAGCTCTGAAACGCCAGGCGGTGGATTCCTCCATGGGAAAATGGACAAGCTGACAGGCCCTCTGTGTCTGCAACATTATCCCCTGTCTCAGGGGACACAGGCTCCCCGCCAGTGCGGCTGGTGATTAATACGCCCTTAGTGGGGCTCCTGACCCGCTGTCAGGGACATCAAGGTAAGTGCCCATCGCAGGCTGAGGGCTCCGTCTATGAATAAGTAATAACCGCAGTGAAGTAACGGGATCCGGGGAGGCTGCTTAGGGTGATGGAGCGACAGACGATGTGGCGTCGGGCCCCAGGGAGCAGGGCTGCCGAAAGAGCTGCCGGGAGGGGCAGCAGGAACACGGGTGTGTGCTCGTCCCAGCAACCTTCCGTCTGCCGCCCATGACGACGATAACTCCCTGCCTGGTCCCAGGTGACTCTGCAGAACAGTGGTTCATGTTACAGCTACAAGGGCGGGCTTTAGGGGTACACAGACCCAGGGCCCCTCTGCCTGGCTGAGTCTCAGTTCCCACATGTGCACAATGGACTGTGATTAGGACAGGCAGGAGTGAGGAAGGCCATGAGGTGTTAATGTGCATCAGCGCCTCATGAGCCCCTGCTAGTGCTGGCACGGTTGTCCCCAGCGTGATCACACCCATTTCAGCTTACTGAATCCTTAACTCAAAACTGCCCTGCGGACCAGGCAGGGCGGGAATGCTATGCGTCTTGCTTTGGGCCCAGCTGCCTACTGGGATCTTAGGTGACACGGCTGAGTCAGTCTGTGTCCAGGAGGATCTCACAGGACGGGCTAAGTAAAGAGTGGGTCCTCAAAATAGGCCCCTAAATGAGAACCACAATGAAACATCACTATCCATACACTAGAACAGCGCAAGGGAAAAGCTGACAATACCTTTTGTGTTGGCGAGGATGTGGGTCAGCTGGAACTCTCACACATTGTTGGTGAAAATGTAAAACAGTACAACCTCTTCACAAAACGAGTGACCATCTCTTCTAAGTCTGACAATGTAATTGTCCTTGACCCCAGCAATTCCACCCCTAAGTGTTAGACAAGAGAAATGAAAACACATGTCCACACAAAGATCTTGTACACAAACATATTATCATAGCTTTGCTTGTAATGGCCAAAGCCTATAAACAGCCCAAATGCCCATCGACAGGTGAAGGGATCAATGCACGATAGTGTCTCCATGGGGTGGAATACTGTGAAACTACCGATACATGAAACAACACTGATCCATCTCAAAGATATTATGCCAAGTGACAGAATCCAGGCACAAAAGAGTGTATACAGCACGATGTCAATTATGTGAAATCCTAGAAAAGGGAAATCTAGTCACTAGTAGATCAGAAAGGAGATCAGAGTTTGCTTTCTGGGACCAGGTTAGTGGGGGAGACTGACTGCAAAGGGCAAGGGGGAACCTTCTGGCGTAATAGAAATGTTCTCTATCTTCACGGTGATGGTGGTTATGTGAGCATACACGTTTGTCACAAGTCATAGAACTCTACCTTTCTGTCGGTGCATTTTATTTTATATTAATTTTACTTCCAAAAAGTTGATCAAAAGCCAAACCAAAACAGAACACAAACATCGAAAAACTAAATTACCAACCAGAGTAATCCAAAGAGCTGGCGATCTCCAAAGAGCACATGACCTCAAAGAGTGGCCATCCAGAAGCTCTGACAGGCATCTCATCTGGCATGAGGTTGGTGGCTGGCTTGGAGGGAGGGAGAGGCTGTGCCCTCTCTGAGCTGGCGAAGCCACAGTGCATGGGGCATCAGCTCCTCCCTGAACACTGGTGGAGGCACAGGCCCTCCTCATGGGCCAGTCTCCTGCCCCCTCCTCTCCAGGGGTGCTCCCCCAGCTGAGGATTAGCCAACTCAGGGCTGCCACTAGCCCACACAGCTTCTTACGAAAATTCAAAATTCGGCTGGAGTCTGAGCTTGGCAAGATGATAGTGCCTTTGTGCAAAGAAAAGGGTGTCCCTTCCTCCAAGCAGATACAGCTCCTTCCCACTTGGCGAGCAGAGTGTGGACTGAATTTCAGCCCCCACTTGCCCCATGGGTCCAGGCTTTTGTACATGACTGTGCCTGGAGGTTTCAGGCTGAGCCTCCACCCTGGAAATTGCTCTGTTCCATCTGCCCTGAGCCAGCTTCTGTCTCTCTCTGGGCCTCAGTTTCCCCATTTGTCAAAGAGGACCGAACAGTTGTGAAGAAATGTGAGTTTCTCTCTAGCCCATCGGATGGATGGGTGGATGGATGATGAGATAATCTCTAAATTCTAGTTCTATATTCTCTATGCTCTCTGGGGCAGTGAAAGGAAGAAGGTGAGGTTTGGGACCCACACATCAGCATCTCTGACTTTTCTTTTGCCCCACCCCCACCCCCACTGCCGTCATTCCCAAATATGTCAATCCCCAACTCATGACCATTTGGACTCCAAATGCTGTGGGCAATCCTCCAGCTCAGACCGGCAGAGTTTGGTGTGTGAACGGTGGGAGTTGAAGAAATGAGCCTGCTCCTCCCCCAGCCTGGGCCTCTTCCAGGGGGCGGAGGGCCCTGGCTAAGGAGCATTCCTTTTCTAGGCCCTGATCTATAATGAGATACTGATTATTCTTGCCTCTTGGTCTCTTTCTTGATAAAAGGATGGACAGAGATGAGACAATTAAAAGGCATGTTCCCAGCCGCCCTGGAGAGATTCAATGAATAATAACAGACTTCCAGCTGCAGTCTGGCTTGGGCCTTGGGAACAGCCAGCTCCAAAAGGGCTTACAGGGCCCAGTGGAATGACTTAATTTTCTGGAGAACAATGGCAGAAGGGAGCAGAGGGCTGGCCCTCCCCTTGCCAGGCTGAGTGCTGAGTGTCTCCTACAGGAGGGGCCACTGTTCTCTGGCTCACCTAGCCTGCTGCCCTGTGCCAGCCTGGAAGAGGTGGGGTAGGGGAATGCAGAGAGCAGGGACTCTGAAGTCAGGCTGAGCCAGGCCCCATCCCAGCTTTGGCCCTGCCTGAGCTGTGTGGCCTCGGGTATGAGTCTGAGCCTCTCTGACCCCCTGTTTCTGCATGTGTGAGATGGAGTGAAGGTGAAGTGACCCTCACAGGCCCACCTCACCTGAGCACAGGTGAGATGCTCTGCTCTGTCTGGGAGAAGCCCATTTTGTGCTTCTCAGTGTCACAGGGGTGAAACCAGAGGGGAGAAGTAGTTTGCCCAAAGTCACTGAGCCCTGGAACTTGGGTCCCAGGGCTTCCCAGCTGGAATCTTTGTCGTAGTGCTCTGTCATCCTTGCAGACTCCTTCATGTGCCTTGACCTTAGGGAGCTTTTCTGAGCCCCTAGACTAGGCAAAGTCCCTCTGCCCTGCCCTCTGTGGATGCTGGAGCACATCTCACATGAACTTACAGTGTCCCTTGAACATCTGTGCTCCAGGAGACTGGGCAACCCCAAGGGTATTTTGGAGGTATCCCTGGTGCCTAGTGCAGTGCCTGTGCCTAACAAATGATAAATATATACCAACTGAACTGTTCTTTGCAATGCCCCGACCCCTAGCCTTTCAGCTCCCAAGGTTGGGGTGGGATTTCCCACCATGGAGGGTGGAGCGAAGGAGTGGTTGGAAGTGCCCACAGGCAGGCTGTGGACTTCCAGGTGGCAGTGATCAAGTCCCAGCCCTAATTCTAACCTTGCCTGAACTGGGCTGGTCCCCACCGACCTGCCAGTATACTTACTGGGAAGAGCAAAAATAACTACACTGGAGCCCGTGGCAGCAGGGCGAAGATGGATGGAGAGGCAGGAGAGGGATAAGCTAATTAGGGGAGGTGAGGAATGAGCTGACAGGCAGGTGTTTACTTGGTGAGCGGGAGTCTGGGGGCTGAGGACAAGACTGTGCATCAGTCTCATTTTGGCACATGGCTGGGGCTCCAACTTCCCCTGCCCTGGGCTAGGGGAGCATCTTCCCAAGACCCCTGTCACTTGGGGGAATTGGACAGGGAACGATGCCTTCTCCCACAGAGGCCAAGCATCCCAGGACTCATCCCCCATCAACTCCTACCTCTTTCTTCCTCACCCCTTTGTCATCTCTTGGGCCCAGGCCTTCAGCGTTGAGGGAAGAGCCCTGTTTTGAGTGTCCAGAGTCCTTGGTTTCAGCCCTCTGTCAGGCTTCAGTTAGCATAGCACTTGATAGCTTACTGAGATCTTGCAAACAAAACCACATCAGACCCTGTTATGCATTAGGCAGATCAGAGACAATGACCTCCATTTCAGAGACAGGAAAAGTTGAGGTCCAGGCAGGGAAGGCAGCACGTGATGGGGCTGGGTTACAAGCTTGGGTCATCTGACCCCCAGGCTAGTGCCATTTACCCACCTGAGCTTTGCTGCCACATTGCTGGCCCTCCTTGGGGCCTCAGTTTCCCTATTTGAGCAAAAAAAGGGTTTCCTGATGAAGCATCAGCTCCCCTCGCCCTGCCTGTCACCAGCTCCTCAAAGATGTGGCCCAGAAGAGCCATGGCTGTCAAGAATGGCAGGGCCACAGCCATGGCCCTGGATGAATATCAGAGTGTGGGCAAAGGCAGTGCTGTGGGACTGCCAAACAATGTCCCGCTGTGGGAGAGGGCAGCCAAGATCCGGTGAGTGGGTGGGGGTGATGGTGGTGGACAGAAGATCCTGGGCCCTTGGCTCACAGGAGCCAGAGGGCCCTCCAGCCCCCTCCTGGCTTGATGGTTTTCTCCTGATGGAGTGAGAGCACAAAGAGAAACCTTCCTTCTCATCTCCCTTCTTGACCCTTTCCAGGCAGGGTGGGGACAGTCTGGCGGTTTGAGTAGATGAATGTGATCTGGCTGTGACAGGTGCTCAATCCAGGGCTGCTGGGGAAGATGTGAGGATGCCTCTGCAAGGTGGGACCCACAGCTGGGGACACAGGATGGCCACCGCACAGGCCTGTGGGAGACTCAGCCTGTGGGCTGGAGCCTGTCCTGCAAAGACTGCCCTCCCCTGCGCTCACTGCCCTGCTTGTCTCCTATCTCCATCTTTCAGACTCAAGGATCCAGGAATGCCCTCAGGAAAGTGTTGGAGGTGACTGGCACCAGCTGAGTGGTCCAGCCCATGGGGAGAGTGTTCAGAACAATCAGACTGTAGGAGAATCCAGGAAGAGAGGGAAAGGGGTGCAGGGGAAGAGAGGGAGAGATGGAAAAATTACTGTTTGGGGAATAGCAGAAGGTGCTACTCACACCTGGAGAAACCTCCCCCGTGTGGAAACTGGCCTTGTGGGCAACTCAGGGTCCCTCTTTCTGGGAATATGCTGCCTTACCCTCAGCTTTATGACACTAGGTCTCTTTCTCCATGACCTTTCCATTAAAGAAATTTTACCTCTTTAGCAGTGACTGTTGGTGACTTTCTGTCACTGACCATATCATCATGGCCCCACAGTGTTAACCTGTCTGAACACAGTTGTCTAGGATGCTGATGTGGAAATAGAGGCAGCTTTGAGGCTGGGCACACCCAGAAGTGGTGTTGCCTAGAGCTGGGACCTCTTCCTTCCCCTCCCCAACCGCTTCACCTGAGTAACTCCTACCCATCCTTCAGCAGGTGACTGAGTGTCACCTCCTCAGGAAAGCCCTCCCTGATGTCCCAGACTAGGGGAATCTTGAATATTGTCTGCCCTCAGAACATCATGTAGTTCTCCTTCCTATCATTAATCCCAGGTGTAATTTTATATTTATTTGTATGATTATTTGATTAATGTCTACCTTTCCCTGAAAGACTATAATCTCCGTGAGGGTATGGCTGGGGCCATTTTCATCCAATACTGCATCCTCAGAGCCTTCACACAGGGCCTGGCACATGAGCTTTGATAAGTATCTATCTATTTATTTACTTATTTTTATTGAAGTATCATCCGTTACAATGTGTCAATTTCTGTGTACAGCACAATGTTGCAGTCATGCATATACATACATATTTGATAAATATCTACTGAATGCATATATGAATGAATGAAGGAACAACATACAGTCAAGGTCACTGAGATCTCCCTGGACTTTGCTGGTGCTTTGGGAGTTCGGGCTGGCAAGAGTAGGGTTCATGTTGGCTAGTAAAGAGCTCCCCCTAAAGTGGAAACCAAACCAGTCGGCAGGGGCTGGGACTTCAACTAAGGTGGAACTGGTGAGTCGAGGAGGGATGCCTCTGGCGTACCATTTAGTCACCACCACCTTCCCACCTCCTCCTCTCCAGGAAATACATCTATTCTAGTCCCCTGGGTCCCAGGCTTCTCTAAGCCAGGCTTCTAGCCCTGGTTCTATCCCTAAAATTAGTAATCCCCCTGGAGTGGCTAAGGAGATTCTCATCCACAGGACGAGTCATCTGGCCCCCTGGGTTTTGGGGGCCCTGCTGTGACCATTACTACTGTGAAACACAAAGATCCATACACTCAGGGCTCATTCCCATAGGTCCATCTGTAGCCTTTTCCCCAGACTTCCTGGTACCCAGTCATCCAATCTTGCACCTTTTGTGACCTTGATGAATGGCTAAGCTATTTTCTGCTGCACAGGAGTCTATGTATATGTGTATCAGCCTGTCTCCCTCCCACAGGGTGGGTGGCCACATGCACCAAATGCAAATCTGCCCACGGGAGGATTTGCCCTCAGCACTGTCCTTTAGGCCCCCTGAGTGGGACTGTAGTACAGGGCTAGCACTGACGTACTGCATTGATTTGAGTTTTTTCTTGCTTTTTCAGTTGGTCTTAGAGATTGCCATATGCAAACCTGAGGCTGAGTTGTAGGAGTTGCATTTTTGATGCAAAGGAAGTTTGGGCCACCCTGTGATGAAACTGCCTTGTGCATCTTAGTACGTGCGATGTTCCTGCAAGTCAGAGGTATTCACCACCTCACTGCCCAGCAGTGAGCACCTTGTGGCTGTCTGCCCGATGAGCCACCCAGTTCCAGGTGCCTCCCTCAGGGTCGACTGACCTTCTAAGTCAGTCTGACATTTAGCCTGGATTCGCCTGGAAACAGAACCTGGAAAAAGTCTTGCTAAAACGTGGTTTGGGGGAAGATGGTCCCAGGGGAAACAGAGCTAATAAGTGGTATGTTATCATATTGGCAACTGCTATAGATAATTGGGATCCCATCTGAGAAGCCTTCTGAAATGGTTCAGAACTGTCCCAGAGTGCAGTAAACACAGACAATATTTATCCATCAGCTCCAAACTCCCAGTGGTCACGGGTTGTCCTTCATGTGTTAACTGCCCCCTAAACACACACACACACTTCTGGTTGCACATGCAGGAGTGCCACGTGGATTCCTGCAGGTGTCCCATGCCATGGTGAGTGGGCGTTACTCACACTAGGAGTCATTGAAGGTTGCACCTGAGGGAAGCTGGTAAAACCTGTGTAGAGTGGATCACGCCAGCAGTGGCTAGAGCGAGAGGTGTGGCTGAGTGAATCGAGGTGGGTACACAGGTACCTACTTCAAGGTGTGGCGTAGGACTCAAACTAGATATTTTCAGTGCAGGCAAAGGTTGGGGGTGGGTGCTGCCAATCAACCTTAGCCTGCAACCCCACACTTTCCTGGTACTATCCACCCCTGTGGCCATGACACCTCTGTGCAAAGAAGCCCCAAGAGTTACTCAGAGGTTGAGGGGAGGGTAGCCAGAGGCTGAACAGAGGGTGTGCGCTCGCCCTGGGGTAGGCATGAGGGGGTGACAGTGAAGCCTATGTGGAGGGACCTATGTCTGCCTTTGAAAAATCGTCCTCTTGTACCTGTCTTACTGCAATGAATGGAGCCTAGTCAGGAGCCACTAGTGAAGCCTGCATACATCAGCCATGAGGCCAGAAGATGCCCAGAAAGGCTTTCCCGTCTGCCAAAGCAGGCATGTCCCATTGGTATAATTAACCTGCACTAATGGAGCAAGCACACAGCTTACTATGAGGTGGGCTCTCAGGACTGCATGACCCAAGGGGGATGTCTGGGCTGTTCCCTGCTCTCCCAGCAACAGCATTCCCCTGATTCATGGCCCCTCCCTGGTCTGGGCCACATTGGGAGTTCCTGATGGGGATGGGCAGCAGAAAGGATTATGGGGCATCTTGGGTGTGGTCCAGAAAGCCGATAGCACCCCCTTCCTCAACTCTGATGAACCACTGGATGGGAAATTCTTTCTCATTCTAGTTTAAATGCGCCCATGGCATCTCTGGTCCAGAACCCAGAGAATCTGATTTTTGTTCCAAGGTTTCAGGGTAGAATGAGTCTCAGCCCCACATCCTGCCCTTCTGACCCTCTGGGAGAATGAGGGCACTGGGGGCAGAGTGTGGCTCCTGGAGGACCCCAATAAAGGCCAGCCCTCCCAGACATCAAGAACCAGCCACTCACTCAACTACTCAGGCTTCTTCGAGCAAGGACCTTGGAGATGAGAGACTTGGGTACACATCTGGGTTCTGAGTGGCCCTGATCATGTTCCTGAACCTCTCAGACTCTCCATCTTCTCAGCTGTGAACGAGGATGAACACATTTGTCTCATAGGGTCATCACCAGAAGGAGAGCTCTGGTATGAACAGTGCCAGGCATTTGATAAATGATGGTTATTACCATGATAACAGGATGGAGATAGTAGATGGGGCTATCCTGCTGTCCAGAGAATGATGTCCAAGGCCCACAGCTGAGAAGAGAGGTCAGAAAGGCCCCACATCCTGAGGCCAAAGAACCTGCAGCAGGGCCCCAGCTCCCAAAGGGCCATCCGCAACATACCCGGGCAGCAGACCCACCCGCCGCCACCACCAGCGATGTCAGAGGAGACTGGGATCCAGAAAGAAGGGAAGTGTTTCTGCCCCTGGATGCCAAAGATGAAGAAGACAAGACTAGCACTGAATTAAGTGGGAGCCTGCAGGTTTTAAATGAACAGAACTGGCGTTTAAGGAACAGGACTGTGACTATTTAATAATCAAGTCTGGAGGATGTGGTTAATGGGGTTTGCTACTCCCGGGTGGGGGTGTTAACAGAGCAGTCAGTTATTGGGGAAAAAAAATTAAACCATTTCATGTTCATATCCCCATGAGCTGAGACTACTCACTAAACATTGTTATCATCATTTTATTAATTAATGAATCAGTATATTCACCGAGTACCTGCTAGGGACCATCCCTGTATGAAGTGGCCTGAGAATGCATCGTCAGGGAACTTAGCCTGGGTACCTCCAAGCTCCCTGTCTACCTGGGGAGAGGATCTGGCCATGTGCCTCAGATATAGGCCACATAGTCTGGGTACCCAAGTGCCCTAGAGAGTGACGAGCAAGGACCCCTCCCAGAGTGGCTTCCTGTGGCACTAAAGGCCAGAGACCCATCTGAAGAGTCAAGAGGGTGGAGAAGGGCCAGATCTTCAGCCACTTCCAGCTTGGCAGTGGGAGGTGCAGCCAAGCTTGGCTGGTCCCCAGATCTCCATGGTCCCTGGTTCAATCATTTGGGTGAAGCTGCTCATAGCATTGCATTCCGCTCCAGGTTTTAGTCCTGCCTTCCTCTCTTTCTCAGCCTCCGGAAGTAAGATGGTAGGTGGACATCCCTCTAAATTCAGGGAAGCCAGGGTCTATCTCTGGTCTCCTCCCTACTCCTGCCTCACAGCCCCTCTAGAACAGGGCCATCCCTTCATCTCTAGCCACTGCCAGCTGACCATCACTCCCTGCTAATGTCGATGGTTGTCGGGTGGTTTAATTCATAACAAGGCACTTACCTTCCTGCAGAAAAACGGTCTCTGGGAGCTATTCTTGGTGTAAATTGACCTCAACTCCAGTTCTACCTGTACTACTGACTGGTTCCATGACCTTGGCGAGTCACTTTGTCACTGGGCCTCAGTTTCCCCATCTGGCTCATGAGATTAAACTCGGTAACCTCTAAATTTCTTTCCAGAGTTGAGCTGGTCCCACCCAAGTCCCCTCGACAACAAACAGCAGTGACAATTCTCTCCGTTCTTTACAAGATCAGCTTCATCAGAGGACAGGGACTTATAACTGTCTTGTACATGACACGCCAGAGTCCTGAAGACTAGAACAGTGCCTGGCACATACCTGTCACTGGAGAGATATTTGTCGAGTGAATGGACAACTCAGCAACAGCTACTATTCACTAAGGGGATGTTATGAGCCAGAGGCCAGGCTAAAGGTTCTACCTGTACAATCTGGGTGAGGACTCGGGGGGGCCCTGCTGGGAGCCCTGACCTCCCTCCCTCCTGCCTCTCAGCACCCCTAACCTAATGAGCCCCAGGGGAGACTGTGAAAGGCCCGGGGTCACTTCCTCTAGAGTTTGGAGAGTCCTGTAGCTGAAGTGTCCTTCCTAAGTCAGCAAGAAACCTTCTCGGTCTCCCTTCAATTTCATTTTTCTTTTTCAGTGTTCAGAGAAAGGGAAAAGAACCACTTTATCAGATATGAGATACCCCAAATCTTATTACATTCTCCCAAGAAGACTGTAACAAAGTCATAAGGCAGATGACAAACTGGGGAAAAGATCTGCAACATATATGCCAAACGAAGGGTTAACAGTCTTACTACAAAGAGCTCTTCAGAGTATTGGGAATAAACAAACCCAGAATTCAAAAATTCAAATGGTCAATAGACTAGAAGAAATTTTTAAAAAATCATCAGCTCCACTAATAATCCAAGAAATGCAAATTCAAAAAAAATAAGAAGATGAAATGTATCACCTAGCAAACTGGCAGAATCTCTAAACCCAATGCTGGTTGGATGTCACAAAAAGAGTAGTAATATGATGAGACATTGTGGGTATGAGTGAAAACTGGCTCATTCTTCTGGAGGGCCATTGAACAGGAAGATCTGAAAATCTTTAAAATGTGCACACTTTTAAACTCAGTGATCCTATTCCTAAGTATTTACCCAAGGAGATGTCTTAAGGATGCTTATGTAAATATCGATGAAGGATTATTAATAGATGCCTGATTGTCTGACGATAAAAGCTTAGTCACATGAAGCGTGGTACCTCTCTACGCTGGAACACCATGACCCATGAAGAAAGACGTACAGACGTGTTCACATCTTCAGGCCTTCTTTAAGAAGACTCAAGAAACTGGGAGCAATGGAGGGCCCCTTTGAAAGAGAATGAGGTTTGGTGTGACAGGTATGGGGGGGGTGGATTTAGTTTTCATTCAATCCTCTTTTGTATTGTTGGAATTACTTATCCTGTGCATGTATTAACCATTAAAAATAAAAATCAATTAAAATTTAAAAGACAAGTTGCAGAAATATATTTTTTTCAGGAATTAAAATGGACTTTGAATGGCTATCCACCAAAATAACCATGGCAATTGCTGGGAAGGGAAATCCCACCCTTTCCCATGCTTTGGCCCTTCCTCCCGGTCCCTTTCACCTCTCACATCCCGTAAGGGAAGAAGAGTTTCTGCTAGAAATGGTTAAAGCCCAGGATTTGGGGGTGAGTGCAGGGCACCTTCACGAGAGGACAAGCTCATTGCACTGAAAAACCACAAGCGTGTGAATCTTCCTCCGTTCTTTTTCCTCTACTCTTGCCCTGGTCACAGAAAGTGGGCTGGTCCTCCTGCCCTGAGGAGGCAGCCATCTCAGACTTGACGAGGAAGAAGCAGAAATCCCCTCCAAGTCTTCCAGGCCTAGGTTTTTCATCCAAACTCTTACCAGAGTCCCACATCTATTAGTATATTTATAAATAGAGTTGCATTCGGATTCCCATCCAGCTGTTGTTTCTCAGACATGACTTTCCTGTTCAGGAACTCTGCGTGGGGTGGGGTGGGCGTGGGGTGGGGTGGGCTTGGGGACCTGGGAATTTCTGCAAATCTGGCTAAATCTAGCATCACGATAGACCAGAAACTTCACTTGGATCTCAGAACAATTCTCTTTGGGTAGTGGGACTGTAGGATATTTTAATTTTCATGTTTATGCTAATCTGTCTTTTCTAATCTTTCCATTATTTAGTCATTTTAAAATAATTTTCCAAAAAAAAAAAAGGGAAAAAAATTCCCTCTTGGACAGCCTTACTGAAGACAGGGCCTTGGCAATGTTTTTTATGAGATAGACACCTGCCCCCACAACTTTCTTTTTAATCAGGTCATCGAATTCTCCTAAGAAGTCTTTTGTGGACATCAAATTGCCTCTGTGCTTGCAGGGGATTAGGAAATGCCAGTTTTGATCCCAGGGGATTGGTTTTTGGAAGAACCATGACTTCTGAAGTGCAGAGGGGCTGTGAGAGAGAGCATTCGAGTCAACACATATTAATGCCTGACATTTGTACAGCATCCTGTGATTTACAGAGAGCGTCCACATCCATTATCCCCTTTGATCCTCCCAGAAACCCTGGGAGAGGCAGGACTTCCTCTGGGAATGGGAAAGGAATTATGAGTAGTCCCATTTGACTCATGGGGAAACTGAGGCACAAGGAGGTTAATTGCCCAAGGTAGTAGAGCCAGACTGTAAGTGCAAGTCGTCCAGCTCAGCATCCTACACCCTTATGCTAGATTTTCTCCCAAGTTTGAACCTCAGTTTCCCCATCTGACAAGTGGGGAAAAACAGTACGTACTGCCCTAGGTACCTAGGGTCATAGTGAGGATTAACTGAGTTAATACATGATGTGCCTTAAGACTGTGTCTAGCATATAGTAAGTGTTGAATAAATTAACCATTATGAAAGGTGGCAGGTAACAAGTCTGTGTCACACCAAGTCCTAGGTTCGCTTTACCAATCTGACTCCTGCCCATTTGCTGAGAGCCTCCTCTATACATGGCTCTTGAAGGGAGAGAATTTAACAAGATAGAGGGGCTGCCTGCATAGGGGTTTTCCCTTTAGCAAGACAGACAGGGATACACTCAAGCCCAGTAATAAGGCACAACCATGGCTTTGAGATCTCAGGGAAGGTGGCTTTATTCTTCGTCCGGGAGAATGTTCTAGGAAGGCTTCCTAGAGGAGGCCCTGGGGCTCCTGGCTGACATGGTCTTGCAGGATGAGGACTGGGTTCCAAACTAGGATGTGCAGAGTGGCCTGACAGAGATGGTCCGTTCCTGGCTATGGTAAGGATGGCGCAAAGCAGGAAGCAAACATGGCTTGGGAGAGGCTGCTTCCTGGGGCGGCTTCCCAGTTGCAAATCAGGCAACCAGGCTGGGTGTAGTGACAAAGTGTCTTTGGGGTCAGAAAGAGAGAACAGGAAAGGCATAAACAGCCTCTTCCTGCCCCCTCCCACTCCAACTTCTGCCTGCCCAACAAGCTTTCCAAAGTCAAAGCTCGAGTTTGGGGGCCAGAGTCTGTGGGTGAAACCTCTCAGTGCAGGGAAAGAACAATGGTGGAGTCTACCCTCTCCTTCCTATGCCCTCCTCACCCCATTGCTGCCAGCCTCAGCACAGACACTCCATGCCATCACTCCTTAGGCCTGGCCCTCAGAAAAGGCTCCAAAGAGCTGGATGCCACTCAAGGCAGGGTGCCCACACCCTTTGTAAGTTGACTGCTGAGGAGTCTTTAGATCCAGGAAGACATAGAAGCTACCCTGAATCACCCCAGCTCTGCGTCGCTGCTCCTCTGTGATCTGCATGCAGCTCGTGACCTTGAGGAGGTTAGCCAACCTCACCTGCAGGATGTATGGGAAGGACCCACTTCACTCCTGTTATGAGTACCCCCTGTCTGTCTTAAAACTGTCCTGGTTTGGATGATCAAGTATACGGTCTTCCTGTGTTATCCTGGAAACAGAACTAGTCATGCTATAGTCCTTCGTTGGGGATCCAACAAGACAATTCGTGGGGAAGTGCTTTGTCAAACTATGAGACGTTCTGTCATGGAAGGAATTAAAGATCAGTATTTTAAAAAATCATTGTCAGAACTTTTAAAGAGGACTATTAATATGATGATCACTAAGGATCCTTTGGCTTTCTAATTCTGCTGGCATTTTTTCTTAACAAGAATATTCTATGCTCTTAGTTCAGTCCTACTGGCAACTTCTTAATACTTCAGGCAAAATTAGCCAAAGTGCCCTAGAAGCAAAGGGGCCCACCACGTGCCTGTCATCTTGCCACAACTGCATGTTTCTTGATGGCCTTGCAGACAAATTCCCAAACCTACTAGCATGCAGAATGTTAAAGGTCCAGTTCCCCTCACCAGGACTTCCTGCTGGAGCCAGCTCACTCAACTGTTAAATTTTCAGAAATTTTGAGAGCCAACTGACATTGGGTTGATAGTGGGAAATGGGCCATGATGAGATATTTACACCATGGAAATTGGCAAATACTGCAAAGCAGGGCTTCTTCTTTTTCTCTTTTCTTTTTTCTTTTTCTTCTTCTCACCAGCCCCCTCCCTCGGAGAGCCAGTTGTTAACTGGTTTGCAGCACACCACTGCTGAAGGATCGCAAAATTTAGCAATCAGGGATGAGAGGCCAAGAAGGTCCCATTGTAATCCCAAGGGTAACACATGTGCTGCCTAACTTCATTTCCTCTCCTGATTTCTTTCCAGCCCTGGACCGGTGAGGCCAGGGAGATCCCTGGTTGCTGAAGCCGGGGGAAGGAGATGGTAGTTTGATGTAAACATGATGTCTACCTGCAGATTGGGAACTCTCCAGGGCTCAGAGGTCTGAATTATTGGGCCAGGTGTCCAGGGCACCCCGTGTCTGGATCGCTGCCCTTTCCCTCAGCTCTCCTGTCTGCCCATGTGTCCTCACTGTGAGATTTGCAACGTGTGTCTGCAGATGCAGCCCCTCAAACAAATGAGCCCAGGTGTGGATGCTAGGGCATTTCCTTCTCGTACGCAAAGCCCAGGAAGCCACAGTTGCAGCTCACAACCCCATTACTGCCCCACCAGGGCCCAACCCTGGAGAGGAGAAGCACTGGGTGGAGGGTGAGGACACCCTGGCTCTGATCCCATTTCTGCCAGTGCCAAGGCTTCACCCTCTCTGGGCCTGTGTCTGCCCTTCTGTAAAACAAGAGGAGTGAGGAGACACTTTTACTCTCAGCAGTCGCCCTGGGAAGTCCTCTGGGAGACAACACTGTACTTAGTCAGAAAAAAACATGTTGGTCTGCCCCTTGGTGTGAGGAATGAGACCCCAAGGAACAGGTTAATGGCACAAACTGTGGTCATGGAACTGCCTTCCCACAGAGCCTGGGTCCTGTCCGTGAGTCCCCCTACCGCCGTATGTTGTGCCTGTTGGTGGAGCTGAGTTTGGGGAGTTGGGGGAGAGCTTGTTTGAGGCTAAGAGCTATCTATAATTAGGGGTGGGAATTGTCAGGTCCTGTAAATGCAAGGGGGTGAGGCAGGCTTGTGATGAGGAAGCTCAAGGGGCTGGCCCTGGGTGAGGAGGTAAAAACCAACCAGGGGGCCCAGTGTTGCTAAGACATAGGCAGGGCTCTGGGGAGAGAAGACTTAGCTGATGCAGCTTTTCTTTTAAATTTCTATTGACATGTAACATATGAAGGGAAAACACACAAATCACACGGTTATAGCTTGGTAGGTCTTCACACAGTGATGACACTGTAGAGCACGTTCCGGATGGATACAGAACAAGCACCCAGCAGCCCCTCTGGCCTCTCCCAGTTAATGCCCTGCCCATTGAGTAACCAAGGCCCTGACTTCAGCACCAGACTGTTTTTATTTTTTTAATTTAAAAAAATTTTTCCTATTGAAGTATAGTTGACTTACAATGTTGTGTTATTTTCTGGTGTACAGCAAAGTGATTCCATTATATAGTTACATATATTGTTTTTCATATCCTTTTCCATTACAGTTTATTACAAGATATTGAATATAGTTCCCTGTGCTATACAGTAGGACCTTATTGGTTATATATTTGTATACAGTAGTTTGTAACTGGTAATCCTAAACTCCTAATTTATACCTCTCTTCTTCCCTCCCTTTCCCTTTTGGTAACCATAAGTTTTCTATGTCTGTGAGTCTGTTTCTGTTCTGTAAATAAGTTCATTTGTACCATATTTTAGATTCCATATATAAATTATATCACATGACATTTGTCTTTCTGTCTGATTTAACTTCATTTAGTATGGTAATCTCAAGGTCCATCTACGTTGCTGCAAATGACATTATTTCATTCTTTCTTATGGCTCAGTAGTATTCCATTCTGTGTGTGTGTGTGTATCACAACTTCTTTTTCTAATCATCTGTCAGTGGACATTTAGGATGCTTCCATGTCTTGGCCGTTGTAAATAGTGCTGTTATTAACATTGGGGTGCATATATCTTTTTTAATTGTTTTCTCTGGATATAGTGTTTTCTCTGGATATACTCCCAGGAGTGGGATTGCTAGATCATATGGTAACTCTATTTTTAGTTTTTTCAAGGAATCTCCAGACTGTTTTCTATAGTGGCTGCACTAACTTGCATTCCCACCAGCAGTGTAGGAACCTTCCCTTTTATCCACACGCTCTCCAGCATTTATTGTTTGTGGATTTTTTGATGATGGCCATTCTGACTGGTGTGAGGTGATACCTCATTGTAGTTTTGATTTGCATTTCTCTGGTAATTAGTGATATTGAGCATCTTTTCATGTACCTATTGGCCATCTGTATATATTCTTTGGAGAAATGCCTATTTAGGTCTTTTGCCTATTTCTTGATTGGGTTGTTTGTTTTTTTGTTATTGAGTTGTATGAGCTGTTTGTGTATTTTGGAAATTAAGCCCTTGTCAGTCACATTACTTGCAAGTATTTTTCTCCTGGTCCGTAGGTTGTCTTTTTGTTGTGTTCGTGGTTTCCTTTGCTGTGCAAAATCTTGTAAGTTTGATTAGGCCCCATTTGTTTATTTTTGCTTTTATTTCTATTGCTTTGGGAGACTGACCTGAGAAAACATTGCTGCAATTTATGTCAGAGAATGTTTTGCATCTATTCTCTTCTAGGGGATTTAAGGTGTCTTGTCTTATGTTTGTCTTTAAGGCATTTTGAGTTTATTTTTGTGTATGGTGTGAGGGAGTGTTCTAACTTCATTGATTTCCATGCAGCTGTCCAGATTTCCCTAGCACCAGATTGTTTTTGCCTGTTTGCACCATCACATAAGTGATCCTACAATGTGCTCTTATGTCTGGCTTCTTTCAGCCCCCGTTTTGTTGGAGAGATTCAGCCATGTTGTTGCATGTAGCTGCAGGTTTTTCATCATCACGGCTGTGGAGCATTCCATGAGAAGGACAGTCCACAGTTCATTTACCTATTTTACTTGGAAGGACATTTGGGTAGTTTCCATTTTTGACTGCTATGTATAGTGCTGCTCTGAACAGTCTTTGGTTGAACATGTGTACACATTTCTGTTGGGTATAAATCCAGGAGTAGAATCACTGAATCAGAGCATGCCTGTGTTCAGCTTCAGTAGATATTGCAGAATAGTTTTCTAACGTAGTTGTTCAAGTTCATGCTCCATCATTTGGGAGGGAGAGACCCATCTGCTCTACATTCCAACCCACACAGGTGCCTGTCCCTTTGATTAGAGTTGTGCTGGTGGGTCCAGGGAACGCCTGCTCCACAACATCTCCAGGGAAGTCCACGTTGCTCACAGATGCAAAACTTGGACAAGGGATTTGGCAGGGGGTTGGGGGGAGTGTCAAAGGGATGCCAAGATGAGCCCTAAATGGGCCACTGAGGGAAGACAGAGGCTGTTCTCTTGAAGGCAGAAGAGGGAGGTGACCTCTGCAATCCAGAAGGGAGCTGGTTCCATGAACTCCACCACCACCACCACCACCACCACCACTCTCAAAGGGCCCAGGACTTCCTGCCCAGCTCACAGACTGGCTCTCAGGAAACTATCCCCTGTCCCTCTTACCTCCTACCCAGTCTATAAGCTATCCTCATCTCTGTATCTCCTGCCCCCTTCTCATTACCATCAACCCCTGCAAGCCCAACACCAAGCCTAGAGTAAGAAGCAGCAGTAGCCAACCTCGGTGTGTAATCTGAAAGTTCAACCGGACCTCAGGTTACATTAATAGAGGCATGATGCACCAAGCAGGGAGGGGATAGACCCATTCTCCTCCTCTTGAGTTCAAGTCTGGTCTCCTCTCTGCCTGGCAGGTACACAGACCCCAGAAGACATCTGTGCTGAAGTGTCCAGGGGGAGGAAGGACTCAGGCCACTCAAACAGTTGGCAAACATTTCCTGAGCACCTTGTACTCACAAGGTACAGGCCCTGTTCTAGGTACTGGGGGTAGGGGGTGGTGGACACCTCTGAAAGGACCAGGGTCATGTCCTCATGGCATGGCGACCTAGATCCTGTTGGTGGAGGTGGTGAAATATGATCAAATTCAGGATGTGTTTTGAAAGTTGGAAGACAAGACTTGATGATGGTTTGGATGGGCTCAACCAGCAAGCCTTTGAGCCTCCAGCAGACGTGGGTGATAACCCCACCCCACATGAAAGGCTGTCACAGAGTAGAAAGGGAAGGAGAACAAGAGAACAAGCTCTGTGGGCTTTGGCGATGAGGGAAGGAGACTGACATGTGCTGAGCGTTGACTGTTTGCCAAGCGTGTGCCAATTTACACTAGCAGCCACCAGCCCATGCGGCTACTGAGCACTTGATTGAAATGTGCTAAGTACGTGTAAATTACACACCAGACTTTGAAGACTTAGTATGAAAAAAGCATGTAAAATATCTCAATGCTTCTTTATATTGATTACATTTAAAGTATTATTTGGATCTATTGGAGGAAATGCATTTTTCAATTAATTTCACCTATTTCTTTTTACTTGTTTAATGTGGCCACTAGAAAATATAAAATTATATATGTGGCTCACATTGGAGGTACACATTATATTCCCACTAGCCAGTACTGGACTGGAGGCTGTACGTCCATATCACATCTATGCCTCACAGCATCGTATAAGACTGACCACCTCTGCCCATTCCAGATGGAAAGGATGCAGTTCAGGGAAGTCAAGCACCTTGGCCAAAGTCCCAAAGTCCATGCTCTTTCCTAAACCATGTGATACTGCCTTAAGAGGTAGTGGCTTTTTGTATACCAGAGATATAAGTCCAGCACAGCTTAGAGGGGGCAAAATTGGGGTAGTTGACCTTGAAGATGGCATCCATCCCTGAGACTGTGCTTTGGGAGGCAGTGGAGGAGGGTGGGGACACTTCTCCCCTTTCCTATCATCCCTCAAGGGCCTCCTGACTCCAGGGCTCCTATCCCTCCTTCCAATCCACTGGACTGCCCCCACCCTCTCCGCACTACCAATCTCTAACATAATTTATGGGAGCCATCAAAGTTAATTAATGCTGTAGTTACAGAGCCATCCCAATGTAATTATTGTGTAATTGGATTATAACTTAGGTAATTTCCCACAAAGCGTCTATTGCTTATGCAAGAAAGCCAGGGATTTTCACCCAGTGATTGATGGGGGTGTTAGGACCAGATGGGGAGACTGGGAGACTATGTGAGGTTGGGGGATGCCACCATGAGGAAGGCACAGCCTGTGGGCCTCGGATCCCGCCCGAGCCTGGAGGTGAGAAAGGCAGGTCTCTGAGGACCATTCCTGCCCTCTGAGCCTCTGGCCTTCCATCTGCACAACTGGCTTGGGCCAACCCACAGTCTCCTCCCCACTGCTGGATGCTTCTGCCTCCACCTGGCAACTAATTTCCAGCATTAGTGCCACCCAGCACCATTGTGAGCTCTCTGTTCATTCAGTCTGAACTGCCTAAGTCACCTGGCCTACCCTAGCCACACTCTGGCCTGCTCCATGAGCAGGGGTGGCAAATTTCATATCGCAGGCGTCTGCTCCCCAGCCTCCAGGCCACGGTGGACCGGACAGCCAGTTAGCAATGGGAAGAAAAGCAGTCAGTCAGCCATGGAGAAAAGCAAGCACAGGGTGGGTGCCACCAGGTCACAGCCCTCAAACCCCTGCTGAGAGGGACGAGATAACTGGGGCCCTCCACTGCCTGGGACCCCAATAGCCTTCTAGACTGGGGTGAGGGCAGCTTCACTGTACTTAACGGCCAAGATCTTTAAGCACAGCAAGGCCAGCCTTCATGACCTGACTCATGTGGCCACTTCAGTCCTTGTCGCCTGACCCTACCAAAACTCTTTGGAGGCTCAGTTTACTTATCTGTTCCGAGGGAATCATAACGGCATTATGTCTTCAAGTTTGTGGTTGAGGGCAACAGAACCAACTCCAGAAAACTTATGCCAAACAGGATTTCCTAGAAGGCTACCAGGGGACTTAAAGAGTATCAACAGGAGGACAGAGGCCAGGCTTGGGGATAGATTTCCAAGAGATACAAGAAACAGGACTGCAAACAGCAATGACCTCACTGGCTAGTGTCCACTCACCCCCTAAAATGTCAGAGATGGTGGGAGAGAGAAGGATGAGTCCATGCTCCCCGCCGGCCCCTCTACACAGGTGGGAACTCCCTGCGCTGCTGCTCCGGCGGCTTCTCTCTGCAGGGGTGTGACCCCTCCTCCCCCTTCCCCCTCAGGCCACTGTGAAAACAGCTCCCTCTGTTGATAGCCAGGTATTATATAGGCCTTGTCGGCTTTCCTTAACCCATGCACAGATAAACCGTGCCCACTAAACTCTCCTCAGATAGCCCCTAGGCATGTGCCATCTGTTTCCTGCTGGAACCCCATTCACAGAGGCTCCCCACCACTGCCATGATGACTCACCCCCCTACTCCTCCATCCTAGCTTCACCCACGGGAGATCCAAAGTGGGGAGGGTGTCCCATTGGTCAGCTTGGATCTCAGCTCCCCTCCTGACTGTCCCTATCTAGGGTGGGGAGAGGAAAGATTGATCCTCTCAGTGTCTGACAGTGAGTGCCTGCAATGGCCCCTCCTCCAAGACTTGACACAAAAGCGGCTACCGGGAAGGGAGGATGATTATAAGCACTAAGCATGCTTCCTCTTATTCTTTGCAAATGTAAAATAGTGCACACAGAATGCTCAGCCAGGTGCCTGGGGCACAGTAGGCAATCACAGTAAGGATAGCTAGTGTTACTGAGCTTCTTTTTGTGGAATCTTGGCCTCCCTCGTGGCCACATATATCCTCAAATGGACATCGTTCCTTAAGGTAGCTGAAGTGAGTCTGCCTCTTGTCCCTGGGATCCTGGCTATGCTAGGAGGCAGGCTTATCTTACAAGACTCTTCTCACTGCACTGTGACCTGGAGGACAAACAGGAATTTGGGGAACAGTCCAAGTTTGCCCACCCTGAATGTGTGTCTTTCTCCAGTATCTGCTTTCTACCGTGTGCCCATTCTGTGCACGCAGGTGGGTTCAAAAAGTGTCCTGTCCTCCAGGCATCCTTGTTGCCAGCTGTTCATAACTGAGCCAGCTGAAGCCTGCTGACAGTCAGGGCTAGAGATGCTTAGAGAAGGGAGCATTCCCTGTGGGCTTTCTGGAGGAGGCTGAGATTTGAAAGGGGATGGGAGGTAAGTGGGCCAAAAGGAGTCCACTTGCCGTTCTGATCCACCAGCCGTTCCCTGTGACCAGGGGGATTCCCTATGGGTTCTACAAGCATATTCTGGGAGGAGCCCCTGGGGTGCTGGCTGGGTGAGGGGCCACCAGAGGCTGGACACAGGCTTGGCCAGGACTCTCTGTCCCACAGGCTGGAGTCTAATAGGTGCCACGTGGACCTACCATGCCAGAGTTTGGTTGGTGTTCTCAGCATGTGCAGCACACTCACCATCAGACTTAGTCCTCCTTGCATGGGCACTTGCCATGAATGTTTAACCAGAGAATTTCCAGGTTCCACTTCCAATCCAGTCTTTACTAGGCTTTCTGCTACGTTCACGTTATTTTCTCTCTCCAAAAACAAGACGCCCGGAGATTGTTCTATCAAAATACAGAGCCTCCTCTGGTAGTGTTTATGCAGTTATATTTAGATATATTTAGATACAGTGTGTCCCGGTCCCAATCTGTCTCATGTCAGCTTCCCGCCAAGCAGAGCCTGAGGCATAAGAGAGGGTACTTCTTCGGGAAAACCGCATGAGCGGGTGGAGCAGAATAAGAAAGTGACAGAGGAGTCTCAGAGAAGATCTGGTCTGTCCTGACTGGGAGGCTTTGGACAGCAAATCATCACTCAGCAAAGCTTTCCTGCCTGAGGCAGAGGCCAGGCTCCTGTTGTCCCATCAGGTAAAGGTACTGGAAAAAGGCACTGGAAGTAGGAGAGGCTGTAGCCTTCCCCACTCTGTCATCAGCAGCTCTGGATGGCCTTCCGTGGTGTCTGGAGTTGTAAGCACTGGTCACCAAACAGCAGCTGGGGAATGGGTGGGCCTTTGGACAAAGGGGCCCTGCCCAAAAGCACTTTCTACAGCATCTTTTCACCATGCTGGGCCCCCTTTATAATCTTTATCAATTTCTTCCTATACACCTGAAAGATTTTATCTGTCCATCCCTCTACCAAAAAAAGCAATTCCAGCCTCAAGTCTGGAGCCAGCACAGAGTAGGAACAGGTAAACTCTGCATAGGAACAGAATAAACACCAGAGAGAAGATATGAGTGCACCAGGTCCACCCTCTGAGTGCCCCAAAGAAATCCCTGGTTACTGACTGAGTTGCCTGAAAGTCCCTCCTCTGCTGAGAGGCTGGTGGGGGAAGGCCAATGAGAGCAGCCAGGCTTGGGGTCTGGTCTTCAGTCAGCAACTGCATGATTCAGGGCAGGTCACATCCTCTCTTTGGGGCTCACAAAACTCAGAGGGGAGGCGTGGCTGGCCTGTCCTGCACCACAGGGGGTGGGATAGCAAGGGCCCAGCCTGGGCCTGGCCCAAGGCCCCCACTAGTGGCAGGCAGGTTCACCTGAGGCCCAGAAACCCCTGACTGCTCACAGCCCAGGGAGTCTGAGAAGGGGGCTAAAGCTCTCAGGCCTGCTGAGGGCCGTGGTCTCCTGGTTGGGCCTTGGCCTCTGAGCCACTCCTTATGTGTGCTCTGTCCAAACAGTGGCCACTCCCTGGTCCTGCAAGGGTGAGGGAAATGGGGGTGCTGGGAGCACCCCTAGACCACTCAGCACCCTCACAGCTGCACTCTTGCTCCCCATGGATAATGCTGAGCCTGGCCCTGGGGCACACAGAGACATCTAGAAGGTATGGAGGGGCAAGCCTGGGGTTTCCAGGGGATGGGTCCATTCACATTCCTGTGCACATCAGTGTATAAGGCACTATGCTGCTGAAGCATGACAGGGCGGAATGTTACCTCGTGTGGCCCTCATGGAGTCCTCAGTTTAATTAGGGAATAATATACCCTTATTCCCAATATCTGTACAGATCTGTACGGTTTACCAAGGCCTTTCACACATACACATGCTATCTTTGAATTCCTTTACATATCATTCAAATGGAGGACTCTTATCTCCATTTTATAGATGAGGAAAACTGAGGCCCACAGCTCCAAGGTCACCCAGTTACTAAATGGCGCAGATGAGACTCAGAATCAGACCTCCAGACATTAAATGCTCATGCTTTCTGCTGAGCCACACTGAAACAGGAATTAATGAGGCTGGCATCTTGGAGGCAGTGAACAATATCATAAATAACATCAGGGACCCTGGGCTTTCTTTTTTAATAATTGTTTTAGCAAAGTCCAAGGCATAGGGAACATGCTGTTTTGCAGCCTGCTTTTTTTTTCCCCTTAACAGTATCTTGTGAACATTTCCCCATGTCATTAAATATTATTTTACTGAGCCATCATTTTTAATGGCTGTATGGTATTCCATCACATGAATGCACCATAATTTATTTAACCAATCTCTCTGTTGGACCTTTAAGCTATTTCCAGTTTTTTGCCCTCATAAACAAGGCTGTGATGAGCATCCTTGTACATAAATCTTTGCACCCATTTCCTATTGTATCCTTAGGCCTAAAAGAATACATTTTTTTAAAAAAGTTTCTGATGTCTATTACATTTCCTGAGATTGTTCATTTTCCCTCATCCTCAAAGATGGTAAGAAAAAAACTGACAAAATCAAATTTTAAAAACCACAAAATTTTAAAATTTGCATCATGGTCCCAAGTCAGCAGGTAATCAGTTTGTGACTTTGGCAGGTCACCTCCCCTCTCTGGTTCTCTGTAAATCCATTATGAAATGAAGAGTTAGACAAGCTATTCCCTATATTTCCTTGTGCTTCCCTCATTCTCATAGGGCACAGGGAGAGCCCCAGAATGCTCGGGTCATGGGAGAGAGCAGGCCCTGTGGGCTTCCTGGAGAAGGCGGGGCCTGAACCTGCCCTGACAGATACATAGAGATCAGGAAGAGGGCATGGAGGGAAGAGTGAGTCTAGATGGGGTCCCAGCACCCTCTGTTCTGCTGACCTTGGAGATGGACATGTGGCCAGCCAGGGGCCAGCCAGAATACCTGCTGCACAGTCTTCCCAGGCAGCAGGTTGCAATAATGAAGAACAAAGGATAGGAGAGGCTTTAGAGACATCCAGACCTCACAGACTGATGCAGGTACGGCACAGGACCTCCACTGGCTTCCTCTGTAATGGAGTAAAACTCCTGTCTTTGGGAGCAGGTAAGCAGAGATTGGCACCTGGGAGTAGGAATCCTCCCCCAGGTAGGGGGTAGAACCAAGTGGCACTTAGCACTGTGATTTTCAGGTTCTAATAAGTGGGACTTTGGCCAACTGATATCACCTTATTATGCCCCAGTTTCCAAGCAGAAGAGCAGTAGTTACACACATGACGTTTGTTGGTTGAATCATTTGCCAGTTGACCGGGTGAGCCCCTACGGTGCTGGACACAGTGCTAGATGTCAGGCACTGAGTTGTGAGCAGATAGTAAGCTCTCTTGGAGCTGAAACTCTAGCGGAAGATAGCACTAGAAAAATGATCGCTAAATGAGTAAATCTGTACCAATTTGGACAAGAGCCCTAATGAAGTTCAGGAGCTATAAAGTTGTGAATTGGGGAGTAAAAAAGGATTCAGCCTCAGGATAGTGGGTCGTGGAAAGTTTTCCAAAAGTGATATTTGTGATGAGACATAAAGAATAAGGGGTGAATGGAAGTAATTCAGGGAGAAGGGAAAAGCATTCCAGGCTGGGGGAACAGTATGTAAAAAGCCCCATGGCAGGCGGGAGCGTTGACCATTGAGGCCCTCCCGAGCCAGCAGCTGGTGCACAGAGCATACAGGGAGAGAAGGACCGCTTTATGAGAGGCTTCCTGGGCACATGGGGAGGTAGCCACCGGAGGACTGCAAGCAGGGTCAGGTGCCCTAGGTGGCCGAGCTCAGGCCGGAGAAAGGACGGGAGGACAGGAGATCTGGGAGTAGAAGCTGGGGACAAGTTCTGTGATTCTCACTTGCTCAGGTGGGCAGCTGGAGGTGGGGGGAGTCTGTGCAGGTGCCTACTGAGGGGTCAGCTCCTCCTCCTTTCTAGAGTCCCGAGGAGCTGGATCCTGCTTCACCACGTGGGCTGGGGCCAGGGGTCTGAGGAGGAGAGGGCCAGCCTTTGCTTTACTCATCACTCAGCTTGTGGCAGGGAGTCGGGGGTAGGCCAGGGCCTCCAACATGGGCCACCTGTCATACTGCTGTCATGTGGGGACCTTTCAGGTAGAATAAGACCTTCATCACTGGTCTCGGCCAGACAGTGCACACACACACACTCAGTCGCTTCTCTCACTTGCACATGCAAAGGGAGCCTCTAGAAAATTGTCACTGGAGACCATGGGTGACTCTTCAGTCCAGCTCCAGTGAAAAAACAATTTTCCACCCCTATCTGCCGAGTTCTGACCTGAGGGAGGGACATTGTACAGACCCCGAGCTGGTACTTCCACCAAAGTCCTTAACCCTCACCACAACACCAGCAGGATTAGGTGCCCCAGTGTGGCAGATGGAGAAACGGAGGGCTAGGGTTGGGGACACAACTTGCCCGAGACCACACAGACAGCAGATGGAGAAGGTGGCTTCAACTCAAGCCTGTCGGCCTCCCAGTCCAGGCTCATTAGATTAAGCTCAGATGCTGGTGAGGACACTCAGGAAAGGACAACAGGGCTAGAATCACACGAGAGAGGGCAAGAGCAGACCATTGGTTTGAGGGCTAAAACCCCTGGGCTGGGATCAGACAGAGCTGGGCCTCTCCCTGACTTTCTCACTGACCTTGGCTAATCAGTCACACAGCCACTCTCTGCCTCAGTTTACCCATTGTGCATCAGGATGTAAAATCTTACACACACAAGGAGGGGTAAGGATCATGGAGGGAGTGTTTCCAATGAAAACAAAAGCCTGGTACAAGCAGCGGATGGTGTTGTTGGCGTCATTATTAATGTCATTAATAATAATGCCTGTAATCAATCGTGAGGCAGCCAGATCACATGCTAAATAAAGGAGTGACTACTAATTTCCCCTAACTCTTGTCTGGTGCTCTGGACTCCTCAAGGCTTGTCCCATCCATCATCCTTTTAATCATCCCAAGCCCGCCCTCCAAGGGAGACCCGGAGGAGGGGCTGCAGGAGGCCAAGCCTCAGGGATCAGCTAGTGCCACCCACTGTGATAGATGGAAACCTGGGGCCAGGGAGGGAGGGACTCACCCAGGATCACCTAGAAAAGAGGGGTAGGGAAGGAGCTGGGACTTTGGCCCAGCTTCCTGATTCTGAATGCAAGCTGTCCCCTGCTCCTCCCCGCCCCCCAGTTTATCCAGAAGAAGTGGCACCTTCAGCCTGGGCTCTCAAGCAGAAAAAGACTGTGCTACCCAGCTCTGCAGGCCTCCCCTGATAATTCTTGTTTCTTCCCTCCCCTCTCCACTCCCTCCATTCCCAGGTTCAGGCTTTCTTGGTACTCCTCCCTGAATCCAGTATCCCCCACAGACATAACCCCTCCCCGCACGCCTTCCCCCACAGGCTGCCCCATTGGAGGCTTTCAGTGGTTTCCCAGAGCCCCGATGACAAGAGTCCAAAATCCTGGATCTTCATGATCAGTGGTCAGACCCTCACTAGCAACTACTCTGCCCCACTTAGACCCCACTCTGAAGCCAAAAGGGAACACTCACTTCTCTCCAAGTTCTCTCCGTTTGCCTGCCTTCACGTCTTTCCCTTGCAGCCCCCAGCCTGGAAGCCAGCCCCTCATCTCTGTGGACTCAAATCTTTCCCAAGCCCTCCACATGCCCCTTCTTCTAGACTTGCCCACTTCCCCCAGACAGATCCCCACTCAGACAGGTGGCCCCTGCCCTGTGAACCCCTGGAGCTCTTCTCTGCTGGCACCTGGCACCTCCATTTCAGATTTGGTTTATGCTAAATGTATCTGTTCTCCACTCTACCTTCCCTACACACCACCCCTTCATCTAGGCTAGGAGCTTTAGGAAAGGATTTTTATCCAGTCCAGGGAGTCTTCAGGAACTCACACACCAAAGAGTCTTAACAACTATCTGTTGCATCAAAATTGCATTCAACAATCCCCAAAACCATCAATGCCACACCCAGACACACCCAGCAGATATGCATGCATATGTTTCCAAAATCTGTGTCTTTGTATGTTCCAAGCAACTGTAGGCAATAGTTTAAAGCTTCTTTCACACGTCCATGAATGAAGAGTGGAGACATTGTGGAGTGGTATACAGCAGGGAAAAGGAATGAAATACTGCCAGACACATCAGGTATGCATGAGTCTTATGGACATAATGCTGACGAAAGAGGTGATACACAGTCAGGAACACATTATATGATTCCAGTGATATTAAGTTCTAAGGCAGACTAAACTAATCTCAGGTGACAAAAGTCAGAATAGTGACATACTTTGTGGGGAAGGAAATGTCAGAGAGGAGGCAGGAAGGAAACTTCTAGGGGGTTGGGAACGTATGCTTTCTTCAACTCTGTGGTGGTTTTTAAAGATTGAATTGAATGATGTCAAGCAAATCACTGACCTCTGAAGCTTTCATTTTTCCAAATGTTAAAAGGACATATTGCCCACCCCAGCTTCCTCTATCTATCCCAAGGCTGAGTGAGAATGCCCTGTGATGGGAGTTGTCCCAGAAAACCTCCAGTTTTCCCTAGACCTGAGATCCTCAGATGGCTCCCGACACACAAACCAGTCGACCTTGAAATTGTTTGTTCCAGGAGGGCAGCTGGTGCAGCCCTGTCTGGCCTCAGCCAGGCAGATGTTTGCCTGACAAACAACCTGGTGGTGGAGACACCACACAACTGCTCCCACTCCCTGGGTTCAGTGGTACATTAATGTTTAACAACCAGCAGTCAGAGGGAGGGGATGCAAATGCCTTGACTTGTAGTGTCTGCCAACTTCCGTGGTGTAAATATTCCCACCACGGCTGGGAATATTCAAGCTGCAAACATGACATCACTGAACTTGGTGTGGTGAAGACGTGGGCACTGTTGGTTCTGTGCTGGGAACCATTCAAGGCAGTGTACACAGTGATTCCATCTAATACTTAGCACCGTCCTGTGATATATTTACTACTAGCCCCACTTCACATATACAGAAACTGAGGTGTGGAGAGGTTGAGTACATGCCTAAGGTCCCACAGCTGAGGAGTCCAGGAGCACTATCTAAGAAGTACAGGGATTCTGACCCCAGGAGCCTAGACTCTTCCCCCTACACCAGGCTGGCTCACTCATCCAGCTGCCTCCTCGCCAAGGCTGCTCTGCAGGGTCCCGGGAGCCTCTAGATCCTTTCTCCCTTAGCCTGGTGTCAGCTTCCCAGCTCCAGGACTTTGTTCTCCCAGAAAGGGGGCTGGAGAGAAGGAGGAGCAATCCCTGAGATTCTCTGACTGTGACCCCTGTCAACCAGCCCTGCCATCAGCAGCCTAGCCTCTAGCACCAGTGTCCCTGAGGAGACCCCCCAGCCCTCCACCATCGGTAATCCCCTTGTGACCAGCCTGGTTAGTTCCAGCCCCTGCACTCACACCTCGGGTGGACCATAGGTCACAGGCCTGTTCTGCCCCCTCCCTGTCTCACCCTAGGCCCTCAGGGAGGGGACTTGTGAGAGCCTGAGAACTGTCGGGACTCACAGCTGAGAGCTAAGTGTGTCCCTGGGGAAATTCCCAGGGCCTCAAGAACCCCTGGAGAACCACTGCCCCCAGAAACTGAAACTTGGTTCCAGAGGAAAGCAACAAAGAAAATAATCACTGATGGTGTAGTGAACTCAGCTCACCTGCCTACTCCTGGATGTGGGGCCAGCCACCTGAGAAAACTATTCTTGGGTTGAGGAAGGAAACTAACCTTGGCCAAGGGCTCCCCTCCCCCTAACCATGGCCTCATCCCCTTGAACTCCAGCCCCTTCACTCTAAACTTGGGCAGAGGGCAGAAGAGGGGACAGGACATGATAAGGGTACCTAAGGGCCAAGGCCAGGTTTAGGACCTGGGAGTTCTGGGCCTCCAATCAGGGCACCAGACAATCAGCCCGAAGGCGCACAGCTCCTGCATGAAAATCAAGATGATGCCCCTCATTGAGGTAATGTTTTAACTTTGTCAGTGTGAAAAGCAATAACAACAGCAGTGGTCACAGTTTCCAAGTCCTACTGTGACCCAGTTGCTTCACACACTTCTGATCATCCCTGCTAATCCTCACGGCCTATAGGTTCAGCATTCAGTGCCATTTGTTCAAAGAGGAGCCTGAGGTGCAGAGGGTGAGCCAGGCCCTCAGCCCCAGGAAAGAGTACCTGTTTATGTTCCTTGCTGGTCTCAGCTGCGCCCATGGGCAACCTGAGCCTTTGTCCAGCCACTCACAGGAACCATGGGAGAGGCAGAGCTGGCATTGGCAGGCCTTCCGACAGACAGGGAGACTGAGGCACCTGGCCCAAAGTCTCCCAGCAGGCCAGGAGCAGAGCCAAAATGGCAGCCTCGGCTTCCTGGCCCCCAGAGTGACCTCTCTGCCCACAGGCAGGAATGGGTGGAGTTTTGTTGTTCCCTCAGCCTTTGTTGACCTCCATTCCAGAAACCAATGGTTTTAAGAAAAACCAGCACAATCTCAGAGGCACCTGGCTCTTGAGCGCACAGAGCCCGCTGTCATGCATTAAGTCTGGTCCAACCACAAGCCAGCGAGGGATTATTTTACCCATTTTCTAGATAAGGAGCCTGGGGCTCTGAACAGTGATATGTGGCCCTCTGAACATCAAACATCCTGCGTGCAGCCCCAAGGACAGGCATGTTTGTAAGGCGGTCTGTTGAAAACTATTATAGGGCCTCATGCATCTGAATGTCTGAATGCCCTTGGTCCAAAAGGCACTAATGAGCGAGGGGGAAGGGCAGGGACTTGGGCACAGCCAGGCCCTCTGGGTCAGGGCTGACGCCAGGGCCTGAATGGGGTGGGGTGCACAGGGAGCCCCAGGAAGCCACAACCCTGAAGCCACCGCCAGGCCTCTTTCCCAGTGCACTAATTAGAGCTGAGCTGTGTCAAATGGGCCATGGGGCCCCACCAGTGCTGGTGTTTGGAGCCAGGCAGGGGGTGAGCAGCCTTTGTCTCGCCTTTAGGGCCTTTGTCTCTGACCTCAGAGCAGAGGCCTGCACGAGGTTGCCCCTGGGAGCTTGGAATCTGAGCTAATGAGGCAACTTCTGGGCCCCACCAGTCCCCTGATAATAGTATGCCGGAGCAACAGGTGCAAACCAGGACTGTCCCAACAAAATGAGAGGCACAGTCACTCACTTGTACAGTCAGCATTGTCCTCGTTGAAAAGACAAACCAAGGGTCAGAGAGATTGCCACACAGTGGGCCAGAGGCAGGACACAGACCCAAGTTAGATCTAACTCCGATTTTGCTCCTACCCCTGGCAGACCCTCTGCCCCCATTTGCATAGTAATATCTCTATTGATCAGCATTCACCCCAGACCAGGCACTGCACTAAGCACTTTACGTTCATTATCTCATTAGAGTCTCATAATCAGCTTAAGAAATGGGACAACTAGCATTCCTTTTAGAGATGAGGAAATGGAGCACAGAAAGGCTAAGTAATTAGCCTAGAGTCACGCAGCTGGGAGTTATAGAGCAGGGAGGACAAACCCGGACATGAAGGAGGCTGGTGTGGGAGTCCCAGAGTCAGGCCCACCTGGGAAATATGCCTCTATGAGGTGGGATGGGGGTAGGGAAGAGTGGGTGACACATGGAGATGTGTTAATCTTGGAGGACCTTCCAAAGGAGGCAACCCCCAGTGTAAAAGAGGGGCTGGTATGGAAGGCACAGTCCCACTCCCAGTTCAGCCACCTCTCTCCTCCCAGCATTCCCAGGTCCCCAGCAGCTCACAGAAAAATGCACAGTTCTAGGTTTGGCATCCAAACCTGGAGGGTTGAGATCTTGTGTTTCCACAGCAACCATATCCTTAACAGCATCCAATGAGGACATTATTTGGCTGCAGTGAGCACACATGATCTTTGGATTACTGCTGAAGGTATCCAGAGGCAGCCCTCTCTCTCTCCAAGGGCCCCCACCCCTCCTTGGGAAAATGGATGCTGCCCCCCTAAAAGTGGGGAGGATGATAAGGGAGGAAGAGTCCTCACACAAGAGAGGGAGAAATGGGGGGGGGGGGGGAATCAATGCATTAATGGAGTTGCCCGTACAGCATTTCTCCTCTTTTATAGATTGAGATAACATACTCGTCCGGAATATCTTCATTTCCCAGAGCAAAGAAATTAATTACACACTAATGGCATGATTCAGAAATTAATTTGTACTATCATCTCAAATATGTCATTATTAATCAATTGACACCATGGGGCTGGCAGGGAGAGGTGTCCATTAGGGTCTGGGGTGCTCAGGCTAACCTGGGGCTAGACTCACAGGCTGGGGTTGGAGGTTGCAGGCCCAAAAGAGGGGCCTGGGAATGATATGGGAAGAGCTCTCGGCTGGGACAAGGGGTGGCTTTGGGCAAGCCCTCCGGGTCTCAAGTTTCACATCTGCATACCCAGGAGGGTTGGACTTGAGCAGGACTTCTCAAACCTCCCGTAACAGCAGAGTTTCTTCAATATAACAATTAAGCAGAATCCAGCATCCAAGACACAGGGGCTGGTGCCCGGAGCCCCTCGGCTCTGCCCCCGACTCTCCCTGGTTATGGTCCCCAAGCTCTGCAAAGCACAGCTGGAAGCCCTTGGAGAGAGGGGAGGGCAAAGCTAAGGGGATCTGGACCTCCTGTGCTGGCCCCAGCCCATGTGTCTCGGACAGCTGTTCTCTGGGCTAGGGGCCTCGGGGGGTTGTGTCCTTCAGAGAGGCATTCCTAGGCCCATCTTGTTCACTGCCACACCTTTAGTGCCTGGAACACAACCTGGCACACAGTAGGTGCTCAATAAGTGTTTGGTGTATGTATGGAGAGGCCAAAGAATCCGACCTGTGTGCAGAGCAAAGAGTTCACTAGTCTGGTGGTGTTCCACAAAGACACGTGGGGCCTGAGAGCTCAAAGGAGCAAGCCCATCATTTTACAGATGGGGAAACTGAGTCCCAGGGAGGGGAAGGATTGACCAAGAACACCCAGCAAAGGAAGACAGGGATTCCCTAGGGAGGGACCCTGAGCCATGACATATCCCCTGGGGGATTACTTACTCCCTGAGGATGGCACCTCCCTGTCCCTACTGACTCAGGGCTGGGGGTCACTAGAACCTGGAGGCTGGACAGGATGACTCTCAGGCCCTGTAAAGCTGGGGGGATGCTATGTCAGAGTGGAAGCAGCAAGTAAACTGGCCAGGAAATAGCAAAATCAAAGATGATTTCCCAGGTGATCTGTGGACCATGGGAGAAGCCGTGAAAAAAGCTACTTCCCCCATCCTGGCCTGGCCCCTGCTGTAGGGGAAGGATCCCTGTGCTCTTTTAACAAACCAACATTTATTGAGCGCCTAATATGTCCCTAGCCATCTCCCATCTGTCCTTCTGCTTAGCCTTTGGCACCATCCCATTCACAGATGAGGAAACTGAGGCCCAGAGAGGGAAGGGACTCCTTGGAATCACGCAGCTTGGCACAGGGCCCAGGGTGCCCTGGAAGCAAGGGAGCTGCAAGCAGGTGTGAGGAGGGATGGGGAAGAGAAAGAGCACACACAGTGTGGTTTCCCTGGTGACGCTGACTGCCCACAGCGACTCTCACCCAAGGCACATAATAATTATAATCCACAGCATCGTCAGACACTCACAGCAGCTCTCTGTGCCCGGGGCAAGGGGAGGGGACCAGGCAGTCTGTCCAGGCTCTGGAGCTAACAGGGCTGTGTCCTAGTCTCAGCTCTGCCTCCTGTGGAACTTTGGACAAGTGATAAGCCCCTGTCCACTCATCAGTAAAGTGAGTTAAACCCCTCAGTTTCAGTGAGAGACTCAGACAAGAGGACTCAGGCAAAGGGCTTGGTGATTTGGAGGATGCCAAGCCATCATTGCTTCCTGGCTAGCAAGTTTCTTGGCTTGATGGGTCTCCTCTGAAAGCCCAGGGAGCCTCCCACCCCAGTGACCCCCATCAGGCATTTGTTTCTTTCACCATGGTGTGATGCAGGCCTGCCATGTGGGTGTGATGCAGGCCTGCCATGTGTGTGGCAGGGTCATGCCGCCCCAGGACCCACAGATGCAGCCAGCTCGAGGCAGCCTCTCTGCCTGTAGCAGCTTCTCCAGCAGCTGCATAGACACACACTCACAGGCATGCACAGACAGGCACACACTTGCACTCCATCACCTGACACATACACACACTCTCAGTGTTCGCCCACTGCAACACACACACTCACCTAACCCAAAGATACATGTGCATACAGTCATGCACACACACACTTCTCCCTCTATCATTTTCAGCCTCCTGCTCACAAATACACGCAGGCAGTCACACAGGTACATCAGTACGGGAGCCATGAGTGCAAGCACACAATGTACATGCACTCACACATACTCACACTCAATCACTCACATTCTGACCACAAACATGAACTGAGACTGCAGTGGGAAGGAGCTTAAGCACTGCTCTTTTCCAGGGAGGAAAGGGAGGCTAGATGTCAGCAAAATCCCGCCCTCCTCAGGGCCCCTCTCTTCCTCCCTGCACCCCTGCAGCTTCCCTGGTGCCCTGGAGATGGCCTGGCCCTGGCAGGGCCTGCACCACCCAGAACCAATCCCTGCCCCTCACCAGCCCTAGCCAGCTGGGAGGGATCAGGGAAGTTCCTCCTGTTGGGATGGTGATCTAAGAAGCAGAGAGGCCCCAGGAGCTGCCCAAGGCCACATTGTGACACTCAGTGTCCCATTGGCAGACTTCAGGTCTCCTGCGGCCACTTCCTGGCCTACCTGCCCCTACCTGTCCTCACCTCTCATCATTTTATTCTCCAGTCTCTTCCTCCCCACCCTCATCTCTTTCTATCCTGTCTCACTGATTTCTGTCTGACTCTCCTTGTCCCTATTATCCTCTGTGTCCATCTATGACTCTGAGGTTCTGTCTCTAAGCCTCCCTGTCCCAACGTCTCTCTCCATCTCTGCGGCTCTCTCAGATCCTCTCCCTGGGCTGGACATGGAAGAGCATGGTCTTCTAAGTGTACAGCTCATGTAATCCGTGCACCTTCTAGCCAGGTGGAGGCTGAGAAATGGCAAATCGTGGAGCCTTTCAGGCACCTGACTGTATCCTGACCCCACCGAGATGCAAGGTGGGGTAGATGGCCTGAGGGAGCTGTGTGGTGAGTGTGAGTGTGTGTGGAGGGGTTACTACTCGCTCACAGGCATGACCCCTCCAGCAAAGGGGCAGAAGGGACCTGGCCACCTCCACACCAACCCACGCCAAGATTCCTGGCCAGGACCTGTGCAGGGTACAAATTTAACCAAGCATAGTGCCATTGGCCATTGGGAGATGCCATTCCTTCCAATTAGGATGAGGTGGATTGTGCTGGTTTGGGTAGAGGTGGGTAGGGTCCCACCCTAGGGTATCCCTGTCTTCCATTGTTGGGTGTTCTTGGTCAATCTTCCCCTCTCTGGGACTCAGTTTCCCCATCTGTAAAATGATGGGCTTGCTCCTTTGAGCTCTCAGGCCCCACGTGTCCCTGTGGAACACCACCAGACTAGTGAACTCTTTGCTCTGCACACAGGTCGGACTCTTTGGCCTCTCCATACATACACCCTGGGCACTGTGCCAAGCTGAGTGACTGAGGAGTCCCTTCCCTCTCCAGGCCTCAGTTTCCTCATCTGTGAATGGGGTGGTGCCAAAGGCTGAGCAGAAGGACAGATGGGAGATGGCTGGGACATAGTAGGCGCTCACCTGCTAGAGGCTGCCTGGATTCTTCAGCTCATAGGCCCCTTCAGTCCATCTTGAAAGCCAGTGATGGAGGGTCAAGCCCTTCCCTGGCTCTGCATCTCCCTGACCTCCATTAATACTCACCTCTCCACTGCCTGCCTCTTCCACTACATTTCTCTGACCGACTCTTCTGCCTTCCTCTTCTGCTTTCAAGGGCTCATGTGATTACACAGAATCCATCCAGAAAATCCAGGATAATTTCTCTATTTTAAGGGAAGCTAGTGAGTAACTTTAATTCCATGGGCAAAGTCCCTTCACAGCAGTAACTGGATCTATAGTTAATTGAATAGCCAGAGACAGGAATCTTGGGGGAATATTTTCAGAATTCTGCCATCTCAGATGGCTTCCTTAAAAGGAGGCAGAGTAGGTTGGTCTCTGTACGATAGTAAGATTTGGGAGTGCACAGAGAAAGGGGTGTCCCTGGCAGCAGGTGCAACAGAGGCACAGATGTGGGGGCAGGACTATCACGGCATGCTGGGGAAGAGTTCCTCAGGTGGAATGCTGTCAGAGGGATCTGAGGGGGCAGGAGGGGGCAGGGGCATGGTCTCCAAAGGGGTCCATACTGAAGAATCTGGACCAGAGGGAACCAGCACTTTGGTTCAGAGGTAGTTAACTGGGATTTGATACACCCCTTGGCGGGACATGGTGGGATTCAGAATGCCCTAAAATTTCTTGGAAAATACTACGTATACATGGGTACATGCATTTTTTTTTCTAGGGAGTTTACATCATATTCTCCGAAGAGTCCATGACCTACAAAAGGTACAGACCATTGATTGTTGATCTTTTATTCTACTCATTCATATCAGAGGCCATCTATGAGCTAGGCTCTGGGCTGGGCCCTGGGGAGACCAACACAAACAGAAAAGTCTCAGTTCTTGGCCTTTGCGGACTTATCGTCACTTGGGGTGTGGACACGTGATCGGGCATTGACAATTCAGAGTGATGTGTGCCGAGATTGGGAAGTACAGACTATCCTGGGAGTATGTATGAGACACACCTAACTCGGGCTCAGAGGTTAGCAGGGGCTTCCTGGAGGAGGTGACACTTGAGTGGTGAAAGAAATAAGCCAGGTGCAAGGTGGCAGGTGGAAGGTATCAGGAGAAAAGCATTCCGGGCAAGACGGTCACCAAGGCCTAGAGATGTGGAAGGACACAGTGCCTTTGGGGGAATGAAGCCATCCTGCTCTTCATCCTGGGCATTCCTGAGCCCTTTCTCCCACCGCTCTGGATCCAGGTAGGTCCTGGCTGTACATAATTCCATTTAGTCCATCCTTACCTTTAACCCTGGCATGTTAAGAAAGACAACACATTTCATTTGTGCTGTGTGACCTTGAGCAAGTCAGTAACCCCCTCTGGGCCTCAGTTCCCATTAGCTGAATAAGGGAATCACAAAGTTCTTGAAGGCCCTCCTGGGGCTCAGTCTATGACCTTGTTCAGCCAGACACGCCCCCTTTGGGGAATTCCCTTGCCCGGTTCTAATTTCACCCCAACAGCAGAGCAAGGCAAACTGGGCCTGCAGGGGGAGAGAGGAGACTGGACCTGTGACCTGGTGGGCTGGGGGAAGTGAGAGAGGCAGCCTGCTCCCCACTTTCAAGCACAAACCCGCCACTAATGAGGCCTGTCTTTGGAGTAATTAGCCATAATCACAGCGCGGTGCATTAGGCAGACAGGGCCTTGGTGCGGTTGTGGCTCCCAGGACACAGGAGCCCCGGGCTTTGAACACTGCATTATGGTGGGGGATGCGTCCTAATGTCACTTAATTACCCCAGACAGCCTCAGATGTAATCGAGCCTGGATGGGCTGGCGGGAGCGGGTGCAGACGTCCAGAGGAGGCTGATGCATTTATAATGATGCCACTTTGCAAGACAAATCTCGCCTTCGTGGGCTGAAGATGAGAAGGATGAGGTGGGGGTGGGAGGGAAGAGGCTGCAGCGGCATCCAAACAAGGGCTCCTTCATCCCCCAAACCCTAGGAAATCTTGACCCCAGGCTGACTGGAGGGCTCCATTCATCTGCCTGAGGCAGCCGGAAACTGGGGGGATGAGAGGCATCTTCCTATCCCTCACTCAAGAGGCTGTAGGGGTCAAGGGTTTCCTCTTTGTCCTTTCATTTCCTGCCAATAGTGAATGGTGGATAAAGGAGGAAGCACTGGCAGGTGGAGAGCTGAAGACAGAGCACTGACAGGGGGGTCAATGGACACTTCAGAGAGAGTGGAAGGTGGGGTGGCACCCTTGAGGATGCAGTAGATGAGTTGGAAAGCAAGCCCCAGGGGCAGGAAGAAGAGCTCTAAAATATAAATCTGGACACTGAGCTTCAAGGGCAGACTCTCAAGACAGTGCTCCTGTCAATGTTTGTCCCTCCAGAGGCCGGAGACCTAGTGATGCAGGAACTGGGGGTCTCTGGAAATGTCCTTGATGACAGGGACCATGTCTGCCTTGCTCACCTTCATATTCCCAGCACCTAGCACAGTGCCAGGCCATAGTAAGTGCTCAATAAATACATACCAATATGAATACATGAATGAACACCACTCACCTACCTGTCCCCTTGGGCTACTCATTTCCTGCTGGACCTCAGTGTCATTATCTAGGAAATGGAGCTACTAATGAGTCCCAGATAACCTCCTGGGACTGTGATGGATCCATCAGGTGAGCTAATGACCACTGGAGCCTTTTGAATGGGTTGGAGCCCCTAACAGAGGTGAAGGAAAGCAACCACATCTGGGGCCAGCCCCCCCAGTCTCCTCAGCCAAATCCCACAGGCCCACCTCAGGCCAGACTGACCAGCTGGACCAGTGGGAGGGGAAGGCATCAGTGGCCAAGACTGTGAGCAAACTGCTCTCAGCTGAGAGAGGCCAAGGACTCACTTGCCCTTCTCTCCTTCAATCCCTCCTCCCTCTCAGGCCTGGCTTGTTCCCCACACACCAGGAAAGCAGGCCACTGGCATCTTGAATAGCCATACTTCCAATAATTTTAGGAATGGCTGCCATGGAAGAGAAAGTTCTTTGTGAAGGTTGTCCCTGAATGATAATGAGGGGGTGATGCCCCTCAGTTAGGGGCCTTGTACAGGGGTTAGTTCCATATGCCAAGTAGAATGTGCTACAATAAAGGGCATTTGGGCAAATGCTTCCCATAGATTATTAGACAGTTTGGGGTAGGGGGTGGGTAGGCAGATGGCTTGGGCTGCAGAGTGAGGAAGAAGAGAAGGTGCAGACAGATCATCAGGGCCTCCAATGCTAGGCAAACAGTTGGGACCATACCTTCCCACCCACCCCCAACAAATAAGGATAGTGATACAGTGAGGCATCTTTTTCTCTTCTCCCTCTCCAGGACCACCTAGGACATTTTTAAGAATATCTGCCCCAGCTTGTTGTGTGCATTTGGTTAATTGACTGCCCCTCCCTGGGCCTGTGCATCTCCATTTGGACAATGAGCAGGCTGGACTATGCTGTTGCTCTGTCCCTTCTAACTGTGACCTTCATCTGCCTGCCCATCACATAAAAACGACTATGGGAGGCACTGGTTCTCCCAGGGATCCCTTTCACTGTACCCCAGAGCCCACATACCTCCTCTCTGGGAACCCAGCAGTCACTGTGCCCCACAGTGACATTGAGGGACGTGCTGCTCTCTGCCCTGCCCAATGGGCCATGTGCCGACACCTGCCTTCTCCCCATGAGCCATCCATCACTGTCTTTGCGTGTCGGTGGGAAGACAGCTTCATTAGCTCCTCCGGAGCCATCCGTCCCCTGGTGCAGAGACAATGAAGCCCTTCTACCCCCATCAGGTTGGGAGGGCTCAGAACCCTAAAAGAGCTTCTAAAGGGCCATCCTACCACCTCTGCTCCCTGTATAGTTCCCCACCCAAGGCCATAGGTCTTTTCCACAAGGCAGGAGGCACCAGCCCCTCCAGATGTATCCCAGCAGCTCCCACACCACCTGTCACCATGCCTGGAGTCCCACCATTAGAGGGGTTGCTGAGGCACTTCCACCTCCACAGGTCTATTACAATGCAAACACCTCTGGCATAAGGAAGAAAAGCATGGGACCAGAGCCAAGAGTGCTCCTTTCTCTGCTATGTGACCTGGGGCTACTGGTTTCCCTTTCCTGGGCCTCACTGTTTCCATCTTTAAATGAAAGAGTTGATCTAGAATCTAAATCATCTCCAAGCCCCTTTGTATCCAATATTATGAGGTTCCATGGGGGAACTCTAGGGTCCTGAAAAGATACTGTTATATCTGGGGGAAATGAAATAACCCTAGCCCACTCCTTGTGTAGGAACTGAGGCCACAAAGTGCATGGCTCAGGTTTGTGAAACAAAACTGCTTCCATTAATGAGCATGACTCTCCCCTCTAAGCCACTTCTTGACAAGTGGTCCCCAAATGGCACTTCCAATCACCGCCATGGCCTCAGGGGCTCTGCCAAGCAGTCGGCAGTGGGCAAAATTGAAGTCAAGCCCTGCCTTGGTATCTGGGCTGATAATAAGTGCAGGAAAGAGAGTGATTTCTTCCAAAGGATCTTCTAGACCCACAGGAACTGATTCTGTCTTCCCTATTGAAATGGAGAAGGGGTGCATAATTCCCACATCTGGGCCACCTTGAGTTCTCCATGGGTTTAATGAAGAAAAGAGAGTCACCCTCTTCCTACCTGCTTGCTCACCCCAACAAATGGAAGCCCCTTGGTTTGCAGAGGGTAGAGGGAGAGACAACTCACCTGTATTTCAACAGCGTGGACTCTATCCCCATGAATAAAATCCTGTTGGACCCTCCAAGGTTGGACTCCAGAGGAAGAGCTTCTCCATGGAGCAATTGGGCTCTAATGGGGTGGGTGGATGGGGAGCTCCCTGAAAGGTCCTTAAAATCGAAGCTGATGCAGCCATGATAACTGTACAATGAGGATGTTGGATCAATTCCCAAAGGCTCTGAGCAAATGGGGAGATAGAGGCTTGAGTACATGATCTGGCATGTCTCAGCCACTCCAAGGGGAAATGGGGCAAGGCTCTGTGTCTGCATGAATGCCACCTTGCCCACTGGTGCCATTGTGGAGTGGGAGCCCCAGAAGGATCCCATCTCGAGAAGGAAGGGGTCACAAGCTCAACTAACTCTTCCTTCACTGATAATCTTGAAAGAGAAATAATGGTTTATTAAAAGTGCTTGGTGGGTCAAAATACCATTCACAAGCATGAGAAACTCTAGTGAGCCACTAATCACTGACTCAGAGCACAACCCTGGCCCTGCAGAGCCATATAAGACACAGGCCTGCTCTCATGACTGACACAAAAAGTGGAATTCACACTGTGTGTAAGGCTACTGCTGCTTAATGAGGGGCACAGACAGCCAGTTAGTTCTCTCAGAGATTAAGAACAGAGAGAGCCAGAGGAGAGAGTCGAGCAGTGTGGATGGCAATGGCTCGGGGGAGGAAAAGGAGATTGTGTCTGGCACTGGAATAAGGAGAGTGTGAGGAAGTGCAGAGGGATCAGAAAGGGCCTTCAGGGCCTGGTTTAGGAATTTAAAACTTGATCCCATAAGCAGAAGGATCTCTTAAAGGCTTTTGGTAGTAGGAAGGGCTAGAGCTAGAAAGGCCCTGAGGGAACATCTGATCTAGCCCTTCATGTCATAGGTGGGAATCCTGAGACCCAGAGAGGGGAAGGACATGCTTCGAATCATCCAGGGTGTTTAGAACCAGGGCCAGGCATGGTAAATTTAAAGCACTGTTCACTCTGTGCCAGAGTAATTGTGTCCTATGCAGAAGAGGAGAACTCCTGCTTCTCCAGCCCTTGGATCTCTGTCCCCTCTGGGATTAGTAGATGCTTTTAGCAGTATACAGATTGTGTACAGCTCCCAGCCACCCAGCTTTCCCCCATGGAGCCAAAGGTGGGGACAGGATGCAGTGTCTTTCAGCACCACTCTGATCATGGATAGTTCCCACCTACAAGCTTCCCACTAGGTAGTTCATAGGTGCTTTCAGCACCACACAAGCCTCAGACAGCTCCTGGCCACTCAGTTTCCCTGCCAAGAAGCCCTAGCCAAGGGTTGAGGGAGCAGCGGGGAGAGGGGCTGGTGTGTTGACTTCTATTATCAGGGGGCACCAGATGTAAAGTGAATGCCTGTGATATTTATCCCTGTCATCACTAATAATAAATGGCCTGATTTGTCAAGTGAGGACAGTTTCAAAGATGTCAATTAAGAAGAGAAAAAGGCCCAGCTGTACTGTATTTATCTGCTGTGCAGATGCTTGGTGGAGAAAGAACCAGAGCTGGAGCCTCCATGCCCCCACCCGTACCCTGCTTCCGCTTTCTTTCCACCTCACCTCCCCTGCCTCACCTTCTTCACCTCCCTCTCTCCTGCCTCCGTCTCTCTCTTTTCCCTCCTGCACATTTTTTTTTCTCCCTCTTTCCTGTTTTCTTCTTCCTTTCTTTCCTTTCTCCTCTCAACTCTAACCCCTCCCTCTCCCAGCCCACTGGATGATTCACTTTTCACTGTTACTCTTTCACTTACCAATACTTTCTCTTTGCCTCCCCCACTGCATTCCTGAATCTCCTCTCCAGGGTTCCCCTCCCCTGCATCTCCAGCTGCTATGACCCTTGTCTTTCCAAACTGGCCTCCTTTGTGATCTCAGTTCACTGCCCTCCTTTGTGATCTCTTAACACAAACAGAGTGTTCAGTGGATGTAAGCCATTGAAGAAAATGTAGAAAAGTCACAGAGCTGAAGGTTTTTACCTAAACTACAAAGTGAGCCAACTTTGGAGAGGTTTTTGCATTGAAAAATAAAATCAAATCTCCAGGAATCAGTTTGACTGGGTCCCTACTATTGATTAAAACTGAAACTAGCACCCGCACCTAAGCAGAAATTTCTCAATAGTGCCTTCCCTGGCCCTGAGTCAATCATGTCTGAGACCTGATTTCTAAATAGCACCAAGAATCCTCTTCCTATACCTTGGATCTCTCCAGTCAAGAAGTCACAAAGGAATACCCCCAGAGTGGGCACCAGCCCTGTAAGGGCTATGGTGTTCTAACGGGGGTCCAGGAAGGACTGCAAATTTGTCCGTTTTGGTACCTTTTATGGGACCAAGGGAGCTCAAAGAGGGTGACAATACATCAGCCTGGTATTCACCCCCTGGCATTGTGGGAAGCTGTTGGCCTCTTTTCGAGAATACATCCCACCCTGACATCCCAAGCTGGGGTATGCATTCTTTCCTTCCTCTGCCCTATGAGGGCCATGAACTTCCTTCTCTGAGCAAAAGTGAAAATAGTTTCCTGAATGGTTCTCTGGAAATGGGTCTAGAGTTACTTATGTAAGCAGAGACCCCTCTTCCTGGGCCTCTAGCCCCAGTCAACATCTCCTCCAACCCACTGTGATTTCCCATTGCAGACCAAGACTGACCTGGGCTAGACGTGGGTTCACTCCTGCTGGGATCAAAGGCTAGACTCCAGCTGATCTCAGAGTGGGTCAGTCTGTGGTCAGGAAGAAGGGGAAGCCACATGGCCTCCAGCAGATCACTAATGCTGCCAGCCTGGCCAGAGCCAGCTTCCTGGGCCTTACTGACTGAGTATGGACAGGACACCCTTTAGCCACAACCTGAGATGTCCCTGCATCCATAAGGAAATGAGGAAACCTGTCCCCAGCTGCTTAGAACACTTCTCGGATGACCACACTACCTCTTGGTTTAATAACTGCCAGTCCCATTCTCCTTTGTGTGCCCTCCGGCAGATAGCTGAGAGCTGAGAACTGATGTCTCTGAGCCAGAACTTCAAACCTCTCTTCCAAGAACCAGGGAATCTTATTCATCCTGCAAATGTCTGCTGACCTCCTATGATGCTCCAAGCTCTGTGAGAGGCTTCGGGGATCCTGAGCTGACCTAGTTGCTATCTGTACCCCAAGATTTTCAGAGTCAAGGTAAGGGGAGCAAGCAAAGAAGGGCCTCCCTGTGTGAGAACAAATACTCCTCAGGGAAAACACCAGAAATGTGGGAGCATGCACAGCAGTGGGGTGGGGCTGGCCTCCAGTCACGTGTGCCCCTCTTCAGGACGACAGTCCATTCAGGGTAAGTCTTTTCTCCACCAACAAGTCTGAACACCACAGGGCCTAGCAGTGAACCCCAGATTCCCCAGGGCATGTCTGTAATGGGATCGACTTGGAGAGGGGATCCCACTTATGGAGAAGGAAGTAGGGGACCATGCTCTCCCCTCTCCCAGCCTTCTCCCTCCCTCCCCTCCCCCATGGCCCCAGCTCCTGCCCCTTCTCCCTCTTGAATTGTCCTATTAATAGCTTGATACCATTAGCTTTTGCTGTCACCAGCACTGACAACTCAGAAGCCCCCGAGAGCTGTCTGCAAAGACACAATAAATGAGAACTCTTAATTAACACCTTCCTTAACTAAATAAATTAATTTTATGCAGTTGTGATGTCAGTGATATGACTTGCTGATGACTGAGGCAACCTGGACGGACTTGGCAAGGGCTGCAGGGAAGGCTCGGCCTGTTAATCTCTGCGGGGCATCAGTGGGCAGCAGGGCCATGGGTGTGAGTGCCTGGGGAGCCCAGAACTGGGTGTTGGCGCACCACATGGGAAATCAGAGATTTTTCCTGTTTTGCCTCTTGCCTCTACCTCCTGAGTGGCCTTGGGCAAGCTTCTTAGTTTCTCTGGGGCTCTATTTTCCTCATCATGATGTAAAATGGACATCATCTCTTGTCATGTCTTTTTCTCAGGACTGTGGAGAAGATGAAAACATGCTGGATAAGGAGTTTTACAAACTATAAAGGATCGTGCACAGGTGAGAAATGATGCCACCCCTTTGGGGGCCAGGGAGTCAGGGCTAGTGGGGCGGTTCTCCTGCACTTGCCTTCACAATGCACACATAGGAGGAAATGGTCCCTGGGCAGACTCAAGTTTCCCTGAGGACACCTTAGGGACAAGGAGGACACCTCCAAGACCAATGCTCCCAGAAAGCCTCCAATATCTACCCACTCAGCTGACTGCTGCTTAGGGGAAATGAGGCCAGGACAGCACAGCTGTTCCCAGCGGCTCCCATCAGAGAGAAAATCTGCCCCAGCCCCAGGCTGACCCTGTCCCGACCTGCAAGAGCCTCTGATTCAGCCCTGGGTTGAAGTCCTGAAATCAGCCCCAGGCCCTGACCTCTACTCTGACTCTGTCTGAGAACTCAGACCCGCTCTGCCCAGGCCCCGACCAAGTTCTCCATTCAGGATCCAGAGTGAGCCGCCAGCCATTGCTGGAGCCAGCCCCTGACTCTGAGCCCTGGCCAAGCCCCCAGTCTAGCCCGCTCTGGCTCCCCTCAGTCCCAGTGCTAGCCCATGTGCTTCATGAAGCGCTTGAGCTCAGGTGCCCCTTTCAGCATGTACCTCCCAATCCAGCTCTCCTGGCTTCCTAGAAGCCTCCTCATACTTAAAGTAGTTCCAACCAGAGCCTGGACCCTTCTGCCTGAAAAGTAGCAGGTCCAAATTTGAGTCCCAGATGTTTGTGAGTAGCCTGACGACCTTGATGAGTCAACTAATCTCGGGCACGTCAGTGTCCCCATCTGAGGGACAGGGTTAATAGTGTCCTTCTCACAAGACTGTGTCAACATTAGAGACTGTCACTGTGCTTGGCTCAGGGCTGGGGACACAGTGAGTGCCCCGCCATTGGGAATCCCCCCCTCCCCCTCCCACTTCCCCACCCCCACCACAAAGCCAGCCTTCCAGCCCTGGAGCCCCAGAGACACAGTATTCTAGTGTGGGAAGTGCCCTCAGGGTGCCTGGCATTCCTTCACCCAGAACTCCTCCACAGCCTCCCTTCGGGTGGTCCTTCACTTTGGCTTATAGCCTCAAGGGACAGAGCAGTCACTCTACCCAAGGCAGCCATTGTGAGACAGCTCTGTCTGAAGAAGGGTTCTCCTACTAAGTTGGTATGTGCCTCCTTGGAACAAAAACATGTCCCACATGGCCGACCCTACCCGACTCCTATGGCCCCTCCCCCTGTGGCCATCACCAGGGTCCAGGCCTGAGTTCAGCCACTGTTGTTCCTTCTCCTGTGCCTCCATATTTTGGAAACTAGGACTGTTGGACTAATTCATCCAAAGGAGTGACTTTCTAATGGTGGAATTATGGACATCAGGGCACCTCAGTAAGATGGGGATTTGAGGAGAAGGACCTTCTCTGATCACACCCTATAGGCTGCCATGCTTCCCTTCAGGGTAAGATTTTTCCTGCACAGAACTCTAGACATGCTTTGGAGCCTGAAGCCTGTTCTTCAACAGGGGGCTTAACCAAAGCAGCTAGGACAGCTGTGGCTTTAAGAATATCTCCTGAGCCCGGGGAAGGGAGGAGAGGAGGGGATTGATTTTTTTGGGTCTTCCTGGAAAGAGTGGGATCTGAAATCAATCTGGCAATTAAGAGGCAAGGTGTGAAGTGGTTGGATTCCAGGCTTCCCCATACCTCCCAGGTTCGTCTCCTTCCCTGGAGGAGGAACTTTGCTGCCTCTCTGGTACTTCCGCCCCCTGTCTCCTGGGACCCTGGTGACAGATCCTGAGGAGGCCACTTGGCTATACCTCTTTCAGGGCCTTTTCACCTATACAGGGCCACAGGGTAGGCTGAAAGGAGGGACCCTAGCTAGCAGAGCTAGGCAAGGGAGCAGGAAGACCCTCCCCTGGCCCGCAGCCACAGCAGCTAGGACAGCCTAGGCTCCTGGGCATCACCCTGGCCAGACAAAGGGCAGCCTCTAGGGACCCCTTCCAGCCTCACCACCTCCATCTCTATGTCCTAGGTAGGGGGAGGATGCAACAGGGGCTTCCAGGGACTCTGAATTTCCTGAGGTCCAGTGGGAGCAAAGAGCTATCTGACATTCTCCACTCATTCTGCTGACTGAGCCTGGGGGATGCTGACAATTGGGATGATTTAGCTCAGCATCCCCCAACCAACTTCCACCCCAGCCCTCTCGTACCTGGAGAAGAGAGTGGCTGCTGGGAATTGCCTAAAGGGGGGGGGGGATGGGGTTTCAGAGGAGTGGGGCTGTCCCAGGAGAGCCATGGCACTGCCTGAAGAAAGCTCAGGATAATGGGAGCTGTGTTTTCCCTTCTTCCCCTCTCCTGTGTGACCTTGGATGATGCCCTTCCCCTCTCTGAGCCTCAAGGCCTGCCATTTCTCAGTTTCCCCTCCTGGCCCCTGTTCCTAGAGTTTAGACACCTCCTGACAGAGGCCAGTGGCAAGAGCCATGGGGCCTTGCCCTGGGAGGAGGCAGGAAGGCCTCCTTTCCTCTTCTTCAGGGATTCAGTAGCTCAGGTCTGAGCTAGAAGTATCTGATTCTCCTCCCTTCCCTCCTCCCTGCCTCCTCCTCCTCCTCCTCCACCCTCCCCACCCAGTGAAGGATAGACTCATTCTAACACAGCTAACTGTGCCCTTTGCCAGATAGTATACAGGTGGTCAGACTAAACTGATCCATCCATCTATCCATCCATCCACCAACCCATCCTCCACCCCCATCCATCCATCTATCCATTCAGCGTGTCCTCTGCCCTTGATGTCATACCAGAGGCCAGGCAGATCAGAAAGATTCCAACAGAGCCTCTGTCTCTAGGAAGTCCCAGACCAGCTGCCCTGGGACAAAGCAGAGTGGGCAAGGCCCCAAGGCACCCAGGGACCAGCATCTACTCTTCCCAAAGAGACGAGGATGAAAGCAATGGGTCACTCAGGGAGTGACTCAGACAGCCCCTATACCCACCATTCAAGGGCCAAGCAGAAGGACACTTGGAGGTCATCCAGGACAAGCCTTCCTCCCCTCACTGCCCATTGGAGAGGGCAGGCAGGAGACAGAACAGCCCGGCTATAGAGCCTTGCAAGTGTGGGCAGAAAGTGGTTGCATCATCTTCATTTCATCGCCAACTCCTCTTTGCCCTGCGTGGTATGCAGGAGTCACCCCAGGCTCACTGGTCTGCATCTCTTCCTTGCTCTCCAGGGGACCCCTCTCTCTGGCCAGTTGGCTGGCGGTAGATAGATGCATTCACAATCTCCATTACACCTCCATTGCCCAAATTTCTTTCCCTCATTTTTCTTGCTAAAAGACAGTTTTTAAAAATGAGTCCCTGAGCTCAGCCCTTTCCAGCCTCGTTAATTTCATGCCCCCACCTCATTTGTTCGGGGGACCTACTTTCCCCTCGCCCGCTGCCGCCTTCCTCCCGCCAGCTATATTGGGATCTCTGCTCCGTCCTCAGTAACCTTGTGCACCGCTCAGAGTTTTGCAAGTGTTTTTCTCTGCCAAGGAACTCTGGACTCAAGGAACCGCAGAGGTCATCTGTTCACATCCAGCCCCTTCCTCATGCCTGAAACTGGAATCCCTTTCCTGCACCCCCTGCCCGAGGTTACCCCGTCCCAGTTGCATCCCTGCAAGAAGAGGCTGCTTGCTGTCCACGAGACAGCTTGTGCCAGTGCAGGGCAGCTCTAACTGGGCCCAAGGTCTTCCAGAAAAGTGGAATGGACCTGACACTCCTTGCCATTCCTATACCCTAACTCTCTATGTGTGTTTTGTCTGAGTCACATTTCCCAGACAATACCATCAGCCCCCAAGAGAAGAGATCATGTCATATCTTGGGTATCCCTTGGACCACCTGTTCTTTGGGTACCTTGGATGTGCAAGATGTAGGAAAAAGCAACATCTTTTGCTTGCATTACTGTCAGTGACAGGACTCTCACACCTGTCCCTGTGCCCCGAGGCCACTGGGGGACTCTGGCAACTTAGAGATTTCCTCATTTTAGCTGAAAATTGCCCCTTGTGCCTCCCCAGCTCTGAAGCTAGCTCTGCCTTCAGGTGTTACCCTGGGCAAGCAGAATTCCTCTTGCTTGAAGGGATAGACCATCAGATATTTGAGAGCAACCATCATGTTCCCCCCAAGTCCAACTCCGGAATTCCTGCAGTCATCCTGCCCCCAGATCATTGTCCGTGGCCCAGGCACCACTGCTCCTCTCCAGGAGACATACTGCAGTTTGTTCATACCCATCCATGGGTGAAGTCCCTGGGGCCGTGGTCTAAGCACAACAGGGTACATGTCACCTTTACTGCAGAATGAGCTCACCCAGAGCCTTGGCAGATGCTGCTCGCACTGTTGGCTCCTGTGCCCCGCTGCCTCCCTGAAGAGAGCCAGGCTCTGAGCAGTGCTCCCATTATTCATCTCAGGGATGCAGAGCAAGCAGGGCTTAGGGCCCTCTCTCACTCATGAAACCCCAAAGGAGTCTATGCCTGCTGTCTCCACATCTTGCTTTCTCCTCACTCCTCACCCCTGCAGTCAGGCCAAGCCCACACACACCATGGAGCTGCTCTGACCAGGGTCCCCACCAACCTCCCAGTTGTCACTCTGGACCCCATTACAGCAGCTGACCTTGCTGCCCCCCGCCACTTTGCTGTGGGGAGGCACAGCCCTACTCCAATCCTTCTCCAACACCCAAGCAACCCTTGTCCCTGTTGGCTGCCGTGGCTCCCTCTCCACTCCTTCAGAGCAGATCCTCCACAATTGGAATGCTCAGCCCACCCTTCTCATTCTGCACTCACTCTGACTCATTCCATGGCTGCAAAGACCCCCTAGGCGGGCCATTCTCCAGTTGACATTTCTAGCATCCCCTGAGCTATGAGCAGAACTTCTAACACTCTCTGAAAACCTGCTTCTTCTCCTTCAAGATCCCTCTTCCAAGAAAACTTGCTCGATGTTCCCCTCCGAGCTGTAATGGTCCTGCCCACACCATCCAGATGGCACTGGTTGGATGGGGCTGATCACATAGTCCTACATGGCGGCCTTGGGTGGATCATGTGACCTGGCACCATGGGCGGCTCAGTGGGCCGGAAGACCATCAGACGGGGCTCTTTGAGATTTGGATTGAGGCTTTGGCCAGAATTCAAGCAAGTGTCTAGAACAAGACAGATGAACAGGTAAGTGGACTGGGAGATGGGGCAGGGGGGAAGTCAGAGAGACCACCGAGGGAGAAGCAGCCAGAGCTGCTGGCCCCTGGCTCCACCTGGCCTTCCCCCCAGTGGCCCCTGTATCTATGGCCCTAGGAGGAGCTGCTCGCCTTTGTAAGTAAAACGTTCTTGTGCCCCAGGCAGATGATAGCCCTTCCTCCCACAGGCTCCTAGGCAACCTTTGCGTGTCACATTTCTAGTGCATCTCTTAGCCTCTCAGAGGAGATCTGGTTTCCTTCCTGGTTTCTGCACAACCTTGGGCCGGTCACCTCCAGTCTTCCCCAACTCTTTTCCTCCTGCATTTTAAAGAGACCTAAAGCTGGGAGTCAGGGATACAGAGTTGAGAGCACCCAGCCGCTACCTGGAACCAGACTGAGTAGGGCCAGGAGAGGGGGAGGGTGGAGGCGGGGCCCCTGACACCCCTGCAGGGCTCCAGAAGAGAGAGAGCCTGGAGCCTGGGCCAGAGGTTTCCACTCAGGTCTTCTCACCTACAGGCGTGGGTGCCCTTCTGACCCGCCTCCTCCACCTGCTGATCTCCAGAGTCTCTGAGTCCTACCCTGCTGCAGAGCAAGCCTCTCCAGCAGTTCTTCAACCTGGCATGTCATCTCTCTTTGTTGCTCCATCACCTTCCCTCGGAAGGTAGTTCTGGGGTGATGGTGGATGTACGTGTATTCATGAGGATGTGAAGGCATGGAGGGGTATGAAGGTGCATGGGTGTGTCCGAAGGTGTACATGTGTGAATAGAGGGGGTGTGGGTATATGGAGATGGGTGTGGGTGTAGAAGCCATAAGGGAATTTGCAGATGGCTCATCATGTGTGAGATGAAGAGCAAGACTGGGGGTCCACCTCCTAGTAAGCTGAGCAAGAACTAGTCCTGTGATAGGGTGTTCAGGTTAAGAGTCAGCCCATGCATCCCCTGAGGTGTTAGAGCCACAGATCCTGCCATCCAAGCCACAGAGCAAATGATGGGGAGGGAGGACTTGCTCACACTCCCATAAGATCGCCGAGGCTCAGAGAGGGACGGTGGTTTGCCCGGGTCAGTGGCGAGGTCAGCACGAGACCTGAGTTTCCTGGCTCCTCCTAGGCCCTTTCTTCATCCATCTGCTACCCACCCCCACCCCACCCCCACCTCTGCTGAGCAACAGGCAGCACTGGGAGCTGAAGCCCAAGCTCTGGTGAGTTTCCGGACCCCAGCCTCGCTAAGGACTGATGCTGAATGGCAGCTCTGTTTCCATGAAGGGGCCCTGGGTCCTGTGCACCCAGGGTCTGCCCTCAAGCTGTGATGGGCAGCCTTGAGCAGGGAGAGGTTCCCACCTCAACCCACTCCATCCACCAGCCTCTCCTTCTCCGCCTTGATGGGGAGCAGAGAAGCAGGAGGGGTGACAGATAGCAGCCAGGGTCCTGGCTGGGGACAGCCTGACAGCTGGGGCAGGCAACACGCAGGAAACTGATGGAGGCCCGGCCCCTTGTCCCTCTGCCCACCTGCCAGAGGAAGAAGGGAAAGAGCCCTGTGGCGTTCCTGATTTTAGCACTGAGAGCCCCAGGTTCCTGGAAAGTCCTTAGTCCTGGGCAAACCAAGGTAGTGGCCTCACTCTAACCTCCTGGCAGACCCTCGCAGTGGCTTCCATGTATGGCGGGGCCAGGCTGGAACGAAAGAAGGTGAGCAAGAGTCTTAGAGGCCATCCAGCTTAATCACCTCACCCCTCAGCTCATTCTCACAACCTCTGCTTGAATGCCCCCAGCTCCGAGGAGCTCACTACCACATCAGGCATCTCATTCCTTATGGAGCATCTAGAAAGTTCTTCTGCTAGCAAGCCAACAGGCACCTTTCTGTGGCTGCTTCAGCCCCTCCTCTTCCCCTGCCTTCACCCCATCCCCTGAAGTATCAAGAACACACGTCTGCCCCTTCTTCTGGGTCATCACCTTTCAGACACCTGAGGCTGAGATTACCTCCTCTCAACCCCAGGGCATCTGGGGCATGTCTTCTCCAGCCAGTGCCTTCCAGGCCCCTCTGCTTTGTCCAGATCCGATGTGCTGATGACCAGCAAAGTGTAGACTTCAGGGCCCACATCACAGCCCACTCCCACCCTGCTGTCCTCATACCACCCCCTGCACCACGCCCTCTCAGGGCTCCCAGTTACCTCTGCAACCCTCTGCGAGTTCCCTCGGGCCCTAGCTGCCCTCTCCTGCAATCTTACACATTAACTGAGCACCTATTATGTGCTGGCCCTGTCCTGAAGGCTGAGATACAACACTGAGCCACACAAAATACCATTCCTGACCTCACAGGCTGCTGGCCCCTGCACACGGCACACAGCATCACAAGCTGGGGTTAGGAGTTGAGGGGGGTCTCGGGGCTGTGAGCCTCTTGCAGGGGTGAGTGCCCCATTCTTCTCAGGGCTCAGTGTCACCCTGGAGCAGAAGAAGGGGGAATAGAGGGTTCCAGGGAGGGGAGCCAAGTGGGGCTTGGAGGCAGGCGGGGTAGGAAGAGCGGCCTACAGGCAACAGGAGCCTTTGGGGAGTGGCAGGACCTGGTCTGCGGGAGAGCATGCACTCTGGCCACTGTGGGGCAAACAGACAACACTGAGAGGCAGGGATAGAGACAGGGAAGTAGGGGCCTCTTCTTCCATCCAGAGAGAGATCACAGCGGCTAAGAGCAGAATCACAGCAGAAGTGATGGAGAAGGGTAATCTCCTAGACGTCTCTAGAAGGTAAATCCTGCAGGAATGGCAGTGGATTAAACATGGGGAAAGAGGAAGTGAAGGTGCACAGGTGGTCCCTGGTCCCATGATGCTGCTCCATACATTCTCAGCTGATGCCTCTTGACATAGAATGTACTTTTGGGCCTTCCATAGTGTGCCCAGGGGCTGAACAAGTCTCCCCACCACCACCACACCTGGGTCACAGGTGACTCTGGAAACCACAGGTGTGAGGGTCACCAGGGGGAAGGGGGAGTTGCCCATGTTCCCACCTAGTGGGGTTTCAGGCAAGGAGATGGGAGCTCAGACAGCACCACAGCCTCCTAAACCCACATGGGCCACAGTCCTCAGAGATCCTAAGTGGTTCTCAGCCCCGGGCTGTCCATCAGGGTCACAGTGGACCCCTCACCTGGCACCCCCATATCTACTGGATCAGATACCTGAGGGTTGGGCAGAGCCAAGCTTTTGTTCAAACCTCCCTGTTGTTCTTATGCTCAGTGGGGGTAGAGAACCGCTGCTCTAGTCCAATCCTCTTGCACCAGGGATGGGGAAACTGAGGCCCAAATAGGCAGAGTAATTTGCCCCAGGTCACACTGTGTGTCTGAAGCAAAACCACGGCATAGACTGAGGTTTCTGGCCCTCCCTCTTTGATGCCCCCAGACCCTGAAGACCCCAGGCATTGTTGGGGTAGGTACATAGCCCCTGGGAGAGAGGCAAAGGCTGTCCTCCCCCTACGCTTCACCTGCCAGTCTGTCACAGTCCTGCCTGAGCCCTGGACCAAGGCAGCCCTCCCCTCCTGCCTTGCATTCCTGGTCTCCTCCGGGCTGCCATAAACCTGTCTTGTGAAAGCCGATGGAAGGCCTGGCTGTCGGCCACAAAAGCCTTCCTGGGCCTCCTCTCCAGTCGCATGTGGCTCCTGGAGAAAGCAAGAGGCGGGCGAGATGCTGGCATTCAGCCGCTCTGTAAATCTATTGAAGATATTTTTTATCACTTCCCGACATTCCTCTGTAAAAGCTGCTCAGCTGCGTTTACAAATTATAGAATTCATTTGATGTCAGGGACCTGGCTGATGGCCTGGGTAAATCCAGCCAGAACAAATGAGGGCCCTCCCAGCTCAGCTCCTGTCTGGTGGTGTAACCTTTGGTGACTGAGTCACCGTGTTTTAGCCTCTGCCTCTTTGTCTGTAAAATGGGGATGCAGGGGGCTGTGAGGATTAGTGAGATTACAGACCTACATGCCCAGCTCAAGGCCTGGCACAGAGTAAGCCCTCAGTAAAGGATGGTGGCGATGACATGTGTTGGAGCCTGTTTGGAGCCAAGGGTTGGAAAAGGGAAACTGGTGCAGAACCCAAGGCCTGCGGCTCCCAACCCCAACTTGCACCCCACTGCCAGGCAGGCCCTCTTGTATCTCAGGCACCCTCTGGAAGCAACTAGTCTTATGCATGTAGCAATATTATCATCTTCCTCCTCTGCCTCCCCCTCCCCATCTTGTTCCTCCTTTTCTCGCCCAGTAAGCTTTACATCCTCTCCCCACATAGAGTCCATGCACCTTCCCACATCAAGACTGTTCCAGCCCTTAGGTGTTCATCCCTTAGAGGTTCAAACCCTGCATGAACTGATTGGTTGAAGTTCCCTAGATCCTGGGATCTTTTCAACTTCCAGCCACCTTCTCCTATAGATGAAGAAGCTGATATTCAAGAAGGGGAAAGCTTAGGACTAGGGAGTTGAGAAAGGGGGGTGCCTAATATTTCTTAAGCACCCACCGTGTGGCTACATGCCAGCCACCCTATCCATACACCACCTCACTGGACCCTCCCAACATCCCCAACCATCTAACAGAAGCCCCAGGGTTAAAGCAGTCACCCAACAAACTGGCAGTGTCCTGACTTCAAGACATTGTACTAGATCCCAGGGTCTCAAAGAGACACCGAGGTCAGATCCTTGGAGCAAAGGAGGCTGGATGCGCAGGATACAGACAGACTAGTGCAGCAGGAGGCTGCCCCATTGTACAGATGAGGAAACTGAGACCCAGAGCACTTGAGGCATCAATGCCAAGACTGTGACTGCAAAAGTTTGCTCTGTCAGCCACAAGTCTCTGCTGCCTTCAGCTTTCCTGCCTCTACCCGGTTATCAAGTGAAGGAAACTTTGGCCAATTTTTGGCCCAGAAATACCCACAGGGTAGAGAAAGTCATCACTCAATTTCCTTGGCTGAAAATGGGGGTGACAATAAAAGCATCTCCCTTCTTGGGTCACTAAGCAAAATGAGATCATGGATATGAAACCGAGCCTGACACAAAAAAGCAGCTTTATTATTATTTTATCAGCCTTGCTGCCACTGCCTCTGCTATGTTGCTCTAATACAAGATGACAAACAGGTCTTGAGAACTTCAGCCATGTTGTATCCAAGGCAGGGACTGAGGGAGCCAGGCTGCCACCAAGAGGATTTGGGAGAATCGGGGCTCAGGACAGGCAGGAAGATAGACTGTTGAGGTTTTCCATTTTCAGCAGGGATTTTGTGGGAACAAAGTGTGCGAGGGGTGGCTTGGGGCTGGGACCAGACCAGGGCTGGATTCCAAGCATCTCCAGACAGTCCCAAGTGGCCTTGTCTCCCAGCTGTGACCAGCCCAGCCCCCCAGGACCCCATCTCCCTGCACTGTCAACTCCCTGGTTTGTGAACTCAGTCAATCCTCAGACTTTTATCAAGCATCTTTGAGGTGCTTCTTTCTGAGCAGGAGGGCACAGGAAAAGACCTGCGACAGAAAAAGACCAGATCTAGTTCCAGCTGGGCTGGGTTTCAGGTCAGTTCCCTAGCTTCCCAGCATGGGCCCAGCACATAGTGGACCTGCTGTGAAGATTCTGATGACTGCACGAGTGAATGAATGAGTGCATGAATGAATGAAGCACCCTGGCCTCTCTATTTCTTCATCTATAAAATGGGACAGTAACAACTACTGCACAAGGTTGTTGTAAGGTCCAGAAGCGATACACATACAACACTTCCCCTAGAGGGCTCGCTGAGTGCCCGAGAAGCAGGAGCTATTATCAGGAGAGACCTTTGCCCTCCGAGAGATCACGAGCTAATTGCATCTCCACGGTTGGCCTTCACCCCTAACTTTTGGATGAACCACAGGTCAGCCCAGAGCCCCTGAAACTCAATCAGTGTCTGATAAAATCCAGGGGCTTTGTGTGTGCGCACACGCACACACACACACACACATATACACACATTACTGCGAGGAGATATTACAGAATATTAGGACAGCCTGGATTTGAAAAAATTCTGCATACATTTCTGAGTTTTGTTTCAGAAAATGAAGTCATTGTGTGTGACACAAATCAATATAAATATAAACATCCCCCGGCCTGGCCAGCCTGCAGTGTGAAGGAGGTCACAGTGGTTTCAGTCCCCAGACTGCACCAGCTCTCCATCTCCACCTGCAGCCCCCACCCACCCCAGGAGTAGCTGGGAAGGGTGCTCTCCCATGGGCCTGTGCCTAGGCCACTCCTGTGGCCCCGTGAGAAGGGAGCTGGGGTGACAGATCTGATCCCTTCCCGGGGCCAACCTGGCTGGTTCTCAGCATCACAGAGACCCTCTGTGCTCTGGGCAGAAGTGGACTGGTGATGCTTCTGCCCCAAGTTCTGGGCCAGGCTGGGTCACAAGGGGCCTGAAACAGCTGCTCTTGGGGGTTTCATGTCTCCAGAGTCCCTTCAGGGTGCCCACCACTCTTCCCTCTACTTGTCTTCTCCTTTGGCAAACTTTCATCACGGGTCTGCCCCATGCCAGGCTGAGGGGCCCAGCTACGATCCAGCCCTGTGGGACCGACATACCCGAAGGGGAGTCTGCCCCACCAGGTCCCTGCACAAATCACTCTAGTCGTGCTCAGGGATCTGGAGGAGTGAACAGTGCAGGGGTGCTTGAACAGGGACTCCTCCAGGCAATGCAGCATGAGACGGGTGGGTGACCCCAAGAGTGGTGTGGAGACATGGGGAGCAGCCTGGGCACAGGCCTGGAGATGGAAGAGAATAGGAAGGAAAGTCACGTGGTAGAGGCAGGGGCCGCAGCCCACCCCGGGTTCCCAGCTCCCCAGGTCCCCCCACCCCAACTCGGTCCACGACAAGCATGTGGAATTTCTTCACATGTGCACCCCCCTTGCAGATAAACTCATGCAAAGGGTGCCTGGGGCATCTAGCAAGTGCAGTGCGATTCCAAGTCCCAGTTTAGACCCATCTGGAAGCTCTATGTGAGACTTCATGGGCCACCAACTGCCCTCACGAACACCCAGCAGCCACAGGCCAAGGGAGCCTCCTGTCCCCGCCAGCACCTGTGACTCAAAGCAATATCACACGAACAGTGGCATCTCCAAAGCCATGACATCTGTGGTGTGACTAGCAATTTACTGAACTCGGCAGTTGACGAAGGCTAGGGTGGGAAGAGTCTGTCAAGAGCTGAGTCTCAGCACCTCGTATTTTACCACCAAGAGAGATGTAGCAGGTACTTGAGACCTAGGGATTAGAGCCTGGGAGCCAGGGCAGGGCAGTTTGTGCACCAGACATCAGCTCTCTGCAGCCTGACCCAAGTTCCCATTGCCACCTCCTCCAGGCAGGCCCTCCTTTCTCCAAGCCCCCGGTTGCCCTTGTCCCCATTAAAGGCTAAACCAAGGACTTCATTCATCCTCAAGGGCCTGGGGACCTGGACTGAGACCACACTGCCCCCAAGAACACTGGCCCCAAGGGAGAGTCATGGTGAGCAATTCCAGATGAGTTCAAGGCCACTGTCTCCAGTAAGCAATCCTGCCTCTCATCGGAAAAGAATACCTTGTTTCTCTGGTTTGAGAGACAGAGACCGAGAAAGACAGGGAAGGGAAGATGGGGAGGCAAAGAGACGAAGAGAGGGAGAGAGAAATAAACATGGTGTCATCACTCATTACTTGTCTGTATCCCTAAAAGGCATCTCATCTGTCTTGCTCTGCCCAGCACCCAGAACAGAGAGTGACCCAGAGCAGGGGCCAGTGAATGTTTGTTAAATGAAGGAAGGAAAAAAGCCATCAAGCAAAGAAGGAAGAGGATGAGGAAAAGGTAAGTAGCAGGTCTAGAGAGGAGCTAAGTCAGCCTCTCTCTGTCTCTCTGTTTCTCTCTCCCTCTTTCCTTTGTATTTGTTTTTTGTTTGTTTGTTTGTTTTTGTTGACAATGGAGGGTTGGAGGGTGATGTGTGACAGGCTTGGCCTTTCACTTTCTAACCCAGGACATTAGATGTCTCTGGTGAAAGAGGAACCCAATGCCAATTTCTTTCTCTCCCACCGCCACTCACCCAGGTCATCCCAGCAGGCACAGGTCTAGCCAAACCTCTACCCAGCCAGGGGGCCACACCTACTCACTCCTCCTCCAGGCCCGGCAGCAGAAGACCCCGAGGGGCCAGCCAAGGCGGCCAGACCAGTGCCCACTGGGGCCCAGTCCTCTGGGTGGCTCCACACTGCCATGTGCAGAAAAAAGAAGGCGTCCACGTGGGCATGTATGAATTATGGCTTTAATCTCCCTGATAGAAGGCCTTTAAAGATTATTTCAGGGATGAAAAAAATAATCCTGGGTAATGAATCACAGCCTTAAGAAGCTGATAAGCAGCAGGGAAGCTGGCGGGGCCTGAGTTCCTGATTTAATTAAAGTCTTACAGATACTCTCTGAAACGAAATCCATTGTAGCCATCAAGGTGATAAAAGGCTGCAGGTTCCTTTAAACTAACTCACCTGCCTTGTGAATCTTCCTGGTGAAGAGGGCAGATAAGGCCACATCTTTAGGCCCCGAGCTGCGTTACTGCAGATGGCCCAGTCTTGGGCCTACTGGGGACACCTGGGGGACACAGCCTGAGAGCTAGAGCAGATCAGAGCCTGGAGGACAAAGGGCAATAAGCTCAGACAGGGAGTAGGACACTGTGTGTCCTTGGGTCAGTCACTGCCCCTCTCTGGGACTCAGTTTCCACATCTAGCATCAGGGGAACAAAAGGTAGTCAGCTGGTCTTCAGGAGTCATCCCTGAGCTGGCCTTCTGAGTCCTGAGTGCCCTGATCCCTGAGGAGGTGAGGAGAGATGGGTAGTATCTCCACGTGGAAGGTCCTCTCCTCTGGACCTGCCCACAGAACTGGCCTCCCTCAGCCCTTATTTCCTCCTTGCCTGCCCTACTTTTCCTCTCATGTACATTCCACTCATGCACATGACTGCTGGTATAGGTGCAACTGCCAACACTCTCAGGGATACTGATCCACCCTGGGCCTCTTCCAGTGAGGGGGCAAGTGGAGTGTATGTGTCCAGGCAGGAGCAGCCCTCAGAGCAGACAGGAGTCATGGCTTCCATCTGGTTCTACCACCAGGGTCTGCAAAGGCTCCAGGGAGAAGCTGGGTGGGTGGGTGGGCTGGAAGTAGAAAGATGGAAATAGAACCCAGGAGAATGTAAGGACAGTGGCCAGTGGTCTCTCTGTCCTCAGAGTCTAGCCAGTCTTCAAGGAGTGAATCAGACAGGTGGGTGGATGGGTGGATAGATAGGCAGACAAATAGATGGATGGATGGACAAATGGGTGAGTGGATGTATGGATGGATGGACGGACGGACAGACGAACATACAGATGGACAAGCATCCAGGGGAGGTGACAGTTAGCTGAAGCTGAGTCTGGCCCATCTTGTGCCAGCTGACTCTCTGACAGCCCTCATCCCTGGCAGTCTGAGCCAGTGTCTTGTGCTCAGTGCAGCTGTGTGACTGGCCTTGTCCCCACAACGGCCAATGCCACAGGGTCAGGGTTGCCAGATAAATTTGGATTTCATATTAATGATAATTTTTAACATAATTATGTCCCACATGTTATATTTATTTACAACATCTGGCAGCCCTACACAGAATTTCCTCTGCTCCCCATGCCTGACACAGAGCTGCCCCAGAAAGAGGCCTCCACATGGGCAGTGTGGACAGTGAGTTTCTCATTCATGTATGGCCTGCCTTCTGGGCCCCAAGGCTCCCAAAGCCTCTGCCTGGACTGGAGTTGGTGGGTTAGGAGAGAAGATTCCACCAAGAAACTGTAGGCTGGGATGAGGCAACACTGAGCCTGGTCCCCTCAGAGGGAGAGTCCTCCTGGCCCAGTCTTGGGAGCAGGCAGGGCTCCTGGGGTCTGGCTGCCACCTAGTGCCCAATGTCAGAATGGCAGACCACGGTGCCCAGAGAAGATGCAGATCAACACCCCACAAAACAGCCTCCTTACACAAGGTTGGGATTATTACCCAGGTGACAGAAAAGGAAACTGAAGCCCAAGGTCCCCCCAAAACCTAAATCCATGTTCAGACCCCAGAGTGTACATAACCTAGTCCCCACCTCCAGATCCCCGCCTGTATTCACAGCCACTAAGTCGGCCCGCGAAGGCCTGCTCTGTCACGTCCGTCTCCTGCTTATCAACCTTCAATGGCTCCCTATTGCCAATGGAACAAAGCAACGCCTCTCTGAGCTGACATTCAGAGCCTTCTACAACACAACCCAAACATTTCCTGGGCTTTCTCTGCCTTTCCAAACCCTCCTGTGCTCCGCCTCCTCCCAGCCCTCCTCTCCTTCCTTCCCACTAGGCCCCTCGAGCTCAGAGGTCATTATGCCTCCTCCTTTCCATCTGCCCATTGCCAAACTCCTAAAGTTGATGGGCCTTGGGGAGCAGGCCCCTAATGGCCTCTTTGTCTACACTCATGCCCTTGATAAGCTCATCTCATTTCATACCTTTAAATCCCATCTACCCATCATTGACTCTAGCTTGTATCTCTCCAGCCCAAGTCTCTCCCCTGAACTCCAGACTCACATGTCCACCGTCTACCAGACATCTCCATTTGGAGCCTAACAAGGAGCTCAAACTGAAAATGGTCAGAACTGAGACCTCAGGCCTCCCTCCAAAACCTGCCCCTCCCACCCCTTTCCCAACTCAGTGACATCTGCATCTCTCCAGTTAGCCAAAAATCTCTTTCTCCTACACCGCACATCCACTCTACCAGCAAAGCCTTTTGGCACTGCCTTCAATATCAGCCTGAAATCTGAGCAATTCTCACCATCTCCAGTGCTACCCCCAGCTCAACAGAGACCAGCCACTCACAGTCACTGCACAAGGACACCTGGACAAGGGCCGTGGAGGCTCCTATACCCACCTGGACCACTACACAGGCCTCCTAGACAGCCTTCCTTCAGGAAGGACTCAGGAAGTAGGTATTAAAGGACAGACGGTGTGGGTGGGTTTGACTGCAGGTAGGTGGGAAGGACAGATGTGCTCAGTGGGGAAAATGGCTGAGGGACCTCCCTAACTTGGGGTATGGGTAGCATTTTGAGGTCAACACTGGCCTTCTCAGTGGTACTGGGGCAGTGATGTATTTGTCCAGCACGACATGGGCACATGTGCTGGGGGGGACTCTCTCCCAGCAAGCCCAGCAGAGCCCCAAGAAAGCAGGCCCTCGGTCTGGGGCAGAAGGGAGGTTACCAGAGGAGGATACAGTAGCTCTTGCCTCGGTGCCCCTGGGGAGGCAGTGGAAGATGGACCAGGGCAGAAGGAGGGCACCTGGATGGGGATTCTGAGAGGTGACATTGAGCTTAGGAAGGGCTGACATCAGAGTTAGGGGCTTCTGGGACTCTGTCCTGGCTCCTCACCTCTCAGAGCTTCAGTGGCCTCATCTGCCAACTGGGTAGATGAGCCTCCACCCCACCCCCCCGAGACCACAGGTGACTGAGGGTGACACTGGCAGACACAGGGCTGTGCATGAATGCCAGCCCCTCTTGAGGGAGGGGTTTCTTGTGAGGCTGGGGATAGATTCGGATCTTAAATGAGGACCCCATCTTCCTTCTGTGGGAAGAATCAGGAAAGGCAAGGAACCCTCCTATTGTCTGGCCTAGACCCAGATCTGTCCCTGAAATAGATGTCCTCTTCCTGATCAGTCCCTTGGCACCCTCTCCTGTTCCCCTCCCCTGGAACCTCCAGGAGGGGTTGATCATAACCATGCTGTGTCAATAGGCGTAAACTGAGACTGTCTTGGGCAAACTGGGCTATGCCTCAATCCTACCTTTGAAAATCTATTGCAAAATTTGATTGAGAACCAGCATCATGTGAAGTCCAGGGCAGCTGTGACAAAGCGCAAACACCGTCCTGCCTCGGAGGTACATGTAGAAGCCAAGGTGCCCCCTTGGCATAAGTTTATTGCCTCCAATAGGCTACATGCTCTGATGCATACAAAACACAGGGAATATCAACTGTGGAGCAGGGAGCAGGGAGCACTAACTTTCTAGAGGAGGTGGAGTTTGATGTAGGTCTTGTAAAGCAAGCCCTAGTGAGGCAGAGAAGAGTGGGGAGATACCACCTAGTGGAGGGCACCCCACATTCAAAGACTCAGTGGTGGGAAACCACACTGCCCTTTCGGGCAAAGTGAGGGGTTCTGAGAGGGCGGGAAAGTGGGTGAGAAGATAGGAAAGCACATTGCCTCTACATATATCCAGTAGATTCATCAAATCCAGAATATATTTTTAAAGGAACAAAGAAAAATATCTCCAAATCAAGAAAAAAAAACATACAATTCAATTAAAAACAAAAACACTGGCAAGAGACTTGAACAAGCACTGTAGAAAATATACTCTCCAGCTGTCCAATAAGCATGTGAAAAGTTCTCAGCCTCATCAATCAACAGGGAAATGCAAATTAAAACCACAATGAAATACCATTATACTCCCACCAAAATGGCTAAAATTACAAAGGAATGATAACTCCCAGGGTTGATGAGAATGTGGAGCTACCAGAACACTCCTACATTGCTAGTGGGAGTGTTCATTGGTTCACCCACTTGGGAAACTGTCTGGCAGTATTTGCTGAAACCAAACACATGCCTGTGTGATGATCTAGCCCTTCCACTCATATTTGCCCAGAGAAATGAAAGCCAATGACTGCCAAGGACATGTACAAAAAGTCATCACAGCTTTATTTTTGAGCCAAAATATGAAAACAAAGCTAATGCACATCTACTGTAGAGTGGAGAAATAATTGATGGCATGTTCATTCAATGAAAGACTACACAGCAACGAAAAAGAACAGATAACTGATACAGGCAACTGTGTGCATGGATCTCACAGACAATGTTGAATGGCAGACAGGAAAGAGTGTACGCTATGTGCTTCCATTTAAATGAAGCTCAATTAACTTGGGGGATTAAAGTGTGAATACTGGTTACCCCTGGGGAGATTATTGACTGGAAAGGGGCACAGGGGAACCTGCTGGGCTGTTGGAATTGTTCTGTCTCCTGATCGATGAGGCATTTACACAGTGTATACACATGCAGAAATCCCCCAAGCTACACACTTAAGATTTGAGCACTTTCTACTAAGAAATGCTCCAATAAAATGCTTTTTTTTATCCTTCCAGATGAAGGTAGAGAATGGCATGGAGAGGGCAGGGACAACCACTTAGGAGGCTTTTGCAACACCGCAGGTGAGAGAGAATGAGCAGGAAACAGGTGCCAGGTGTGGGCTTCGCCAGCTGTGCCGCAGGAGGCCAGAGGAAGAAGTCAGCTGTGTGGGCAGGTCGGGGAGGCTTCTGGAAGGAGGAAAAGGGATGCAACCAGCAGGCAGAGGTGAGGATTCCTTGGGGCACTGAAGCATTTCAACACACCAAGGTATCATCTAGGACGGCTGCCCCTGCTATCCTGTCCCAATGCTCTGAGCAGTCCCAGCGCAGGTGAGCTCCCCGCACCTCTGGGCTTCAACAGAAATAACCAGCCTGGTTTGTTGAGCCCTCTCATGTCCACGGAAGGCCCTGTGCCGAGGTCTTCCAGAAGCTCTTTCAACAAGACTATGGGGAGGCCTGATTCTTCCTATTTTACTGATGTGCATTGAGGCTGGGAGAGCTGAGTGATGATGGCTCCAGGACCCCAATCTGTTAGCCCACCTTGTTAGCAATCATGACACACCAGAGGGGGATGGCAGCTGGGCAGGGACAACTTGGCAGGGATACAGCATGCTGGAGCCAACTGGGCAGAGGCGAGCTGGGGGAATGGGGCTTGGGAACCTGTACCTTCTTGGGGCTGCCCAGGAGTCCTGGGCACGTCCAGGGTTGGGAATGTGCAGGTAGGATGAGAGAGGCAGTAACTCTGAACCGGAGCATGGAGCCAAGGAGGCCTTGGAAGGTGCCGGGCACTGCCCTCAGCCCTCACCCCCACAACGGCCCTCTGAGGTGAGGACTGTTATCCCCATTTTATAGATGAGAAGATGGAAGCTCAGGGCAGTGAGCCAGGGAATGGCAAAGACCCCAGTCCTGCAGTCCCCAAGCCTGTTCTGTTGCACTCACTCTACACCTCCTCCTGGGTCCTGGGCACTGGTGAATGGGGCAGAGATGGCCAATTCTGAGAGACCCAGAGAATGAGAGAGGGAGGAGAGAGAAGGAAGCAGACACAGAGAAACTGAGAAAGCTATAGAGGAGAGCGGGCGGGGCGGCAGATGGTGCCAGGGTGGGAGACGGAGCAGATGTTCGCCAGCAGCTGTGAACTCATGAGATAGACGCTGCTGACACAGGCTTGTGGAGCGGGTGCCTGCTCCCACCTGCCTTCCTGCACCTGCGTGGTGCCCACCTTGCTCCGGGTGGCTAGGGCTGTTAATGGTGGAAGGGTGAGCAGAGGGCCAGGCTGGACTCTCCCAGGGAGACAGCCATCCCAACTGTGTGTCCTTAGGCCTCAGTGTTCTCATTTGGGCAATGGGCCTCAAAGACCCTGCCAGGTCCATCAGGCTCTGAGCAACCAAGGCATGTCCCCTACATGCAGCCCTACTCCTGCAAAGATGCCCCTCTGCAGTGCCCCACTTCCCTTGCCCAGCCTCCTGGCTCCCTATGGAAAATGTGGCCAACTCCACACCACCAAGCTGGGGCCTCCATCTTTCTCTCCAAAGGATGGGACCATAGGCTGCAGGTTCTCTTCATCCCCCTAAGGCAGATCTTCTCTTCCAGCTCTGGGGAGGAGGGAGGTGTCTGTGACTGACTGGAGGGGCCAGTGCAGCATGAGGGTAGGGAGGATGCTGGGAAATCCATCAGCATCAGTGTCACCCATCCTAGAACTGGCTGGGCTCAAACCAAGCTCTGCCACTTAACTGTGTGGCCCGAAGCAGGTCACGCCACCTCTCTGAGTTGCTCATCTCTAAGGTGGGGATGAGGTTGCCCACTTTCCAGAGCTGGAGTGAGGACCAGCTGGCCCTGGCAGTGTGAGAATCCCCCAGCCTGGTGCCCCCTAGCACTCCATGGCATTAGAACAGCCCCCCAGGCACAAGAGAAAAGATGATGGGGGACTAGAAAAGATCTTAGACAATGCTGACTCCAACATTTACTTACACCCAGAAAGACAGAGGCCTGGAGAGGGCAGCTGGGAGGCAGGCCACAGTCTCCCAGGCCAGAGCTCCATGGTTATGGAGGGGCGGGGAGCGTGGAGGTCGTCTAAAGTCACTCTGTCCTCTTCTGCAGACACAGCAAATGCCTGCCCCACTATGGCATCTGGAGATGCCAGGCAAGAGTGGGCACAGGGAGCACACCACAGGCCTCCGGAACTACGGCTCCATTGTAGAGGACAAAAGGACAGCCTTCCCGGAGCACTGGGCGGGACATCTGCCGAGGTAAGATCCACGCTGTGGGGACCGGGGCTCCCTCTGCCCGCTGTCCACTGAGGCCTCTGCTCCCTGGCACAGGCTCCGGGCTTGATGAAGCTTTCGCTGCCACTCGCAATGTCACTTCTGATAGAGTCCAAGGGGGACAGAGGGACAAAGGTCACAAGAAGCACAGGTCCCTGAATCAGGCTGCTCTGATGTCAGCAGCCCCCCTGGGTCTTTGGTGGCCATCAGCCGCGCTGCGGGTGCCCAGCCCTACCCCTGCCCGGCCTCACATCACGGAGGGGGTGCTGCTTACAGCCCCTGTTTAATTAAGTCAATAAACCACCACAGCAAATCTGGCTGAAGGCCAGCTTTTTACAGCGCTCCATGCCAAGGGGAAGCCTGAATTAACAGCAGCAGCAGGAGAACAGAGGAGGCAAGGAAAGACGGAGGAGGAAAAGGAGGGAGAAGAGGAAGGCCAGCCTGGGAGGGGGTCTGAAGGAGGTGGGGTGTCCCGGCCCCCACCTGCTCTCTGGACCACATCATGACCCGTATCTCAGCACCCCGGTACCCTGTTACCACCTTCAGTTTCTCCTTCCCTCTTCCTGCCCACATGGCTTCAGGAAAGTTTCTACTATCAGTCATTTTTACCCTAGTGAGACCTTGAAGCTAGAAAAGATGGCAGAGATGCCCTGATCCCACTTCATTTGGGGGATGAGGCAGCGAGGTTCAGAGGCTGAGTGACCCAGGGCATCTGTGGACAAGCTGATCACTTCTGAGCCTCAGCCCTGTACCCTGGCCTGTGAATGGCCTCCCCAGGCCTAGGTCTTGCTTTCGTTGCTCACAGGATGGGTGGGAAGTCAAAGTATCTGGCTTGGTGGGAAAGCAAGTTGCATATAGTGCCATGCTGGCCAGGCCAGGAGTCCTGAGGGTTCTTCTCTTCGGTGTCTTTGGGCCTGGGCAGAGTGGGGCCCCATCAAGGGCCCAGACAAGCAGCCCAGCTCACCCTCTCTGCTTTCCATTCTTTGCAGGACCTGTTGTCAGGAAGCCTGCCCATTAGAGGTGGCTGTGTGGCCTGGGGTCAGTCACTGGGCTTTTCTGGGCCTCATTTTCTCCATCTGGATTGCAAGGGGCTCAGAACTGATCACCTATAAGTGACTTTCTAGCTCTGCCTCAGGGTCTATAAAAGGAGACCTGCCTCTTTGACTAACCTGGGGCCTGGCCTGAGCTGAGACAGCCTATGTTTGGAACCAGAGCCACTCCAGCCACCGCCAACCTGCAGGTCCAGCCCTGAAAACCCCGAGCTCCCTCTATTTTCCCATCAGTAAAATGGGGATAATGACGGGGTGGATCCCACATGTGGGAGGAGAGTGCACTAAGGAATGCTCTCACAGCCTCAGATGAGAAAAAGAGGAGCATCTATGACGGCCAGGAGACACAGGGAGGCAGCATAGGGACACCCGATGCCAGACTGGGTGCTGGGCCCTGCCCCCTAGTCTGAGAAATACCTCTTAGCAATATGGCAACCTCTAGTGCCCAGGAAAGACCTTCCCAGAGCTCACTCCCTCTGAGATCTTGAGAAAGTGCTTCCCTTCGGGGCCCCCAGATCCCTCCCCTGTAAATGGCTCTGATGCCTTATGACCCATTTGCTAACTCCAGGGAAAGTGACAGCATTTTACTCACTGCCCCTCCATCAACGGTCGAGTCATCACATGTGCCTAGCACTATGAGGGACACAGAGGATGTGGGCAGGATGCCCACCATCAGCGGCTTGTGTCTCCCCTGGGCAGACAGAAGGTAAAGAAATGAGAGAAGTTTAGTGTCAGCACATGTATAGATGTCAAGATAAATGGCCACACAGCCCAGAGGCCTTTGCAGGGAAAGCAAACATGAGGCACTGCAGTCTTCCCTTCCCTGACCGTGGCAGACATCACTAATCAATCACACACCTCTTTCCAGCTGAGCCTGGATTTAGCCTCCCTAGTCCTTCTGTCATTGTACTTCAGACAGTCCCCAGCCTGGCATCTGGAGTTGACAAGCAAATGGGGCTCACCTGCCCCTAGAAGTCTAAGGCTTATGGCTAGGCCAGCCACAGGAGGCTTCCTGGAGGCAGAGGCATTCACCTAGGCCTTGAAAGAATACACTGGATAGTTGAAAGGGATGGAGAGGCGCTCCGGGTGACAGAAGCAGTGTGAGTAGAGATCTGGAGAGGAAAATCCACACAGCACATTCAAGGACAGTGGGGTCAGCTGCCAGAGGGGAGAGATACCTGGGGAGCAGAGGAAGGGGTGGGAGGTGGCTGGGGTGCCCAAAGTCAGGCCAGTTCCACCTCTCTCCTGGGTTTGGTTGATTGGACCTGCAGCCCTGTTGCCTCCTGCACCCACTACTTGGAGGGGGCTGGGATGAGCAAGGTGGCGCTGACCATGCCTGTCAACTTCCTGGGTGACAAGGAAATTTTCAATCTCGTTAAAATGACATGTTGCTGCCTGTTCTAAGTTGCAGGGTAGGTGCCTGAGATGCATAAACCATCTCCACCAGCCCAGCTCCATGGGTGATTTACAGCCATGTCCAGCCCAGTCCAGTTAGTGGTCCGGGGACAACACACACCACAGGGAGAGGTGTCCTAAATCACTACACACAGGAACCAAGTGCAGAACAGCCAACTCAGACACCAGTCCTTGCTCAGGATTCTAGAACCCCAGAATGCAGGCACAGGGGCCAAGGACAGGTATACAGTACAACCCCTTTCCCTTCCCCTGGAACCCCTCCCTGGAAGACAACTCTCTACTCACATGTTCTTTCAGAGCCTGTCTTAGCTCTCATCTCTATCAGGAAGCCCACTAGGATTTACCCCTAAGACCCAATCCACTGCACAGAGTGGCAGGAGGCCTGTTTTTAGTTCCGACCCAAAGCTAATATGAGGAGTGACTTGGGCAAGTCATCCCTCTACCCAGGCCTCGGTTTTTCTGTCACTGAGTGAGTCAGACAAGGGAGTCTACAGGCCTCCAGCTCTAAGATCTCTTCCATTATTTCTGAATGGAGGATTCCAGTTGCCTGGCTAGTCTAGGGCCACTGGGTCATCTGGAGTCTATCCACCTTGTCCTGCCTCAGAGCCTAGCCCAGGTGCTGGCTAGTAACCTGAGGAGGGTCAAAGGCCCAGAACCTTGGATCACCACAGTCAGAGGGGCCTCCAAAGACCACTGCTCCAAACCCTACCTTACCCAGAAGGGCAGTGGAGGCCCAGAGAGGGCAATGACTTGCTTAAGGTCACACAGCAAGCCACCCATAGCCAGGACTCATATCTTCATTGGGGTCTTGCTTGATGATATGGCTCATGAGTACAAAGGCTGTGCTTACTGTTCCATCCCTGCCAATCACATGGAGCCCCCTGCATAAAGGGTAAGAGGGCTCACTGAGCCCTGATGGGGGGCACTGAAGAAAGAGAAGAAATGGTCCCCATCTGCCAAGAACCTCCAATTAAGATAAGAGGAAGAAATTCCTGTGGGAAAAAGGAGCCTGAGAGAGTACCTTCCCATCTAAATCTCTCCCCACCAGTTTCCCACTGCCTGTCATTCCACCATAAGTGAAGTGTCCCTTTGAGTTAAAAGCTGCCCTCTTTAGAGAAAGTTACAAAGTAATTTCCTAGCATCTCAGTATAAACAAATCTGTCGGAAGTCTTTCTCTGGGGCAATAGGGGCCTGAGATCAAAGAAGGGATCCAAAGAGAAATACTCCTGCTTCCATCTGGGGTGCAGAGAAAAGTTCCTAGAATTCTCTCCCACAGGCAACACAGCGGCCTCATATGCTAGCTTACAGCTTACCTCAGCACAGGCGTGTGTGCATGCACACGCACACGCGCACACACACACACGTGCATGCACCCCAAAGCCAGAGGGAAAGTGCCAGCCCAGCGGAGACCATCTCAGTATCAGAGAAGGCTTTCTTGATGGTGGAAGCTGCCTGAGGCCAAGCCAAGGTGGTGGAATGATGGGAAGGGACTTCTCCATCCTAGAGAGACTCAGACATTTGGTCACTCACCCTCCTCCTTCTCCTCCATCAGCCAGGGGCTGGCTGGCCTGTGTAAGTTCACAAACGTCCCTTCTGTGCACCACCTCAGCCCTCCCAATGGAGCCCCAGCATTCAGAGGTCCCCTGAATGACCAGGGGACACGGGCCACGGCAGGGGTGGCCCCTCTCAGAGGCTGGTCGCCCTGCTTGTCACAAAGTTCCAGGCCCCCAGGCCCCCCATCAATCAGGCCACAGCCCTCAGTGGCTTCTGGCCTCGGGCTGCAGGTCTCCTCACCAGTACTTGGTGGGATCACAAATGGATATGGACTCTGGCCTGGAAACAACAGCCCCAAAAGGCCTTCACTCAAAGGGAATTCTCCCACTTGCCCTGTGGAGGGTCACTCAGTCAGGGCACAGGGGACCTGGCCTGCATCCCTCTCTCTCCATTTCCTGAGCCTGCACACGTTCTCCTGGCTCTCTGCTGCTCTAAACTCTCTGAACTTCTCCCCATCTCTCTGTCTTTGTTTCATTCTCTGCCCGTCTCCCTCTCCAGGTCTTTTTCTGTATCTCTCATCTCCTCTCTCTTTCAGCCTCTAGCCCAGTGTCTTCTTTACCTCGTTTCCCCACTGCCTCCCCGCTCCTCTCTCCCTCACTGCGCCCCAGCCTCTCAGCCCCGCAGAGCTTTGCACTTGGAAGGAAATGAGTGCTGACTCGATGTTTCTGAGCACAGTTGTGAGCTGACATAACTATCACCGTCTCCCCAGCAGAGCCCGCCCAGGCAGCCTCCTCCCGCTATTTCCCCACATTTCAACACCTGGCTTTTAAACATCTCCTGGGTGCTGAGCCCTGAGCCAGACCCTAAGGCAGGAAGGGGAGGGGAGAGGCAGCTCAGATGGTCCGGGAGAGCCATGCTGAGCCACATGCCAGGCACTTTCCATACACTTTCCAGGGTCATCCTCAAATATCCAAGGTGGGTTTTAATTTCTCTGTTTTTTTTCTATCACTAGACAGTGATAATAATACTACCATGGCATGAGCTTGTCTTGAGGATTAAATGAGTACCTGTACATTGATCAGAACAGTACCTGGCACCAAGTAAGTCCTCATAAACATAGGCTATTGTTATCATCATTGTTGTTGCTATGAGGAAGAGGAGATGGTTGGATAGGTGGGTGGATGGATGGATGGATGGATGGGTAGATGAAAGAATGATAGATGGACGGAAAGAAGAAAGGGAGGGAGGGAAGAAGGAAGGAAGGGTAGATGGATGGATGTGAGGACAAGTGGGTGGATAGATGGAACGAAGGGAGCATTAATCCCTAAGTCAGAAAGTACTGGAAGACGAAGGACACAGGACAAATCCAGTTTGGGACATGTTGCATTTCGAGTGCCTCTACAAAGCTTCCCATCAAAAGTGTCAGGGCAGCTGAAGATACAAGCTGAAGCCCAGATGTGTGGTCCAGCCTGGGGATCTGGGAATTCTCCATAGGGAAGGAGGAACCCTAAGAAAGGGCTGGGGAGTGGGATGGAAACATACTGGGAAAAGAAGTCAGGAGAGTGAGCCAGTCAGGACTCTTGCAGTTACACGTGCTGAAAAACAAACTCCAAATGGCTTCAGGAAAAACATACATATTGGCTCATGTGACTGAAACATCAGAAATAATTGGGGTCAGGTGCTCAGTTAAGGGCTTGGGAATCTCTTTTTCCATCACGTGCTTCTGTTTTCTTCCCCATTGACCTCTTCCTCGGGCAGCCTCTCCCTGCCGTAGCCAAGAAGCTCTGGCAGCTCCACTTGGCATCCCACCATCCTACCAAGAGGAAGGACCCCTTTCCTAATCCAGCAAAACCCAGGATGGGCTCCCACTGGCCAGACCTGATCACACACGCATCTCTAAGCCAAGAGCTGGATGGGCCCCCCTCAAACAACAGGGACTGAGACAAGGTAGGGCACGGGGAAGGGCCCAAAGAAAATCCACGTGTTGGTAGCCAAAGGTGGGCAGGCGTTGGGCTGGCACCCTCTTCGCTGCCTGCTTCACTGCCAGCACCAGCATTAATGGAAGGGGCAGAGTAGCACCCACAAAGCCTTGTGTAGAAGTGGGGGAGGAGACCCAGAGGCTTTGGAAGTCTGGGACACCAAGAAAAGATCAGGTTTCCAGAGGGAGGGAGTGTCTGCTGCTCCTACGAAGGCCACTAGTTTAGCCACCAGCGGTCAAGTGTGATGGGCAAGAATGGGCACCACCCATGAACTGCTACCACCGAGGAGAAGCCATCCCCGGGGGAAGGGAGGAAGGGGGACCCTAGGAGGGGGCAGCAGCTAGCAGCGAGCAGAAGCCGGACAAGGACAGAAAGTCTGGAGCCAGAAAGAGGACGAGAGGACAGGACAGGAGGACTGCGGGGTGCTGTGGGGAGGGCAGGACAGGCGAGGACCACCGGAGGAAGGGCTGGAGAAGAAATGAGACAAAGCAAAAGGAGAGGGAAAAACCACCGCCTGCGCCCTTCTTCCCCTCCCCCAACTCCGAAAGTTAAAAATAGGCTGTGCGGCGGAAGGGAGACAGAATTAGAGCAGTCGTCTAAAGAGAGAGGCAGTAAATGAGCTGGGGACCCGGAGGAAAGTCCCCGCAGGCCTCAGGGAGGATGAGAAGAAGACAGCAGCAGGGGAGACAGAGGCGGCGGCATCCCCCGCAGGCAGAGCCCCGGCCACCCATTCACAATCTGGTCCTGAATGGAGGGGGCTGAGCCCTGCGGGAGGGCTGCCAGGTCATAACCCCTACCCGGCTCACCGAGCCCAGGCTGAGTGCCCTCCCCGTGCCGCATCCAGGATCAAAGCGGGTGGAGAGGAAAGGGCGGGTGGGCAAGCCAGGCGGAGATCTGGCCACGCCCCCCATGATGCCTCACTGCCTTCCTGCCCTGGCAGCTCTGGTGGGGAAACTGAGGCCCAGAGAGGGACGCTCTCTGCCCAGCTGCTCACAACAGCGGCAGAAGTAGGCGCTGAGAACCGGGAGTTCTTTCTGTTCCCAGCCCAGCCCCACCCTAACCCGCTGTGTGGCCAGGCTAGACCCCCCCCCCCCTTCCTAGAGCTTCAGCCAGCTCCCATCACCCAGTGCCCTTCCTGCCTGCCTCCTGGGCACGCCCGTGGAGGAACTAATTAGTGGTTGGTTTGCAGAGGCAAAGCCCACATAAACAAACACAGAGAGTTATTAGCCCTTAGAGCCCAAGAAGAAGATCAGCAAGGAGCTGCCTGCTTGCTGACAGGGCTGGTTTCCCTGCCTGACTTAAGGGCAGCATTACTTTTGTTAGCAGACTGCATGATTATTGGATGTTGTTAATAATCTCTTATGTTTATAGATGGCCTTTCTTCCAATGATCTTAAAGCTCTTCTACATTTAGTTTCTCCTTGTTGCCAGGAGGTCAATACCACAGCACGGAGAAACACTGATCTCCATGTTTTTATGAGGCACAGAGAGGTCCGGCTATTTGCCCAGGGCCACAAAGCAAATCAGCAACAGAGCTGGAGTCAGTATTCACTGTCTTCTGAGGCCCAGGAAGGACCTATGTTCTGGACACTCACTGATTCTCTTGGCCTCTCTCTGGCCATCTCAGGACAGCCTCACCCCTTACATTTGTTTAGTGTTTTCTTTCAGATTTGACTCCCTTTGATCAAGGCAAGGCTGGTAGAATTATTACCGTTGTGTAGGTGAGGACCCAAAGGCTCAGAGAAGTGAAGTGACTTACTCAAGATTGCATAGCAATGGGCAGGGAGAGGACCTGAATCCAGGTCTCTGGGCTCCCCATCCAGTGCTCTCAGCAGGGCAGCAATTGCCCACACCCACCCCAAAGCTGAGCTGGGAGGGTCTAAGGGGAGCACTGAGATGGGTCCAACACCTGTGGGAGGGAGGAAGTTGCTGTCCTGTTAGTCCTTCCTGGGGTGGCTGTGGGGGGTGGGCACTGAGCCAGCAGCAGCCAGAGTGGCCATCTCCTTCCCTGGCCCACAAGCAGTTCTGAAGGAGGACAGTGAGGAGGCACGGGGTGACCCAGACTGCTTTGGCGACAAGCCAGGTGGCTCCCCTCTCTGTGCTCCATTCTACAGTTGCCATAGGAGGATGGGGCTGGGCTAGGTGAGCCCTAAGCTTCCCCAGTTTCTGAAGTTGCAGGTCTCTAAGAGCCCAAGGTCTGCCAGCAGCCAGCCCAGCAGAGCCCCTCCAGGATCTTTGGGTGGGGGCAAGCCCTGCCCAGCCCCAGCCCCAAGTGAAGAACTCAGCCAGGGAGGCAGAACCCCTGGGCCCTGGCCCACTGTACTTCCAGCAAGCAGTGACTTTGGGCAAGTCCCTCACCCTATGGTCATCTATCTCTTCATCTACTAAACAAATAAGGGACAATCCTAACATCCCTGTGGCCCTGAGGGGCAGGATCTAAGAACTGAGGATCCTGGGCAAGCAGCCCTCACAATTCAAGCTGGTTTGGGTGTACAGAATTCTGACTCAGAGATCAATAATTATCGATTGCCCAGCCTCCCTGGGGCCACTGGGCTATAGAGAGACACCAATAAGGCTGTGTTCATCTTCCTTCAAACCACTGGTCCCAGAGCTCCAGCCCAGGGTGCCCAGGCCTTGGGAAGCTTGGGTGGAGAGGGCTGGCTCCTCACAGGCCCCAGCTCTGGACCACACTGGCAGCCAAAATCTCTGGTTGATGAAGACAGATGAGCTTGCCTGGGATGCAGGGCAGGTAGGAGGTAAGAGGGCTGGGACTAGTGGGAACTGTTAAATGGGCAGGAGTCAGAGGGGAAGAGTGATTAATTATTGAGAAAGATGAGAAAGGGAAACTAACACGGGAAGGATGATTCCAAGGCCTCTCCCCAAGAAAGCTGTCCCTGGAGAACATGGGGCTACAGCCCCAGACGGCAGCTGTGCAGGGGTCTCAGGGTGGATGGGCCCCATCCCCCTCTACCCCTCTGACTTTGGAGACAAAAGGGACAGCAGATTTCAGCCAAGAGGTCCAGAAGCAACAGAGGAATAAAACTTCATTGCCAGGCACAGCATTTCAGAGTTTGCCAGTGATGACAGTGTTTCCAGAGACGACATCCCTGGACCTCACAGCCACTCCTTGAGGTAGGTACTACCTTCTCACTTCACAGCTAGAGAAACTGGGGCCCAGCAAGGGCCCAAGACTCGCACCATGTCACTCAGAGTGGGCCTGAGCTTGATCATGGACTCACTGACCCCCAGCCCAGAATACTCCCCCTAAACCTGTCTCCCCAGTCTGTAATCTGAGCAAGCAGGAGATCTGTGTGCCCACTGCCTCCAACAGTGACCCCTCCTGATGGCTGCTGCCCAGGAAGAGGGATGCTCCGTTGAGGCATCAGTGCCCAAGAGAACTGGCCAGCCCTCTGTCACCTACCCTGAGAACAGGCAGAGGATACTGGGACACGGTTGGGGTGGGGGGTGAAGTCTGGGGGGAAGAGTGATCTTTCCTAAGGAAACATTGCAAAGTCAACCAAAAGTGACAGTGGCAGCACCAAGGTTGACCAAGTCAGCCCCATCTAAGTTGGATTCTGAGAGGCGCCTACAGTGTGGGCCCCCCATTCACACAGAGTAATCACATCCACTTGGAAACTGGTGGGTCCCTGCCTTGCCCGTGGGAGGGAGGGCTGGGCCTTGCAGGGGCGGGACCTGAGTAGGGGACCAGGAGAGGAAAGGAAGGGAAGGTGAGAGTTGGTTGGAATCCTTGGTGCATTGTTGTCATGGGTTAGTGAAGGGGACCCTGGCCCACACCACTGTCCCCACTCGCCGGCCCCTGTCCCCTCTATTTTCTCCTCCATCCTCTGCCGGAGGCAACCTTCCTGAAATGCTAATCTGATCCTGGCCATTCCTGGGCTTACAAACCTCTGGGTCCTGGATATGGCAGGAAGTCAATGAATGACTTAACTTTGTTCTGGTGTGATCACGGTTGCGCAATTATGTTTTCTTATAGCGCCCCTGACTTTTAGAGATAGATCCTAAAATAGTCACATAAGAAATGATACGTGATTTGCTTCAAAGCGCTCTGAGAGTGGGGAGGGGTGGATGGGGCTAGAGTGGACACAGGAGCGGCACACCGCTCATTGTCGAGCGGGTTGGTGGGTCTGTAAGGGTCATTTTCCTAGCTCCCTGCTTTTGTGTGTGTTTGAAATTTTCTATAACGTTTTTAAAATGTGGAGGGAGAAAGGATGGAAAAAAGGAAGAATGTGATCACTGTTGGCAGGCACATGGGGGTTCAATTATATTACGTACTTTGGTATATATTTGAAAATTTTCATAATGAAAACTTTGTTGGGTTTTTTGTTTAAGGAAATTCTATCTGATCCTCCACGTGGCCCCAGGATAGAGCTTCTTAGCACAGCTCCAGGGCCCTCTGTGAGCCATGCCCACAGTTCCCAACACCCATCAGGTCCCAGCACCCCTACGCTCTGGAACTTCAGTCAGCAACCAGACACTGCCACCACTGCCACACCCCATGTGTCATGCTCTGTCCCCTTGGGATGGCATGTCTCCCAACTCTGTTAGCCAAGAGGGCAACTCTTCATCTTGGTTCAGCTCAAGAATGAAGGTTCTTCTCCGACCTCCATCCTGACAGAACTGACCACAACTGCCTTACAGTCCCCACAATCCACGTGGCCCGGGACACAAGCTGCAAGGGGTGAGGTTTGTCTTAGTGCCCTCAGAGCCCAGCATGAAGCCTGAAGCTCAGTAAATGTGCACTGAGTATTGAAAGGACCCACCTAATTTGGGATTTCATCTGTCTGCCTAAATCCCAGAGAATGGGTATCATTTCCTGAGGGCGCCCTGCCCTCTGTTGGTGGAAAGAAGTATTGCAGGGACCTCTGGAAGCAAAACTGGATCCCCTCTCCACTACCCCAGTCCGAGCTCAGTACCCTGCTTCCCCCTCCCTGCCATCAGCAGAGTTCTGGGCTAGGCACTAAGAGGGATGCCCACCACAGAAACATGCAGAGCCTGTCACCCTCAGACCCTCCCAACCCCTCCAGGCCCAGCTCTGACAAGGCTCTCATGGCAGCCTCATTGAGGATGCCTTAGGAACAGGCCACACCCACCCTTAGGCCACCTCACCTCTACTCGGGCTGCCTTCTCTGCCTGAAGTACCCATGCCCTCCTCCGCAAGTCCCACCTCCACATACACCCTGTCTCTGCCTGGCCAACCCCAGTGAATCTTCAAGGCATACACCTAACATTCCCTCCTGGTGGACACTTCACCGTCACCCACATGTAGAGCTACTGTCGAGTTACTCTGAGTGACTCTGTTGCAGCCCAGCCACATCCCTCTATGATAGCACTTGCCACTTGCATTTGTGGTGTGACCATCTCCTAGACTAGCAGGCCCTTGAGAAAAGACACTGGCTCTCAGTATAGCAGAGACTTGCCCACTAAGAAGTGAACTTGTGTGCTTGGTTTCTACTACTATGGCCCAAAATTCCCTTCTGTCTTTGGGAAGGAAGGTTGACTCATCATTTTTAGATGACAGGTTTTGTCCCTCTAAAGAAGAAACTAGAAAAAGAAACTTTCTATTTCTAATGTCTAGACCTGTGCTACCCAATATGGTAGCCATTTAGTCACACGTGGCCTTTGCATGGTTGAACGTGTCTAACACAGCCCTTACCCATCATCAAGAACTTCTCAGATGCCTGGAGCCATCCCAGAATGGAGTGGACTTAAGGGAATGGGTGCCCTGTGACTGGAGGCATTTAGTGCACCCTGGGGGACACCTCATCCTGAAAACCAGCAGCCACTTCCAGGAGTGCTCAGGACTCTTGGGTGGCTCCTAAGATGTCTTTCATGCGTTATTCCTCATTTCATTCAGTAACATTAGTAACTGCCTGTCTGAGCCAGGTGCTGAGCTGAGCCTTGTATGTGATGGCAAAAGTCCCCTGGGAAACAATATCGCCGCTGTCACCACCCCCCAAGTGAGAACCCCTAAGGGGATAGGGTGGAGGAGGACCCCCCGAGTACATATTGCCCCTCCAGCCATTTGGTGGGGAGGGTCTCTACCACATTCTAATTTCATTTGAGAATATTTTAGGTGACACTGCTTGCATGCCAAGGATGTGGATGCATAGATACCTACAACCATCACTTGCCTTCCCAGCACTTGGCACTGTGCTTGGTATGTGGACATCAAACAAGTACAGACAGGAAGGAAAGGAGGGAGGGAGGGAGGAGAACTTGCCCTTGATTATCATGCAACTAGGGAGACAGTGCATGAAAACAGACACAGGGACCAGAATTATGAACACGTAGAAGCTTAGAATTGGAAGGGATCTAAGGGCCATCTGCACGCAGCGGTCCTTACAGCAGCCCTCCAGGGTCAGGGCATTCAACCACTGCCATCCAGGTACACGGAGCCCTCTGCTCTTGAGGAAGGCCCATCCCATGTGGGACAGGCATGGCTGGTTCAGGGTTCTTCTAATCCACAGAAAGATATTAGAATGAAATGGAGAGCGAGTTCATCAGTGTGGCTGGAGACAAGATAGCATCAAAATTCACACCTCTCCTATACAGCCTGCAGTAGCCAATTAGAAATGTAATGGGAAAACTACCCCATGCACAATGGCCAACCCAGACTATAAAATACCTAAGAAGAAACTTAATGAGAAATGTCCAGGTCCCATATGAGAAACACTATAAAACTTTACTGAAGGACATAAAGAAGGCCTGGATAAATGGAGTGATATTTCATGCACCAGGATGGGAAGACTCAGTAATACAAAGATGTCAATTCTTCCCAAATTAAATCTATAAATTCAATGCATTCCCAATCAGAGTCCTAAAGAGATTTTTATAGAACTTGACAAGCTGATTTTAAAGCTCATCTGAAAGGGTAAACAAGCAAGAATAGCCAAGAACATTTTGAAAAAGAAGAAAAATGAGATGAGACTTGACCTACAAGATATCAAAACCCACTATAAAGCTGGAGTAATTAAAACTGGGCAGAGTGATGGATCAAAGGAACAGAACAAATAATCCAGTAACCGAGCCACAGGGATTATGGGAATTTAGCAGAATACAAAAGTAGCAGTCAGATCAGTGGGGAAAAGATGGACTAGTTAATGTGCTAAAAAAAAAATGGTATGAGATGATTGTTTATCCACTTGAAAAATAAAGTAATAAGTTATTATTTCACATGATACCCAAAAGCAAATTCCAGAGAAATTAATGATCTAAACACTTTTTACAGACTGTCAAAATATTAAAAGGCAATAGAGACAAATATTTGTTAATCTTGGTTGAAAAAGTCCTTTCTGAACAAGGCACAAAATCCAGAAACTGTAAAGGAAAACTTCGGAGGATCTGACTACCTAAAAATTAAACATGTTTCTGCATCACTGAGCTATAAAAAAGCAAGGGAGAATCAGAGAAAATAATTACAACATATGTAACAAATGAGGGGTGTCATCTTACAAATCAACAAGAAAAGGACACTCGAATTAAGAAAAATAAAAGGAGAGAGCAGGTGAGTTAGTGGAGGAGGGAGGAAAGCCAATAACATGTGGGTTAGTGAACAGGATGTCACTGAGGGCATCGGGGCTGATCCTGCTGGGGACCCCTGAGACACTGGTGAACACACCAGAATGGTTCCACCCTGGGGCGAGGATACAGACTTTCACCCACTGAGCCTGATCCCTGCTGGTTGAGAGTAGGGTGTTGACTCCCTCCCACTTGGATCTATCTAGAACAGAGCGCCACCTATGGGCAGAGGATGTTCTCAGGCAGAGGGAGGCCGAAAGGCATCAATCAGCGGGAAGAGAACTGGGTGGAGGGGTGTTGAGAGGACGCAGGTGGCAATACCAGACACTTGACATGGAGTATCTCATTTAATCGTTACAAAAGCCCTACCAGGCGGCTACTATCGTTATCCCCGTTTTACAGTTGGGGAAACTGAGGTTCCAAAAGGTAAGTAACTTGTTCAAGATCCCATAATCAGGCAAGCGGAGGAGGCCGACCTCAGAGCAGACGCTGTCCCCAGTTCCCGAGGTTGCCTCTGTGTGGTAACCCTGGGCAGGTGCAGAAGAGGGTGGGGAAGCTGGTTTTATCTTCCTCTTTATGCCCAACCATATTATCCCCACGCTTGTTGTTATTGCTTTGTTGTTTTTTACTATTAGAATGTGCTTTTTCTATAATTTAAAAGAGGTTCTGGGTTTTTATTTAAACTTTTTAGATCCTTAGCCTAGGAACTGGCCAAAAACAAAATAGCTCATTTTAGACAATTCTTTTTTTAAAATTTTATTTTATTGAGTTGTAGTCAGTTTACAACATTGTGTCAATTTCCAGCATAGAGCACAATTTTTCAGTCATACATGAACATACATATATTCATTGTCACATTCTTTTCCATCATGAGCTACCACAAGATCTTGTATATATATCCCTGTGCTATACAGTATAAACTTGTTTATCTATTCTATATATATTGTCAGTATCTACAAATTTCAAACCCCCAATCTGTCCCTTCCTACCCCCCCTCCCCCTGGCAACCACAAGTTTGTATTCTATTAGACAATTCTTCTTGAAGACAGTTTCTTTGTTGCTCAGTAGCCATCTCAGCTACCCCCCCGAAAAAATACACAAACATGGATTTGGGAAACATTTGTTAAGAGGGTATTGAGTATAGAGCAGAGTGCCAGGCACTGGTGAGGATTCAGAGATGCCAGTTTTCATCTTTCAGGAACAAGGGAAAGAAAGGACAGGAAGTATTGAGGAAAAGGACCAAATAAAGGATGGCGAGGAGCTGGGTGAGTTCTGCAGGAAAGGCTCCTTGGAAGAGGTGGGTTTATGGGGAAGCAAATGAAACCTGACACTCAGGGGGGCCCTTAACTGGAAGGGGAGCCATCCAGGAACCAACATGATCACATGTTTTTGCAAAATTTGCAAAAGAAAGATATTTCAAGCACAGTAGATTAGGTTCCTTGTCTTTTTTTTTTTTTAAGTCTCTAAGTTTGGGGTAATTTTTAATTTTTAAAAATTGAATTACAGTCAGTTGACAATGTTGTGTCAATTTCTGGTGTACAGCATAATGTTTCAGTCATACGTATACATACACATACTCCTTTTCATATTCTTTTTCATTATAGGTTACTACAAGATATTGAATATAGTTCCCTGTGCTATACAGTAGAAACTTGTTGTTTATCTATTTTATATATAGTAGTTAGTATCTGCAAATCTCAAACTCCCAATTTATCCCTTCCCACCTCTTTCCTCCCTAGCAACCGTAAGTTTATTTTCTATGTCCGTGAGTCTGTTTCTGTTTTGCAAATAAGTGTCTAATTTTTTTTTTAGATTCCACAAGTAAGTGATATCATATGATATTTTTCTTTCTCTTTCTAAGCCCCTTGTCTTTTGTCACTCCAAGTTTCCCTATATCACACCCTCATGTTGGGTTGTGTTAAACATTGGACATGTTTGGGGACCATCCTAAGGGCAGATACAGTTAATTTGGGTTTAGAGAGATATATGAATGAATGATTCTCAGTTACATCATATGTAGATTAGCTATTGCTGGCTGTTCTGGTTACAGGAATGCCTTCCAGACATACTCCCACCTCCTGCTGTGCTGACTCACCCAAGATTGTGAGGTGACCAAAAGGCACCAGAAGTTGTGACAGGAATGCATCCAATGGGCCCTGGCAGGGAAGCATGTGGGTAATGGAGAAGAAACAAGGCTCCATGTGTACAGAAACAGCATCTAATCTCTGGAAATTTCTTCCAGTCATCAGATGTGTAATATTCGTAAGCAGATGATTTCCTTTCTTTTTCTTTTTCTTTTTTTTTTTTTTTTTTTTTGGAAAACCTTTTGAGTGTGGCTTCTGTCACTTAGCATAATGCTTTAGAGATTCACTCATGTTGCTGCACAGGTCAGCAGTTCGTTCCTTTGTATTGCTAAGTAGTATTCCTGTGTGTGACTGGACCACATTTGTTTATTCATTCATCTGTTGATGGACATTTGGATTGTTTCCAAATAGAGCCGTTATACACATTTACATATAGGGTTTTTTTCGTGGACCTGTGTTCATTTCTCTTGGAGTGGGATTGTTGAGTCGCAAGGTACGTGGAAGTGTGTTTAACTTCGTAGGAAAGTGCCAAATCGTTTTCCAAAGGGGCTGAATCATTTCCTATGTCCACCAGCAGTGTATGTGAGTTCCAGTGACCCCACATCTTCGTTAGCACATGGTATTATCAGGTCGCATTTTTCCCCCGGTCCAGTCTAAGAGGAATGTAGTGGGACCTCATTGTGGTACCCATCAGCATTTCCCTAAAGATCCCACAGGAAGGTGTCTCTCCACGCACTCCCCACACTCTTGCCCGTTCCCCAGTGGTACACTGCTATTGCTAGGTGCATGGTCGGGGACTGGGGAGGGCTCTCTGTTCCCGTGGGTGCTGGGGCTTTCTCAGTGTTCCTGCCCATCCCCACCCCCACCCCCGTGTCAACCAGACTGCCTTATATCTGTGGCTGGACTTGGGCACAAGTTTCTGCTCTTCCCCAGAGGTAGCCGACCTCTAGGGTATTGGTACAGGATCCCGGTTTCCTGCCCCTTTCCCCAGGGCAGAGGGATTTTATCTCCTACCGGAAATGAAGCCGCAATGCATCTTTATCTAGGCCCTGGGAGTGATAGCACTTGTTGGCCCTCTCCCAGTGGTTTAAGGCTTTTGCTCCTTTAAGACAAAGGTCTGGAGAGGACTGCGAGTTTGGCTTTTTTTTTTCCCCGCAGCAGCAGCCAATCCCCTGCTTGGCTGAGGGCGGGGCCTCTCGCTGGTCCCGTCTCTTGCCCTTCCCCCACTCTTTCTCCTGAACCCTAAAGGGAGGTCCAGAAATCAAAGCCGTTAGTGTGTGCAAACTCTCCCGGTGTCTCGGGCCCCCGGCTATTTCAGATTGTATGCCAGCACACAACTGGCTTCCAACAATTTGTTAAAATTTTAGCTGATTTCTTACCCAGTTTTATGGACCCCGTGTGTCTTCCCCACTCCGTGCCCACGCCTGGCACAGGTGAGCCCTTGTGAGCTTCCTGCCTCCCTTGGAATTCACTACGTGGCCAGCTGAAGAAAAGAAATGATTTTGTATTCTCTCTCCAGGCTTTTCTCATTGTGAGTGTGGGAGCAACACTTTCCAGCTTTCTACACCTTTGTGGGAGCCCAAATCCTCCTTTCTGTCTTTGAAACCTCTCTTCCACCTTCTACCCACCAATGTTCCCAAGCTAATGCTACCTGTTTGAGGTTGGTCTTAACACTCCACTTCCAGGTACCAATTTTTATTCAGGTATCTTTTTGTCCTGTTATCTATTGGTGCATAACAAATCACCTCAGAATGCGTTGGCTTCAAATAAAAATGTCCTGCTATTTACTCATAGTTCCATGGATTGCCTGGTTTCTGCCAAGCAGTGGTCCTCACGTGGGGTCTCCCATGTGACTGCAGTCAGATGTCTGCTGGGGCTGAAGTCATCTAAAGGCCTGGGTGGCCAGAAAGCCTCCCTCCTGGAACCCGTGGATGATTAGCAGAAGCCACAAGGTGGGAATAAACGGAGTCAAGTTTCACTGGAGGGCCATCTCTGGAGACTAGCTAACACCTTGTTTAACATTGCATATAAAGGGGGACCTTTCACACTTGGCCTTAAATTTACCTAACTATAAAGTTAACAGAAGGAAAAGGGACAATATTTTTGTGGTGGGGTGGGAGGGGACTTGTCAAATAAATCTTCAAAAGCACAAAGTTATAAAAAGAGGAAAAATATAAACCTCATTACACTAAAATATAAGATTTCTGCCAACAAAGGACATCATGGAAAAGTTAGTGTACAGATGTCTGAATGGGAGGAGATATTTGCAATATCTAAAACTGACGAGCAATTAGAGATATAAACTCCTGAAACCCAACTTTAAAAAGCCCTGTAGAGGGGGAGAATATAGCTCAAGTGGTAGAGTGCATGCCTAGCATGCACAAGTTCTTGGGTTCAATCCCAAGTACCTCCTTTAAGAATAAATAAATCTAATTACCTACCCCCTTAAAAAGCCCTGTAAATTCTAAAAAATAAAACCAAAAACTATAAAATGTGAAAACATAGAAAAATCTTTACAACCTTCGGTTAGACAAAGATTTCCTAGTTACAACATCAAAATACCAATCCATTAGAAAGATTTTGATAAATTGGATTTCGTCCAAATTAAAAACATTTGCTCTTTGAAAGGCATTGTGAGAATGCAAACAAAATATTTGCAAGTTGTATATGTGATAAAGTGCTCATATCCAGAGTGAAGAACTCTCGAAACCCAAAAAGAAAATAAAGCATTTTTTTAACGGGCAGGAAATTTGAACAGGCAATTCATCAAAGATTGACCATTGACAAACAAGTACATGAAAAGGTATTTAGTACCGTTAGTCATTAAGGAAACTCAAAACCACAGAGAGATAACCATTGGGCACCAATTAGAATGGCTAAAATTAAAAAGACTGACTTACCAAGCATTCCTACATCTGTGAGGGTGGAGAGGAAGCAGAACTCTCATACACAGCTGGTAGGGATGTAAAATGGTCTGACCACTTTGAGAAGCAGTTTGGCTGCTTCCTAATAAGTTATAAGCTTATCCCTGCCATATGATCTAGCCATTCTACTCCTAGGTATTTACCCAAGAAAAATGAAAGCATATAGCCATACAAAGACTTGTATGCAAACATTCACAGCAGCTTTATTTGTAACAGTCAAAAACTGGAAACAACTCAGATGTCCAACAACTGGTACATATCCAATACAATATAATACTTACAATAAATAAAATAACTTTTACTTAGCCATTAAAAGGAAGAAATTATTGATAATACACGACAGCATGGATGAACCTTAAAGTAATTATGCCGAGTGAAAGAAGCCAGGTACAAAAAGCGTATCATCTGTATGATTTCCATTTATATAGCATTTCTAGAAAATGCAGGTCTTTAGTGATGGAAGCAGGTCGACAGTTGTCTGAGGAGGGAAGAAGCAACTTAGAGGCTATGCTACTTTCATGTTCTTCATCGCGGGGATCGTTGCCTACATATGTCAAAAAGCATCCAAGTGTACGCTTTAAATATTTGCAGTTTATTGTGTGGGTCAATACTTCAATAAGGTGTTTTTTTAAAAGGGATTCTCGCGCCCAGGGTCACACAGCGCGATGCAAACGCAGGAGTTCACATTTGGAGCCCGCATCCTTAACTCCCCATACCATCGGCACCGAGGAAAGTGCTGGAAGGGAGCCGCAGCTGGAGTTAATAATTACCGGTGGGCGGCCCCTTCCCAGCCGCGCTCCCGCCCCCGGGCGGCCCGAGCGCGGCCTTGCCGGACGGCTTCCTGGTGCGCCGGACGCCGCGCTCGTTCGCTCCGCCGCAACCTGCTGCTCCTCCGCGCCCGCGCCGCGCCGCGCCCCGGGAATGGTGAGGGGGGTCATGCGCCGCCGCGGTCGGGGCAGCCGGGTTAGGGCGGGGGGCAAGCGGGAAGGGCGGGGGGTAAGAGCCCGGGCCTGCCGAGAGGCCCAGGCCGGGGGTGGGGGGAGCGTCCCTCCCAGCCCCAGGCGGAGCTGCCGCGCGCCCGGCTCCGAGAGTCGGGGGTTCTGCCCCGCCCGCACTCTCTAGCGGTTCCCCCGGGGAAGCTGAGGCCGGGTTACAGGGAGGCGGGAGCCCAGGCCTGCCCCTGACTCCCAGGCCAGTGACCCTTTGGGGCCTGAGTGCTGCGAGGCCGGGCTTAGAGACCTCCCTGAGCGGGGAGGTCTCTCGGGGAGATGGGGCCGTGTTACCCGGGCGAGGGGTGGGGAGGGGCAGCAGTGAGCCCGCAGACACATTCCCCTTTGGTGGCACAGTCTATCCTATGTTGGGGGTCTGTGGTAACACTTGGGACGGGCGGGAATGCCTGTGTGAGTGTGCAAAGGACTGGGAGACTGGATTTCCCTGTATCCCTGCGTGCCTGTTGACTGCCCTTCTTGCACTTCTGGGCACAGGGTCTGGCCAAGCCCTCTGCTGTCCCCCGACCTCGGAAGCAGCCTCTGGCTCCTGGCTTCAAGCCTGTGCCCAGCAATGGAGACATGATTACTCAGGGCCACCTGCCCTCCAGGCTGAGCTTTCCCCGAGGAGAGTCTCAGGCCCCGTGCTCAGCTAGGGAGGTGATGCTGAGCCTGCAGGGCAGCAAGAAAGGAGCTTCTAGACCCGGGAAGCTTTACCAAACAGGAAAAACATTAGGCCCTAAGGCATCAGGAGCAGTCAGGATGGTGGAGACACCTGGGAGGGCATTTTGAAGGCTACGGCTTGGTCGGAAGGGAGGTGGTGAGCGAGCTGTTGATGAGATGCACTGAGGCCCCGGAGGTGCAGGGTGTGGGTAATCAGTAACCCCTCTACACACTCCCAGAGGCCCAGGCCTGACCTGTGATTTACTAAGCAAGCACCGCCCCTGCCCCTTCTCTGATCCCAGATCTCAGAGGGGCTTGTCAGTACAGCCCCAGGCTGTGAAATGTGGGGGATTCCAGAAGACTCTAAAGAGAAAGGGGAGCCTCCTAGGAGCTCACAAATACCTGCACACCCCTTTCAGAGCCAAAAAACTAAATGGTGGATTCTGATGCCTTGGTTGCCATCTGGTCATCCGTTGCCTGGATACATGGACCAGCTACTTAGACAGGGCCAGCTCTGGAATAGAGACAGGGTTGGGTGGTGATGCAGATCTCCACTGTCCTCACTGGCCTTCTGGAGCCCACGAGAGGACGACCAAGCCAGCTGGGTCCAGAGAGAACCCACACTTTTCAGGAGGGAGGAAAAGGTCGAGTTAAAGGAGCGCTGCAGTGCTTTTCCAGTTTTACCCTAAACCTGAAGGCCTAGCATAAGCCTGTGTGCCCCAGGCAGTTTCCTTTTAAAAATGCAGATGACATTCCCTTAATAAGAGTGGAATTTATTAAAGCATCCCCTTGGCTCCTCTTGCTGATCCCTGAAGTAGAAGTTTTTGTGCCCCTTTACCCATCAAGCCGGAGGAGATGAGTGCCCCAGGGCCACCTGGTTTCCAGTCTATGGGCTGCCTCATAAAAGCTAAATTAACCTCCCTCATGTTCTCTCCCCAGACCTTACTGATTTCACTTGTAATTAGCCCTCTACACTTTCCATCCTTGGGTAGTTGTACTTCAGGGGCCTAAATTCTGGAATCCCTTAAGCGATTTCACCTGGGTCATCTTAGGCTAGAACTGACCTTTGCTTCCTTCTGTTCTCTGAGGGTTCCACTCATGGCCTGAATTGTGCCAGTTTGGGCTGCCTCGAGGGCATTTTGCACAATAGGTAAATAGGCTGGGGCACGGGGTTTGCCATTTGTTCTTGGCCAAGTTAATACTACTTTGGAGACTGAGCTCTGTGGCTTGGGCTTCCTAGGCTGACAGAATAGAAAAGAAGGTGGAAATCTGAGCAATGTAGGCCTGGCACCTGGGAAGCAGAGGCTGCATGGGAGCGTGTGGGGTCCCCACTAGGAGGTAGTGCCAGTGGTCATGGATGGTGGTGTGGCTAAGAATCACCTGGAACGTGTTTTAAGTGTGGTCCCTTTGCCTGGCCCCAGGGATGTGGACACGTGGACCTACCTTGAGAACCACACCAGTGCTTTCATTGACTGAGGGTGGGGGTGGCGAAAGAGTGGCTCTAGGCCTCAGTTTTGTCTTCAGTACACAGTGAGTCACAGTAGGGGCTTAATTTTCTTTTACTCCCCCATTAATGTAAGAGCCTAGTTTTGTTTGTTTGTTTGTTTTATGGAGGAGCGCCATCTGTAAGGCTTTGGGGGCAGGGGAGGTGGGGAGTGTTCTCTCTCCCAGCGATTTGCATTAAAGTTCAGGATTTTCTAAGAACCTATCAGTGCATGAGCCAGGGCCCCACCTCCCAGTCTGTTCCTTTAGACCAGCTGCCCTTTGACTGAATCACCAGAGCTGCCAGAGGAGGCTGGCTAAATTTCCCCAAAGGTCCAGGGCCCTCTCTTTTGTCATGTTAAAAAAAAAAAATGTCCTTGAGCCTGTGTTTTCTCTCTCCTAGGCTGGCAAAGCACACAGGCTAAGTGCAGAGGAGCGGGACCAGTTGCTGCCAAACCTGCGGGCGGTGGGGTGGAATGAGCTGGAAGGCCGGGATGCCATCTTTAAGCAGTTCCATTTCAAAGACTTCAATAGGGTATGCACCAGAGTGGGGCAGAGTTTTCTGAGACTGGGGCTAATTGAGTCACACTCCAGAACATGTTCCCTCCCTTAACACCCTGTTAGCCAGGACTCTCAGACACTACACTAATCCAGTTTACTTGGAAAGTGTCATCTTTGGGGACTAGAGAATGGGGAGGTGGGTCTTTGGCTCTCCATACGTGGAATTTTTAGAAACAGTCCTTAGGGGAGACAGTTCAAGTAAGAAATAGGTGGATAACAGAAGACATTTTCATAGATAACCAGAAGATTGGCCAAGACTAGAATACCTCCTTGGTGTTTCCTCTTAGTTGGGGATCCTAGAAACAAGACTTCCTACTGCAGAAGGAACAACTCAAACTCTAGCCTCAGAACCAGTGGCTGGTGCTAGGGGGAATGCCGAAAGCTAGAAGGGTCACCTTGTGGGGAGCTAGCCTGTCCTCTTGCATCTGGGCCATTCAAAGGCACCCAGCAGTCCTCTCTCTCAGGACACTAACCTGGATCTCACTTCACTAATAGGCTTTTGGCTTCATGACACGAGTGGCTCTGCAGGCTGAGAAACTGGACCACCATCCTGAATGGTTTAACGTGTACAACAAGGTGAGTGATGTGTGCCTAGAACTTCAACTCGTTCTGAAGGCCCCTTCCTTGGGCTTCCTTCCCTGTGGGCCCTTCTCACACATAGGTTGACTGTCCGCTCCTGTTCCTTTCATCTCCTTCCTAGGATGGACATAAACACCCCTGGAAAATATTTAACCTCACTACAGATTAAAGAAATGCAAATTGGAACACTACTGAGTTAACATGAGGTTAAACTAGACATTACAAAGGCAAACCCCAAGGAAGGAAAGGCCATGGGAACCAGGCATACTCAGTGTTAATAGCTCTAAAGGGCTAAAATTTTCGTGGAGGTATGGAAGAGTAAAAAAGTAATAAACTTGAACTAAGAATACTCATGCACACCAAGTAGATGAGCTTGTCTGCTGAATGAATTGAAACAGTCATCAAATGCCTGTCATGCACATGAGCGAGACTGGATTCTTTCTAAAAACATTAAGGCCAGAAGAGATGGTCTGTAAATGGACAGCATTTAGGAGTTGGAATTGGTTTTGGGTCTTGTCTTTAGCTTTTAGGTGGTTCTTGATATTTGGATCTTTCTTTTTTATCCTGTGCTGAAGTCACCACTACTTTTGGAGGTGTAATTGAAGAGAGTTTTGTGCTGTTGTTAAAGACTCACCAGGAAGGCAGTCCCCAGCAGAGACTGTAATGCCTGGTTCCTCTTAGTGTGGCTGAGCCCAGGAGCTGGTGACTCTTCTGCTCTTAGGTGTGGTTTGTGGAATCAGCTGGTTCCGAATCTCTGATTTTGTTTCAGGTTCACATCACCCTGAGCACCCACGAATGTGCGGGCCTCTCAGAACGGGACATAAACCTGGCCAGCTTCATCGAGCAAGTAGCAGTGTCCATGACATAGACCCTGCGCTTCCTCTGTGAGCTCTTCAGGGGAAAGGGGAAGTGCTGCTGGGGGTCCAGAGAGGGGAATGGGGGAGTCCCGAGACGTTGCTGCAGTCAGATCTGCCAAGTCAACCCTGCTGCCTTTGTATAGGGGCCAGTCTTTGCCATGGAAGGAGAGGCCAGGATCATTGCCAACACCAGGAACTTAGACCAGTTTCCCCACACCACCCTCTTCCTCTTTGGAGCTCTGTTACATATGTACTGATTTAAGTAGCATCTGCCCTGCCTTTACGACTTCCCTGCAACAGTAATGATTTTCTTTCCGGGCGGTGTCTTGCTCCCTTTCTAATTCATATCCCAAAAAGCTGTGATAGAAGCCCTGTCCTAAGATAAAGTCTCATCTTAGAAACCAGGACCCTAAAGTCATCCTCATCCTATGTAACAGAGACACACGTGTCTTTACGCCTCAAATAAAATCATCGCTTCCCTCAACCTCAAGCTCTCGAATCTTCTTTCCCACAGGTCAATCCAAATGGGAGTCAGCAGGCATTGAAAGTGCTTAGTGCAAGACAGTGTTCAAAGCATTAGGGGGGATGGGGACCAGAGCACCCTGCCTTTAAGTTCATTGTGGTCTCAGGGAATTAAGTAGGAAAATGGTTAACTATTACCAGGGAGCAGGAATTTAAGTTAACACTAGATGCAAAGATAAGAAATGAGCTAAGGGAACACGAAGAGGTTCATGAGGGTGAATCTGGAGGCTTCATTTGAGTTGCGCCGCGAAGACCTGAGTAGGATTCTTATGGCTGAGGGAGCACCATGAACAAAGATAAAAGCGAGCTGGACACCTGTGTTATATGCACAGTGGGACCTAACACTACATCTTCCTAGCCTATAGCATCTGACGGGGAGATTTTTTTTTTTTCCCTCAGTTGAAGTATAGATGATTTACAATATTATGTTAGTGTGAGGTGTACAGAAAACTAACAGGTGATTTGGGTATAATTTCTTCAATTATTTTCTGTTATTATTACAGGATATTGAATACAGTCCCCTGGGCTATACAGTAAATCCTTGTTTATCTGTTTTATATATGGTGGTGTGTTTCTGTTAATCCCATACTCCTAATATATTCCTCCCCCCACTTCCTCTTCGGTAATCAGAAGTTGTTTTCTATGTGAGTCTGTTTTGTAAATAAGTTCGTTTGTGTGATTTTTTTTAGATTCCACATATAAGTAATATCATTAAATATTTGTCTTTTTCTGTCTGATGACAATTAGTGTAGTAATCTCTAAGTCCATCCATGTTGATGCAAATGGTGTTATTTCATTCTTTTTTATGGCTAAATAGTAGTCCATTGAATATACATACACGTCTTTTTCCAGTCATCTGTTGATGGACATTTAGGTTGATTCCATGTCTTGGCTGCTGCTATGAACATTGAGGGGCATGAATCTTTTCAAATTAGAGTTCATCTTTTCCAAATATATGCCCAGGGGTGGGATTGCTGGACCATTTGGTAACTCTGTTTTTAGTTTTTTAAGGACCTTCTCTACTATTTTCCATAGTGGCTACACCAAGTTACATTCCCACCAGCAGTTTAAGAGGGTTCCTTTCTCTCCACACCCTCCCAACAGGGAGATTTCTATTCCTGATGGCTTCCAGTTATGTAGAAATATGGCCAAAGTCTCAAGACTTGCAGCTTTGACTCGGTAAGGGAGACAACAGAAGCTGCAGCTTAGGAGGTGACAGTCATTCTACCATCTGAGCAGTCTGGGAGCTGATTCGCACAGATTGGTCCCTCAGCCCTGTAACTCTCTAGGGCAGAGAGATGTCACTGATGTGCTATAACTGGGAGAAGGGGGCGTCAGAGAAGCCTCACCTCTACCCCTACACATGTGCTGCATGAGTATCATTCCACATATATTGAATTATACAAAAGTGACTGGGAAGCCCTTCTCCCAATGGGTCCTCACTTTTGATCCCTCGTCTGTGGCAACATGGGTAATAAGCCAGCTTGCAAATGCCAGGGTCACTTGGAACTGGCAGCTAGCAGTGTCACAACCTATTTACCCTGGAGGTCATGCATCAAGGGCCAGAAAAGAGGCAGAGGTTGGTAAGAAGGACTAGCAGATCTCCCTTTCCAATTTGTGCTAGTAAAGATTATCAATACCTACGGAGTTTTGAGTTTTATTTTTTTTAATTGAAATATAGTTAATTTACAATGTGTTAATTTCTGGTGTGTACAGCAAAGTGACTCAGATTACATTTGTATTCTTTGTCATATTCTTTTCACATAGCTTATTACAAAATACTGAATATAGTTCCCTGTGCTATACAGTAGGACCTTGTAGCTTATCTATTTTATATATAGTAGTTTGTATCTACTAATCCCAAATTCCTAATTTATCCATCCCTAACAAAACTTAGCCTTTGGAAACCATAAATTTGTTTTATCTATGAGTCTATTTCTGTTTTGTAAATAAGTTCATTTGTATCATATTTTAGATTCCACAGATCAGTGATAGATTCCATATGTTATTTGTCTTTCTCAGACTTACTTAGTATGACAACCTCTGGGTCCATCCATGTTGCTGCAAATGGCATTATTTCTTTTTATTGCTGAATAGTTTTCCATTGTGTATATATACACCATATCTTTATCCATTCATCAGTACATGGATGTTGAGATTGCTTCTATGTCTTGTTTATTATAAACAATGCTACTGTGAATATTGGGTTGCATGTATCTTTTAAAATTAGGGTGTTCCAAATGATAAATGCTGGAGAGGGTGTAGAGAAAAGGTAACCCTCCTACACTGTTGGTGGGAATGCAGTTTGGTGCAGCTATTGTGGAAAACAATAAGGCAATTCCTCAAAAAACTAAAAATAGACTTACCATATGACCAAGCAATCCCAATTCTGGGCATATATCCAGAAGGAACCCTAATTCAAAAAGACACCTGCACTCCAGTGTTCATAGCAGCACTATTTACAATAGCCAAGACATAGAAGCAACCTACATGTCCATCGACAGATGACTGGATAAGGAAGTTGTGGTATATTTATATGATGGAATACTATTCAGCTATAAAAAATAACAACATAATGCCATTTGCAGCAACATGGATGTCCCTAGAGAATATCATTCTAAGTGAAGTAAGCCAGAAAGAGAAAGAAAAATACTATATCACTTATATATGGAGTCTAAAAAAAAAAAGACAAATGAACATCAATATAAAACAGAAACAGACTCATAGGCATAGATTACAAACTTGTGGTTACCAGAGGGGAGTGGGGTGAGAAGGGAAAGACTGGGAGTTTGATTTATAGATACCGACAGGTATAATATAGAATAGATAAACAAGTTTATACTGTACAGCACGGGGAAATATATTCAAGATCTTGTAGCTCACAGTGAATAAGAATATGAAAATGAATATATGTATATTGTATGACTGAAAACTTGTGCTGTACATGGGAAATTGACACAACATTGTAAATTGACCATACTTCAATGAAAAAAAAAAAACTAAATAAAATTAGAGTACCCTCTGGATATGTGCCCAAGATGACTGGACCATATGGTAACTCTGTTTTTCGTATTTTAAGGAAATTCTATGTCACTTTCCATAGTGGCTGCAAAAGTGTACGTGCCAAGCAGGAATGTAGGAAGGTGCCTTTTGCTCCACACCTTTTCCAGCATTTATTATTTGTAGATATTTTGATGATGGCCATTCTGACTGGTGTGAGGAGATACCTCATGGTAGTTTACATTTACATTTCTGTAATAATTAGCAATGTTGACCATCTTCTCGTGTGCCTTTATGACATCTATAAGACTGATTCAGAGAAATGCCTATTGAGATCTTCTGCTCAATTCCTAACTGGATATTTGTTTTTCTCAGAGTTGTATGAACTGAGTGTATATTCTGGAAATTAAGCCCTTGTCAGTCGCATCATTTGTTTACAGTATTTACAGTCAGTTTACAGTGTTGTACAACTGCACGTGTACAGCATCATGTTTCAGTCACACACACACATGCATTTCGGCCGCCTTGTCTTTTGATTATCGGTTACCACAAGATACGGAATATAGTTCCCTGTGCTCTACGGTATAAACTTGTTTCTCTGTTTTATATATAGTAGTTTGTAACTGCAAATCTTGAACTCCTTATTTCTCCCTTCCCACCTCCTTTCTGCCTGGTAGCCATAAGTGTGTTTTCTACGTCTGGGAGCCTGTTTCTGTTTGATAAATGAGTTCATTTGTGGCATTTTTTCAGACTCCACACATAGGTGATACCATATTGGTACTTTTCTTTCTCTACTGGCTTACTTTACATCGTATGCCAACCTCAGGTCCATCCATGTTGCTGCTAATGGCATTAGTTTATTCATGTTTATGCTGAGTACTAGTCCATTGTGTGTGTATACTTATATATATTATATGTATATAACATATGCTGTTTATCCAGTCATCTGTTGATGGATGTTTAGGTTGCTTCCATGTCTTGGCTCCTGGCTGTAGTGCTGCTCTGAACCCTGGGGTGCATGTATCTTACCCAGTTAGAGATTCCTCAAGATATATGTGTGTATATTTATATCTATACTGAGACGTGGGATTGGTGGATCATATTGGAAGTCTCTTTTTAGTTTTGTAAAGAATCTCCATAGTGTTCTCCATAATGGCTGCACCAAATGACATCCCAGCAACAGTGAAGGAGGATTCCCTTTTCTGTCCACCCTCCCCAGCATTTATTGTCTGCGGACTGTTTACTGATGGCCATTCTGACCGGTGTGAGGTGATAGCGTGTTGTCGTCTTGATTTGCATTTCTCTAGTAGTTAGTGGCACCGAGCATTTCTTCTGTATTGAGTGATATTGACCATTTGATTGGCCTGTTGGCCACTTGTATGTCTTCATTGGGGAAAGGTCTCTTTAGGTCTTCTGCCTACTTTTTGAATGGGTTGTGTATTTTTTGTTATTGAGTTGTATGAACTGTTTGTATATTCTGGAAATTTAGCCCTTGTCAGTCGCTTCGTTTGCAGGTGTTTTTTGCCAGTCCATAGGTTGTCTTTGTGTTTACGGTTCCCTTTGCTGAGCAAAAGCTTGTAAGTTTGCGTAGGTCCCACTTGTTCGTTGTTGCTTTGGTAACTATTGCCTTGGGAGACTGAGCTACAGTGGGAAACACTGCCGGGTTTGATGTCAGAGAATGTTTGCCTCTATCTTCCTCCTGGAGTTCGATGGTGTCATGTCTTAATGTTTAAGTCGTTAAGCCAGTTTGAGTTTCTTCTTGAGTATGGTGTGAGGGAGTGCTCTGACTTTATTGATTTCCATACGGTGTGTCCAGCTTTCCCAGCACTTGCTGAAGAGTCTGTCTCTGCTCCGTGGTCCACTCTTGTCTCGCTCATCGAAGATTAATTGACCGTCAGTGTGCGGGTTTCTTTCTGGGCTCGCCATTGTGTTCCTTTGGTGTATGTGTCTGTTTTTATGCCAATACCATGCTGTTCGTTTATGGTTTTAATTGAACTATAGGCAGTTTACAATGCTGTGTTGATTTCTGGTGTACAGCATAGTGATTCATTTATACATACACACACATATATATGTATATATTCCTTTCAACATTTCTTAAATTATGCACTATTAAAAGGCATTGAAGATAGTTCCCTGTGCTATGCTGTAGGACCTCGCTATTTCTCTATGTTCTATATACTAGTGAGTATCTGCAATTCCAGAACTCCCAGTCTATCCCTCCCTTCCCTCTTTCCCCACCGGTAACCAGAAATTTGTTTTCTATGTCTGTGAGTCTGTTTCGGGTTCTGTTGTGTAAATAAGTTTATTTGTGCTCTTTTTGGGATTCCACATGTAAGTGATGTCATATGGTATTTTTCTTCCTCCTTCTGGCTTTTTTCACTTTGTATGACATTCTGCAGATCTGCCCATGTTGCTGCTGATGGCATTATTTCTATTTTTTTTAAATTGACGTATAGTCAGTTTACAATGTTGTACAACTGCACGTGTACAGCATCATGTTTCAGTCACACACACACATGCATTTCGGCCTTCTCCTTGTCTTTTGATTATCAGTTACCACAAGATACGGAATATAGTTCCCTGTGCTCTACGGTATAAACTTGTTTCTCTATTTTATATATAGTAGTTTGTAGCTGCAAATCTCGAACTCCTTATTTCTCCCTTCCCACCTCCTTTCCGCCTGGTAACCATAAGTGTGTTTTCTACATCTGGGAGCCTGTTTCTGTTTGATAAATGAATTCATTTGTGGCATTTTTTCAGACTCCACATATAGGTGATACCATATTGGTATTTTTCTTTCTCTACTGGCTTACTTCACGTCATATGCCAGTCTCAGGTCCATCCATGTTGCTGCTAATGGCATTAGTTTATTCGTGTTTATGCTGAGTACTATTCCATTGTATGTGTGTGTAGTGTATGTGTGTGTGTATATATATGTGTGTGTGTGTGTGTATATATATATACACACACACACACACACACATACACATACATACCATATGCTATTTATCCAGTCATCTGTTGATGGATGTTTAGGTTGCTTCCATGTCTTGGCTCCTGGCTGTAGTGCTGCTCTGAACCCTGGGGTGCATGTATCTTACCCAGTTAGAGATTCCTCGAGATATATGTGTGTATATTTATATCTATACTGAGACGTGGGATTGGTGGATCATATTGGAAGTCTCTTTTTAGTTTTGTAAAGAATCTCCATAGTGTTCTCCACAATGGCTGCACCAAACGACATTCCCAGCAACAGTGAAGGAGGAATGTCTGTCCACTGTCCCCAGCATTTATCATTTGTTGACTTTTTACTTTGTAATATTTTCTGAAGTCTAGGAATATTACGCCTCCAGCTTTGTTCTTTTTCCTCAGGATTGCTTTGGCAATTCTGGGTCTTTTGTTTCCATATAAATGTTAGGACTATTTGTTCGAGTTGTGTGAAAAATGTCATGGGTACTAGGATAGGGATTGTATTAGATCTGTAAATCGCTTTGGGTGGTGTCCCCGTCTTCACAGTGTTAATTTTCCTCTCTAAGTGAATGGGCTGTCTCTCAGTTTACTTGAATCATCTTCAGGTTTCTTCATCAGTGTTTTAGTTCTCAGTGTATGTCTTCCACCTCCTTTCTCAGGTTTATTCCTGAGTACTTGTTTGTTTATGATTTTAAAGTTACTTTTTTTTTTTACTTCTGTCTCTGATATTTCATTGTTAGTTTAAAGAAATGCAGATTTCTGCATGTTGTATCGAGCTCTTGTCTTGAATTTATCACTTCTCGTATTTTTTTTAACTTTTTTTTATTGAATTATAGTCATTTTACAATGTTGTGCCCACTTCTCGTATTTTTTGTGTGGACTCTTTAGAGTTTTCTGTGTATAGTATCCTGTCATCTGTATATAATGACTATTCTATTTCCTCTCTTCCAATTCTGCATACCCTTTTTTGTTTTGTTTTTTCCTTTTGTGATTGCTGTGACTAGGACTTTTAACACTGAGCAAACGTGGTAAAAGTGGGCACCCTTGTCTTGTGCTAGGTTTTAGGGGGAAGCTTTTCATCTTCTCACCGTTTTGCATTATGTTGGCTGTACATTTGCCATAAATAGCTCTTATGGGGAGGAGTGTTCACTTTGGTCAGTTTTTTTAAAATCATGAATGGATGTTCTGTTTTATCAAGTGCTATTTTATCAAATGCTTTCTCTTCATGTATTGAGATGATCATGTCATTTTATCTTTCGTTTTGTTAATGTGCATCTCACAGTCAGTATTTGTGTTATGCTTGTGACCCTGGGATGAACCAAGCTTAACTTTGGTGTACAGTCTTTACTGTTTTTGTATTTGTTTAGCTAATATTTTGTTGAGAATTTTTGCATGTACTTTTATGAAATATATTGGCATTTAATTTTGTTTTGGTAGTGTCTTTGGTTTTAGTATCAGGGTGATGATGGGTTCATAGGAGAGCTCTGAGAATGTCCCCTCTTCTTCAGTCTTTTGGAAGAGTTTGAGGAGGACTGGTGTAAGTTCTTTCTTGTGTGTTTGTTAGAATCCCTCAGCGAAACTATCTGGTCCTGGACTTCTGTTTGCAAGGAGTTGGTTTATTACAGATTCTGTTTCAGTTCTATTGATTGGTCTTTTCAAACTATCTATTTCTTCTTTATTCAGTTTTGGTGGGATGTATGTTTGTAGAAACTTGTTCATTTCTTCTATGTTGACATATAATTGTTCCTAGTATTCTCTTACAGGTTTTTGTATTTCTGTGGTATTGGTTGTTATTTGCCCCCTTTCATTTATTTTGTTTACTTGCGTTCTGTCTGTTTTCCTTTTGGTGAGTCTGGCCAGAAGGTTGTCAATTTTGTTTAACTTTTTAAAAAAAACAGCTCTTGGTTTTATTCTTTTGTGATTTTTTTCATCTCTATTTTATTTCCTCTCTGACCTTTATTGTTTATTTCATTCTGCTAACTTTAGGTTTTGTTTTTTCTTTTTCTAATTCTTTTAGGTGGTAGGTTAGGTTGTTTGTTGAGATTTTTCTTGTTTTTTGAGGAAGGCCTGTATTGCTGTGAACTTCCCTCCTAGGACTGCTTTTGCTGCATCCCATAGATTTTTTTATGGTTGTGTTTTCAGTGTTATTTTTGTCAAGGTCTTTTTTAAAATTTCCTCTTGATTTCATCATTGACTTACTGGCTTTTTAGTAGCATGTTATTTAGTCTCCATGCTATCTTTTTTTTTTTTTTCTTGTTTCTCTTTCTGTGGTTGATTTCTAGTTTCATGCCTTTGTGGTCAGAAAAGATGCTTGAAATTTTTTTTATCCTCTTATATTTGTTAAAACTTGTTTTGTGACCTATGTAGCCTATTCTAGAGAATGTTCCATGTGCACTTGAGGAGATTGTATATTCTGTTTTGTTTCTGGTTTCTTTTTTTTATATAATGTCCTCAAAGTATCAATTATGTCTAACTCTTGTATTGTGTCATTGTTGCCTTACTGATTTTCTGTCTGGATGATCTGTCCATTGATGTCAGTGGGGTGTTAAAATCTCCTATTGTATTCCCATCAGTTTCTTGCCTTTTTTCTCTTAGTATTTGTTTTATGTATTTAGATGCTCCTATATTGGGTGCTTATATGTTAATGAGTATAATATCCTCTTCTTGTATTGTTCATTTTATCATTGTATAGTGTCCTTTATCTTTATGGCCTCTGTTTTAAAGTGTATTTTTTTCTTTTTTTTTTTTTTAACATTTTTATTGATTTATAATTATTTTACAATGTTGTGTCAAATTCCAGTGTAGACAACAATTTTTTAGTTATACATGAACATATATATATATTCATTGTCACATTTTTTTCTGTGAGCTACCATAAGATCTTGTATATATTTCCCTGTGCTATACAGTATAATCTTGTTTATCTATTCTACAATTTTGAAATCCTGTCTATCCCTTCCCACCCTCCGCCCCCTTGGCAACCGCAAATTTGTATTCTATGTCTATGAGTTTATTTCTCTTTTGTATTTATGCTTTTTGTTTTTGTTTCTGTTTTTTAGATTCCACATATGAGTGATCTTATATGGTATTTTTCTTTCTCTTTCTGGCTTACTTCACTTAGAATGACATTCTCCAGGAGCATCCATGTTGCTGCAAATGGCATTATGTTGTCGGTTTTTGTGGCTGAATAGTATTCCATTGTATAAATATACCACATCTTTATCCAGTCATCCACTGATGGACATTTAGGCTGTTTCCATGTCTTGGCTATTGTCATCCTGAAGTAGGGTTCCTTCTGGATATAAGCCCAGGAGTGGGATTCCTGGGTCATATGGTAAGTCTATTCCTAGTCTTTTGAGGAATCTCCATACTGTTTTCCACAGTGGCTGCACCAAACTGCATTCCCACCAGCAGTGTAGGAGGGTTCCCTTTTCTCCACAGCCTCTCCAGCATTTGTCATTTGTGGATTTTTGAATGCTGGCCATTCTGACTGGTGTGAGGTGATACCTCATTGTATTTTTGATTTGCATTTCTCTGATAATTAGTGATACTGAGCATTTTTTCATGTGCCTGTTGATCATTTGTATGTCTTCCTTGGAGAATTGCTTGTTCAGGTCTTTTGCCCATCTTTGGATTGGGTTGTTTGGTGATTTCTTATTAAGTTGTATGAGCTGCTTATATATTCTGGAGATCAAGCCTTTGTCGGTTTCATTTGCAGAGATTTTCTCCCATTCCATAGGTTGTCTTTTTGTTTTACTTATGGTTTCCTTTGTTGTGCAGAAGCCTGTAAGTTTTATTAGGTCCCATTTGTTTATTTTTGCTTTTATTTCTATTGCTTGAGTAGACTGCTCTAGGAGAAAATTTTTGAGATGTATGTCAGATAATGTTTCGCCTGTATTTTCTTCTAGGAGGTTTATTGTATCTTGTCTTGTGTTAAGTCTTTGATCCATTTTGAGTTTATTTTTGTGTATGGGGTAAGGGACTGTTCTAGCTTCATTGTTTTACATGCTGGTGTCCAGTTTTCCCAACACCATTTGCTGAAGAGACTGTCTTTATTCCATTGTATATTCTTGCCTCCTTTGTCGAAGATTAGATGACCAAAAGTTTGTGGGTTCATTTCTGGGCTCTCTGTTCTGTTCCATTGGTCTATATGTCTGTTTTGGTACCAATACCATGCTGTCTTGATGACTGTAGCTCTATAGTATTGTCTGAAGTCTGGGAGAGTTATTCCTCCAGCCTCTTTCTTTCTCTTCAGTAATGCTTTGGCAATTCTAGGTCTTTGATGGTTCCATATAAATTTTATTATGATTTGTTCTAGTTCTGTGAAATATGTCCTGGGTAATTTGATAGGGATTGCATTAAATCTGTAGATTGCCTTGGGCAGTGTGACCATTTTAACAATATTGATTCTTCCAATCCAAGAGCATGGGATATCTTTCTATTTTTTAAAGTCTTCTTTAATTTCCCTCATCAGTGGTTTATAGTTTTCTGTGTATAATTCTTTCACCTCCTTGGTTAGGTTTATTCCTAGGTATTTTATTACTTTGGGTGCTATTTTAAAGGGGATTGTTTCTTTACTTTCTTTTTCTGTTGATTCATTGTTAGTGTAAAGAAATGCCACTGATTTTTGAATGTTAATCTTGTAACCTGCTGCCTTGCTGAATTCTTCAATCAGCTCTAGTAGTTTTTGTGTGGACTTTTTAGGGTTTTCTATATATAGTATCATGTCATCTGCATATAGTGACACTTTTACCTCTTCTTTTCCAATTTGGATCCCTTTTATTTCTCTCTCTTGCCTGATTGCTGTGGCTGGGACTTCCAAGACTATGTTGAATAGGAGTGGTGATAGTGGGGCATCCTTGTCTTGACCCATATTTTAGTGGGAAGCTTTTGTTTTTCACCGTTGAGTACTATGCTGGCTGTAGGTTTGTCATCTATAGCTTTTATGATGTTGAGATATGTTCCCTCTATACCCACTTTGGTGAGTTTTTATCATAAATGGGTGTTCAATTTTATCAGATGCTTTTTCTGCATCTATTGAGATGATCATGTGGTTTTTGTCCTTTCTCTTGTTGATGTGATGTATTACACTGATTGATTTGCGTATGTTGAACCACCCTTGTGTCCCTGGGATGAACCCCATTTGGTCATGATGTATAATCTTTTTTATGTGTTGCTGGATGTTTTAAAGTGTATTTTGTCTGAGTATCGCTTCCTCTGCTTTCTTGCCATTTCCATTTGTATGAAATATCTTTTTTTATCCCGTCACTTTCAATCTGTGTGTATCTTTGGCCTAAACTGGGTCACTTGTCGGCAGCATATTGTAAATTCTTGTTCTATCATCCAATCTGGCATTCTGTGTCTTCTGATTGAAGCATTTAGTCCATTGACATTTAAGGTAATTATTGATAGATATGTATTTATTGCCATTTTAGACTGTTTTCCAGTTGATTTTGTATTTTTTGTTCCTTTCTGTTTTTCCTTTTGTGGCTGAATGGGGTTTTTTGGTATAATACTTGTGTTCACTTCTTTCTGATTTTTGTGAATCTATTGGGGTTTTTTTGATTTGTGGTTACCCTGTGTTTCAAGTATGTTAATCCATTACTATATCTACTGGTTTTAGACTGGTAGTCATGTAGGCTCAAACACATCCAAAAAAAAAAAAAAAAATACAACTTCATAGTTCCCTCACCTACATTTTATGACTTTGATGTACTCTTTTTACATTTTCATGCTATCCTTTTCTATTCATTGCAGTTACCATCACTTGTGCAAATTTTTTTTTTTTTGATTTTTTAAAAAAATCTGTACTGGCTTATTTAAGTGATTTATTTTCAAATTGTGATTTTTCTCTTTCCTATAGATTTTTGCTTCTTTTCTATTTAGATAAGACCTTTCAGTACGTCCTTTAGAGTAGGTTTAGTATTGCTGTATTCTTTTGTTTTTGCTTGTCAGAGAAATTCTTTCTCTTCTATTCTAAATCTTGCTGGGTAGTGTATCCTAAGTTGCAGGTTTTTCATTTTCAGGACTTTGCATATGTCTTGCCCCTCCCTTCTGGCCCGTAATATTTCTGTAGAGAAATCTGTTGATAGCCTTATGGGTGTTCCTTTGTAATTTAACTTTTTTTTTTTCTTGCTGTCTTTAGAATCCTCTCTTCATCTTTAACTTTTGACATTGTAATTGTAATATCACCTTGTTTGGGACCCTTCTCTGCTTCCTATACCTAGGTATGTTTCCTTCTTTAGGTTTGGGAAATGTTCAGCCATAGTATCTTAAAATACATTTTTGAGCCCCTTTTCTCTTTTTCCTCCTTTTGGAATCCCTATTATGTATCTATTGGCATGCTTTATATTATCCCATGGATCTCATATATTTTTTTTTTTTTTTTGGTCTGTATGCTGTTGTAATTAGGTGATTGCCATTATTCCATCTTCCAGATCACTTTTTTGTTCTCCTGCATTATTTAGTCTATTTGTTGCCCTTAGCTCGGCTTTTGTCTCAGCAAATGAGTTTTCTAATTTTTAATTGGCTCCTCTTTATAGTTTCTGGTTCCTTTTCCAGTGATCTGCATTTTTATCAATAGCCTTTCTTAATTCCCTCAGAATTTTTATTACCTCCTCCTTGAACTTGGAGTCTGTTAGACTGGAGAGGTCTGTTTCATTGCTTGTCTTTTCAGGAGATTTCTCTTGTTCTTTTCATCAGAAGTGGTTCCTCTGCTTCTTCCTTTTACTTATAGTTCTCTGACTATATGAATTTAGGAGACTCATTTACTGGGGTCTTGAAGAGCTGTTTTTATGTGGGAACCACTCTGTGTAACCTGCATGAGACTATTTTGGTGTGAGGGTGGTTTTTAGTGTGGCTGCCTACCACATCTTTCCTCGGTGTGTGCTGGGTCGTTATCCCCTTGGTGGGGGAAGGGTGACTGGTGTGGTGACCAGAGCTTGGACTGGATATTGGGCAGGGCCTTGTGTTTGCTCTGCGATTGTCACAGCACTATTGGGGCAGGGTCTGCTCCCTAGTTGCTGGAGTAGTAGCCCCCAGATCCATTTCTGAACTGTGGCTGTGAGGTTGTGGGACAAGAGTGCTCCCACTGGAAGAGCCACTGAGTATTCCTCCGCAGGAGCTGTCCATGGGGAAGTGCACTCTGGTGTCACCTGTCACCCACTGTGCAGGCTCACAAGGTACACTGTTGGCACTTCCCCTGGCCCCATCTCAACCATGGGAATGCAGGCAATTGGCCTAGGTGTCCCTCAGGCGCTGTGCTCAGTCACCAGCACAGATTGACCAAAGTCAGGCATGGGGTCCACCATAGCCACAAACCTGGACCCGCCTTGGGAGCTGTACAATCAGCCCAGGCCCCACCCCTGCCTCTGTGTGCCCACAAAACCTGCACCTGGACCCATGCCAGCCATGGGAGCACCAGTAATCTGCTCAGGTGTCCCACAGCCACTGTGCATACAAAGCTGCCTACTGCAGCATAAATACCCAGAAGTCACACAGCCGCTGAGACACAGCTCAAATTTCAGCCCATCCCGCGGGGGGGGGGGGGGGGGACCCACTGGCGCTTGCGCACTCCCAGGGCTCACAGAGGTGGAGCCATGCCTGCTGTGAGCATGCTGAGAACGCTGTGGCAGGGTCCCGCCCCTCTCTTTGCACATGTGTTGGCAATTGGGCTTCAGTAGCAGACCTGGGCTCCTTCCTGTGCAGACTCTTGGTTGCGGTCTGGACCATGCTCCAACACCTTCGGGCTGTCTCCCTGCAGCCAACCCCAGTCCTTGCTCCAGGTCTGTCTGCTGAAGCCCAAGTTTCAGCACCCAGCCTCCCGCATACACCAGCAACGCATATCTGAGGCTGGGGAGAACTGCGAGGTAGCCAGGACTGACTCTGCTGGTCTTTTCCTGTTCTGCCTGCTGCAGCCTGGCTGCTGCATGCTCCTTTGAAGCTCCCTGTCTGTCCCGGCTGATCTCAGCCAGGGAAGGCGGTTCCCAGGGTGAAGGAATCTTTCTTCTTTCACAGCCCTCCCAGGGGTGCAGGTCCTAACCTGATTCATCCTACATGGTTATGTGGTTGGACCTTTTTTGCAGCTTTGGTTGTATAAGATCTTCTGCCAGTGTTCAGTAGGTTTTCTGTGAGAATTGTTCCACATGTAGGTAGACTTTTGATGTATCTGTGGGAGGAGGTGAGCTCCATGTCCTTCTACTCTGCAATCTTGATTTCTCTCCAGTACCTCTGTTAGTAACAAGTTCTCAGTAAAGTTTAATATCAAACCAACAAGATTCAGACAATGGTCCCCCATCTGCTCCACATCTGACTTAAATTATTCTAAGTGTGCTTTGACCTGATGACTGTGGATCAGGGGGCAAGCCACCAGACATGGAGGTATGGACTATGTGTATGTCACCTTCCTGCCTCTGCTTACTCTCAGAGATAAAAGGCTGAAAAATGCCAACTTCGAGAGCACTATAGCTAAATTAAGCATCTTTGTGTGGGACAAAGACACAAGCAACAATTTTTAGAAATAAATATTTATTCTAAAATTAATGCAATTGAAATTATAGGGGAGGATGTTAAGGAGAGATTATGAAAAAGCAGCAAGTACAAGAAAAGGCTTTCACACCTTACTTTTGCTTACCCAGGCTATTGGTGGTGGCTATAAAGTTAGGCCTTCGTCATTACTTCTGTCACGACTGGGCCTAGCTAAAAGCAGCTTGTTGCTACCAAGACCCACAGAGAAGGCAAAGGGGTCCCAGGTGTGAGGAGCAGGTATAAGCATCCAGACACCACTTCTTGGGTGGGCCATGCCTCTCCTCGCCAAGCACATCCTGGCCCCTCTTTCTCTAGGGTTCACCCCAAAGCAAGCAGGCGTTCAGAGAATCAAGCTATTTGGCAGAAAACTATATATAGCAAAGGCGGCGTTCCTTGGCTCGATTCTGGCAAAGTAGGAGTGGGCTAAAAGCCAGAATGAAAAGCTGGGTTACCTGAATGACAGCCTTCAGAACCTGAATAACCCAGTGGTTACGTGTGCAGGTAGCTGAAGGGTTCTATCAGCTCCCAAACCCAGTGCAAGGCTTGAAGTCTGTCCTTTGGTGAGACAGCCACACTGCCTAGCTGCCTGCAGACCACCACATATATAGCTCAATCCATCATTAAGGTATAAGTAAATGTGGATGGAAATGACAAAACATAAGGGTCCTGGCCCTGGGGAACTAAAGACTTGAGTTCCAGACCTCCTTTAAACCAGTGTGCCCATCACTCCTGGTGGAGCTACAGAGGAAGTGCTTGGAATTGAGTGGAATTGCTGCTCCCCATGTCTGTCAATTGGTCCTAATATCAGTGTCCACACACAACCATTTCACCACAAGGGGGCGCTCACTCACCAGCAGCCAGTTGGGCGCTGCCGCGCTGTGCCTAAATAAACAAGTGAATGCAACCATCGACAATGATTAGGATTTGAGACATTTAATCACTTAATTGCTTCTTGAGAGTATTGCTGCAATTAGGAAGCATTGAGATGGAAAAGGAAGAGGTTAAAGAGAGAAAAGATCTAAAAGAGGCAAGTACCATTTTCCAAGTATAAAACATCATATTAAAAGTGACATGGCAGTATATTCATGCGACTACTAATGCACAAACTAGACAGTCTGATTTTTGCAGAGGCCAATGTGACATCTGCTAGCAACATGATGTTAAGACATTCCACCCACCTCTGCCTGACTAGGTGTTAACTAATGTGCACAGATACATAGAGAATAGAAAGCCCACAAGTACTAAGTCAGACTAACGCTCATGATCATAAAGTGGCTCGCCACAGCAGGTCCCTTTGAAAAACACCATCGCCCCTTAGCAGCAATGTCACAGCACAGAGGAAGGTCATGGGGAGACACTGGAAGCAACAGCACACTCTGTAGGGCACCTGCTTCTCTGACAAACCACAGTGGTGCCTGCTGGGCCACTCTGGGTCTGGGCTTTCTCCAACACAACGACCGCACTGGAGACCCAGGGACGTTCATGCACAGCTCTGACTACAGCTCCTCTCAGGAGGTGCTCGGCATCTGGGAAGAATGTGACTCTCATGTCTGAAGAAGCTCAGCCTCCAACACATGCATTCTCCAGCCACCCCTGGAATCCACAAAAGACAGAATGAAACGCACCAGCCTTGGAATGGCACGGCCAGTGGGTCAGTTACCGTGGAGGAAGTACAGTGCTAAAGAACACTTCAGACAGATGTGCCGAGCAGCTGGGGGCAGTCTGGGTGTCTTGGCTCTCCAAGCCAGCACTCCCAGTGAAGGGGACTAGAGGACACCAGCCTGAAGAAGCTGAATATTTAGAAGTCCCTGAGGAGGGTGGTGGAACCGAGGACAATTACTCCTGATTTATCCTCTACCCAGCTAAAAACCTCGAAAGACTGACCCATTTCCCCTTGAACCTGGGTCAGGAATAGCCCATCACTGCTGGCTGCAGAGGAGGAAGGCACACGGTATGTCGTCATGAGAGCAGGACAGTGGCTCAGCCTACATTGGGCCCCTTGCAGAGGGAAGAGGGAGAAAGTGGGTGCAGGGTTGGGTCCCGTCCCCGCACCACCCTGAGCAACTAGTCTTAATAAGGAATCCCAGACCCCAGGCCACAACTGACACTTGCATCCTGTTTTCCTATTCCAGAAGGTTTATCTCATCCTAGCCAGGGCCGAGGAGTGCAGTACCTGAGGCTTAACTGCCGTAGTACCTTTGGGAGCTGAATAAAGGGGGAAGAGGCAGGAAGACCACACTAATGGAGAGAGATTTTCCTTACCTTGGGGGCTCTCACACCCTCCTCACACCTACCTCAGGTAAGTCAGGGCACCTTGTGAAGGTGCTTTGAGCTGTTCCTTCAAGCAAACATTCTCCTACATGATGGCTTAGAGCAACAGGGGAGGGGAGGACCGCCACCAACTCTGGTGACACACATTTGAATTTGGGTGCTCATCTTACTCTGATACTCAGAAAAGTATAGAAAAGGGTCTGGTTCTGACCATCACCAGCCCAGGAGAGGGTTCAGGTGTGCTCTGAACACTGGCAATTCAGAGAGGCAAGCACCAGGGCCAGAATGTCCTAGTCTCTGGAAATGGAGTTCTCTTGAACCCAGTCCATGGAAGCAGGGACAAACCAGTGGCATTATTTCAAACAAGAATCTTCAAAGATGGTGGCAACAGAGTATGAAATGGGGACTGCAAGCATGGAAGAGGACCGGTGGACCAAGCAGATCCGCTTGGCCATGCCGACCCTGCATAGCAGGAACAACAGCCTGGGCACTCTGGGTCCTGGGAGGGTAACAGGAGCTGCACTAGGAGGGGCTGCGAGACAACTGACCTGCTCCAGGAGGGGCTGGAGGAGCCGTCTGCCTGAGGTAGCAAAGCAGACCTTTTCCTGTCTCAAAACTTACCCAGCCTCCCAAGGAGTCAGGACAGGTCAGAGCTGCCACACAGTGATTAAGTGAAGTTGAGAGCAAGAAACGTTAGAAAAGGAGATGGTTAAAACAATTCCCAGGGTAACATTTAGAACAAGGGCAAAATAATTGTGTAAGGGAATCCTCTGGTCTTCACATTATAGAACCACAGAAGGATGCCAATAATCCTGAGGCTCAAGCTGTCCGCGGTCTGTTCCGTTGTGCTGTGTGGAGCAAGACCAGATGAAACCGCGTGGCCTGTTCCCCACCCCGAGACCCTTCTAAAGGCCAGATGCCCCTCGGGGCTACAGAGGGTCCCAGCTCAGCGGGGTTTTGGAGAACCATTCATCTGGTTACCCTGAGTTACAGTGTCTGTGCTGAAAAGGCTGTCCAAGAAGACAGAGGACAATTCTGCCACGAGGTTCCTGTCAACGGTAGCCTGGGCCATGCCGTAGATCGCGCCCTACAAATCCAGTCAGAGAACAGTTGTTAGTGAGGAGGGGCTCACAGCAAAGATGGAGCTGTGCCTGCCTTCCAGTGCCCTCCTCTCTCCCACTCCACTCCCACCCCAGGCGCCATCCCAGCAGAAAGACAGCTGGCGGAGAACATTTTTCACAGGCACTTGCCAGTCTGCCTTTCTGCCCAAAGAACTATCCTATGGGGTCTGGTGTAGAAAAGTCCAGCAGAAACAGGCTTATTGCCTTTCCTGTCTCAAAATTCTCTTTTCCAATGGACACCACCACCACCTGCCTTTCTATACCAATTCCAAGTTTATAAGGTGCTTATTGTATCTCACATATCTCATTTGAGACTTAAAAGCCCTGGGAATACCCATTAATTAATAAGGAAAGAGATTTGTGGTTAAAGGGCAGAAGGAGGAACAGACTGGAGGTCATCTGATTCTTTCAAACCCACCACCTAAACGTCCACAGGAAGGAAAACCCCAGTGTCCCTACCATTCCTGTGGTCTTTGCTTTAGGATTCTTCATGATTTGAGTGATGGATTCCCGGATGTCCTTTAGGAACTGTATGGCTACTCGCTTCCGGGTGTGTACCAGTGTGACGCAGAAGTGAATGCTACAGGAGAAGGGACAGAGAGGTGACTCTTAGAAAAAAGTTCTAAAATTTGCTGGTTGCTTCTTCCTGTTATCTGAGACAAGCGGAGGTCATCCATGTTGTTCCCAGTCCTGGGCATCGGGGCTGTCAAGCGTGGGCTGCGCAAGGGCTTCCTGCTCTCAGTGTGATCAAGAACCACTCCTGTGCTGTCCACCCCTCCCCTCAGGAACTGTCAGGTGCTATGCCTTCAATCATGTGACAACGAATTTGGGATGCGTTTATCTTAGATGATAAACCTTGGGGATACAGCCACAAGGGCTGGGGTCTTGAAGGACTTCAGGGCAAAGAAGGAACTCTAGCTCCCCCTGGAGGGAGAACGGGGTACAGAGGGATTGTGAAGAGGAAAGAGAGTCCAGATGGGACTGACAATGGCAACGTGTGAAAGGATCAGGGGTGCATGGAGGACGCTGAAGAGACCTATTCTTTTGGGGTGGAGTGCTTATCTAAAGGCTCATGGAAGATTTTAGGTTAGAAACACATATTAAAGATAACAGTAGCAGGCCTGAAAGATGAGAGGCCTGCTGGAAGGTTCTGAGCTCAGTAGAACTCAGGTAATAAGAGCACCTAAGGATGCAGGAGTACGGAGCCTAGAAAGCGAGGGAGTCTGGGGGGGGGGGTGGGGAGATCTTGTGACTGACCGCTGGCCTCAAGAGGCTGCCGCCTAATTTTGCCAGAGTTTAAAACTAACAGCTCTTGTTCCTAATACCGAGTAACTCCAGGTGGCAAGACGGACATCCTACAGATCCTACAGTTGCCAACAAAGAGCTGGACTCCAGCAGTCAGTGTCTATACTGCAGGTCACCTTGCTACTCAAGTTCTTCAAAAATCAGGTAGCAAAGGAATGGAAAGAGGCTTCTTCACACTCACCTGGGTGGGAACTGCAACTGGTTCAAGTTCCACCCCTTCGCAGTCATCAGGTTAAATAGTCGGTAGATGTCAAAATCACGGGAGCCCAGAGCAATGACGGACAGTTGAGGATTCCCAAAAACAAAGACGCCTTTGATGTTTTCCAGTCTTAAACAAGAGGAACAAAAAGGAAATTCAGGTACATACCCTCCTCTGCCCATGATCCCATTTCTCCCTTACAATCTAACCTTTTGGGGCTTTAGTTTTCTCATCTTCTAAAATAAGATGGCTAGACTGAGATCAGTGGTCCTTTAATATGACAAATATTTAAAGGCCCAAATCCCTCTAGATCCAATGAATCAGGACCACTGGCTCCTGTCTGCCCAATTCCCAAATTATGATCTGCCCCCAGGGATATCTGAGGGATAAACAATGTACTTTTTAAAAAAATCCTGGAAAAATAATCTCTCCATCTCTCTTTCAAAAGTCATCCATGTACCTTCTAAGGCAAGAAACGGTACAGCAGTTTGCACCAGATGGGTGTATCAGGACTATATGCAGGCCGAAAAATGAGCCATGCATATGGGCTGCTTTCATTCACCTTCAAGATTCAGGAAAGCTCTCCTGCCTCAATCCCGGTGACACACAGACAGGCAGGTAACCCATGAACACATTAGGCAAAGCATGCAGCCTGGTTCTAGCCTTAACCCCAGATTTCACACCCCATCCGTCCCCATTCCATCTGCCCCCTCTCCGAGTCTTTTCTTATCCCAGTGATTCTCCAACTGTAATTCTTAGACCAGCAGCATCAGTATCCACTGGGGACTTCCCAGAAATGCAAATCCCTGGACTCACGTTCTAGCCCTACTGAATCAGAGTTCTAGGAGTGGGGCCCAGCAATCTGCATTTTAACAAGCACTCCAGGTGATTAGGAGTCAATCTCAAGTTTAAGAACCACTGTCTTAACCAGTAAGCTGTACATCAGCAACATCAGCACTTGGTAAGAGCTGCGAGTTGTTAAGACACTCTTAACAAGATGACCTACAGATGAAGCCCAGATCTGACCCTCCAGGTCACAGCACAGGGCGGGAGCTTATCCTCCCAGGCCAGCACCCCACTCCTAAGCTGCATCCTAAACCTTCAGCCTCGTGGGGGACTGCAGATGGGCTGGGACTGGGGTGCTTAGCCAGACAGATGCCTCGAGCCTATTAGTAGACAAAGCAAGAGACAAGGCAGACTCCCAGTCTTCTACACATACTCTGACTTGAGGAAGCGAGTGGTTTTGATGATCTGTCTGGTAGCTTCAACATAGCCGCTCTCACCAAAGTGCATCAAGGCGGCCCAACAGCCTGCACTAATGCCGCCAGGCCGTGAGCCCGCAATGGTGGGGGAAGCATAGATGCCGCCCTGCCAATCCGTGGCAATGAAGAACTGATAGCTCCTGTATTTCTTGTCACTGTATAACACCACTGAAGAGCCTTTGGGGGCGAAGCCATACTGCAGGGGGGAAGAAGCAGACAGGTGAGTGAGTGTGCAGTTCCGTGTGGCGCCCCTGCCCCAGAATCTGTCTCATCATGCAGGTTTCCCCTTCGTGTGTCAGGTTCTCTGTGTTGCCACTCATGTTAAGATTTCCAACTTATAATTTATTAAAGGGCAGAGGAAACTTAAGGGGTGGGACTTAAATTCTCTATTTTAGGGATGAGGAATCTGAGGCACAGGGGAAAAAAATGTCTTGTTCAATTAATAAGTTTACTTCCTGTCTCTCATCCAGCCTGTGCTTTTCCTTATTTAAAACACTGCTTCCGTCATGACACACCACCCTGGAGTAAAGATAACTTTCCACTGGAAGCCAGGAAAGGATAGAATTCAGGTCACCTGGAGCAACTACAGTCACGATCTGACTCCCTTTCCATCTTTTTTGCTTAGTATTACACTTCCTTTTTAAGAGCACCATGGTGCTCAAAATCTAGAAGCTACTTAATCCAGCTTTAAAATAAACTATGTACTTGACTAATGTGCCTTCCTAATGAACTCTCACTCAAGTTACCTTGGAACTAATTTCACTCCCTGAACCACCCAAGGACGGAGGGTAAGAAAAATGGCATAGGGTCTGTCGAGATGTAGACTTTGCCTCAGTCCCCCAGGGATGGCAGGGATGGACATTCCAAACATTACAAGCTCAACATTCCTGAGCATGTAAGTTCATCCCTTTCCCAAAGGACTCTTCCATCCATATACACTGGTCACTCAGATTCAAGAGCCCCAGGAGCATAGGAGCTGCAGCATTAATTAGGAATTCTGGTACCAACCTCACCTTCACCCCCTACCCCAAGGATCTCAAGGCTTCGGGGAACCTTTGAATAAGGGCCACTACATTAGCATGTCCTAGTTGCATACAGTCACTGGATACAGAAATTCTCTTAGCCAATACGACACAAAGATAGCAGGTTCCTTTTCACTACTGCCTGTCACCTGTCGCTGTACCTTGTCATATGAATCAGCTGCCCTGGTGAGAGTACAGAGCCAGATTTAGTTTTATACTTACAAGGAAAGCTAATGCTTTAACCAACTTACTTCATTGATAATAGTCAAAATAACCAACTGTCTACTTTGATTAACATGCGGTCTCTTCCCTCACTCACCTTATGAGTGTCCGCTGAAATGCTGGTCACACCTTTCACCCGGAAATCAAACGGCTGCGCCAGCGGGTATCCAGCTTTCTCCATAAAGACGATGAGGAAGCCCCCCAGACAAGCGTCCACATGAAGAGGTATTTTGTACTTGACAGCCAGCTAGTTCCAAAAACCAAAGGCCATAAGAGAATATCAGTTAGAGCCCTGTAACAGAAACTCCATGAGACATGGATGGAAAGGTGGGGTTATAGCCACAGGGCATTATGTACTGTCTTCCATGTTTTAAAAACCTGGCTATTTTTGACCATCTTAATAAAGCTCATTTTTCAAATATATTTAGCCTTAGAAATAATTCATCTGAAATGTGGTTTCTGTTTTATATTTAAATATGCAGAACCTCAAACTCACTGCAAAATCAAGCAATAAATGAGCATCACTCTGATTTAGGCGGCGGAGGGAGGAGGGTCCCACGCTAGTAACTGCAGGGCAGGAGGGAGGGGTGCTATGTGGCAGCATAGTGACCACCACCCTCTTGGAGGCAGGCATGCTCTTAAGTGCAGACTACTTCCTGATCTGAATTGAAATGTCCGTACTCTTTCAGAATGTCCAGTTTAAACAAAAGCTTCTTCCTTGTGATAGCCCTCCCCCATGGCAGAAGCTGGTCACTGTCAGAGGCTCAAGCAGAGCTGTGCAGCTTACCACAGGGCTGATGAGAGATACTCATCACCACTGGGCTGAAATTTCAACTCAAAAATCACTTCTATTTGCCAAGGACTGCACAATTAGATTCTACTTGAGAACTCAGTTTGACTCCATCTCTCCCACATACCTTGGCCACTTCAGGGACAGGATCTATCACACCATGAGGAAACTGCGGGGTGGAACAGACGAGCATGGCAGTGTTCCTGGAGATGGCTCTTCTCATTGCCTGCGGGGTTAAAGTTGAAAAAAAATGAGAAGCCACATCACAGTTACTCTTCTCTTATGCTGCCAAGAGCAAGTGAGGCTACCAGCTTAGAGCTTCGGTTCCACTAATGCCCCTGCCTCACTCCTCCAGCCTGGAAGACTGCCTCCCCACCACAGTGGCCAAAAACAAACACTGGGGGAAAATAGTCTGAGCGAACAATACAAAAACAGCAAAATCACCGTGAGGGTAAAAAACAATATTGGATTAAGAGGCAAAAGAGCCAAATATGAGTCCTGGCCCCACATAACAGCAGTGAAACCTTGAGTAAACTACATAACTTCAACCAAGGTGTCTCCTCATTACAATAACACTAACAGCTTCTACGACCTCCCTGGGCTGTCATAAGGCTCAAATGTGATTCTGACAGCACTCTAAAAACTGGAAACTTCTTCTACATAAATGCAAGGCATAAAAATAATTACCAAAGAATTATTATTCAGGCTTAAAAAAAGAAAGAAATCCTGCCATCTGTGACAACGTGTGTGCACTTGGAGGACAGTATGCTAAGTTAAATAAGCCAGACACAGAGGGACAAACACCGCATGATCTCACTCACATGTGGAATCTGAAACAGTCAAACTCATAGAAGCAAAGAGCAGACTAGATGTCAGGAGCCGGAGGATGAGGGGAATGTGAGATGCTGGGCAAGGGGTACCAAGTTTCAGCAAGACAAGACGAGTACATTCCGGAGCGCTAATGCAGCCGTGTGACTATACTGAACAGTGTGGCATTATATACCTGAAATCTGCTTAGACATCTAGAGGGTAGTCTTAAGTATTCTAACCATGAAAAAAGAAACAAAATGGTAACTGTGTGAGGTGATGGATATGTTGAATAGCTTGATTGTGGTGATTATGTCACCATGTATACATATATCAAAACATCAAGCTGTATACCTTAAATATACAGAAGTTTTTACTTGTCAGTTAATTAGTCAGTTAAAACGTTAGTAAAGGCGGGGGGTGAGTAATGCCAGTGCTAACAAACTGGATAGTTTACTTCTGAAAAAAAAACACTATTATAATGGCAATGGTACCAACTCAGGCCAATCAAAAACTTCAGTGTGAGGCTTGGGGCAAGTTAGTCCATGCTCATCTTATAAACGGAAGAGAAAGGGATGGTGCTGAAGCAAAACCTAGGTCTTTAAAGTCTCCACTTAGTCTCGGCTTCCTACTGGCGCTCATGCATCTATGGAAAGACTGAAGCTGCAATGACTCACCACTGCCAGCAGCAGGTTTTGCAACTCTGGCTGCTACTATCAAAGGCATTTCGAGCCTATCTGCATGTGATGCTGGAAAATGCGAGTCATCGGGTGCACTTCCTGCTTCTCGCAGCCCAAGACAGGCAGCAGCCCTTCAGAGGAACTCACCCGAATATCCACCTCCATCATTTTGTTCAGTGGAACCCGTATAATCTTCATCCCAAAATAATTGGCAGCTTTGTCAAATGCAGCATGGGCACTCTGGGGGGCTATGCTACATGACAGGGAGGAAGAAAATGATGAAATTCAGATCAAAGCAGGGTCCAAGAGACAACATGGCTAGTGGCTAACCTGAATCACCAGGAGTAAACTTCTATTTTCCTTCAAATTTTTAAGTGTTTGTTTTAGTTTCTTTTTAAGCACAAACAAGAAGAAGTCAAGACGTTTTCTAGAGCTTCTCCCTATAATTTAGGAAATCACTGGCAGCAGGAAGAACTCGGAAGTAGTGCCACATGGAGGGATCCTAAGCATAATTTAGGGCTGCCGGGTAAAAGATTAAGGACAGAGAATTTAGATCAGATCAACATAAAGTCGAGCCTACTTAACGGCTGCCTATCCAAAGATGGATTATCTCAGAGGGGAGCAAGCTTCCTGACATGACACACGTTGAAGCAGAAAACGTAAGACTGCTTGGCAGGGATGTTACAGCAGCAGTCAAGCATCAGACCAATGGTCCCCTCCACCTCCGAAAGACCATGATCCTGTGAAAAACCAAAACCCCCATTTTTCCTACACACTTGGAAGCAGCATTTCAAATAGTTACAGATAAAGAAGTCATTTGCTTTCAGACCTCCCTCAATTACTCCACTCTTACATTACTCTCTTCCCTTTGAGAAAAATCTTTATCACTGAGTAAGCATCAAGCACCAAAAATTAATCCATGAAGAAAGACGGCAGCCTGACTTATTTTCTTAAGCTAGGTATGACTCATAGCGTGAGATCATGTGCAACAAAACCCTTAGTCCCTGACTCTTGTGGGAGAAACATTAACCCAAAAGATGTGGTATAAACATGCTGTACAAGGAGCAGGTCTAGAGAAAAAAATGCAACCAGGTATCAAAATAATGTCCATGGGGTGGCAATATGGGTCAATCTCAAAAGGATTTTTTAAATTTGTCCTCCCAGAAAATAGCCTTCAGGCTGAAATTATCTTAGGGAGTCTCCTGAAACAGTCCACTATATGTAAGTAACTTTCACTGAGCTAAGGTAAGTAGAGAGCTTTCCTTAGGCCAGATAAACTTAGAGTAAATATCACAGAATTCAAAGATGTAGTCCTATAACTCTGCCACTTTTAGAAAAAGGATCTTGTTCTTGCTTACAGCATACACCATGCACAGATGTGGGGCTGGGGAAAGGAGTGGCCTTTAATATTAACTAGCAGACCCACTTAGGATTTTGCTGAATGGGAAGGATAATGGTCAAAGGCACAGGACAGGAAGAAAAAGGACTGGAATTGCCAGAGGAAGCAAAGAAGCAGAAAACAGATTGCCAGGCTGTTTCATAGAGCAGTACCACAGACAAACCTGCAAGGGGAAAAAACAGCCACACATACAGTCAGCCCTCCATATCTATGAGTTCAACCAACCAAGGATGGAAAATATTCAGGGGGAAAAGAAGTTCCACAAAGCAAAACTTGAATTTGCTGCACACTGGCAACTGTTTACATAGCATTGACATTATGTTAGATATTATAAATAATCTAGAGATGATTTAAACTATCCGGAGGATGTGCATAGGTTATATGCAAATACTACGCCACTTATATATAAGGGACCTGAGCACCAAGGATTTTGGTATCCATGGGGTTCCTGGAAACAATTCTGTACAAATGTACCAGGACAGCTGTACATACATTTCTGGAGTTTTGATCCCATTCTCGAAGGCCAGTTCCCGATAAGCTTTGCAGGCCATCAGTATGCTCTCTGTCCCCCCAGAGGTCACCTGTAATAAAAAAGAGATGCCATCTGTGTAAGGAGTTAGGGATAGCCGCCAGCAGGCATTTCCTGCCTCGATCTTGATGGTGTCTGATGCAGAAACACGAGCTACTGGATGCAAGCTGTAGACCAGACACTGCTATCTTCCAGAAGGAAAACTTGACCTTACTGGCTAAGCCCAATCTTGGTTCAGAAGAAGAGTGAAAACTACTAAATAAGAATGATTAGAAGCTCCACACGGTATGGACAAATGCCCATCTGCCCAGACCCCACCTGTGCACAATCCACTTACATTTCTGTTATTCGTCCAGTTGCAGAGAGGATAGGGCATTTTACCCCATTCAAAAGCGTCAGGATTACTGACTTTGATTTAAACCTCTGTGCCCACTGAAGAATGTGAAACGGTGAAGTTACAACTCTAGTCAACTATGCAATACATTAGGAGACCAAGAAGAGACATTAGGACGTTCGGAAGTAAACTTGCAGTTTTGTCAAGTTTGAAAGACAAGAGAAAAGCAGAAGCCTCTAGGAATTTTACTAACTTTATGGAAATTAAAACAAAAATCCTAATGTTATTAAATGAAAGAAAATGTTTTCCTGAAGCTAGGCCTAGCCCCTCTGATACAGGAGAATTTCTTTACCAGAGTTGATACAAAAATACTCAAGAGGTCATTTCATTCATCCTGTTTTCCTCACTAGACTACAGACTCATGAAGGTGGAGACCACTCTGTTCATAATAGTATTCCTGGCACCTAGCCCAGGAGCTCACGCCTGACAGACCCTCAATCAACATTTCCTAACACCCGATCTGACTCTCAGTAAACCTGACCAACACGGGCATGTCATACACATCTGGCTATCCTTTGATAACATGTAAGAATGAAATCATTTCAAAACAAACAGGAAAAAAAAAGCCATAGCACTGAGCTAGGTGGACATTTTCTTAGGTTTATCGTCTCCAAAGAGTCATATAATCTTGGACAGCTTTTCCATTTTACAGGTGAGAAAACTGAGCCCCTGAGAGACTAAGTGATTCCCCTCAATGTCATCCATCAACATGTTTTGATAAAAAGTAAAACTTTCTACGTTTTCATGTTTAGGGCAGCTTAATATGAGACGAGAGTGGGTAATGACTGAAATTTTCTAAAATTATATCCACATATAGGACAAAAATACCATTGGATACAAAACCCCAGTGGTCAGGAGTTATATAGAAGATTAGCTGAGGAAAGTTAGTCATTTTGTGATTGAGGAAGCCTTCCTGAAACATGTGACCGTCATCCCCACGGTAAGGCCCTTAACTCTGGCACAGGACACTTGTTTGTAGGTCCCTGCATTTCTCTGCCTACAGTTGAGGTCAGCTCTGCCAGTCGTAGTGTGTCCTGTGGTCTAGCATAAAACCTCAGAATGTCACATGAGGAGCTAAGCCAGCTGTGAAGAAAGGCAGGAAAGGACCAAGTCCCCAGGGTGCTGATCTCTCACTAAAGTCCAGTAATGACATAGCAGAAATATTTCCAAACCCCCTAGTCACCCACTCCACAAGTCCTATTCTCAGTTCAGTAACTAATCAAATCAACTTTGTTATCTGTTAGGCAAACACCAGTGTCCTTCTGACCGTAAAAGCAGGAATACTCAAGTTCTACTTCTAATTTTTATTTCTGATCCTCAAATTCTGTGTTTAAATACGTTGCTACTCTCCCATTTCCCTCTACCCTCTACACCCAAAGAAAAATGGAAATCTAACTCTGAAGTAAGAAGACAGGGGCCTCAATAATTACATTAGTCGACATCTTTCAACATTTAAAAAAAAAGCCTCACTCTAATATATATGTATGTCAGAGAACAGGAGCAGAGCAGGACCTACTTGAAAATTATTCTTTTAGATATTATTTGGAATCAATGGCATTTGCACAAGCCAAGACTGTTTCCCATGGCAACCTAATTTCTTTAAGTATATAGTCACCACTCATCCATCCTAACTGAGGCAAGTAAGTTAATAAAAAATAAGAGTTTAAGATTAAAGAACAAAGAATGAGAAGAGCTTAAGACCTTACTTGAGAAGAGGCTTAAGACTGCTCAGCCATTTGGCTCTTGTTCCCCACCTCTGAACTTTCCTCACCAAAGTGGCTTAACAAGAGAGACAGAGATCAAAAGACATACAGGGACTGAAGTGAGAAACTCACATAATCCCACAGGAAATCAGTCCTCTTATAAAAGTCTAGGCATCAGAAGAGACTGGGGATATCAGACTCCATCTATCCTCCTCCTGATCCCTGACACGGCACTAAAACAGATCCTAATGGGAGAGGCCTGGCTTAACTGCAGCAACGCAAGAAAACCCCACAGAGTTGGACTTCTGGATTAAGATGGAAGGCTGAAGCTATTTCACAGAATTTCTCTCCTCCAAATACATGCAAGAATGAAGAAAAAAGCAGTAAAACCCTGCAATAAGAACAACCAAACAAGGAAAGGGAGAGAATCTAACACAGTAAACTTCAAATACCGGCAATGAAAAAAAAAGAAATAAGTTTCTAAAGCACAGCAGAGAGTAAAACACAGTTTCTAATCCCTCCTCCAAGCCTTGGAAACTGTCCAGGGGAGGCAGCAAAATCCTGGGAATTCTCATGAATACCCCACAAACCTTCAGAAGCAAGTGGAAGGGGCTTCCCTATCTTCAGATCATGGTGGCCAGTGAGAAATATGCAGACTGGGGAGAGAGAACACCAGGACTGACTCACTAAAGTGAGGACTCCGGGCATACAGGATGAGCTAAAGAAATCATCCAAGTCCAAAGAGTATTATTCTCTTCCAACTAGGCAGCATGAACACTGAGAGGTAACTTTTAACAAAATCTCAGAAGATTATTCTGAGATAATTCTAATACAGGTGGAACAAGGTTTTAGCTGAGCCCTCCCCTCAACTAAATACTGCCAGACAAGAGGTCACCCACCATGCATCAGAACAAATAATGTCTACAGACACGCACCCAAGCATGAGCCAAGATGAAAGAAAATGGCCACTATGCAAATATGTAAAAAGGAAAAAAAGGTACCCTGCAAAATAAAAGCCCAACTCAGAAGGTCACAACCTAAGGAGCAGAAGGAAATTCCTCCTGTTTCTCACTACAGAACAGTATCATAAGAACATGAATTCAAGAAAACAAAAGCTGAAAGACTGGACCCTGAAACAAAAGAATCACACCAAAGACCTAAAAAACCAAAGTACCAAACAGCACGATACAGAATTAATTTAAAAAAAACTAGGAACAACAAGGAACAGACTAAACATGGCTGAGAATAAAAATATTAACTCAGAGGAAAGGTTTAAGATAAGTTTAGTGAACCCAGATAAAAAAGACAAGAGACTGAAAGCTCAGTGCCATTCTACATATGGAGAACCATGTCCATCTGGCTAGTCACAGATAACCAAAAGGTGTTCAGAGAAGAATGACAGGCATGGTTGGAAATCTGTGAAATCACATTCTCTAAGGACAGCTGAATACCCTAGGGAAAATGTGGGGAAGAGAAGATTCAGGGGGAATGAGGCTTTCAAGTACGCAAAGGTCTCCCACACGGGAAAAAAACAATCATGGAACTTCTCTTTCCAGCAATATACATTATATACCTTGGGTAATCCTCCAACCTGAAACAACTAAAAAGCCTGGTAAAAGATTTAAGAAAATTTTTACATGCACCACTGAGCTAACATAAAGGAACACACTGAACCCCCAAACAAAGCAAAATGAAGAATCCTACAAGATAAGTGAGTACAAGAGCTGGTGTTAACTGTGAGAGTTGCTGCCAACCCCTAGAGACCTCACATTCCCACCCTGACAGATAAACAGGAGCCAAATGTGGGGCCTGCCCAAAGTAAGGAGGCTAAGAGGAGATGCTGAAAACACTGGGACGTCACCCACACTCAGGGGTAATACATACACTGGTGCAGAAAAGGACAGCAAGAAAAGCTACTTTCCTCAACCCAGATGCTCAGGTAAAGAAAAATAAGGATCTCTGAAGAATATATGACAGGACAGCTTTTACTTGAGTCTGTGATCTGAGTTCAGACTACTTCTGTAGTATAAAGCTGTGCCTAAGAACTGGACTTAAATTGATTCCAATGCAGTAGCATTTCCCAGCAACTCCCCAGTAACTGGCAGGAGTAGATACAAATCTTGTCTGGAATAACTTAACTTCAATCTAGGCCTCAAAGTTAAGTTTCTGGGAAAATCAGTAACTCACAGTTTAAAAAACAAAATCACAAATGTAAGAATACAAGACAACATAAGTGAAACCAGCAGAAACACACAGGTAAGGCTCAGGAATGATGGAATTATCAGATACAGAAGAGAAAATAATTACATGCAATATATTTAAATAAACAAAACATAAGCCAAGGAAAGGGATTACAAAGAACAACCAAGCAGATTTAAAAAAAAAAAAAAAAAAAGAACCAAACAGAATTCCCAAGAATGAAAAATACAGTAAATGAAATTTTTAAACCCATGGAAGTAGTAAGGAGTAATTACACACACCAAAAGAAGGAAGTCATAAAACCCCTGTACTTGTAACCCAGCTTCAGCAAGTATCAACTCACAGCCCATCTTTCTTCTGCCCGCAACTGGCCCAGGCATAGTCGCTTTTGAGACTATCAGCTTTCTAATAGTTACAACTTTACAGGCTTTCTGTTTTTTCTGGCTGCTTTTAAATACCACTTAGAGATGTGTTAGCCCTTCTCACTCTATCCTTCATGTCTCTTAACTGTCTGTTTGCCTCTCTGGGTTTTATTCCAGTTAATTTTTTACACTGTCTTGTTCCATAAATCTGACTTAGAAACCATGCAAATATTTCACATGGTTATAAATGAACTAGGGTTTCTTGCACAAATGGCTGATTCTGGATCTGGAGCAGGAAATGTACAAGGTGAACCTAGAATATTTCATCAAATGAAAATATTCCATCAAAAAATAAAAAAGGAGGAAAGAAAGGAAGCTTTCGAAGACCAACTGAGTCATGCAAAATGACCCAGGAGCCAAAATTAAGAAGTTCTCACTGACCAAAAACAGGGTGATTTGAGCAGCAATCTGAGTGACAGCTACAACAGCCTGAAGCACACATAGTGTTCTACAACCTACCCGCCCTGCTGCTAACAGGCATCTGAATTACTTCCTGTTTTCAACTGTCATGAACAATGCGGCTATGGATATACATCTGTCCTGATACACATCGTTTTTCTAGGATATAGCCTAAGTAGTGGGATTTCAGGGTCATAAGATACGGCTATCTTCAACTCTACTGGATAAGGCCAAACTGTTTTTGTGATTGTTTAACCTGTGGTCTCTTAAAAGTTCGTAGAGTCCAATGGCACAGGAGAATGCCTACGTCCTGTAAGTATACTGTCATCTCCCCTCTATGCCACCCCGTTCATCTAAATGCCAAAAAGGAACCCACTGCTAGATTATGGTTGGTTCAGTCTGTAACACTTTTGGAATTCTTTTTTGGAAAATGAATGCCAGTAATACCAGTTTTGTTAGCTACTGAGTATCTGAACATGTTGATTTTTCACTGTGCCAATGTAAAAGTAAAAACATGGCTTATTGAGGAAAAAACAAAAAGTTAACTATCAAATGTTCTTGTCTTTGGATGGGCCCTTCAATAATTAAATTTGCAGACTTTATAATGATTTTAAAAGTACTTGATAGGATTAGCACCTCTAGGTTACCATTACAGCACCCTGGGTTAAATCTAACCCTCATGCATAAGCGGAAATTTAGTTTTTTCTAGAGAAGGCAGTATCAGTTTGTAGGAACAAATCTAAACAGAAGTTTATCGATCACAGTTTAGGAAAATTAACAAACATCTACTAGAAAGAAAAGCTGAAAGAAGGAATCCTCATGTGTATCTTTAAATACAATGATACCCTCTTCCTGTATTCCTAAAACAACTGAGATTCCATTTATAGCAAAACAAAAACAAAAACTTAGCTTAAGTAAAACAAGAAGTATATCCAAAAACTACGAGATGGTGTGACAAAATCATACAGGTACCTGGATCGGTAGGTGGGAGGACGAAAGACGGAGGGAGAGAAAGGGGAGTGGAGGGAGCAGATGTGAATCTAGGATCTTCTTTAAACTATTCTAACAACTCAGTGTAAGTTTAGTTTCTCAAAAATAAAAAGCTGAAGAGAAAAAATATCCAGAAGATATATACCAAAATGCTGATACTCTATGGACTACAAAATTATAAGTAATCTTTTAAACTTGCTGTTAATCTGGATCTTCCTACAACAATCATGTATTATTTGTGTAATGCTTTTAATAAACTCTATTTTAAGCTAAAAAAAAATCAGATTATAGGATGCCACTTGCATGTACGTACACATCCACAGGAGTCTGGTCCCCCATTGAAGAGGGAACATGCTATCCTCACAATCTCTGCCTCTATTTTACGTAGTCCTGGGAAGATATCCGGATGCAGTGGATTACTCCAGGCAAAATCTCCATAAGCCTGCAAAGAAATGCAAGTAGATGTGCAGTAAGACTATTACACTGTATAGGAAAAATTATCATGCACCAAACAAAAGTTTCTAAGTATTAAACACAACACTAGAAACTGGGGAAATGATACAGTATGTTCCCCAACCTAAATAAAGATCAAAATACAGTGGAAGAGACAGACATGCACAAATATTTATTTACCCTGTGGTAAGAGACGAAGTATAAATGCGGTTAAGCACAGACTAAAACACCAAACAGACCCAGTTTGAAATCTTAGCTTTACCTATCACTTCTAACTGTGTTATCTTAGGCCAAGTAACCTCTCTGAGGCTCAGTTTCCTCATATGCTAAAGGGGATAATTATAGTACCTACCTGATGGGGGTCTGGCCATAAGTAAACAACATAACACACGCGAAGCACTCAGGAGAGTGCCTGCATGAAGCAGCTATTGCTGTAAGTGTGACAGCAGACGTATGCAGGTGCGTGACGTAAGGGGCCTTAAAGAGGGAACGATGAGCACCCCGAGTGGTCTGGAGGTGTCTGCTGAGTGGAACCTTGAGACATAAGTAGGAACTCGTCATTTAGAACAGGGAGAATGCAGGAGGGAAAGGAAAACAACATAAAAGCAAGGTGTACTCAGTAAAGAGAAAAGGCAGGAGGTAGTGTTTATAAGGGAAAATACCAGTAATAGTTGAAAAAATAGGTGGGAGCTGGCTCACAAAGAGGTTTGTATTTTCTGCTGCATAAGCAGCTTGGGTTCTGTCCTGTAGATAATGGGAAGCCACTGAAAGATTCTAAAGCATAGAAGTAAGGAGAGGGTATTATGTCAAGATACAGTTAAGCAAAATCTGTAATGTTTAGTAAGGTATGAGCAGTTTCAGAGTTTTAATAATCAAACACAAAGATCCTAGAGACCATCAGTCCAACACTAATTTTATAGACAAAGTGGGGTTAAAAAAATAAATCTCATCAGAAATAGAAGAAGCTAAAGGCAATTCTGAAGTCAACAAAAAGTGAGAATTATCTGAATTACAACTGAGACCACTGCTCATTCTCAGGTCATATGATTTGAGACTCAGGTAGTACAGGAAATTATGACCAAGTTTCCATCCCTTGTCTTTTCTTATCCAACAAAATGTATCTTGTCATTAATAATCTCAAATGATGGACTACCTTCCCTAGTAATCTGCCTTCCACACAGGGCATCTCTAAAGCCTGGAAACACAAGCAGCACTTTACTTTTCTACAGACTGAAGGTATCTTTGACAATATTATGCATATTCACCTATGTTGGGGTAAAGAGACACTTTCTAAACTTCTTTTGTTTTAACAATAAACTTTCCTTAAGTAATTTTTCTTTTAATTACAAAGGTAAGGAGAAAAATATTCAAGAATATCAATTGGCAGAGCCACATGCTCCCTGTAAGTACTGGGCACTCGTTCACCTTCACAAGGAGTTCGGTGAGCTCCTTCTCCCCACTGTACACTGCTCCGGAGGCTTTCCCTTCTTGCCAAAAGACATCTGCAGAGAAAGGGAAGGTGACTGGATCATTAAGCAGGAACCTTTGGGAAGACAAGTTCTAATAAAGAAGAAAGAGGAATAAACTCCTCAGAGTAGGGAAAAAAAAATTGGAGTGGAAACCCAAAGGCATTCTTATATTAAATCAAGAAAAAGAATTCCAATGAAGAGCTATCACAGCAAAATAAAGGTGAAAGATCAACAATTACTATCAGCAACTGTATGAAAAAGATATTAACAGCATCTAGGTACAATAAAGATAGTCCAGTAATAATGCTGGACTTATCTCCAACTGCTAAGAGCAGAACAATTTTATCTATACTCATTTTCTGTTCTCTGTATAGCTCAGTGTGACTTTTTTCTGCAGTGGCTTCCTTCTTCTCTCCCTCCCTAGTCCGTCAAAGGAAGTATGGGAACTGCTATGAGCAGAGTTGGCAGAAGAGTAAGACAAACGTGCAAAATTCTCAGTATACTATCACCGGAGTTGAAGCCAGGGAAGTGAATCCCTGACTAGACAAGCCATGGTGAGATAGGAAGCATCAGCATCCTGGTCTCAGGGGCTCCTCCTTTAGACGAGCCTGGAACCCCACAAAGAATTAGCCACCTGCTTCCAGCAACATATGCTGCAGTGCTCAGCATCAGGAACACAGCCAATACTGGGATAAAGCTCAGAGGACAGTTCCTGACGGGAATATAAGGTCTGACTTTCTACTTCCTGAGACACTCTACAGTACTAACAAATCTGTTAATGTGGGCGTCTCAGGTGCTCTTATGACAACATGGCTGTGCCCTAGTGAAAGCAGGCAGTGAGAACTACAGAAGCAACCTAACTGAAAACTGAGCTGAAAACTGTTGCCATGGGCTCTACAAAGCCAAGATCTTCAGCTCCAATGAGAACAGAAGACTGAGTAGCGAACATCCAGAGAAATCCCTCGTTCTCACATGACCTGCCAGCTCTGGCTTGTGGCCAGCTGGACTTTCTTTCTTGAGAGGACACCGGTCTGTGTCATGCATGTCTTCAGACCAGCCTTTCGAAAGTAGGATATATGGTTTCATTTCCTGTTCTTTTATGGGGGCTACAGAGTATGGCAATGGACAGTCACTTAAAAATGGAAGGGAAGGAAATATGGTATAGCAAGCAGCCCTCATAATCCCAGAAATCTTTAATATACAGGCCCTAGAATGCTAATCCTTGCTTTAGATCACCCTTCAATCCTGGACTATATATAGTTTTGGACCATCCAATGTAAAAATTCAACACATGTCAATTAGATATTTTAAAATGTAATGTGGTGTCCTGGAGTAGACTAGATCAGAAAAAAGGACATTATAGAAAAACTGGTGAAACAGGAGTGGCATTTGTAGTTTAGTTACTAGCACTGTACCAATGCTATTTTCTTAGTTTTGATAAATGTACCATGGTTATTGTAGATGTTAACATGAGGAGAAGCTGAGTAAGAGGTGTGTGGGAAATCTCTGTATTATCTTTGAAGATTTTCTATAAATCTAAAATTGTACCAAACTAAAATGCCTATTTTTAAAAGGTATTTGCAGTAATATAATCTTAATTTGTAATAAACGTGTTTGTGTTAATAACAATTACTGAGCACATGCTATAAAGCCAGGCATTATACATTTACATGGTATGAGCTCGTTTAAGGTCTACAATTATCCTCTCAGGTAAGTACTATTATAATTGTCCTCATTGCAGAGAGACAGACAGAGAGGCATAGAGAAGTTAAGTAACCCACCCAAGGTCAGACTTTAAATGGCTGAACCAGGATGTGAATCCAGGCTGAGCCCATGGGCTACACTCTTGAACACTAAGCTGCTTGGTACATTTATCCTTCCCGTATGTGCTCACGCATACATATACGTGTGTGTGTGCTTATTACACAGAAACACTAACAACATCCTGATATACTTATATACATATATCTCATCTGTGTTTATCTTTTGAGGATGAAATTAGACTTTTTATTTTCTTTTGTGCCTCTATACAGATTTCAGTTTCTGTAAGAATCTGTATTTCAGTTTTATTACATATTTTCTCTTTCCAAAAAACTAATGTGCCTGTTTTATTCAGGCTTAGAAAATAGAACTAAGTTCCACTCTCTCTGAGATTTGTCTGCTTTTATGGGTGAAAGATGAATGTAATGTAATTTTTAAAATATGAAATTCGGCCTTTGAGACAGGGAGTGGGCCCTCATGAATGTAGAATCACCAGGGATGAACTCTTCTAAATCTCTGCAAAATCAAACAATGACCAGATGACCAGCCACATTCAGGGAGCAGGGAGCGCACATTTGCCGAGAATCGTACCCATAGAGCTGTATTCCTTGAGCTTCTCCAGAACAGCAGCCGGGCTCAGACCCTGAGAGGGCAGGGCTTTCACGTACTCTTTGTCCACTTTCAGGAATGACATGTGCTTGCTAATATCATCCTTGGTCTTGTTCAGCTTGTCTTGGATCTCCAAAGGTAAGGAAGACAAAGTTAACAGGGAGAGGGAAGGACACAGTACGGAGAGCAGAAGAACCAGTTACAGCACCAAGTCAGCTGCTCAGGGGTGGGCACTGCACAAGTGCTACACAACAAGGATGGCATTTCTTCCTAAAGAGATACAGTGACATTTTGACTGTTCAGCTATTTTCTGGCCTGGGCAATAGTCTCTCAGAAGTATGAAACGTCAGTTTTCTCTCTGAAGGTCAAAGATGCACTCAATTCTCCCCCACCTCCACCCCTTTCCTCTGCCACATTGACATGTGCCAATGCTTTAACTGGCTTGCATTTCCTAAAGTCAGCACTTCTCTGAGGGCAATATTCGGACCTTGTTCCTGCCCTGGCAACAGCTACAGTGTGTGCTAAAGAAACCCAGGTAGAACCGTGAACAGAAGCTAGGAAAACAGGCCAAGCAACAGCAGAAGGGATTCTGGTGCTTGTGCAAGTGATGGGCTTCTTCACCAGATGCTCACAGACCACACCAGGAATCCACAGGCCCTTCACAGGTCCCCACACACAAGCACAAGACATGCAGGGAAGAGCCAGGGAGGCTGTCACCTGTGTCTCAGGTTGACAGCTTGTACTGTGTGACTCTTAAGTGCTAGGAGGAGCTAAGGTCCTTTTTGCTACATAATTTATTAACTGTGGTTAATTTCTTCCCCATCCTCATCAGACATTTTCTTTCCTGCATTCACTTATTTACTCAGTAAATATTTGCTGAACTACTACTGTGGGCAGGGGTTACGCAGTGAACAAAACAAACTTAGGCAGTATCTAGTGGAGAAAAAAAAAAAAAAAAAAGAACCTCCTGTTCTCATGAAGCTTATTTTCAGCATCACAGACTGAAAATAAAAGTCAGGTAATGAAAAGTGCTGGGGGCAGGTGGGGCAGGCAGGAACAGAGCAGAGCAAGGAGGCAGAGTAAGGCAAGGGCTGCTATTTGTGATGACAGACTCTTGGGCTGTAGACTCAGGGAAAAGTGGCTATGTGTTATAATTTGTGTGTGTTGTAGTGACTTGGTTTCAGCAATATGTCTGCTCAAGTTTGATGCCCAAGATCTCATTCCAAACATTTAGATCTTCTCACTTCTAGCCATGGATGACTAGAATCCAAGAGGATGTTCTGGAGGGTAGCCCTCAACGAAACCACAAGGAAAGCCACTCCTTTAAAACATGTCTACAACAGTCTGATAGGCAAGTGCTGGCAGCAGCAGAGTCCACACTCCTGGGTGATGCCAGGGCATATGATGGACACAAAGATAATTTTTTAAAGTTGTACATATGAAGAATTATGCTGCATAAATGTAACAGGAACAAACTATGAAAGCTGAGCTTCCATGCATAGATGATGCTGTTGTAATAAAATAAACAAAAATGATGAGAGGTGTATTAGAAAGCAGAGCACGCACTTCCCCACCCCAATTCTTGCCTCAGAACCTCCATCGCATTTTAATTTCATCACAGCATTCTTTTAAAATGAAATTCTTATGTATTTGCTTACCTATTCATTTTCTGTCTTTCTTAGTACTGAAATATAGATTCCATGGAGGGAAGGACTTAAGTCTTCTTCCTGATCACCCAGAATGCTACCTGACACTGAGCAATAACACATGTTGAGGAAGTGAATGTAAATGAATGAGAGAGGGACACACACTCACTCAAAAAAAACACTCTTGTCACTGAGCCTCAAAATCTGCTTCTAAAAACCGAAAGGTGATTATACAGTTTCTAAGTACCTTCCAAGTCTGTTATTACACAAATTTAATGGGTTCTGGAACCCCAGGCATTTGTCTCAAAATCTGAAACTGAATGAGAAAAGTGTGATGAATAAGGGCAGAAAAAATACAGGGAATGTTAAGGGGAAAAGGAATTATCCTTTGTGCTCAGTCCATCCTTTGTACCTTCCCTCTCCCCTACCCTTTATTCCAGAAGGACTAAAGCAGATTTAATTTTAGGGCCTAATATGATTTGGGGTCAAATAAAAGCCCTCATTTCTCTCATTCTCCTTCTCCACCCATGATTTCCTCCACTTCTCCACAGGAAATGAACCTGAAAATATAAAGTTCTGGGAGGGTTAGCACAATGGTCTGAATGGATTTCAGTCAAAGGTTGAAGCTAATTGCTATCTTTTCTGGTTTGGCCAGGAAAGGGGAAAAGGAACTGAAAGCCAAAAGTGAAAAAAAGCTTGCAGGAAAGTTGAGGGCAGGATAGGGACCTGGGAGAAATGAAGCCATCAAGGATCATATGCCTTCCTTAGAGCCTGCAGTGGGGCCTGTCCTGTTTCTCTTCTCTGTGATAAAGAAGCTGTGGGAAGGGTGCAGAGGTGACTGTCTTATCCTCAGCATGGGTGGGGGTAGAGAGGATCCAGCCAAGGGAGTATTGAGACTTCAGACATGGACAAAGCACGAGAATGGCTCTGTTATCTGTTTCTGAACCCGGGATCAGCAAACTACAGGCCAACTTTGGCCTGCACCTATTTTTGTAGAGAATTTCACTGGAAGACAGCCAGGCTCATTCTTCCACCCACTGTCCTAGGGCTGCTTTCCCTCTGCAAGGGCAGAGGTGAGGTGCTGTGGCAGACACAGTACGGCCTGCAGTGCCTAAAATGCTTCCTATCTAGCCTTTTATAAAAAAGGGTTCCCGACCCTGATCTAAACCATGGGAGCACTCAAGCCTGGCTAAGTATCTGAATCAGCCCAGCCCACTACTGCTCTAAAGCTTTGTGTCACTTCTGTCAGGCTGTTTAATTTCAGATTCTTCCTTAACAGACATTTCCTTTCTCCTTTGGTCAAACATGTCAGAGAAAGGGTTAAGGCAGGCCTCTCCATGCTGGCACTTCTGACACTGAGTCAGGTCGCCCCTGCTGTGGGGGCTGACTGTGCGCCGGAGGGCCTGCAGCAGCACCCTGGCCCCTGCCCACTAGGTGCCGGAATCAGACACCTCCAGCTGTGACATCCAAAAATGTCTCCGAATGCTGTCAACTGTTTCTTGGAGGTGGGGAACAAAAATCACTCATCCCCTTAAGAATCCTAGGTTCAGTAAATAGAAAAAGGTTTAATGATCATGGGAGTGGGGGGCAGAGGAGGAGAAAGATACACTCAGATTCTACTTACCTTGCGACCAACAATAGGCATCTTCCGGATGAGCTTAAAACATCTCTTTTTAAATCTTGACCATAAACCTTAAAGAAACAAATGGTTCTATTATCCAAATAAATTTCCATGGGTATGACCTGCTAGTCATAATGTATGAATGTATTCAATATATCCTCCGCAATCTCACTTGCCTTCAGACTGCAGAGGTAGTTTCTTTCCATTAAAAAAAAAAAAGAAAAACTTTCAATTTTTGAATAAGTAATTTATTTACATGGTTAAAAAAAAAAAGGCACACACACAGAGACACACACACATTCTCATCTATCCCTCAGACCCCCATCCTACCTCCAGGTAAACACTACTATTAGTTTCTAGATACTCCCCTAGAATTTCTTTATGAATATACAAGCAAGAATAAAGACATATTCATATTTGTCCCTTTTACACAAAAGGTAGTATACCACTACTACTGTACTAGACCTTGTTTTTCTACTTCGGAATATTCTTTTAAAGATCAGTGCTTCCTCATTCATTTTTATAGCTGTAGAATATTCCATTAGATGGATGTACTCTAATTTTGGCGGGGGGGGGGGGGATTAGGTTGGTTGGTTTATTTATATATTAAATGGAGGTAGTGGGGATTGAACCCAGGACCTTATGCATGCTAGGCATTCACTCTACCACTGAGCTACACCCTCCCCCAAGATGTATTCTAATTTACTTAACATGCCCCTTCCTGATGGAAACTTAGGTTGTTTCTAGTATTTGCTATTTACAAACTGTGCTGAAACAGCTAGCCTTGTAATACACAACACACTGCATACATAAGAGTATACCCTACAGGATAAATTCCCAGAAACAGAACTGCTGGATCAAAAGTGTTGCAGGTGTGCAACATTTTTCTTCCCTCCTTCAAAACAGATGACCAACCCATGTTTTTTGTTTTTTTTTCCAGGATCTATGCTCCATTTTCTCATTCAACCCACACCCCAGCAACATTTTCTGGACCTAAAAAGGCCTTCAACTTCATGGACACCAATCAGACTCCATTCTTTTGGGCAGTAAATAGGAAATATGGAATTCTGATCCTGTCCATCATAAATAATTATAAAAAGATGGCATCTAAATAGACGATTACACCTTTAAATGAATTCACATTATATATATATATATATATCTGAACTCACTCTGACAAGATTTTGAGGTTGGCAGAGAAGGCACTACCTATCACCACAAGAACTAAGGATCAAAGCATTAATAACCTGCTCAAGGCCACAGATCAAATCAGTGATGGGGCAGGGATTTAACTGAAGCCTTTGTCTTCCTAGTCCTGGACTCCCAGGACTCTACGCTGCTTCAAATGCCCAGCAAGAATTTTCACTTATGCCAAATGAACCTCTAAGGAATCTAAACCTAGGCTTTATACAAGGATACAAGGCATGAACTGAATGAACTTCCCTGCTTTCCTAGGAGATCTGAGTGTTTCAATTTCCCTGGCCAGAAGGAGCTCTCACAGAATGTGTGTCTACTTTCCTTGGTATTTATGATGATGCCCTGCATCTTTAATAGCTATTTTTGCTTAGTTTGTATCCTTCAGTGCCTAGCACTGAGGTCAACACTATGTAAATGTCTGGGACAAAACCAGGTAACTAAGACACAGACTAACTAGACAAAGTGACTGAAACCACTGTTGCTAGTTTTTTGTTTAAATTTTGGAGTATTTCCTTTCAGTCCTACATTCTATATATTGTAATACATAGCTGAGATCTTATTGTTTGTACAATATTACATCTTCTTCTCATTTATGGCATTTTTATATTATTAAAAATTCTTCCTAAATGTCTTTTTAAATGTTACCGTAACAGTCCATCAAATTAATATAACTTAGTGTTGGCTATTTAAGCTGCTTGTTATTTGACTATTTCTAAAAATGCTGAAGCTGTTAAGATTCAGAACCACTTCCTTATTTAATAATTGAAGTAATTAATTAATGAGGTAAAAAGAGGTCTGGAAATCAGCAAGCTCAGTCAGGTGTCCAAAAGTACACCAATGTGACTAGATGGAGGATAAAAGAATACACTAATTTTGTGAACACACTGAGATAAAATGGTGCACGTTGAGTAAAAAGAGCAAAATACAGGATCAAAGACGGAGAGATTAAAAATAAGAAGATCATGTCATCAAAAAAGATTATCTTGGTGGGGGGGGTATAGCTCAAGTAGTAGAGCACATGCTTAGCAAGCACGAGGTCCTGGGTTCAATCCCGAGTATCTCCTCTATAAATACATACATACATATATACATACATATATACATACATAAGTAAACTCAATTACCTACCCCAAAAATTTTTTAAAAATTTTTTCATTTTAAAAAACAAACAAACCAAAAAGATTATCTCAAAAGCAAAAGTCCCCAAAGGTACAGAAAAAAGTAACTAGAATGTTTTAAGTTAGTAAAATAGAAAATGCCAGTTAAGACCAACAATGCACAGCTCTTCACAGTTTATAATTTACTATCTCACACCAATTATGCCACTCAGCCCTCACATCACCCTGACTAGGTAAGGCAGGTATTTTATTTTTACACCCATCTTGCTGTGAGGAAACAGGCTAAGAATGATCTATGCACAATCCCACAGTTAAAGTCAACATCAGTTAATAAGGATATGAGCTGATAACCACGGAGCAGAATAAAGGAAGAGCGAACAACTTAAGAGGGCTGCAAACCCTGCCCGCCCCTGACATCCCCTCCCGCCACATCCAGTTCTTATCTCCCCGTGTCCACCCTGTGTTCCAGTTACCCTCTCCTCCTCAGACGGGTACTCAAAGTTTGAAGATCACCAAAATTTATTACTAGTCCAGACTTTTAGACTCCTCTAGGGCAATATACTTTTAAAAGCAACTGGGTATTCAGTGATATGTAGAATACTTCTGCTACATGAGCCAGGTGATGAAAAAATTGGCAATTCTATCAAAATTATCTCCAATCTCTGGAGGGAAGACATTTCTATCTGTGTCTAATATTCAAGTTGGAAGTTACAAAATAAAAAGGTGTTGTGTGTGTATATGTGTTAAGGTTATATGAAATTGCCAATATTCAACAATTTTTGACCAACAAAAACTGTATTTTGTATGGTTCAACTCAATTCAGACATAGAAAGAGATACAGATACATAAATAGTGGTTATCTCTAGGTAACAAGATTTTAATTTTGTTCTTATGGATTATCTATATTGCCTAATTTTATACAATAAACATGTACTGCTTTAATAAGAAAAAAAAATGCTACTAAAAATAAAACAACCGCAATGCCTTTGAGTTCAGCTCACGCAGATTTAGACAGCACATACCATTAACACACTGCCACTATTAACTTTCTCACAGCATGCTCAGAGGCTGACACATTCTTTTTACAACACTAATGGCAGTTAAGTAAGTACCAGGTCCTAAGATGGCAGTACTTCTGCTATCAGTTATGCAAAAGACACATGGGCATCGTGGGCTGCACAACTGAAAACAGAAGTGAATACCTAAAACTAACACTGATCACAGCAAAGAAATATAAATTTCAAGATCTCTGACCGTAGTTTGGTTTTACAAATGCAGCCACCTTAAAAGGAAAAGTACCCAGAATGGTGGCTGTCAGGGGCTGGGGAGAGGGAGTGATGGGGAGTTAGTGTTTAACAGATACAGAGTTTATGATGATGAGAAAGATCTAGAGATGGATGGTAGTGATGGTTGCATGATGTGAATGTACTTAATGCACTGAACTGACCACTTAAAAATGGGTAAAATGATTAATTTTGTTATATATATTTTATCTCAATAAAAAAGGAAAGAAAAGTACATTATTGTTATTCATTAGAAGCCTCTGGAATAGGTCACTTCACCTGGAAGGACAGGAGTGGGGCAGCGAGCAGCACTGAATCAAAGGCTTCCCAGGAAAGGAATAAGCCTGAGCCGAAGGACAAGGGTTGTGTCTATTTCTAAACCACAGAGCAGATGAAGTAGAAGGGTTAATCTGTCTAATTTGTCAGAGTTTATGAGAAAATCTTGCAAAGACTAGGAGCAGAAACTAAGGACAGGGTTTTTAAAGCTGGAGTGAACTAAAAGTCTTACAGGGCAGTCATGTCTCAGTTCCACATTAATTACACGCACAGTTTACTCCGCCATAATTTGGCAATGTTACAGGAACAACTGGATGGCTATCTGCATGGTAAAGAAAGAAAGCAGAATCTGGCCTCTAAGTTGACTTTCCCAGAGAAAGAGGAAGAAAAGCAGAAAAAATATTCAGTTAGAGCCCCTTCAAACAGATGTCCTCGGGGAAGCAACAGTTATATAGATTTTAAACAAATGAGAAATGATAAGCAATTCTCACCCATATTATTAACTCAGATACTCTACTAAGGGTGAGGAAGGAGAGTAGGGGAGTGTTCCAGAACACCCACCACCACTCCCACCATTTATTTACCAAACACAGCCTGTGGGGTGGGGGGAAAGAATTCAGTAAGGAGGTAACATACAACCAGGCTGGGGACAGTGGTGGGGGTGTTGCAGGGAGTGTGGGCAGGATCTCAGGATGGATGGAGGATTTACAAACTGATCACTAACAGACTTCTCATCTTCCACACTCCCTGAGAAGTGGCCTCCTCTTCCCATGTCAGTCTGGCTCTGTGAGTCACTACCCAGGAAACTCAAAGTGTACTGTCCCCCAATAGCAGAGGTTAACTCCAAGAGGACAGGGACCCTGCACCACTTGTGTGGATAACCCTAGAGCCTGGTGCAGTGCCTGGCACATAGAAGACATTCCAACGGTCCCTGCAGGAGTGTTGTTCCAATTTCACATTATCTTTATTGAAAGCATGGCCTAAAAATGAAAGCAATAAATTCATGCTTGGGAACTCCAGGTGACACAATTATGTTCTAGGCAAGAAACTAAACGTGAAGACCATTTAAGCCACATTCTGTGGATCCTTACAATGACTAATCCCTTACGGGTTTTTACGTAAACTGCAAAACCAGAAAAATCAACATAAACAGTTACAGTTACACAACAGTCCCATTAAAACTTTACCAGTCAGAAGGCAATGTCCTGCTTTCCAACTAAGCAGATTTAAAAAATCAAAACCAACCCAATCAGGCAAGAAATCAGTCCAACCCATTAGCCATGAGTTTCAAAGCCAGGGTAACTCCACTATACTTTACAGAGGGGACAGTGTACTTACTCTCTGGCTGGAAGACAAAATGGTATACCCAGACTATCAGCAGGGTCCACACGACACTCCACGCAATCAGCTGCCAGGGCTCATACTTGGTGCAATGCCCATTTACATAATTCTTGGCCTTTGTGGAATACACTTCCAAAATCTCGAAGTAGGGCTCAAAGGCCTTCTAGAAATACAAGAGAAAAAAAGAAAGATTACATTCAGAGAAGAGAGAAAGTCTATTCTTAGTTTGTTCTTCAACTCTCATTTTTCAAGGGCAAGGCCATTCATGATCTGGCCCTACCCCAGCAATTATCTTATCATCCTCTGAAGTCGGCAAAGCTTCTGCTCCAGTAACTCCAGTGCACACTGCCCCTTACCAGTCATGTGGACTTTGACAGTTTTTGATCTTCTGTCTATCTGTAAAATAAAAGGCTAAGCTAGATCATCGTTTCAGCTCTAAAGCTTCTAGATGACTGCAGTATTCATTGTTCCAGCTCTCTTAACTCAAACTACTCCTCTCAATGTAAATGTCTTTCTCTTCTCTATTTGAATCTTTCCCATCTTCAAACCACAAAGTCAGCAGACTAGTTCTGTAAAAGGCCAGAGAATAAATATTTCAGGCACTGCAGGCCAAACCGTCTCTGTCACAACTACTTAACTGCTGTTCGAGCACAGATGCAGTCAAAACAGAGGGTAAACAAATTAACGTACCTATGTTCCAACAAAAATTACAGATGCTAAAATTTAAATTTCATATAATTTCACATATCACAAAACATTCTTTTATAAAAACAACTTCAAAAATTCAAGTATCACTCTTAGCTCACAGGCTATACAAAAACAGGCCCACAGGCAGTCTCCACTCTAAGGCCCAATTTGACTTAAAAACTCTCAAAGCCAGGAACCGTATCTTACCCCCTCACAATACCTGGCACAAGCAAGAAAATTTTTCATCTGAAAATTTACCAAAATACCTCACTCATGAGAATTAATCTCCCCCATTAAATCCTCCAGTATTCATTTGTGCTTCTACACAGTTGATCACAACTTGCCCTGCGGGCCACTCATCTGTTCCTCATCTCCCTGACAATACGGTTAGGTCCCTGAAGACTGACAAGATTCCAGTCACATTCACAAGCCCCCAGAGTGCCCTGTACAAAATAAATTCATCTTTAGCTTGCCATGCATTCACTTAGTCAACATTTATAAATCATCTCCAGTGTTTAAAGCATTAAGCTGGGGGAGCAATAAGGTAAACACTGTAAGCTCTCGCCCTTACTCAGCTCACGATCTAGTAGGAGAGGTCTACACATACACTTGCAGACACACACGGGCAAACACATACATAAATGAGTAATTAAACCTCCTCAGGATAAACATTATAAAAAGGATGTAAGTGCAGTGGTAAGAAAGACCACGAAGGAAGGCCTATCCAACTCTACGTGAGGGGAGATGGTGAACATATGATAGAGGATAAAATCTAAGCTGGTGAAAAGGGTTAAAGAATGATCAAAGAAAATTCTCTAGGCAGAAAAGTTAAAAGGAAAAAAAAAGTCACACCAGGAAGAGAGAACAATAGCTGCAAATGCATAAAAAAGGTCTGGGAATGGCAAAAAGTTCCATGCAGTAAGAGGCTAGAGGGCAGAGACTGTATCTGTCTTATCCAGTGCTAAATCCTCAGCATACAGCAGGGTAACAGGCAAACAATCTGTACTGAATAAAAGCTTGGGTGGTGGCTGGCAGTGACCAAGTAAATGAGTGAACGCATCAATTTACAAGAGAACTGAGGCCAGGAGAAGTACATTAGGTCCAGATTTAAAATGGTCTTGGAAAAAAAAAACCAAACAAGCATAGGAGACTGAAAGTATAAATTCACAGGCACTTTTCGTAAAGTTTTGTCAGTGTCTATTAACATTTTAAGTGTATATTCATTTGGACCCAGAAATTCTACTTTCTGATATCTACATACTTGCACCTACGTACAAAAAGACATGTTCTCCTACTGTATAGCACAAGGAACTATATTCAATGGCTTGCAGTAACCTGTAACGAAAAAGAATATATATATGTATAACTGAATCACTATTGCTGTACACCAGAAACTAATATAACATTGTAAATCAACTATACTTCAATTTAAAAAAAAGTTTAATAAAATTTTTTAAAAGACATCTTCAAGGACATCCATGTCAGTATCCTTTTGTAATAGTAAAAGAAATTTAAATAACATAAGTGTCCATTCATAGAGAAATAGTTACATCTTATGTACTCATACTGTGCAGCATTAAAAGAAGACAGATTTAAGTAAACCCTATGGAAAAATGTCCAGAATACAATGTTGAGGTTAAAAAAAAAAGCAAACTGGAGAACCATGAAAACAAAAGGCAAGGGTTATTAATCAAGAGAGTAATTTTTTTTTTTAAGATAACGTCATGAGAGAGGAATAGAAGAGATTAGAGATAAAAAAAATTTTTTTTCTCATAATGTCTCTTTATTTAGATTCCAAACAAACCAAAGCAGAGAAGAGGTGACCTCGAGCTAACCTGTCCCTTCGTGAGCTGGGCCCGCAAGTCTCTGGCTCCAGCACGGGGCCCGCGGGGCCCAGGCCCCCGAGCCGCACGCAGCACACGCGGCCCCGAGGACACCCCAGCGGGCGGCGCCCCCTGGAAGCTGAGGAGACCCAGGCCAGCCAGCGGGAGCGCACCCCTCCCAGAGGTGAGGGGGCAGTGGCGGTGACCTGGGTGCCCGGGAGCCCACAGTCGGGCCGGCTGAGGTGAAATCTGTAACTTTATTCGTGAGAATGCGGTGTGGGACCCCTCGTTGCCTCAGTCATCCCCAAAGCAGCTACCGGCCTCGGCCTCACTGTCCTCGTAGAGCAGGTCGGAGCCCCGTCCGGCACCCAGGCCTCGGTCTCCTGCCATACCCAACTGGCGTGGTGGGCACCTTCTCGCCGTCCCCTCTGTGTCCACCTCAGCCCAGGACCTGCTTCCAGATGATGACCTTGTACCCCTGGCCGTCGCCTTGGCTCTCTTTCCACCTCCTGTACATCACAGAGGTGTCCACATTGGCCAGTGAGAAGGTGTTGGGTTCGCTGAGCCCAGGAGGATGGTCCTGATGTTCTCAGGTGGGGTTCCCTTCTCTGAGGGCAGCTCCCCGCTCTGGAGGTCATCCACTGTGGTTGGGGGATGGAGATGCACATGTCCCCAGTCTCGTAGATGTGGGGGTGCAACATCATAGTCAGGAACCAAAAGGCCCGCAGGGAGTGAGGATAGTTGTTGGGGGATTTGCAGCGTGCCTTGAAGCAGCCGCCCTCATAGTAGGTGTTGGGGGTCCGAAGATGGCAACCTCCCAGTTGTACAGGTCACACTCATCCACCAGGGTCACTCGGAAGCCCTCCACTAGCTCCCCCTGCAGCCCCTTAAGCTCCAGCAGCAGCATCTTCTGCAAACTGAGCACCAGAGGCCATGGCAGTGGCAGACGGGCCTGGGGTGTGGGATGGGGCCAGGGTCGCTGCCAGGGGCCCTCTGGCACTCCTGAGACAAAAATTTTAGTTAAGAGGATTATTGAAATAGTTCAGGGGAGAAATAAACTGGGGCTTGACTTTAAGTGGTATTTCAGGGCCAAAAGGCAGTATAGATTTGAAAAACATTTCTGGAGGTGGAACAAACAGGGTTTTAATAACTTATTACATACAGAAAGTATGTCGTGGGAAGAGTACAGATAATTCCAAATTTTCAAGTTCAAGTTTGAGAGATTAAGTGGTGTCACCACTAACCATGGCAGACTACAAGAAGAAGGGTAGCCTCAGATGGTAGAGGAAATTTTGAGAAAAAGATAATATTGGTTTGAGTTATGTTCCTGTTGGATATCTACATGCAATGTTCTAGTAGGAGCATAAAAGCTTAGAAGGAGGACAGGTTCTCAAATAATGTTTGTTGATGGCCAGGCTCACCAAGAAGAAAAGAGAGAGAACACAAATAAACAAAATAAAGGAAAATGGAGAAATTACAACCAATACCACAGAAATACAAAATATTGTAAGGGAATACTATTAACAACTCTATGGAAACAAACTAGACAACCTAGAAGAAATGGACAACTTTCTGGAAACATACAGTTCACCAAGACTGAATCAAGAAGAAATAGACCACTTGAACAGACCGATCATTAGAAATGAAATAGAATTAGCAATAAAATACCTCCCTGCAAAAAAAAGTCCAGGACCAGATGGCCTCACTGGGGAATTCTACCAAACATACAAAGAACTCACACCAGTCCTTCTCAAACTCTTCCAAAAGACTGAAAAGGAGGGAGTACTCCCAAACTCATTCTATGAAGCCATCATCACCCTGATACTAAAATCAGACAAAGACACTACCAAAAAAGAAAATCACTGATGAACATAGATGCAAAACTCCTTAACAAAATATTAGCAAACAGAATCCAACAGCACATAAAAAATATCATACACCATGATTAAGTTGGATTCATCCCAGGGACACAAGGATGGTTCAACATATGCAAATCAATCACTGTGATACACCACATCCACAAAAGAAAGGGCAAAAACCACATGATCATCTCAATACATGCAAAAAAAAGCATTTGATAAAATTCACCCATTTATGATAAAAACTCTTAACAAAGTGGATTTAGAGGAAACATATCTCAACATCATAAAAGCTATTTATGACAAACCTTACAGCCAGAGTAGTACTCAACAGTGAAAAACTGAAAGCCTTCCCACTAAAATCTGGAACAAGACAAGGATGCCCACTCTCACCACTTCTTCTCAATATAGTCTTGTAAGTCCTAGCCACAGCAATCAGGCAATAAAAAGAAATAAAATGGATCCAATTGGAAGAGAAGAGGTAAAATTGTCACTGTATGGGGATGACAAGATACTATATATAGAAAACCCTAAAAGCTCCACAAAAAACTACTAGGGCTGATAAAAGAATTTGGCAAGGTAGCAGGATACAAGATTAACATACAAAAATCAGTTGTATTTCTTTACTCTAACAATGAATTAGCAGGAAAAGAAAGTAAAGAAACAATCCCTTTTAAAATCACATCCAAAACAATAAAATACTTAGGAATAAATCTGACCAATAAATCTATACATGGAGAAGTACAAAACATTGATTAAGGAAATTAAAGATGATTTAAAGAAATGAAAAGCTATCCCATGCTCTTGTATTGGAAGAGTCAGTATTGTTAAAATGGTCATACTGCCCAAGGCAATCCACAGATTTAATGCAATCCCTATCTAATTACCCAAGACTTTTTTTTTTTTTACAGAACTAGAATAAACCATCCTAAAATTTATATGGAATCACAAAAGACCCAGAATTGCCAAAGCAATACTGAAGACAAAGAATGAAACTAGAGGAATAACTCTCCCAGACTTCAGACAATACTACAGAGCTACAGTAATCAAAACAGCATGGTACTGGCATAAAAACAGACATATGGATCAATGGAACAGAATAGAGCCCAGAAATAAATCCACAGACCTGTGGTCAATTAACCTTTGACAAAGGAGGCAAGAATACACAATGGAAAAAAGACAGTCTCTTCAGCAAGTGGTACTGGGAAAACTGGATAGCAGCATATAAATCAATGAACTTAGAACACTCCCTCACTCCATACACAAACATAAACTCAAAATGGCTTAAAGACTTAAATATGAGACAAGACATGATAAATCTCCTAGAAGAAAACATAGACAAAACATTCTCTGACATAAATCTTAGCAATGTTCCCCAAGGGCAGTCTACCCAGGCAACAGAAATAAGAGCAAAAATAAACAAATGGGATCTAATTAAACTTATAAGCTTTTGAACAGCAAAAGAAACCATAAGCAAAACAAAAAGACAACCTACAGAATGGGAGAAAACATTTGCAAAAGATGAAACTGACAAGGGCTTAATTTCCAGAATATATAAACAGCCCATACAACTTAATAACAACAAAAAAACAAACAAACAACCCAATCCAAAAATGGGCAGAAGACCTAAACAAGCAATTCTCCAATGAAGACATACAAATGGCCAATAGGCACATGAAAAAATGCTCAATATCACTAATTATCAGAAAAATGCAAATCAAAACTATAATGAGGTATCACCTCCCACCGGTCAGAATGGCCATCATTCAAAAGTCCATGAACAATAAATGCTGGAGAGGCTGTGGAGAAAAGGGAAACCTCCTACACTGCTGGTGGAATGTAGTTTGGTGCAGCCATTATGGAAAACAGTATGGAGATTCCTCAAAAAACTAAAAACAGATCTACCTATGTGATCCAGCAATCCCACTTCTGGGTATGTATCTGGAGGGAACTCTAATTCAAAAAGATACATGCACCCCAATGTTCACAGCAGCACTATATACAATAGCCAAGACATGGAAGCAATCTAAATGTCCACTGACAGATGACTGGATAAAGAAGTCGTGGTGTATTTATACAATGGAACACTACTCAGTCATAAAAAAAGGAATAAAATAATGCCATTTGCAGCAACATGGATAGACATAGAGATGGTCATTCTAAGTAAAGCCAGAAGGAGAAAGAAAAATACCATATGATATCACTCATATGTGGAATCTAAAAAAAAAAAGGACACTATGAACTCATCTACAAAACAGAAACAAACTCGTAGACATAGCAAACAATCTTACCAGGGAAAGGGGGTGGAAGAGTTAAATTTGGGAGTTTGAGATTTACAAATGTTAGACACTATATATAAAAATAGACTTTAAAAAAAGTTTCCTCTGTATAGCACAGGGAATTATGTTTAATATCTTGTAATAACCTTTAATGAAAAAATATGAAAACAAATATATGTATGCATATACATGACTGGGACATTGTGCTGTACACCAGAAACTGACACACTATAATTAACTGTACTTCAATTAAAAAAATAGTAATAATGTTTGTTGAAAACATTTATACCCTTAGCAATTAGGCTGTGGCATAAGATAATTGGCATTAGGCAAGTACTGGGTTCCCCAGAGGGCTAGCCATGGAAACGCAGCTTATCTGCAACCCTCTCACAGTTCTTGGTGGCCATTCCTTAGAGCCCACTGTTGCTATGAACAGTCTCAGTCCTGCAGAGCAGTGGCAGTGTTGGTTAAGACCCGGGAAAGAGCAGAGGAGTCTATCATCATCAAAGGTATGTCATAATTTCCATCATTATAAAGAATCTTCTAGTGTTAAAGCTGGGATCAAACCAAATGGTTACTGTGTATGAATGGGATGATGGAAGAACAATCATTCAGATCAGCTTTTCCTCTGGTGATTCTAGTTCTAACTCACCCAGAAAATAGAGATTACCAATATCAAAAGATGACTGCAGATATTATCAACTCTTCACAGCACTGACTGAGCAAAAAAGTAACATAACTCGTATTAGAGAAAGAGCAAAGAATCAACAAATGCAAACTACTTTAATTTTATAAAGCCTATTAAAATATGAAGGCATTCTTTGCTAACATTTACAAAATTATTTTCAGCAAAAGCGTATCTTCTTTGCAATTGCTGTGAGAAGATAATCGGAGTCCTTGAATTCAAAGTCCTTGATCTCCTTAAGAGGTTCTCCTCCTACATTCTCTTATTTCAATGACAGAATGATACTGTACTTAGATGGGTTCTAGCAAGTTCTCTGAATAGGCAACTTGTTGGTCACAGAAATTACATCTCCCGGCCTCATTCCAAGATCCTTCTAGGTTACTACAAACAACCCAGGCTAGTCCCCAGTGAAGAAGCACCTCACAACACTGGCAGCTCACCGCACTGGAGGGCTCTGTGGGGTAATGTATGCTATCTCCTTGGAAAACAGGATGAGGCAGTTCCTTGGGGGCCTCGCAAATAGCACCAACCCCAGGCTGGGTTCTGATGCAATATTCCAGCCCTGGGGAGGCATACAATCTAAATGCTGAAGAGACCTTCAGAGATCAAGCCCACATTTTCATTTTACAGAGGCCCCAAAGTGGAAAGGTGTGTCTGAGCTCATCCAGATGGGCTTGTGTCAGAGTAGAGAATAGGAACCCAGGCCTCCCGACAGTATTCAGCACTCTCTCAATTCTTCATTCTCAGTGTTTACGGGCAGAGGATCACTTAACACATTACAATTCAGTGCCATCCCAAGAGTTTTCTTTTCACAATTTATGTTCCTGGCCAAATATACCTTGGATATATGGTAACATACAACAAACTAAAATTGTACAGCTAGGTCATGACTACAGATAAACATCTAGATAGAGATAGCGTAAGAGCTTAATATAATTACAATTTCCCACCACATCTTTTTTACTTACAGAAATACATTTTTTTGTCTCTATACACCTGCATATGTATTTATAATTACAACACTTAGGCTTTTGTTTATTTCAACTTAATCTACACATTGTGTCTCTGGAAATACAAGAACTATAAATGGTCATCTATGAAGGCCACTAGCTTATTGCACAATTCCAGGAAAATTATTTCACCAATCTGTGCTTTCATTTCTTTATCTAAAAGGGACATAGAATAGTCACAAAATAATGTCTGTGTATATGTGTGTCTGTGGGTGTGTGTGGGTGTCTGTGGGTGTTTAATCTCCAAACCTTGCTTAACAGCTTCAATAAAACTTCCACAAGTAAAGCACTCTTTCCTTCACACTTAGTTATAAAATTGGAAATATATTCCTCTAGAGGAAAAAAACAAAATACTTCACCCAATGAAATGTATGTAAAATGGTAGCAAAGAATCCCATAAATCTTTCACAATTATAATGTTAAAGGAAAAAAAGATAAACTTTAGTATGAAGATTCAAAATATTAACGTTAAGAAGCTACTGTCAAATAAGGATGAGTAAACTAATCAGCCTTTTTCATTTTATTCATCCCATTTCCAATCTAAAGATTGGTGTTTCACAAAATTTTGGTCAATTAAGCTCTACCAAAGGAGGAAAGAACATACAATGGAGTAAACAAAGTCTCTTCAACAAATAGTGTTGGGAAAACTGGACAGCTGCACAGAAATCAATAAAATTAGAATACTCCCTCACACCATACACAAAAATAAACTCAAAATGGCTTAAAGACTGAAACATAAGATAAGACACTATAAACCTTCAGAAGAAAACACAGGCAAAACATTATCCAACATAAATCTCAGCATGTTCTAGGGCAATCTACCCAAACAACAGAAATAAAAGCAAAAAATAAAACAAAGGGGACCTAATTAAACTTATAAGCTTTTGCACAGCAAAGGAAACCATAAGCAAAACAAAAAGACAACCTACAGAATGGGAGAAAACATTTGCAAAAGATGAAACTGACAAGGGCTTAATTTCCAGAATATATAAACAGCCCATACAACTTACAACAACAAAAATCCAATCCAAAAATGGGCAGAAGACCTAAACAAACAATTCTCCAATGAAGACATACAAATGGCCAATAGGCACATGAAAAAATGCTCAATATCACTAATTATCAGAAAAATGCAAATCAAAACGATAATGAGGTATCACCTCCCACCAGGTCAGAATGGCCATCATTCAAAAGTCCATGAACGAAAAACGCTGGAGAGGCTGTGGAGAAAAGGGAACCCTCCTACACTGCTGGTGGGAATGTAGTTTGGTGCAGCCATTATGGAAAACAGTATGGAGATTCCTTAAAAAACTAAAAACAGATTTACCATATGATCCAGCAATCCCACTTCTGGGTATGTATCTGGAGGGAACTCTAATTCAAAAAAATACATGCACCCCAATGTTTATAGCAGCACTATATACAATAGCCAAGACATGGAAGCAATCTAAATGTCCACTGACAGATGACTGGATAAAGAAGCTGTGGTATATTTATACAATGGAACACTACTCAGCCATAAAAAATAAAATAATGCCATTTGCAGCAACGTGGATGGACCTGGAGAATGTCATTCTAAGTAAGCCAAAAAGAGGAAGGAAAATACCATATGGTATTACTTATATGTGGAATCTAAAAAAAAAAGAAGAAGACAGACTTATCTGCAAAACAGAAACAGACCCACAGACATAGAAAACAAACTTATGGTTACAGGGGAGGGGAGAGGGGGAAAGGGATAAATTGGAAGTTACTTGCAGACACCAACTAATATATATATAGTAGGATAAATGACAAGTTTATACCATATAGCACAGGGAATAATATTCAGTATCTTGTAATAACTTACGATGAAAAAGAACATGAAAATGAACATCTGTTCCTATATGACTGAAGCATTGTGCTGTACACCGTAAACTGATACAACATTGTAAACTGAATATACTTCAATAAAAATATTTTTTAAAAAGAATCCATGAAAAAATAAATAAAAAATAAAGATTTAGGTTTTAGCTGATGCCTAAAGGACATCAAAATCCTAATAGTAATATAATCCTAATCATTATTAGACAAAAGGCAGCTGCTAGAATGTATGGGAGTTTGGTAACCTACTATTCTCATACTGAACTCTTTCACCCCCAAAATCACTTCAAGGGAGCAAGATACTTCCATGAACATGATAGTAGCAGTCTACTAATTTTGTAAATATGGGGCATGCTACTTTTTAAACCAATGAGTTTCAAGCTTTTCCAATCCAGTCCCACAGAAATGTATTTTATAACACAAACTAGTACACATAGCAACAGAAAGATATGAAACCAAAACAAAAATTTCCAAAATAATACCTAACACCTTATTACCTGTGATACTACAGTTACGTTTCTTTCCTATTTCTCTCTTCTTTGTTTAAATGCTTGACCCACTGAATTGATTCTGCATCCCTCTAAATGGATCATGACCTTTAGGTTTAAAACCAGTGACTTCAAGTGATTTCACTCCTGTCTTCCTTAAATTTAGAATGTGGCTATGCAGTGCAGTGAAGGGAGTTAACACTAAGGTTATTTCCACTCAACACAATTTCAGTGCTTTTTATAGTTATGATTTATTCTCAACATTTTTTATGAGGACAGGATTATGACGTGTTGGAGGACCTAAGTCCAGGAGATTCAGAATTCTTCAATCACAAGTTACTTTCCTATCAGTACTAGCCACAGCTCTCCCCCATGACATTAAACTCTTTCAGTCCCTAAATCACTTCAAGAGAACAAGATTCCATAAGCAGACTTCCCATAGTGGCATTATCCACACAGCTTTTTCCTCAAAAAAATTTCTTTGAGAACTAATACTGTACTTAACCAACTGCCAATTAGGCAGTGATATTTTTTCCCTATTAAATGTCTTATACCAGAAGAAGCATTCTAAAAGAGAATACACTGAATGAAGACACTTCCAGACGCACACTGGATGGTGCTTCTTCCTTTGGAGCTAATACAAACACTAACAATCCTTTCTCCATTATTTAGTGGGGGCTAGTCCAGCAGAACACATCAAAATCATCCAAGGCGCTTTTCCAGAACACCCCACCCCCAGATGTTCAGTAAATACAGAGTGGAGCCCAGAAATACGTATTTTGGAAAATCTCCCCCAGGTGACTGTGACAGACATCCTTGGTTATGAACCCTTTCTCTATACTATAAATGCCCCATTCTCTCCCCATCTTCTCCTTTTATAAAAGAATTATCCAATAACTTGAGTTAACATATTACTAGATGGGGGTAAAGAAAACATCCACCAAGCTATCCTGGAAGTGTTAAAGTCAGGGCCCAGCCACATCAATCCACAAGATCAACTCATGGCTCCTGACTAATATTTATTCTTTGGCCAGATACTAATGAAAATCAAAATCTTCCACCCTGTAATGCTGCAGAGATGAAAAGATTTGTATTGTTTTATTCTTCCTTCTACTTCCCTCACCTCTAATACAACTGCACAATTCAACAATCAACAGTTTTTCCAGAAGAGCCAGAAATCTGAGCTTTAAAGCAGGAATGGACTGTTGAGAAAAAGAAAAACCTGTTTTACCCAGTTTGCCCACTGCCTTAATGTCTGAAGATCAAATGGTACTCAGAAGATTGAGACTCAGGTAAGGGTGAAGTTAAAACTCGGAAGAAAGCAAGCCAAAGAGTTAAGTACTTATTCTTCCTCTACTTCTGCCCTAAAAACAGAACAAAAGAGTTTTTAACTGAATCTGATTCTCTTTCATATTATATTCTGGGGAACTTCAAAGAGCAAAGTAAACAGGTGAGAAAACACTATTGTCTTTAGAGCCTCAAATGGCATTAAAGTTTATGAGCAAAAACAGATCACAAGCCCAAAGGGAAAACTCTCGTGGGCCATTAAAGAAGTAAGAATTGAGCAATAAACCAGTCATACCAACCAACCAGTAGTGACTGTGACAAAAAAAAAAAAAAATGTTTAAAGGAACTGAGTCATCATTGCTTAGGAGGTAAAAAGCAAACCATATACTTCCCCCAAATTCTACCATGTGAGTCAAGAGATCCAGAATCTGAGAAATTCATCTCAAAAAGCTTAACTGTTTTCCCTTCCAATCATGCCTCGAGAGTCAGATAAACACGCTTAGTACGAGTCCACAAGCACTTAAGAAGCTTAACTGCTCTACATTTGGCACTGGAATATTTGGGCAAAGCACCTCACCATCACTGAGACACAATCCTGGCCTCAGAAAGGAGGCAGATGTGCAATGTTCTCAAGTCAGTAGGAGTGCACTCGCGGAAAATCCAAGCTCCTGGGCTCATAAAAGCTGACAGCCCCAGAGACTGCCAAATGGTCATCGAAAAGTTTTTATTTATTTATTCATGGTCAGGACCAGGCATCAAGTAAAGACAGGTGCGAATTCTATCAGCTAAAAACTCTGAACACCTCTCTTCTGAATTGTATCAAGAAAGGCACTACAGGGAGCTTAAACTAGCAGATGCCGAAATGCGTAAAACCAATTTTAACACTGCAGAGGAAGGGGCTGTGCGATGTAGACGTACAGGCAATTATGGCTTTTCTTGGTAAATACATTCTCAGCCTAAGGGAAGTAGGGAAGATGTGCGTGGAAAGTACCCTGCAAACTTGAACATGTACTGTTGCCAAACTTGCTACGAACTCCCAGAGTCTGTTACAGTAAGTAGCTTAAATAACTTACAGAAGTTAACTTTCAAAGTACAAAAGTCATTATCCTCTGAAGACTGAAAATGAGAACTCCTTGGATAATAAGCAAGGCCTAGTAGAAATAATCCCACATTCTTCACACATAAAGAAGTCCCGACTTCCCTGAGAATACCACAACTGAGGACTGCAGTCAGACTGCTTACTTATTTTATTAATAGGATTATCTATCTACCTTTGTCACTGAGTTAAGATAGACTTTTCAAATTACAACTAGTTATAGAAATCCCCTCCCTTCAATAGTCATGCTACTATTAAAGATGAGAAATACTGAATATATGCCCAAAAGGCTACCCTACGTAAGCTGCAAAGGCTAATTCTCTGGAGATTTCTAACATGTAATCCCACTTAAACCAATCAATGAGACACCTACCCCTGAGTCTCTGACTGACCTTCAACTGATATAAACATCTTTGGAAAGTCTGCCTTCAAAATCTAGTCACAAAGGAGCTACTTTTTAAAACTGAACTAAGACTCTAAATTTAAAATTAACAGTTGGAAGACTTTGAGACTTTTCTGTTAATCTAGTTGAAGGCGTAAGAGAAAATGTGCACTTTCGATGGAAAATTACACACTGTCTAGAACATTCTTCTGGGTTTTCTGATTCTGATTATTTGGAAGTTATTTTACAATTCTGGATGTTGTAGATAATTGATAGCAATGCAAACTGATCTTAATCTAGCAACATGTAAAATTTGCCACACCCCGTAAAGGTTCAAATGCCCTCCCATTCCACTGTGGAAGAAACTAGTTTTGACCTCTATTTGCATATTTATTTTAATATTCCTGACCTATAAATGTTATCTTTTAACAAAAGCTCACTGTTCTCAGTCCCCTAAACTACCCCCAACCAAAAAAATAACTGGGAATACAAAATCTTGCAAATAATTACAAAGGGTTCAGGACATCCTGAGGGCCAGTCACTAGTGTCCATATTCCTTGGTTTTAATAACCCCTTCTCTAACATGAATCACAGAAGTAGCCCTAATATGACAACTATCCTATTACATATAAAGCAAACATTACTGGATATATCCATTACTCAAAATTCTCTAGGGAAAGCCTCATGACTGTAATAAAAGGGAATGAAGTTCTGATCCATCCTACAACATGGATGAACCTTGAAAATATTATGCTAAGTGAAAAAAGCCAGTCATAAAGAAACCACATATTATATGATTTCATTTATATGAAATGTTCCAAATAGGAAATCTATAGAAAAAAGGAGTTTGGTCGTTGCCTAGGACTAGGGGACTGGGAGGACATAAGGAAGGGATGACTAATGAGTATGGGGTTTCTTCTGAAAATGTTCTAGAATTGTGGTGGTTTGGTTGTACAACTCTGTGAACATACTAAAAACCACTGGATCGTATACTTTAAAGAAAAAAGCATTATGACTCAGCAAATGTTCTCTTAGCTAAGACCAATCACTTAAGATTGTTTGGATTTACAGACTTTCTTTAAAAAAATAAACAAACAAAAAAAGGTTTCCATATAGGCCAAAGACAGCAGAAACTTTGCATTTCCAGAAACAGAGATCAAAAGCTTTGGACTCCAAATGAAAGCAACTCTAAGTATCTAAAAATAATTAAGAAATTTGTAGAGCAATTATGTATAAACTAGACAAAAAGGGTCATTATTGCCTAAAGGTATATGTTCCAAGTCTATAAATAGAATTACTAACTGCTAAAATGATGAAATTGTCTAAAAATAGTTTTCAGTGTTTTTTTCATGAACATGTACTCCAGCCACTACCCAGGATATCTGAAAAGGACAGCCACCTCTGAGTATTATCGTGAACTGACATCTCATCACTAGTCCTGTGGACTCTTTGAGAGTCGTGTTAATAGTGTTTGACAGGCAGCTGTGGTGTCCTAGAAAGTCTGGACGGGTGTTCACAGACTTCTGCTCTAATTTCAGCTCTCACTTAGAAGCTGTGTGAACTTTGGCACTTACTAGACCTCTATGCAATTGGATTTTGCTCATTGGTAAAAATAGATGCCATCGTTATTTACTCAACAAAAAGTTCACAAGTTAAAAAAAGACACCACCATGTACTCACAGGGTTGTTGTGAATATTTAATACAGTAAGGTAATAAGCAAATAACTGCAGGCAATAAACACTTAACTAAGTATTTGATGAATCTGTATTCTCTGATGATAAACATTTTCCACTTCTTTTCAATAAGCAGCAAGGAAAACTAACCTTTGCAATGTCCCAAGCAAAGTAACAAAAGTTGAGCCACAAGAAGTTTTGGTTTGATTCCCATGCATATGCTGTATTTTCTCATAGATGGTAATAAATGCATATTAATAGTGAGCTGCTCCTCAGTTTTGTAAGACCGATGTTAAGTCAACCGTTAGCCTTCAACAGGCTAATTCAATCAGTAGGTTGCAAGGGTCCCCTTACCTACCCACAAAACAGGATTAAACCAGTTACTTACTTATGTTTACAGACCATAAACCTGATTTCAGTCACCCAGGTAGATTGCTGCTGACTGCTACAGTCATGACTCATGGGAAAGCATATGAAATCTTAAGCTTGTCAACAAGGGCTGGGTAATGTAATCTAGGCTTTCATCCACTCTGGCTGCGAAACAAGGAGCAGGTCCACCACGGCGTTTTCTTATTTGTCCTAGATTCCTTCCCATTAGAATCTGAGCCAGAATTAACAATTTGCCCCAACTGTCTCAAAGACTCAGGCACTATTAAGACTAGAACTCAAGACAGGATTAATATATTCTTTTTAGACCTATCAGCCAAAATGCACTTCAAAGCAGAGAACTTAAATGCCTCTCTGAAAAAGCCTCCAAAAAAGGTCTTCTCAATACCAAGCACAGAGTGTAAATATACCACAATAGCTACCTGGGTTCCAAAGAGTTCCAGAGGATTATGATTTCAGCCTTGGAATTAACTGCTATAAATGCTGTCTTACAAATCTAAACTGTGCCCTTAACAGAGCCCTTTTAATACTCAAAAAGAGCCAAGGTTGCTTGTTTCCATCGAATGTTTATTAATAGTTATAGATTAGATAAACAAGAATGCAGAGAAAAGGAAAGGCATTTCACATTTGAAGAGTGCCTACACTACTTCAGGAAAGAGTTCTTAAAGCTCTCTCCACTGTCTAGTGTGCAGGTAACAGAAATTTAGGAGTTGTTGCTCAAAGCTAAACCCAAAAGTTATATATTAAGAAAACCCCACAGGAGTCAAAACTGATCCAACCCCTTTGGAAACTTGTTTGGCAATGTAATTCATAACTCAGCAATTCTGTCTATGTTTACCAGAAGACATGTTCAACAATGTAGCAGTGTCATTCATAACAGCCAAAAACAAGAAAACTAAATGTTCATCAACTATAGAATGAATAAATTGCAATATTTTATACACTGTAAAACTACACAGCAGTAATTTTTAAAACTATTGCTACATAAGACCATGGCTGAAACTCACAGCTACAATCAACATTCAGCAAAAAAGGACAGTCACAAAAGAAAATATAGTACGTTTCCACGTATATAAAGTTCAAAATCAGCAAAACAGTCCACTGTGAGACGAATGACAATCTTTGGTGGGTATCAACTGGGAGGGATATGAGGAGCTTGCTGGGATGCTGGACATTTTTCACATCTTGATCTAGGCAGTGAGTACAGTGTATCCATATGCAAGTAATTATTAGCCTGTACAATTAAGATTTGTGCCCTTTACTATATACAAGTTATACCTCAAAAAAGAAGACTCCATATTTTTTAATTCAAAAATGATCGATTCAGTTCTGAGGATAAAAGGACACATAAACCAGTGTGCCAGGAGAACAGGTTAGGAAGAATGTTCTGCAGTTTCTGCCTATGCAACAGGAAGTCATTCATTCATCATTTACAGTTTGCCCATTTCATGACAAAAAGCTCATATAGCTATATTAAGTCAAAAAGCACTATTAGATAAAAAGCACAACTTACTAGGTAAGATGTAACAATTTTAAAACTATAGCACCTAGTAACCAAATCTCAAATTATATGCAACAAATAGAACTACAAGAAGAAATAGATAAATAATTGATAAGGCATATGACTTGAAGAGGCACCCATAAAACAGGAAATCCAAATGGTCAATAAACACTTAAAAGGACAAAACCTCAGTAATTAGGAAAATGCACATGGAAATCAATTAAATTTCATCCCTACTAGATTTGCAAAAAAATTAAAAGCCTTATAAATATCAATTTGTCAAGCTGTGTAGGAACAAGAACTCTCATATCCTGTTGCTAGGAATATAAACTGTATCAACTTCTTTAAAAAAGTTTGGCATTATCTAGTGAGGTTAAGGATATATACCCTTTACAATCCATCAATTCCACTCCTAGGAATAAATCACAGAAAAACTCTACACTTGTGATCACTGTCATATACAAGAAAGCTCATAACAGTAATGTTAAAAAAGCCCCAAATTGGAAACAACCCAAATGTCTCTGATCAGTGGAATGGACAAATAAAATTATGGTAATCATGTAATAAAATGCTACACAACAAGTGAAAATGAACTAAACTACATGCAACAACATGACTGAATCTCACAAATAATGAGCAACATAGGAAAATCACCAAAAATGCATATAAATCCATTTATATTAAGTTGAAAAACAAACAAAACTAAAATCAGGGATACAATGATAGATGGTAACACAACTAAAAAAAAAAAAAGGAAAAACAGCAAGGTAATAATTATTCCAAAAATCAGGATGGTAGTTATTTCTAGAGAAAAGGGAAGGAGATATAACCAAGGTTAGGGCACATGAGGTTGAGAGTAAGTGTTCTATTTCTTAGCCTGGATGGTAGATAAATGATTGTTTATCTTATTATTATTCTTTAAAATGAGGATATGGGCTTTATACACTCTTCTGTACGTATAATAAATTAAGAAGATGGGCAAGCTTCTTCCCTTTCCTCTTTCTGTTCAATGAAACACAAACTTCACAGCTCAAGCTCAAAATAGCTATCCTGGACCCAGAGAGTGTGCACCATGAGCAGTAGAACCTCCTCAAAGACCTAGGAATGGTGGTATCAGCTACAAATTGTCTACTCTGGATTTCTCTTACTGTAGAAAAATCTATTTCTATCTTCTAAGGATCTCTGTTCCTTTAGATTTTCCTCTTATATACAGCCAAACCTAATCGTGACACATTCAGTGATTTGGACAAATAACAAAATTTTTAACAATAAAAGCTATGCATTGATGGAAAGGACTCCCTGAGAGAGTATTTCGCACTCACTCCTGGCTGGGCATGGTGAAACGGATTCCTACATGGCAAGAGAGGCAGGACTGCAGGATTTCTAAAGGCCTTTCTGGCAATTAAGATTCTAAGGCTAGTATGTGAACAAAGCAGCTGTGAAGCTGTGACAACTCGGCCTCTGAATCTATCCTTCTGTTATCAGCGAGCACATTCCTTTTCTATAATGTTCCATGTTCTATGTTCTTCATAGGACTGTGCTCAAACATTACCTTCTCATTTGTACCTTTCAAGACTAACTTGACCTTGACTTTAGCATGCGGGGCATCCTCCCTTTGCTCTTCCAGAACCTCTAACCAACCTTCCCCAACTCTTTTAAGTGCCTCTCGGGGCTGTCCTTTGAATTAAATCACCCAGTTTCCCATATCCTCTGGTTTCCAGTTGGGTTTGACCAACGAAAGGCTCCAGCAGATCACAGGGTGGGAAAAGAAAAAGTCTGAAGTATTTATTCCCCTTGATTTACTTCCTGCTAGGTCACTGGTCAGCAGTGGCTGCATTCCTAACAAGTTACCCTCTCCTTCAGCTAAGTTCTCTCAAGGTTCCAGAAACTACTCCCTCTCCTGCCCCTTCGGGCCTAACAATGATAATGACTCTTGGTCCTCAGGTGTTTCACCAAGCCCTGTTGGTGTTCCTTGATCCTAGGCAATCACACTGCTGGTATAAGCCGGGGGATAACTGATATACCCAACAGACTACTTTCAGCCTGTCTGCATCCATATTCCCAGGTGGCTCTTATCTCCACTTAGTCCAGAGCACGGTTTTTCTCTCAGTAATTGTGTTCTGTATGTTTCCACATGTGAAATGATTCAATTCCCTGCAGAAAAGTCTTCATCCCAGGGTGATTCCCAATTCTGCCACCAATGTGTACAAACTGTGTGTAATATTAGATCAGGCAAAGTCTAATTAAGAAGGTAAATGTTACTAAAGATTTCTGACACACACTGCCAAGTCAAGCCAAAGACTGAGATTTGGGGTTTATCTGTTTATAACTCCCCTTTCCTTTAGGCCAAAGGCCAGGAGAAATTATCATACTTGTTACTATACTTTATTTATAAAGTTGGAACAATGCTAAAAACAGTGTTCGTCCTGCAACGGCCACTCAAATTGTCAACAAAATTTTTAATGTTCTACCAGTCCCAATGAATCTTCCCTTTCTTCTAGACAATCCTACAAATAAGACACCAGATTCAAATAACAGAAATGAGCTTTTAGTGTCAATTTTTCAGCTTATTGCCTAAACCTCATTTGAGATTCATAAAGAAAGCATCCCTGAAAAAGATTCAAGGGTCAAAGATAAAGTTCTAAGATCTAGAAAGACTTTGATTTTTGGACCTGAAAAACAAAACTGAGACAGGCTTACTGTTTCCAAATCAAGAAAAGAGTGCTGCAGAAATGTTGCAAAAGAAAGCATTTCTACAGAATTTTACTGTGCTGCAGAAAATCATGCTGCACACTCTCCAATATATATTCCAAAGAAGCAGCAGCTTGACCCATGGGCAAAATAACCCAAGTAACTCTGTAACGGACCCACTAAACTCTAAGACTCACTGCCCCATCCATTTGAGACTGACACGCTGCCTACTGAAGCTAAGGAGGCAACTATGCCCCCTCATCCATATGAATGCAAGGACGACACAGATGCCATTATCCGTGTTAAGAAACCTAGGTCAGGGTTTCTCAAACAGGGCACTACTGATATTTCAGGTCAGATAATTCTTAATTGTGGGCACAGTAAGCGTTTAGCTGCATCCCTGACCTCTAGCACTCAAGTATGAAAACTAAAAATGTCTCTAGACATTGCCAAACGCCCCTGGGGGAGGAAGCGAGGGATAAAAATCACCCTTGGTTGAGAACCTCGACCCTAGATAAACAATCATCACTCAAGCCCCACCCAGCACTACCATGGGGCATTTGGTAATTCTGAGTCATCCATTTCAATGGATCTATGGAGTAGACTTAGCTTTATAAAGTACCTTTCTGCTTAAAAGCTAGGAGTATTTGGCAACTTGCAAAGTGTTACAGACCCTCAGCACTAGGAAGGAGGAGAATATGGATGAAAAGATTGATTGCCAAAGTGAAGAAAGATTGCTAAATAATTTCCTGACTTGAATTCCCTCTGAAAGCATCGCAATTCTCAGATGAGTGCACTCACCCAATTTATTCACTGAGACACAGGTGGAAAGTATTATGGCATAAATGAGCAAATGGAAAAAGGCAGGCAAACCACCTTAATCAAATGAGGGCAAAATCAAGAGGGGGAAAGCACTAAGGGCTAACAGCCCAAGAGCCTTCATCTGGAATCCAACGTTTGTCATATACGGACTCCAGTCCATCTTCAAGTTTTATTACCATAGCATACTGTCCATATAAGTGGTTTTCAACCCTATCAGACCAACTATAGTTAAAACACAGTTTCCACCACTTCATTGCTATGGTACCCTCTCCAAGTCTAGTTTTTCACCTATAAAAGGAGGTTTATCGTTTTCAAAGGGTTTTTGTGAAAATTAAATGCACGTAACATGTAATACATGCTCAATAAATGTTGGCCATCAGACATTATTATTTCTGAATCCACCTTATATTGTGTCCTAGCTTATGCCCATCTATTCCCCCAGAAGAAAGGATGGATGACTGGCTATTCATTTACCAGAGATATTCTAAAAAGGATTTACACACAATATAAGCAAGAAGTTGCATCACATGACTTCTGAGATTGTTTCTAATTCTGGGATTATATGATTCGCTGCCCTGCATTGGTTATTTTCTAGAAACTGGGGTCCTTTCTTCCCAATTAGACATGCCTAATGCATCATACTGCACAAAGCAGCTACAGAGAAACACCAGTGAACTCAGGTCATGACAGTTTAGTGTCTCCATTGAAAACCCAGCCCTGGTCATCGGTTCCTTACCATTTAGCACAGCACAAAGAAAGGACAACTGTTCCAGAGAAAGCACCTCAAGCAACATGTACAGTGTCTTCAGAGTCATGATTCCTCAAGGGCCTGTTGTTATCCACGTGAATTAATTCCTTACACCAACAAGCAAAGCAACACCCCTAAAAATCTAGATTTTCAAATGAGGAAGTGAAAAGTAGTGGTGACAACTAGAGAAATACTTCAAAACAAAATTAACTCCAAAGTTAATTTTCTAAATAAAAGCACTCACTGCTTAGACTACTAAAGGGAACTCTTAGGCCCAAGAAGTGATAAGCACATCTCTGGGCACAGAGGTACATCCTACTAACATACAGGAATCTTAATTTACATATACGTACTGATTTACAGAATACAAAACAGAAACTGTCAATTATTGCAAATCACTCTGCATTAACTCCCCAAGGTGCTAACAGTGGTTATCTCTGAGTGGTGGAATTACTGGGGGTCACTTCCTTTTGCTTATTAATAGTTCCCAATTCTTCTAACATATTTTTTTTAAAATAAGAATTTAAAATCACATAGGGCTATTTATTATCTACTGATAATCTGTGAAACTTGAGGCAAGAAACTATTTTAGGTGAACTCTGTAGATAAACCAAGTATCTATGTCTCTAAAATCATCCTTGTTCCCCGCCTCAAACCAGAACTAATCACAATTTAGCTGCCCTCTTTATCTTTCCCCTAGACCTTACAGGCATTGACACTATAGGACGTCAGCACTGGATAGGGAAAAAAATAATAAACCCTCAATATTAGTTTTTGCCAATTTCCCAGTGACAACTACCAACTCTGTGGGATAGTGAGATAAAGGGAAAGGAATTGTTTTTAAATCAATGTTTTTGCACAAAAAAAATCAGATTCAAAGAAGTGACTTATTAAAAACTAAATGCAGACACAACTTCTACATTGCTATTTTAAAGTCGTGGGCTCCCCACAATTCTCACACTAATGAACCTCTATGAAAAATATAAAAATCAATAAAAAGCCTCTATGGAATCATAAATGTCCCAAGAATAAAACGTCATTTTGGTAAACACTCATTTGGCAATTTTATCCTCCCTGCTCAGTGAAAAATCAGCACAGACAGATCTCAAGAGGAGAGGAATAAACAGCCTCTACCAAAGCAGGCATACTCATCAGTCCAACAAAAGAAAGTACAAACTAACTCAATTCAGCAACATTCTGTTAAGCAATTTACTATACACAGAGCACCATAACAGGTGTTTATACATCTCTAAGCAGATAAAACAACAACACATCTGCCTTCTGGGGATTCACAACTCTAGTCCAGGAGACAAACACTTACAAATTAACATGGGACAAATCCAGACAAAATTTAACAGAAGTTTTAAAACTGCTCTGGTAGTATAAGAAGAGAGAGATTAAAATCAACTGCAAGAATTTTGAAAAAGATTCTTCAAATACGTTAAATATATATATTCATATATTTAATTCAGTCACTTATCCATCTTAACCATTAAACTCAAAACAAAAGATAGCAGCGATGCTCAGCTACCAAAAGCAAGCATCAGAGGTGAAATCTACACACTCATCCTTTGGACTAAAAATAAAACTTAAGGGACAAGTGCCTCATAACAAAGAGGGTATTTGGAAAAGACTCACCAACATCAGAAGGTCCGTACTCGGCATCTTCCTGTTCCAGCCGTCCTTTCCGTGCCTCCCCTCTGCAAAAGGGAACCAGGTTTGTTTACTTCTAAAGCTTTAAACCGTTCCGTAGGCCCGCCTAGATTCCCCAGAGCAGCAGAGAAATGGTTCTCTCCCTTCTTTGAGAGCTCAGATTTCACTCCCAGCTATCACACTCCACCCCTAGCACCCCCAACCAGCGAATCAGAATCCTGCTGGCACTCAGCTTTCCTCCCACAGCTGACCAAACCCGTCCAGAGACCCTCCCACAAAGCAATCCCACCAGGTAGATACCGGGGGAAACGCCCAAACAGTCCCGGACCAAGGCAGGCAGCCCTGAAAAGGCCAGCCCATTCAAACTAACCCGGCCGAGGACCGGACGCTAAAGGCAGCCCAGTCCCATGGTCCAGCCTTCACCGGACTCACTTTAAAAACAGGTTGGCCTCTTTCTCGACTTCATCACTCCCTCTCCACAACCCTTTTCTCTCCGGTGACGGATCAGCAAACCTGCCCGCCGCAGGACCACTTCTACCCCGCCGTGCGAGTGGAGTTTAGATCCCGCTCCCTCCCGGCCCTAGCACCCTCCCCCACCACTCGCGAACCTTCCACTCATGCAGACCTCTCAGGTGGTCGGCGCCCCTACCGTCAGCCCGAACCCGAGCCCGCCCCGCATCTGCTAGCCCGCCGGCCCGCCCGGCCCTTCCACCTCTCCTAGCTCTTCCAGCACCCCTCACCCCTCTCCAACAGGACCCCACGCAGTCCGGACACTCCTCCCTCTCCCCAGCCAGGACCCGCCTCCCATTCAGTCCCTACTCTCCCCTATCACAACCCGAAGTCCTCCTCCCCAGCCCGAACCCTCGTCCTTTCTCTGGAGTCGCGGCGGCCGCGTCCCACCTTCTCCTTCCCAGCTTCCGCGCTCCTTCCTTCGGACACTCTCTCGCCGGTCTAGCTCCTCCTCACCGCGAGACTGACTCGCGAGCTGCAGGGCGCAGGCTCCCCCTGCCGCTGCTGCCACCGCCGCCGAGATTGGAGCTCCCGCCGCCCGCGACTCCGCTCCTCCCCGCCCCGCCCCGCCCGGAAATGCCTCCCGTGGCGCCCGCCCCGTTCCGCAGCCCGGGCGTGCTCGGCCCCGCTGCCGGGCGCGCGCACGCCCGGAGCCGGGCGCTACGCCCGCGTGGCTCCCGGCCCCGCGGCATGTGCGCGCCCCCTGTCGGCCCGGCGGGAGCGGCACCCGCCCTCCTGGGAAGGTGGAACCCTCCCGCTCCAGGGGGTCCCTGGCTTCTTCAGTCTCCCTTTTTAAAAACCAACTTACTAGTCACTTGTGGTCAATTGGAGCCCCTGAAAAAGTCAGCCTGCAGAGCACTGTACAAACTGATTCATAACAACGACTCAAGATGGGTCTCTGGAGAGGCCTTTGGGATTTTAATGGGTGACTCAGATTTGCTCCTTGTCTCTTTCCTGGAGACTTCCACTGAGGTCACTGATGCCTGAAGAAAAGCGACAGGAAAATTCCCTTAATGGAAATATCACTCCCATCCTCCTCTCCCCCAACAAAAATGGAGAACAGAGACATAGGTGTTGGGCAAAAATGCTTCCAGTAGTAGTTTATTTTCCTGACCAATGCTGGGAATCATCTAACAATATTCAAGTGAAAGTGCCTACCAGGATCACAAGGATCACCCTTCATTTGCAGAAGAAATAACTCTTAGTACGTTTTTCATGACTTGTCCATGTGGTCATACACTAATTCAGCAGAAGTGGAATGCAGTGTAGTTAGTTGTACAGTATTTTTTAATAGATAATTTAAATGACACCTACATGGAATCTTGAAACCTTTATAAAAATGACACTAATGAGGGTACCCAATTCCATCTTCTTGCAAAATTTTGTCATGACACCAATTTGGGGTGTCGTCACTACCGTCATCATCCTCATCCAGTACTCTTAGGATGAAATTCCTTGTTAGCACATCTGCCTTCCTCTGCACCACCCTTTAGCACTTCCCAGTTTCCCAGCCAGAATGGTTAAGACCCTGAAAGTGTCAAGCAGGTTGTTTCTGGGTTTCCTCGCCCTCAGCCTCCACCCATCAGAAGTCCCAGACATTTGTACCATCCAGAGCTCGTGAATCAGGCACTGATACCACCACACCCTCTTGCTGCTGTTCCCCAGCAGACATGCATTCTCAGCGTTGAAGGGTGAGAAAATGTCCTGGGGCTTCCTGCCAATGCCTGCTCATCAAGAGTAACTCTGGGATTCCAGACATGTCCTCCCTGCTCCCCATTCCCCACCCCTCTGCTTTATTTCTTCCTCAGATCATAGGATCTGCTTTCCCTAGTCTCCTTCTTAGCTGCCACCTCCCTTTCATCTAGAATTCCTGTGCCAGCTGACTGGGGAACAGGGTCCGCGCCTGATTCCTCCCTATACCTCTGTGGTACAACTTCACTGCTGGTGTCACACACACAGTAGGCAGTCTGTTTATTCTTCCCAGATGAATGCACCAATTCAACCATATTGTCTAATCTTTATTGTTATAGACTGAGTGTCTCCCCTCCAAATTCAGATGTTGAAGCCCTAATCCCCAATGTGCTGGTGGGGGCTCTGGAAAGTAATTAGGTTTAGATGAGGTAATGAGGATAGAGACTCATAATTAGGATTCGTGTCCTTACAAGAAGAGAAACCAGACAGCTCTCTCTCTCTTCCCCACCCCTCTCCCCCCGTCCCCCTCTCCCCATGCACAAAGAGGTCATGCAAGCACACAGTGAAATGGCAGCCATGTGCAAGCCAGGAAGAGGACCCTCACCAAAACCCAAATCCTCCAGGACCTTGATCTTGGACTTCGCAGCCTGCAGAACTGTGGTAAGTGAATGTCTATTCTTTAAGCTACTCAGTGTATGGTATCTGTTATAGCAGCCTGAGCTAAGATACTTTGCCAAGAAGTATTCTAGGCACCTTTACATCTAAAGCCCTATTTATGGGCTAACGTGCTCAGATCAGGTGATTCTCATCATCTCCCAACTTGTAAACAAGGACATTAAGGCCCAGAGAACGTAAATGATCATCCCAAAGACACACAGGTGAATGAGATGGAGTTCATATGGGAAGGAAGGCTTCAGATTTTGTAGGAAGGACCTAAAACACGTTTAATTAATTAAAACTAAAGAATGCTAGTGCCCAAGGGGCCTTTAACTATTGACCCCATAATACATGCATGAAGAAACCAAGGCCTGGGGAGAAACATGACTCCTGACAGTTCCTGGCAGAGCCCAGGGGCCTTGTATGTGGATATGTGTTGGGGTGGGAGGGGGTGCATGTGTGTGTGTGAGACTTCAGGCCCCTCTGTTGCAGGAAAACGGGGCACGAGAGGATGGCCATGTCCCAAGTCTTTGGGGAGTCCTTGGAAGCACCCTGCCAAATGAGGGTCCTTGGCTTCAAGCAGGAAAGAATTCAAGAGCTAGCCATATTTAGTGACATCCCTCCCCCTAGACTCAAGCAAACACTCCCCACTCTAAAAAGCAGAAACATGCTATCATGCCTCCATTCCTGTCCCGGACACTTCCCACCCAACTGGGGACCTTCTGTGGAAGCCCAGCTTAGGACAGGGCTGTGGACAGATCTTAGGGGGATTGCAGTTTCTGAACCACTCTTGGAAAAGAATGGCCACAGGAAAGCCCCCTGCAGGACATCGACTCATGGAGCCTAAAATGCCCTGCCCGAGGAGGGGCAGGAAACCAGCCAACAGAAGCAGGCTGGGAGGATTACAGAACTTTCCACAGGCGTGGGGGGGGGGGGGGGGGGCTAAGAGCCAGCCAGTCCTGGGAGCAGCTGAGGCAGGGAGCATGAGCCCAGAGGCTGCCACACTGGGATGAACAGCAAGGTGCAGTGGGTCACTGAGCCACATGTCCCAGGTGCCAATTCAGCCAAAAGTCAGAATGGCCAGGCCTGACCCTGAGAAACAAGTTATTTCCCAGGGAAGCCCCCCTTTCCTGAGGAAGCCCCCCTGTGGCTATCCAGGTTGCAAAACCACTCCTAACAAAGCATCAAAACCAAAAAGTGACTGCTTATCAAAAACCAAATAAATACAAACTTCCTTGGGCAGAAGGAAGCCATCTGGGTCTGCGATGACAGAAGAGCTTTGAAGGTGGACCAGCCTCTACCCAGAGATCATTGTGTGCCTCACCCAAGTGGGTTTAACTGAGCCTGGGCTTCCTTGGTTGTAAAGCAAAAGTTAATAGCATCTACCCTCAAACTGTGGTGGTGGTGGTGGGGTACATGCACCCAACATAGGGCTTGACCCACAGCAGGCACTCAAGAACTATTAGTCTAACCTAATTTTAACTTAAAAAAAAAAAAAACTATTAATCTAACCTCCTCCACCACATCTACAGTGAGTTCAGATAAGATTCCAATCTGGGCTGTGTGATTGGCTAAGCCAAGCCCAGCCCTCTCACCTTGTTGTTCTAGGTCTGGCTTCAGTCCCCATCAGGACATGATCCTGACAGCTGATTAGGCTTTTCACATGCCCCTTGTCCCTTCAAGTGCACCCTAAGCCTTCTGAAAGCTTGTCCAAGAGCTACAGATCTACTGCCTTCCTGCAGATTTTGTTGTTGGTATATCAGTAAGTCCCAAACCAACCAGGTCCAACAACCCCTATTTATGGGGGGTATAAAAAAAAATATGTTAACCATATGGTATCACTTATATGTGGAATTTAACAAAAGAAAAAAGGAGACACTAATGAACTTATCTACAAAACAGAAACAGACTCACAGACATAGTAAACAATCTTATGGTTACCGGGGAAAGGGGGTGAGAAGGGATAAATTTGGGAGTTTGAGATTTACAAATGTTAGCCACTATATATAAAAATAGATTTTAAAAAGTTTCTTCTGTATAGCACAGGAACTATGTTCAATATCTTGTAATAACGTTTAATGAAAAAAATATGAAAACGAATATATGTATGTATATGCATGACTGGGATATTGAGCTGTACACCAGAAACTGACACATGGTAATTGACTACAGTTCAATAAAAAAAATAAGCAAATAAAAATTAAAAAAGAAAAAGATAAAATATATATATGTTATAAACAGGGGGTGTACCTCCCCACACATATAGTTCTTTTACAAAGCAATATAGTGTCCTAACTTTAAAAGGGAAAGCCATCATAATAAAATCATACAGGAAGTTAGCAGATGCATGAACTTACAATGGATAAGTATACCTTTAACAGAAGACAATATTTAATTGAATATTGCTGTCACTTTTTCCTTTATATTTGCCATTTTGAAATAAGGGCTAAATGAGGATCTTTGTATAACTACATACAATCATTGTGAAGGGGAAAGGCAGACCAGCATAGAGGTATTGTCTTGGTGACTCTATCACTATGTGAGCAGTGTTGCCATGGGTGATGTGCTTTTCCAAAATGATGGATTAACAGTCGACAGTTCCAGACAAAATGAAGGACAACTTCTATACAATTTCTTGGCTCATGTGACTATGAAACTGGCTTTTCACCTGCGTGATTGTTCTGGCATGATGTTAAAAAGATACGTAGGACTCAGGACAGTTCTTTTTTTTTCCCTGTGCTTCTCTGTTTTGGTTTGGTTTTTTGGGGGGAGATAATTACGTTCATTTATTCACTTTTTTTTAATGGAGGTACTGGGGATTGAACCTAGGACCTTGTGCATGCTAAGCACATGCTCTACCACTGAGCTATACCCTCCCCCAGGACAATTCTTCATTGGGAGGAGCTGGCTCTGCAATGTCTGCATTATGAGGCATCTAGCATCCATCACCACCACCGAATGCCAAAGGAATTACCCCCTTTATTGTGACAACCAAAACTTTTTAAACTTTCAGGATGCCCCTGGGAAGCCAAACTGCCCCACTGAGACCTGTCATTGAGGACTGATAACAGGAATGCAGTCTAACACAAGCCTCATTTTAATAACTACAGCTAATATCTGTCAAGTTAGAAGAGACTCAAGCATTGTCCAGGCTCGTCCTTTCCATCGGGTGTTGCACGTCAGAACCTTCAAGGAGCTCTTCAAAGTCCTCATGTCAGGGCTTTCCTGCAGACCTGGTGAATGAGGGGTGGAGCCCAAAGATTTGGATTTTCAACACCTCTAGATAAAATTTGCTAAATGCTATCCATTCTCATCAATTTCTATGCCTTGGTCCCACAGCTAGGGGAAACTGAACTTAGAATTCCTGACATTCCAGCTCCAGAAGCCTAGGCCCAGAAAATGTACTGAAACTTAGAGGTTCTCGTGCTGGCTTTGAGACTCAGAGTCTGCATGGCTATGGATGCACCATTTACCCTGTCTGGGTCTCAATTTCCTGACCTCAGAATTGGATAGAGAGAGGAAGCTGCTCTCCAACTCTGTCAGTCTAGAATTCTCTCTGCCCTACTTGGGTTACACATCCCAGAAGCCTCTGTTTAGAAACTCCACCTGTCTGTGCTCAGGTTCCCAGAAGGGGCCCTCGATCACACTTGGTTGGAGAGGGTGTCCATCCTCGCCCTGCACTGAGGATGAGTGGTGTGGCCAGAATGCCCTGGATGGCTGGGCTTCCTCTCTCTCCCCCTCAGTGTTGACACAGATGGGATGCAATGAAGAGGCCTGAAGTAACAGAAGTCCTGTGTAAACAGAGGACCAGGTGGGTAATTATGAATCTTGGCCCACGGTGACTCCTTGCCTGGCCCTGCAGAACTGGTTTCCAGGGCTGACTCACTCAGAGGAGCTGGGCTCTGGAAAGCTGGGCAGCACCTGTATCCTGAGCTCAGGGGTCAGGGGAGAAGGAGAGGGCGTCCATCTCTGCAAGCAGATGAAAAAGCTTTTATACCTTTAAAAGTAGAATTTAAGAAATTTTCTCTAATAGTTTTTTTCAAAACCTAAGGGCAGTTCTCCATGCTCCACACTCAAGGGGAATGGGCCTAGGCAGAGGGACCAAGGACAATGTGAGCTGAGAGGACAGAATAAGCAGGAGTCAATCAGGCAGAAAGATGCAGGGAGTGTTCTGGCTGAGGAAACTGTATACACCAAAGCCAATGTGGCAAGAGTAAGGGGGGAGGGGAGGGAGAGGCCAGCACACAGGTCAGGACAGATAGATGTGGAGGGCAGATGTGGAGATGCACATGCCTTCAAGGGCCCAAACAGGTAATGTGAGAGTTACCATTTGGGAATGTAGGCCTCAGGCTCATTCAACTATTTAATGTCAGGTTGCAGTATCCTGGGTCAGGGATGTATAATTGAGCAAAACAGATTCCTTTCCTTCATGCCACTTACATTCTAGTGGAAGGAGGCAAAGAGAATAAGTAAACTATGGTAAGTGAGAAGGTGCCAACATTCCAATTTTCAAAAAAAGTCAAAAGAATCCAGACTTTGTGGTAAAAATCTCTGAATTTTAAAATCATGATGTCCTAGGAGCCTGCCAGCGTTGGGAATTATTCTCATTCTCTTTGCTGGGACTACTTGGTGGTACACATTGGGAACAGTCTCAGCACCCCCAGAGACAGAGCCCAGTGAAGGAGCTTGTAGAAGCAGCCTGCAGGTGTCACCAAGCCACTTCCAGCCATCTGTGGACAGCCCTTCCTTTCTTTTTCTTTTTTTTTTAATTGAAGTATAGTTGGCTTACAATGCTGTGTTAATTTCTGGTGTACAAAATAGTGATTCAGTTATATATAACTATATATATAGTTATATATAGTTATATATATATTCTATATATATATAGTTATATATATATATATTCCTTTTCACATTTTTTCATTATAGCCTATTGCAAGGTATTAAATATAGTTCTCTGTGCTATACAGTAGGGCCTTGTTGTTTATCTATTTTATATGTAGCAGTTAGTATCTGCAAATCCCAGACTCCCAGTTTATCTCTCAACCACCCTCTTTTCCCCTGGTAACCATAAGTTTGTTTTTTATGTCTATGAATCTGTTTCTGTTTTGTGAATAAATTCATTTGTGTCTTTTTTTAGATGCCATATATAAGTGATATCATGTGGTTTCTGTCTCTCTTTCTGGCTTCCTTCACTCAGTATGACAATCTATCATGTGGTTTCTGTCTCTCTTTCTGGGTTCCTTCACTCCGTATGACAATCTCCAGGTCCATCCATGTTGCTGCAAATGGTAGCCCTTCCTTCCTTTCATATGCCCAAGCTGTTCAGAACTCCCATTTTCCTAGGGGACACACAGAGGAGCTGCCCACTGCCCCCAGCTTGCCCCAGCTCTGTTGCAGAGACCCTTGCTCAGAGGGGAATGATGCTCTTCCTAGAACAGAAAAGTGCGCAGTGCTAACACCAATCACATCTCCTGATCTCCTCTGGACACTGGAGGCAAATGCAACATGTGATGAATCTTTATCCTTAGTTAGCAACAGGAAACAGCAAGCCAGCATAATTTCTGCACAAAAAGAGCTCAAAAATCTTGTAGGACCATGATGTGTTCTTGTTGTAATTTGCATAATTTGTCTTGTGACCATGATGTAACTTGCTGAATCACCCGTTTGTTAATTCCATCTTTCTCACCCCAAAATAGAAAAAGAAAATCGTAGTTACATAGTGATTGTCAAGAGATCTAAAAGGTCATAAAGAAGAATATGACCAAGGAACTCCCAGAACTCTGGGCAACTTACTCAACTGTTTTGAAGTTCTGTCTTATAAACAAATACATACCATACGTACAGACCAGTCCACAAATCAAAAAGTAGAGCCTGGTGAGTATTCAAGGAGTGAACATCAGTATTCAGCCCCCGTTTTGAGAAATGGAGTATGGCCAACTGAATTGTTTTTAAATGAATGCTACTGAGGACAGGACGCAGATGATAAGCCTCCTGTTGGAGACCTCAGGGCCATGTAGGAGATATTATTTTTAACTTTATTGAAAGAGCAGCAAGCAGCCATTGAGGTTGTTTTAATCAAGGAGCTGACTGTATCACATTTGTGTTTTAAAACAATTGCTCCACAGAGTACAGAGAATGGCTGGGAGAAGATTCAAACGGGCAGATCAGTCACAAGGCTTTTGCATTCATCTCAGCAAAGGGTGAAGATAGTTGGTTCTGGGATAGAACAATGGCATCAGCTCAGAAGATGGACTTTTGTAAAGTGAGATAACAGATTGAAAGCAGCTGCCCAGAGCCACAGTCCACCTGTGCCCTGACCAGCAGGCTCCCACATATGACCTTAGGCTAGTAGCCCCAGGGGAGAAGTCACATTCATAGCTCGAGACAAGCTAACCTATACCTAGTGGGCTCTACCTTTAACCTGTTAGAGCAGGACTGGAGTACCTCCCCCTTAACCTCGGGATTCTTTCGGACTTGACTGTTTCCCATAGAGTAGAACTGGTTGCGGCAGTAACCAATAGAGCAGTTACATTCATGCTGATGCTGTTTCTGTTTACCCTAGTGTTGTGGGTTGAATCATGTCCCCCAACAATTCATACGCCAAAGTCTTAACTCTCAGTATCTCAGAATGTGATATTCTTTGGAAATGGGGTCACTGCAGGTATAATTACTTAAGATGAGGTCATGCTGAAGGTAAGGTAGACCCCTAATCCAGTATGAGTATCCTTATAAAAAGGGGAAATTCAGGCACAGACATGCACACAGAGAGAATGCCATGTGGAAATAAAGGCAGAGATGGGGATGATGCTTTCATAAGTCAAAACACCAAAGACTAGCGTAGAGGCAGTGGGCAGATTCTTCCTCACAGCCTTCAGAAGGAACTGGTCCAGCCGACACCTGGATCTCAGACTTCTAGTCTCTGGAACTGAGACAATTAACTTCTGCTGTTCAAGCTACCCCATTTACAGTCCTTGGTTTCAGCAGTCGTAGTAATTAATACACCTAGATTCCCAAACTTCAGTAGGTTGACAAAGGAGGTGACACGACCACTCCTAGGAGCCTCACATCCCCTCTGAGCCTCCAAGTGTCAGAGCAGTGGCTGCAGTGAGGGAGCCTCCAGATGCCCTGGGGTCCACTGCCACTGGCTTCCTGGTGGGCATAAGCATCCTGAAGCTAGTGGGTCTGCTTGAGGGACTGCTACACTCAGTTTTGGAGTGCAAACCAAACTCTGCCAGTAGGGACAGATGTGCAGGGGGCACTGCAAAGGAAACCACCCACTGGGACATGTTTCAAATATCCACTCTTACTCTCCACTTTTCATGTAATTCAAGTATTCCAAATGCTCAAACTATTTCCACTGGCTGCCCAGTCAAACAGCTAACTCAACACTCCCTAGTTGTTGCATCATCTTAGACTCAGTTAAAAATTCGTTTTGTTTGAATATTACAAGTCCCTCTGACATACACATCATTGCAGGCCTTTAAAGCAAGTTGTTTATAGCCATAGGCCTGCTTCTGATCCTGGCTATGTCCGTCCAGGAAAGCCTTCCAAAGTCTCTAGTTGGGAACAGAAGGCCCTGAGGGGATTGCCCAATATTGTATCAGGACACAACCTCACAACCATAAAAACAAGTCAAAACCAAGGCCTAGTGGCAGGGAATCAGTTACAGAACATGCATGAATAAGGGTCAGCAGGGATTGCCTGGGCCGCACCCCAAGCTATTTGGAAAGCACGTACCTGATAAGCCTTCCATAAACGGTGACCCACAGCCACAATCATCGATCAGCAGATGTACCAATCTATCTGTGGATTAGATTATATCTGGAGAGGATGACCTCCAAGGGAAGGGACCATACAAACCCCAATTAACTGAATGTTCTCGAACTTGGACTCACAGGCCTCTGATGATAAGCCTCTGCCTCTTTCCATCTTCATCTCCCCCATTTCTACCTCACCCTCAGACTTTATGTTCCAGGCACAATTAGAGTGACCATATAATGAATCATTCAATTCGGGACACTGTTGAGACTGAAGACATATTAATAAGTCTTCTGGGACAACAGGTATAAATGGGACTGTTTTGTGCCACCTGGGACTTTTGGTCTCTCTAGCCACGCAGAATTACTTAGAGTTGCCATTAACATGCCATGGGCTCTTATAGCCCCTGACTTTTGCATAATCTCTCATTTCTTCTTGGAACATTCTCTTCTCCCTGGCCAACTGGGAGCACATTCTGTAGCCCACTCCTCTGTGGAGCCTTCCCTATGACTCATAGATGGGCTTGGACTCTTCACTGTCCTAATTACATTCTAGCTTCATTTTTCTGGCTCCCTACAAGACCAGTAACCTCTTGAAGACAGATATTATATCTTCTTACCTTTGTGTTCTCTAGCCTTTTCCATTTCATAGGTATTCAGCAAATATGTGTCTAATCAATGATTTTCTGATTAGCCTTGAGGAGAGGTGGGTGCAGAGAACCAAGTTCAAATGTGCAAAGAGCCATCACCCCAAAGAGGGTCTAGACTTGAATATGACCATAAGAATAAAACAAGAACATTGACTGGAAGCTTCAAGGAGATTCAGTTCAATGTTAAGAAGAACTTTCTAGCCAACAGGACTACACAGAAAATAAACAGGCAGCCTTTGGCAGGAGAGTTCCCTGTTGCTAGAGCTGTTTTTGCTGACAAATACTAGCATAGAGTAGGCAGGAACTCTGAGGCAAGGATTCAGGCATGTAGAGGGTGAATGACCAGGATAACTACTTTAGACTCTGATCTATCTATTCATTCATGCAATGAATACTTACCGGGCACCAGGCATTGCAGAAAGAGTTTGATGAATTAGTACAAAAGAAATACACCCATGTAACCTCTTGAAGCTTATAGGCTTGCAGGCAAGATACATGTAATTGTAAGAATTATTGGCTATCAAAAGAGAGTAGGAGGGGAAAACTTGGGATAGGAGTCAAAGAAAGGACATTTAAGTTGAAAAGGGATGGAATGTAGTAAACTTGTTTGGTTCCATGATCTTAGATCTTTCTAGAGAGTTCAGGTTTATTCCCTCTTCTCTGTTGCCTGCTCTTCCAGGTGGGTAACCTTCCTGAGTGCTGACTTAGGCCAGTCTATGCCTGCCAGCTCCAGAGCTGTGAGTCCTGCTCAGATGACAGGTTAAAAGGCAACTAACTGATCATCCTAGGGGAGGCAGGTGGGGTGGATGAGCCATGTGGGGTTTCCAGTCATGCCCCTTTCTTTCCTCCCCTCTTCTCTAAAAGACCATCAGAAGGCTAGTCACACAAACTCTGAGACAATAGAGGAACAGGAAGTGCTACAGTAGGTAAACCCTAAGAGCCTGGCAGAGACTCAATTTTGAGAGCAGCCAACCCTCATCAAAGCACCCAATAATACTGGCCACAATCCAGAATCCATGTATGAAGCAGAAAGACATAGCAGGTGAGATAAAGGGCACGTGACCACAGGATTTTCTCCTGTACATTGATGAGAAATAGCACCAAGATAACACAACAGCCATTCATGAAATGTTTGCTTGATTTTGGTAAACAACAAGAAAAATACACCATGCATCGAGCCTTTACTATGAGCCAGGCACTGTGCTGGGTGGTTATATGTGCCTTATCTCATTTAAGCATCAAACAACCCCATAAGGATGGCAGGATAATTATCCTTAATTTACAGATGAGGAAACTGAGGCCTAGAAGGTGTCGAAACTTATCTAAGGTCACATAGTTCACATAGCTAGAGAATGGCAGGTCTAACTGTGTCCAGACCCTGTGGTTCTGGCCTCTGTTCTGAGGACCTTTCATGGGGATAAATGAAAGCCCAACAAAGCAGAGGGGGTTTTTGAATTCCAAAAGTAGATGAGTAAACCCTCAGCAGAGTACAGTTCAGCAAGAGAGGAACCTAAAACCTGAGTTCACAGCACAGTCAAAAGAAGAGCAATAAACTAGAAAAAAAATTTTAATTACCCATATTACAAAGAGATAATCTAATATATAAATCCATATATCCATATAAGAAGGACAAATAAACCAACAGAAAAATGGACAAAGGACATCAACAGAGACTGCAGGCTATACATACAATAGCACTTAAGCATATGAAAAGATCATTGATTAAAGAAGTACAAATTAAAACTAAACTAAGGTAGCATTTATCTCCTATAATCTTGAAAATTTTGTGGGATGCAGCTATTATGGCCTTAAATATATATTTGAAAAGAAGGAAATGTAAAGTCAATGACTTAAGTATCCACATCAAGAAATAATAAAAACACAAACTAGACCCAAAGAAATAGAAGAAAGGAAATAAGAGAACCAAAATAACTGAAAATTGGTTCTTTGGGGGAAAAAAAAAAAAACCTCATAAAAAATAAACAATCCTGGCAGTTTTTTTTTAATTAATTAATTTTTTAACAATATAACATTTTTTACTGATTTATAATCATTTTACAATGTTGTGTCAAATTCCAGTGTAGAGCACAATTTTTCAGTTATATATGAACATGTATATTCATTGTCACATTTCTTTCTCTGTGACCTACCATAAGATCTTGTATGTATTTCCCTGTGCTATACAGTATAATCTTGTTTATCTGTTCTACAATTTCGAAATCCCATCTATCCCTTCCCACCCTCCGCCCCCTTGGCAACCACAAGTTTGTATTCTATGTCTATGAGTCTGTTTCTGTTTTGTATTTATGCTTTGTTTGTTTTTTGTTTGTTTTTTTTAGATTCCACATATGAGCAATCTCATGTGATATTTTTCTTTCTCTTTCTGGCTTACTTCACTTAGAATGACATTCTCCAGGAGCATCCATGTTGCTGCAAATGGTGTTATGTTGTTGGTTTTTATGGCTCAGTAGTATTCTATTATATAAATATACCACAGCTTCTTTATCCAGTCATCCGTTAATGGACATTTAGGCTGTTTCCATGTCTTGGCTATTGTAAATAGTGCTGCTATGAACATTGGGGTGCAGGTGTCATCCTGAAGTAGGGTTCCTTCTGGATATAAGCCCAGGAGTGGGATTCCTGGGTCATATGGTAAGTCTATTCCTAGTCTTTTGAGGAATCTCCATACTGTTTCCACAGTGGCTGCACCAAACTGCATTCCCACCAGCAGTGTAGGAGGGTTCCCTTTTCTCCACAGCCTCTCCAGCATTTGTCATTTGTGGATTTTTGAATGACGACCATTCTGACTGGTGTGAGGTGATACCTCATTGTAGTTTTGATTTGCATTTTTCTGATAATTAGTGATATTGAGCATTTTTTCATGTGCCTGTTGATCATTTGTATGTCTTCCTTGGAGAATTGCTTGTTTAGGTCTTTGGCCCATTTTTGGATTCGGTTGTTTGGTTGTTTCTTATTAAGTTGTATGAGCTGCTTATATATTCTGGAGATCAAGCCTTTGTCGGTTTCATCTGCAAAAATTTTCTCCCATTCCGTAGGCTGTCTTTTTGTTTTACTTATGGTTTCTTTTGCTGTGCAGAAGCTTGTAAGTTTCATTAGGTCCCATTTGTTTATTCTTGCTTTTATTTCTATTGCTTGAGTAGACTGTTCTAGGAGAACATTTTTGAGATGTATGTCAGATAATGTTTTCCCTATATTTTCTTCAAGGAGGTTTATTGTATCTTGTCTTATGTTAAGTCTTTCATCCATTCTGAGTTTATTTTTGTGTATGGTGTAAGGGAGGGTTCTAGCTTCATTGGTTTACCAGCTGCTGTCCAGTTTTCCCAACACCATTTGCTGAAGAGCTGCTGCTGTCCAGTTTTCCCACCACCATTTGCTGAAGAAACTGTTTTTATTCCATTGTATATTCCTGCCTCCTTTGTTGAAGATTAGTTTACCAAAAGTTTGTGGGTTCATTTCTGGGCTCTCTATTCTGTTCCATTGGTCTATATGTCTGTTTTTGGTGCTGTCTTTACCATGCTTTCTTGATGACTGTAGCTCTGTAGTATTGTCTGAAGTCTGGGAGAGTTATTCCTCCAGCCTCTTTCTTTCTCTTCAGTAATGCTTTGGCAGTTCTAGGTCTTTGATGGTTCCATATAAATTTTATTATGATTTGTTCTAGTTCTGTGAAATATGTCCTGGGTAATTTGATAGGGATTGCATTAAATTTGTAGATTGCCTTGGGCAGTGTGACCATTTTAACAGTATTGATTCTTCCAATCCAAGAGCATGGGATATCTTTCTATTTTTAAAAGTCTTCTTTAATTTCCTTCATCAGTGGTTTATAGTTTTCTGTGTATAATTCTTTCACCTCCTTGGTTAGATTTATTCCTAGGTATTTTATTACTTTAGGTGCTATTTTAAAGAGGATTGTTTCTTTACTTTCTTTTTCTGTTGATTCATTGTTAGTGTAAAGAAATGCTACTGATTTTTGAACGTTAGTCTTGTAACCTGCTACCTTGCTGAATTCTTTGATCAGCTCTAGTAGTTTTTGTGTGGACCTTTTAGGGTTTTCTATATATAGTAACATGTTGTCAGCGTATAGTGACACTTTTACCTCTTCTTTTCCAATTTGGATCCCTTTTATTTCTCTCTCTTGCCTGGTTGCTGTGGCTGGGACTTCCAAGACTATGTTGAATAGGAGTGGTGATAGTGGGCATCCTTGTCTTGTCCCAGATTTTAGTGGGAAGCTTTTGAGTTTTTCACCATTGAGTACTATGCTGGCTGTAGGTTTGTCATCTATAGCTTTTATGATGTTGAGATATGTTCCCTCTATACCCACTTTGGTGAGAGTTTTTATCATAAATGGGTGTTCAATTTTATCAAATGCTTTTTTTGCATCAATTGAGATGATCATGTGGTTTTTGTCCTTTCTCTTGTTGATGTGATGTATTACATTGATTGATTTGCATATGTTGAACCACCCTAACCCTAGCAGTGTTGATCAAGGAGAGAGAGAGAATGAACAAATTCAGCGCAATATCAGACAAGAAAAAGAAGATATCCTGTTATCACTATAGTTTCCAGAGACATAGGCCATGCTCTAAACCTGAAGATGTAGATGCTTTACAAAAAGTCCTAGAAAAGCATAGTATATGCCAACCACAAGGTGACAGATGTTAGAATTATCTGACAAAGATTTTATAGCAGACATGATAAAAAATGCTTCACTGAGCAACTAGGAACACACTTCAAAAAAGTGGGGGGGGGGGGAATAGAAAGCCTTAGCAAAGAAATAGAAGCTATAAAGAACCAAATGGAAATTTTAGAACTGAAAAATACAATAACTGAACTAAAATCTCAGTGGATGGGCTCAACAGCATAAGAGAGGAGGAAGAAGAAAGAATCAATGAACTCTAAGATAGAACAATTGAAACTACCCAGTCTGAAACACAGAAACTAGACTGAAAAATCAACAACAGAAAAGTGAACAGAGCCTCAGGGGCCTGTGGGACTATAACCAAAGATCTAACATTTGTGCCATTCAAAGTTCCAGAACAGGAGAAAGAAAGAGTGTGGGGCTGAAAAAGAACTCAAAGAAATAATGGCTGAAAACATCCCAAATTTGGCAAGAAACATAAACATAGAGATTCAACGGGCGGAACAAACCAGGCAGAATAAAGCCAAAGAAATCCACAGGCAGACACATCATTATTAAACTCCTAAAACTAAAAGAAAAAAAATCTTAAAAGCAGCCAGACAAAAACGACACCTTACCTGTATGGAAGAAGAAAAAACAAAACAAAACAATTAGAATGACAGCAGATTTCTCATCAGAAAATCACAGAGATCAGAGTGAAGTGGCACAGTATTTTTCAGGTGATGAAAAAAACAGAACAGTTAACCCAGAATCCTATACCTAAGCAAAAGTATCCTACAGGAATGCCGGGAAATTAAGACATTCTTAGATGAAGGAAAACTAAGATGGTCTGTCACCAGCAGACATGCCCTAAAAGAATGGCTAAAGGAAGTTCTCTAAACAGAAAGGAAACAATGATAGAAGAACTTGGAACATCAGGAAGGAAGAACACAGTCAGCAAAAACTATGAGTAAACAGGCTTTCCCATTTACTTCTTATGGGTTTTCTAAATAATGTTTGGCTGTTGAAGCAAAAATTACAACACTGCCTGATATGGTTCTAAATGTATGTAGAGGAAATAATTAAGACAATTATGTACAGTTTGGGGAATATAGTCAACAGCTACGTAGTATGTTTGTACGGTGACATACCATCACTAGTATTGTGGTGATCATTTTAAAACATATAGAAATATCAAATCACTATGTTGTATAACAGGAACTAACATAGCATTGTAGGTCAATTATACTTCAAAAACAGACTCAGAAAAAGAGATCAGATTTGTGGTTGGATTGAGGCAGGGGGAGTTGGATGAAGGTGGTCAAAAGGTACAAACTTTCAGTTATAAGATAAATAAGTACTAGGGATGTAATGGACAACATGAGAAATACCGTTAACATCGGTGTTTGTTATGTATGAAAATCGTTAAGAGAGTAAATCCTAACAGTTCTCATCACAAGGAAAACATTTTTTTCTATTTCTTTAAGTTTGTTATCTGTATGAGATGATGGATGTTACTGTGATAATCATTTCACGATGTAAGTCAAATCATAATGCTGTACACCTTAAACTTACACAGTGCTATACCTCAACAAAACTGGAAGGAAAAAAATCAGTTAAAAATAATAAAATCCCAACAAAAAAATTGTAGATATAGATAATTCTAAAATTTATATGGAAAGGCAAAGGAACTAGAAGAAAATCTTAAAAGACAAAGCTGTAAATCCGCGATATTGTGATTTAGAATAAGGAATACACATCTATTTAGTCTTCACCCCCAATCTGAGCCCCTAAAATCCCTGGAATTGCCTAAGTGACAAGAGAGATGAAAGTGTCTTTTGTTATTCATAACTAGCCCTTTCAATCACACCTGAGTTTAGGTTAACGCGGCAACCTTTGGTTGCCAGGGGAACCTTTCAGCCCTACCCCTGACCTAGGGAGTAGGGAGGAGAGAGGGGCTAGCCTTTGAATCAGTCTCCAAAGGCCAAAGATTTAATCAGCCATTCCTACCTAATGAAGCCTCCATAAAAACCTAAAAAGATGGGGTTTGGAGAGCGTCCAGGTTGGTGAGCACAACCACGTGTTGGGAGTGGCACACTGCAGTTCCACGGGGACAGACGCTCCTGCACCAGCGACGTTGCCCTATGTACCTCTTCATCTGGCTGTTCATCTGTATCCTTTATAATACCCTTCACACTAAAGTAGTAAACACAGGTAAATATTTACCTGAGCTTTGTGAGCCATTCTAGCAAACTTTCAAACCCGAGGAGGGGATGGTGAGAACCTCAATTTAATGCTGGTCAGTCAGAAGTACAGGTGACAACTAGAACCTGAGGCTGCTGTTGTTACCAAGCAGGGGCTCGTGTGCCCCTGGCGCAGAAAGCCAAATTCTGACAGCGGGTATTTGCATCAAAATGAGGGTTTATTGTAGTGCGATCGGCAAGGGAGTAAAAGACAATCCTCAGACCCACTCCATTTGGTCTTTGAGTTAGAGATGATTGAAAAGGGAAGAACAAGAGGCTGGGATTAATTATCATGTGACATTTCTGTAACTGCAGTTTCGGGAGTCAAGAGGTTTCTGGTTTATGATTCTCTTGGCCAAGTGGTCCACAGCTCGAGGGCCCATTCTTGTCCTGGGGAAACAGCCCAAGTTTGTAGTTAAGGGTATCTACGATAGCAGTTTTAGTACATCAGTGATATTATCGACCACAGCAATCTCAGGCATCTGACTCTGGCTGATTAGTGTTCAGTTAGCACAGGACTGAGGTCAGAAGGGACAAGAAAGAGCATAAAGTTTTGGATAGAGGAATTAATCATAAACTCGGTAAGGGAACTCAGTTTTAGGGGGACTCGGTTTCAGTCTCCCTAAAGTGGGGGCATTCTTGTGGGACTGGGCCCTTAACCTGTGGGGTCTGATGCTGTCTCTGGGTAGCTAGTGTCAGAATTAAGTTAAACTTGTAGGACACCCAGTTGGTGTCTGCTGAAGTGGAGAAATGCTTGGTATGGGAAAAACTCCCATACAGCTGGTGTCAGAAGTCTCAAGAGTGGAAGAGGAAAAAAAAAGAGTTTTCCCTGATGAAGTTTTCTACCACTAGGCACCAAGATGTATTTGAAACTGGCAGAATGGTAGACCAATAGAGCACTGGAAAAGAACAGAGTCCACAGACAAACCCACACACATTTGGACACTTGAATTTTGATAAAGATGACACTGCAGAGAAGCAGGACAAGGACAGGTTTTAAATAATAGTGCTGGTCAAATTGGTATTTATATGGGAAAAGACATGGCTCTTGGCCCTAACTTACACCATACCCAAAAACCAATTCCAGATTGATCATAGATCTAAATGCAAAAGGCAAAATAGAAAACCTTCTAGAAAAGAATGAGAAACTATCTTCATAACCTTAGGTAGGCAAAGATCTCTAATAAGACACAAACACCATTCATTACTAAGGACAAAATGAATCAATTATACTAAGTTAAAATTAGAAATTTCTCTCCATCAAAAGACTGCATTTGGGGACAGAAGAGCAAGCCACAGAGGGGAGAATGTATTTTTTTAATACATATAAGAATTTCTCTGATCATCAACTACCTCATCTATACGGTTAAATGAGACAATATATTTTAAAAAGTTAGCACAGTGCCTGGCATGTACGAAGTATTCCATAAAATTCAATACTGCGTCCCTTATAACTCAGGCATCCCGGCAGGAGGACTGTACTTCAAATCACTTCCAGGCAGACAGAATCTCTCCTGTTTCTGATGCCCCATAAAAGAGCTGTCAGAGGGTTTCCTCTCAATTCTCTCATAAACCTTACAAACCAATGTTGAAGGCGTTCTCTAAAGTACCCACTTCAATCCCAAAGCTGCAATCTGCACGTAGAGCGGATGATCAGTTCTAAACAGTACAGTGGAAGGGCTGGGAGGCGCAGCGGGAGGGTGAGAGTGGGTTTGACTCTCGGCTGTGTCAGGTCACATTGTGGGAAATCTTCCAAGTGAGCTGAAAGCAGCAAGCGGGGAGGGGCTGGTCAGGAGGGAAGAAAGCCCTCTCTTCTTTCAAACATAGTATTGTTTGTCACAGTAGCCACCAAGATTCCCAGAAGCACGCAAGTGGGGGCTTTCAAATGGTTTCAGAGGGGTCACCTCATTCCTGCAGAGACAAGCCCAGAGCTTAAAGGGGGAACATGCTGACCTGTGTGAATGGAGAAGCCCTGTGGGCAAGGACAGTGGCTTGAGGCCCCACCCCTCAGCGGGGATGGGCAGAACTTTTGAAGGACTTGGGTTTGCCTCTAGCTAGCCTCCTTCCTGTTCTTCCTCCCTAGCGGAGGACAGGAGTCTAGAAGCCTCGGCCACTGACAGGAAGCCAGGGGGGCTGAGAAGGAAGACCCTCGAACAGGCCCACCCCCATCAGTTTTGAGTGCCAGCAGCCTCATTCCTAGGACAGCATCAAGCACCACCTGCAAACCCTTCCGTTATTTACAGAGTCTGTCTACACCCTCAGCAGCCCTGCGGTCAGTCGAAGGATTATCCTGACCCCTTTGTACAGCTGTCCAAGTTGAGCCTTGGAGAAACAGTGAATTACCTAAGGCGGTTCTCAGGCTGAGGACTCATCCCATCCCCCTCCATCCTCCCTTCATCAAGACACCGAGAAAGTGATTATTCTGATTACCATTTTCGAGCATCTTGTGCGCCAGGCATATGACTAGGTGCTTCACTTCCATTAGCTCGTTCGTCCTTCAGAACAACCCCAGAAGTAGGTGACGGTAGCCTATTTTACAGGCTCAGAGAAGGTAATAACATAAGAGATCATACTTGGTGCCAGGCACTATTCTAAACACTTTCAAGTGCATTAAGTCACTTATTCTCAAAAATCCTGTGAAAGTAACTGCAAGTATCATCTCCATTCCAGAGACATGGGAACTGAGGCTCAGAGACATCATGCAAGTGGTCTGAGGCTGCACCGGTAGGAAGGAGAGCTGATCTGAACCAAGCATTCTTACCACTGTTCCATGTCTCTGGCAGTACAGGCAACTTACCCAAGGGACGCACGTAGGGAGTGTCAGAATCCCGCTGAAATCATGGCCCAACTGAAAGCCTAGGGGCCTCCCATCCAACTATCCTGCAGAGCAGGGCTGCAGGGATGCTTTGGATCATGTAGGCGGCCTCCTCCTCTCCATCTATGAGACAGTCCCTGCCAAGCAACCCCTAGAAATAGGATGCACGGAGGCAGACCGCTCCATGGTGGCAGACAGCCCGATTTGGCTGAAAGAGCTGGGGCCCATCCAACCGAACTTCTTGGCCAGTTTTTCTCCCTCCGCCTGCTGCTCGCTGGCTGAAACCAGCCCCTGATTCTCATTCTATCCCCTGGTCCCCATTGGAAGCACTGAATGGGCGGCAGAGAGGGGGCTGGGAGAGTGAGCGATTCCTCAGTGAGCCCTGCCTGCCCCTTCTGGGAGGGTAAGAGGAGCTGGGTGGGGGTGAGGAGATGGGTGCTGGGGAGTGGTTCTGGAGTTGTGGGACAGGTAACCTAGCAACCACTGGCTGATGCAGTCACAAAGCGACAGGCTTACCCACAGAACTGACGAGGCTTCCTGTTGACATGTCCACTTGCTCCTTCCTGCTCAGGCAGCAAGGGCTACTCACCCACACCCTATAGCAGCCACTTTCTTCAGTGAGTCCAGGGATCTCCACAGGGGAGGAAACGGATACTTGAGTCAGACCAGGGCCTAGGGAGGGCCTAGAGGGGCCAAGATGGGGAAAGGACAGTTGTCTCTCTGAATTGGTATGAGCCCTCAGGCCCCTTGTGCCTGGCCAGCTTGGGGCCCAGAGGGAGAGGGAAGGGAGGACGGGGCCGACTCAGAGCAGCCCGGCCTGGCCTGCTAGAGTCCCTCCTGCTCTCTTTACAACAGCTGTAGGGTATGACCCATTAGTGGCTTATAAAATCAATTTAACGGGCCACATCTAACATTGACAAAATGAAAACAAAAAGTAGGATGAAAATATCAGTAGGCATCATATATAACAAGGGTAAGATTGTTTCTGTTCCATATATACACACAAGCGTGTGCACACGCGTGCGTGAATTGGGTTATGATGTAAAAATGAGTTTCTTACTGTGGTCATAGTCAAAAGTATTTGAAAGTCTCTATTCTAATGAGTCGTATAGGCCAGTCCTATAGGCCAGTGGCCTTGGGACTTCCAAATGCCCTGTCCTCAGCCCTGCAGCATTTAAGTGCCCTAGAGCCTAGCCCCCATCGTCAAGGACGTCCAAAGTTTCCTTCCAAGGATGCCCTGCCAACTGACTTTCTCTTTAGAAAAAAGATCAGGAAACTGAGTCAGGATGCCTGGTTCCTTGATGTGTGCTCTCAAAGTCTCTCCCCTTCTCTGATCTCAGGCAGTGCTGCCCACTCCCCTCCACCCTAAACTGATGGAAGGCTGGCCCGGGGGGAATCTCTGGGGTCCCTTGCAGATTCTAGGACTCAGAGGGTTAATTCTCAGAAGGCACTGATTTCCTGTCTCAACCCCAGCATTATATGTACACACAGATCGATAGATTTGAATTAATCACATTTTTTGGCTTTAATACCTGTTATCTTTCATCCATGTCATTTCATTAGTTTATTGAGTAATATAATGAACACCAGTAAATGTCCCTCCCAAACCAAGAACTAGAATACCACCAGCCACACATCACATGGGCTCCTCTCCCCTCTCCTCTCCCCATCTGCCCTCAGAAATAGCCACTATTTGAATTTCGTGTTTAGCATTTCCTTGCTTTTTTTTCCCTTGCTTTATCACATGTTTATGATCACTTTGCCTGCTTTTGAACTTTATTTTTAAAAAGGATCTCAGGCTATGTGGTCTTCTGCAACTTGCTTTCCTTGACTTAGCATTACATTTATAAGATTGATCTATGTTGTTGCATGTAGCTGTGGTTCATTCATTTTTGTTGCAATATAATGTCCAGTTGTCTGAATGGACCACAGCATATTTATCCATTCTTCTGCCATTGGATATTTGGATTGTCACCAGATTTTTGCTAATTTGAACATTGGTTTGAATATTCTTACACATACCCCCGTTGCACATCTGCAAGAGTGTCTCTTGGGTATATATCTGGGAGAGGAACTGCTGGGTGATACAGCATGCAAATGTTCAATTTTATAAGATACTGCCAATTTTCTCCCCCTAAAGTGTCTATTCCAGTTTATGCTCCCACCACCAGTCTATGAGAGTTCCTGTTACCCATCCTCAACACTAGTATCAAGTGCACTGGTCATTACTCTGTTAGAGACCCTACAATGGCTACGGAAGTGACGACCCAACTGGGGGAACATCCACTGATGAGGTAAGGTCCCAAATGCCATCCCTACTGACCAAGGAGGTAGACGGAGCAGGGTGGAAGACAAAGGAACTCAACAGACTGAGGGTCCAAGAGAGGCAGTATTTCTTTATCTTCCACTGCCATCAGCCAGGCCCCCAGTGGGTTCTCAGGCCTGAGTTAGCACAGGTCACAGGCTGGTCCCTTCCTTGGTGGGGGGAGGGGTGGTGGCAGAGGGGCAGAAACACAGAAATTCCAGGGGATTTCAGGGGATGACTTCCTCTTTCAGTTGTGGGTAGGGGAGGCCAGGAAACAGCAACTTTCAGAGAAGGTTTGCCTTATTTCTTTAAGTCCCAGATCCCTTATGGACAGATCAAGGACGGAACAGGAAACTCAGGGGCCTGATCAGCTAAATCCTCAGAGGGCCCTGGGGCAAAATGCCTTGCTTAGCAAATCCAGAGTCCATCTATACTCCTCCAGAGGGACTCCCTTCAGCCAGGGCCACCGGAACGGGAAGCAGACAGCGAGCAGGCAGGTGGTCCCACCAGGCCCCTGGCAGAGAGCAGCCCACTTTTGGATCCTTGCTGGACTGACTCCACCCTTTCCTCCCAGGGCAGAGGTGCAATGTCCTCAGGAGAGGGAAAGGGTGCGGGTGGAGGACAGAGGACCTGAGATGGCTTGTCTCCAGTGAAGTGAAGCGAAGCGAAGCAAAAGCTTGAAGCTTCCCTACAGCGACGCAACCCTGTTAGTCCCCCCATCAGCCGTCAGCTCTGCATCTCCAGAGAGGGGCCCCCACAGGGAAAGGGCCTACTGGCCTAGTCTGGCCTTGGCACCAGCTTTGGCCCTTGGATGCTGAATCTGGGCCAAAACTGCCCCTGAGGGCATTGGGGGAGGGTGACAGCCTATAGCTGGCTTCCCCTGGGCCGCCAACAGTTTGGCTTGGGGAGAGGCCCGTGCTGGGGTGTATATAATATGCCTTTGCTCTAACTGAGGTATTTGGACAAGTAGGTGGGTCTGTGGCTTCTCTTTCTGGCTTTAGAAATGGTTTCTGGGAGAAAACTCAGGTGCTAGGGGATTCTACCTGAATTCTCTCAGATGGATCCTAGCTCCATGCTAAGGCATCTTCAGAAGACAGAAGGCTCCCTGAAGCTGGACTGCACCAGCTGGGAAAGGACCCTGGGGGAGGCCCAGCTTTGGGTGCCATGGGGCTGGGGGTAGTGGTAAAATCCTGGAAATCAGATTTCAGAGTATCTCAGGAATGGACTCTGGAATAAGCTGGGGTGGGCACCGCTGCCAGGGGGCTCCATTAGCTTCTCCTTGACCCTCTCCTTCAGTCCAAGGCCTGAGCTGAAACCTGAGAAGAAGTCAGGACACGGGCCAAGAAGCCACAGGGACGGCGGGCCACAGAGACAACTGATGATCCCAGGGATCGTGGATCTTGAGCTGATCCGAGAGGCACTGAGGACCCCCAAGCCCCAAACCCCAGGTGCCTACCGCTTCGGCCGTCTCAGCCACCATTCCTTCTTCTCCCGGCACCATCCGCACCCCCAGCACGTGACCCACATCCAAGGTATGGCTGGGGTAGGCTGGGGCCGGGCAGGTGGGGGTGGGAAGTGGTCTGGAAAACTGGAAAGGGAGAAACCAGCTCATTTCCAGGTTGAGGCCCAGAGAGGATGGGGACTTGGTCAGGGCCACAGGGCTGCTTGGCCACTTGCAAGCACTTGGCCAAGCCAAGACTCAACCTGGGGCTGGGGGCAGGTTGGGGGGTTCCAAGGGCAGACAGCATGGCCCTACAGGATTTACATCATTGCCAATTCTCCCATTTTACAAATCAGAAAAAGAGGTGAATGTTCTGCTCCAGAGCTGCACTTCCTTCTCTAACTCAGGCCATTTCATCCACTCAGCCATTCACCCGTCAAATATCTACTGAATGTGAGTTTGGGTCATACACTTTTTTAGGCCCTGGGGATGTGATAGTAAACAAGACAGTCCCTGATTCTCCAGTGGGAAAGGACAGGAAATGGATAAAGTGTGTCAGAATGTGCTAAGTGCCAAGGCTGTAGGGGGAGAGCTGACCAGTAGCATGACATCTGAGCAAAGAATAAAGGAAGAGGGCACAAACCACGTACATGTCAGAGGGAAGAGTGTCCCAGGCAGAGGGAACAGCAAGTACAAAGGCCCTGAGGCAAGAGCATCCTGGCTCCATTGGAGGAACAGCAAGGAAGTCAGTGAGGCTGGAGCAGAGTAAGGAGGAGGAGGGAGAGGCATCAGAGAGGCAGCGCGAGCCCCGATCATGTGGATCTTGGAGCTCACCATTAAGCCATCTCAGTGAGTCAGGTGGGAGCCATTGGAAGGTTGAGAGCAAAGAAGAGACAGAAGTGATCTATCAGCCTCTGAATGGATGGTGGCTTGGGCCAGGGAGGTAGCAGTGGAAGAGTTAGTGGCCCTGCTCTCCTTTAAGGCCAACAGGATTTGCCGACTGATTAAAAATGGAGTGTGAGAGGGAGAAAGGAGCCAGGCTGACTTCCAGGTGTTTGGCCTGAGTAACTGGAAAATCAGAGTTGCAGAAGAGCCAACAGAAGGTGCCAGTGGATGGTGAGGAGGAGTTAGGGGTTTGGTCTGAGACTGGAAGATGGGACACATGAAATGCCCCTCAGACATCCAGGAGGAGGTGCCGAGCAGGCAGCCAGGTCCTAAGTTCAGGTCAGAGCTGCAGATGTGAGAACCACTCGAGTCAGGGGGTGTCTGAGGCACCTGGGTGGGATCGTCAGGAGACCGTGCAGATGCAGGGGAGGAGAACCTGGGATGAACCCAGGGACCCTAAGGCTAAGGGGTTGAGGAGATGAAGAGGAAGCAGCAGAGGAGCGGCCGGTGAGCTAGGAGCGAGGGGTCCTGGCCCCAAAGGAGAGTATTTCGGGAAGGAGAGAGCGAGCAAGCACGCTAAGTCCTAACCAAGCTGATCCTCCAAGCTTGGCTATCTAACGATGATATCCTATCACCTTAGCAGGAGGGGCCTCACGTGTAACTGTCTCTTACCACCTCCAGGCTGCCATGCACTCAGCCCTGTACAGGCTGACAGATGGCACAAAGTTTTATCCAGAGGGCCTGGCTCCCTGGGATTTGAGCCCAGGCCCCTGCGGTCACAGACTGTGGCTGAATGCCCCTGCCCCCATGCCTCCTTCTTTAAGCTGCCTGCCTCTGTGTACTCACACCTGCAGTTCATTGCTGTCATAGAAAATAGGAAGGATCCCCTGACTAGGGTCCCAGGAGGCCCGGGTTCTGGTCTCAGCTCTGCCTGACTCTCCATGTGACCCTAAGCCATTCTAAGTGTCCCCAGGGGTAAAGTCTCAGTGATTGCAGAGGCCCTATCAGCTCCAGCCACCTATGGGCTTGTGGTTACTGGAAGAAGCGGGGCCAGCGCTCCCCCTGCCTCCCAGCCTCCCAGAGTTCTTGGGATCCACTCAGGCCCCCTTCCCACAGCCTCGAACCCTTCACAGATCTCACTGGGAAGCCTGTGTGTGTCGTCAGGGACGGATTCTCTCTGGCTGCCTCTCCTCAAGCCACACTCTTATCTCGCTATCTGATCAGGATGCCCACCATCTCTGTCCCCATTGGAGACCCACAGTCCAATCGAGACCCTCGGCTTCCTTCTGGTGGGTACCTGGGTCACAGCCCCTCTCCCTGGGGGTTATACCTGTCCCCACGGGCTGCCTGGCTGGGTGCATGCCTGGGAAGGACCGCTGCTCCTAGGTTGGGGGGTCCAGGAGGGTACCCTACTATTTTCCTTATTTTCTCGAGCAGCTGCATTTCCATTATTCCCCATTATCCCACCCCAGTCCTCAGAAATGTGCCCCTGCTTGGATATGAAGTGTCTGAAGAGTAATAACAAGCCAAGGACAAGCAGATTTGGGCCTCTAGACAGAAGCGATATTGGAAACACTGTATTTAGTAACTTGTATGCTCAGGCACCAGCCAGTCAGAACAATCAGGCATAGACAGTGCTGGGGGCAGCACTTCAGAAGCCTCTACTCTGCCAAGCAGTACCCCTTCCCTTAAGGGCTGGGGAAGGGGTCCTGGGGAAGGGGCAGACGGGATCCAAAGGCTTGCTGCAGGGCTGTTTAACAACCTTGCCAGGAGTCACTTAATACTTTAGTAACTGGGATAGCACATGGACTGAATCTCAGTCCTGGCTTCAGTTTCCTAAAGAGGCAAAGCTAGATTGAATCACAAATATCTTGGCACCTGTAGCCAAAAGTTCTTCAGCTTTTCCCACAGGCTAGAGCAATCAACAATAGCCCCCTCTAGTATCCACCCACCCACGCACCGATGGTGTGACTCCTACTCCCTCCCTCAAGGGCACCACCTCCCCTATGAAACCACCCTTGCCTTTAAGATGCACAGCAGGAAGGCCAGGAGGACAGGAGGCTCTTCCACCTACAGCCCTCCCAACACCCAGGGCCACAGGGAGGGCAGGGAGAATGGCCCCAGATACCAGTCAGCCAGCTCTTGTCCCCTCCTCTCAGAGGCCTGGAGGAAGGAGTTGAAAGACCTGGCTTCCCGGGTGGCCATCTTCACCAAGGAGAATGAGCTGAAGAACAAGAAGGTGGGTGCAGAACAAAGGAGCTGTCTGCAAAGAGATGAAATGGATCTGTGCCTTTGTAACTAAACCCATTCCACATGGATTCAACCTGACTGGAAGCAGAGCCAGGCTTCTGTGAGGCGCTGCTGTTGGCACGGGGAGGGGCCAATGAATATAACCGGGTGCAACTCAGGGAGAGGGTCATAGTAAGGGCTCAGAGGACAGAACATACGTCAAAGGAGAAATCCAAGGAGGCTCATAGCATGAATGCTCAGAAGCTGGAAGATGGCAGGACATCTTTAGAGAGCAGAGGGCTGAAGTATGGGTGTAAGCGGGCAGCAGTGAGGGAGAAGGTGGGCAGGGGGCCAACTATGGATGATGTGGGCCAGAGTGCTAGTTTAGTGTCTAATCTGATAAGGGGTAGAGATCACTGAAGGTTTTCAAACAGGATGAGGGTGGCCTCCTGGGTGTTATTTGCTGATAAACCAGTAAAGACAAGTGGGAGGCAGCTTGAAGGTAGTCGGAATTGGTCCTAGAACAGGCCCGGCCCTTTGTGGCTGAGTCCAGTCTTGCCCTTGTCTGGGGCAGCAGAGGTCTCATCCCTGCTCTGCAGCTAACTTGCTGTGACACCCAGGGCAACTCAGCTAAGCTGGCTAGGTCTCAGTTTTCTTATCTCTAAAATGGGGAGAAGGATACTTCCAGTCTTAACTGGAGTTGCAATGGCAGGAGGTCCCAGGCCCTGTGCCCACAGGTCTGGCTCAGGCATGGGTTTCCCAGGGCAAAGGATGCCAAGCTGTGTGGGACAGACCTGGGGGCAGCTGAGCTAAGAATTAAGGTAGGTAGTGAGGGGCTTGGTGCATGAGACTGTTTTCAAATCTCTGATGGGCTGGGGGGAGGGGCAGCAGGGAGGGACTGCCCAGGAGGAAGTACAAGGACCACCTGAGGACCACAGCGGGCAGCCAGCAGCCAAGAGTCAAAGAAGTTCCAGCAGGAAGAGCAATGACTATAATGGAAGGGCCCCCTGCTGGCCAGAGGGGTCTAGGACAGAGTGGGGCTGGCCTGGTTGACATCCTAGGTCCCTGGCCTCCCCTTCCTCTTTTTCCCTCTGCTTTCTCCTCATTCTGTCTCTCTCTGTCTTGCTGCCTGGAGTCTCTGGTTGCTTTTCTCCCAGCAGAAGGAGGAGCCTCAGCGGGAGCAGGGAGCAAAGTACTCAGCAGAGACTGGTAGGCTCATCCCTGCTTCCACCCAGGCGATGGCCCGCCGCCATTCCTGCCAGGGCCTACGAAACCACCCTTCGAGCAGAGATGGAGGAGTCCAGACCTTCATCCTGCAGGATCAGGAGTTGCTGGTGAGGTCCTGGGAAGGTTGAGGGCTGCGGACCCTACAGAAGCCCTAGTCTGAAGGCAGAACACATGGTGGTCCCTGCTCCCCGGCTCCCAGCAATCTACCTAGGACACTTACAAACTGCTTTCAAGCATGGTTTCTTCCACGGAGCCTTGCATCTGACACTGTAAGACTTGAAAACCCCAGACTTGGAGTCAGGAGCTTGGATTCCAATCCCCAGCTGCCTCTGGGTTTCTGTGTGAGCCTTTTCTTTTCTAAGCCCTGTCCCCTCTCGGAACCTGAGTTCCATGATTTAGCCAAACTGGGAGCATGGGGAGATTATCACAAGGTCTGGTCCAGCTGAGGCACTTCATGAGTTAAGGAAGGGAGCTACACGGGTGGAATCAGATGCACAGAGATGAAGGTCCTGCGTGGTGCATCCTCATGCCCTGCATGATGCACCTGAAGCCTGTAAGGCTGGTACCTCCCCACACTCTGGAGGGGTCTGGTCTGTGTTGTGGCAAAGCATAGAGCCCCCTCCTCCGTGCTCGAGTTTCCCATGGAGGCCGGAGAGGCGTGCAGGACTCATGCAGGTGGGCGAGGGCAGTGAGAGTCCCTGTTAAAAGGAACATGTGTTCTCTAGGAGAGGCCAGACAGTGACAGCATCTTAACACCTTCCTTGCAACCAGCGCTTTAAAAGCACGCAGTCCCCTTGGAGCCTTAATGACAGTTCATGAAATGGATAGAGCAGACAGGGCCAGGATCCCCATTCCACAGATGGGGTGGCTGAGGCCCTGCCAGGTAACATCCTGTGGCCCAGGTTCCCAGAGAGGGAGCAGCCTAACAGGGACTAGAACACAGTACTTTCTCCACCATAGGGCGGCCTCACCTTGCCCGGAAGTAGGTTCTCGGGCCCTGTGGGGAGGGGGCACAGGGCAGGTAAGTTGGATATGGAGAAGAGCCCCGGGCAGATGGGGGCTGAGGTCAGCTCAGTGGGGGGGTACCTGCGGGTGAGGGTGGGCAGCCTAGCAGGCATAGGCCTGGGGAAAGGCCTGGCCCAGTTCCCCCTCTGCCAGGGATAAGGCAGACCTGCTGGGCACTGACAGGCGCCTTTGGTTCCTGAGGAGACTGAATGCTGATTGCTGAAAGGACCCCGCTTTCCTAGGACTCCAGGGGCCCCAGGTCCCACCAAGGGCCCCAGCCCCACTTAGCCACAGCCACCGTCAGCAGCCCGGCCTAGGGAGACTCCAGAGGCCTTCCAAGACAGAGCTGGATCTCTTGCCAATGATCCTTCACTGGAGGACACAGGTGGGAAAGGGCCTTGAAGCTGCAAAGATGCCAAAGGAGGCCAAGGAGGCATCTGGGAACGAAGAGCACGTGGCACTGGGCGGGAAGGAGGCTCCGGCTGAGCCACACGCAGAACCAGCCGGCCCCAACCCTCAGACTGCCCACGGGGATCACCCCACCTCTTTGATAACATCTCCAGACTCTGAAGTTGGGAACTTCAGGGAGGGGAGGCCCATGGGGTCCGTGAAATCCCCACATCAAGGACCCGGGCGTTCGGGACTCGGTGCGTCTCTGAGGAGCTGAAGGGCCAACTCTGACCTTGCCTTCCCACTGTGGGACTCTAGGGTACCACTAGCCCAAGTAGGGATGAGGGGTCCAAGTGTTTGATTCTGAGGCTTAGTTCTGCCACAGCATCCCTGCGAGGTACCCTCCTCTCCTGAGGCCTCAGATTTCTCATCTGTCCAGTGACGAGGTTAAGAATCTTCCTTCAGGGCTGTGGGGAGAGAAAGCTTTCTACGAAGTGTGAAGTCCCACGCAGAGGGGAGGCAGGGACCACCGTGGGGACCAGTCTAGCCAAGCATGTGGCGCTGGGAGGCCACTTCGGTGGGGAGGGCCTGTGTTGCCGGGTGGAACAGGCCATCCAGCCACACTGACCCAGGCCTGTCCTCCTGCCCACAGATCCTAGAGCTCCTTTCTCAAATCCTGCAAACAGACTCCTTGAATGCTATCCAGTTCTGGCTACTCTACGCTCCCCCCAAGGGTGAGGACACAGTCTGGGGCCAAGAACCTGATCTGAGTGGTGGCTGCTGAGGGCTGTGTCCTCTGGTTCTGCAGGACTCAGATGTCACTCGGCTCCCACCCCAGGGCCTTACATCAAGCCCCTCCTCCTTTTTAGAGCCCCAAACTAACCTTTTCCAACTAGACAACATCACTGCTCCCTCCCCATTCCTCAGCAGGATTCTACCACACCACTCCTTGGAGGGGACCCCTCCTCCACGCTGACCACAGACCTCAGCGGGAGAGAGACATTCAAAGACCATACTTAGCAGACACAGCCCCTAACCTACCACTATAGGAAACACATGCACAGAGATGCAAATACATGCACATAAGAACATACATACATCTGCACACGAACACATGAAACACACACACACACACACACACACGATGGGACAGTGAGTGGAGGGTGTATCTAAGTGGGAGGGTGAGGAGTGATGAGAGCTGGAGAGCTGACTGGGAAGGCTCCCTGGACTGGACAGTGGAGGGAGAGGAAGGAGGGCGGGTGCCCAGCAGGCTTCCCAGAGGGCCTGAGGGTCTTGTGGCAGGTGGACCAAGACCAAGGTACACAGGAGAAAGGTGTGGAAAGCCAAGCCACCCTGCACACAGAGGGGCCAGAGAGACGTGCGGACCTCCCGTGGGCTGAATGTGAGATGGCTAGAGATCTGCCATTGGGCAGAAGAACTGGAGGCCCTGCCTCTGGCCCATCCCCTCTAGGAGCAGGATGGGGGCTAGAGTCTTGGCCCTGAGGATTTCCCCCCCGGCTTTGCTTACAGAGAAAGACATGGCACTAGGGCTCCTGCAGACAGCAGTGGCACAGCTCCTTCCCCAGCCCCTACTCTCCATCTCAGCAGAAAAACTCCTGAACCAGCTCCAGGGAGTTCAAGAACTATCGCAAGAGAGGCAACAGCTACCCTACAGGTGGGCTTTTTTGCACACTTCGCCTGCCCCTCTGTTCCCAGAACTGCTCCCTCGTATTCAGCCACTTGTCCTCCCAGGTGAGGCCAGTGGAGACCAGAGGGGGCCTGGTGATTAAACAATCACCTGTCCTGGAGGAAGAGACCCAGGCCCTCTCCCAGGACCCCCCGGTTCTACCCATGCAGCTTGAAGGCTCACTCTGCCAAGCCAGCCTCTGGGGGCCAGCTGTGGGGGGTGCCAAGGGGGCGACTTGTTTCAGCCGCAAACATCTAGCCCTCCATACACAGTCTTTGGGAAGACACAAGTAGGTAAGGAGCGGTAACACAAAGCAGGCAGGAGCATCTTTTTGCCAGTATTAAGTCCTCTAGCAGGCTGGAGAGAAGGATTAATCACGAACTGGGGAAAGAGCAGAAGAGGGAAGGCCGCACCCAGCAGGTGAGTGGGGCTTGAATGTCAGCTGTGAGCCCAGCGGTCCTGAGGGCCACAGTGTCTGCCTGACACCGCTGGGTGTTTGATTCTTTTCTGGTCCATACAGCCACCCACGGAGGCAGAAGAGAAAACTGTTTTACAGAAGAGAAAACTGAGGCTCAAGAACAGTTGAATGACAGCCCAGAGGCACCCACCTGGGCAGCAGAACACTCAGACTCAGGCTTACCTACCATCCAAGCCCAGCAGTGCTCAGATTCAGCGAGGAGCTTGTTGAAAATTCGGATACCTAGAGAGTGTCAACCAGTAGCGGGGTGAATACAGAAGATATGTATCTTTAACAATCACCCGAGTGTTTCTGATAGTGCCTGTGGGACGCTGCTGGGACAGATAGGACCTGAACAAGCAAAGGAGAGCGTAGGGAAAGTCAGGAGAGGAAGTCAGGAGCGGGCGGCATGGGGGGAATGTCAAGTGTGGGCACCGTGGCTGGAGCGTGGGCGGGTTGGTGAGAGGGGCGGGTGCTGTGCTGGCTTGGGTATACTGAAAGTGTGGGTGCTGGACCTAGCCCTGGACCTGGTTTTCTTTTCCACTCTGAGACCAGGGAAGGCACAGTAAGAAGGCAGCTTCACTGTGACTTTGAGCAAGCCACCTCCCATCTGTGAGCCTGTTTCACCTTTTCAAAACACCCTCTCTTGGAGTCATAGGGAGGAATAATTATTATGGGGTGCATAAAAAAGGCTTGCTGAAGAGCAAAGCCCACACCAGATGTGAGCATTACTCATGCTCATCAGTAATCCATTAGGGAAGCAGGAAGGAGTCCTGTCTGCAGCGCCAAGGGAGGGCCAGTGCAGTGGCCTCCCTTACAGCTCTCTTACAGAAGGGCCTTGGTTCCCTGTGGCCACAGCAGGCGACAGAGTCGCAGTTGTTGGGGTCCTGCTCGGGGTGGGGCCATCCCGGGACAGATGCTGCTGGTGGGCTCTCCGGGAGGGGTGGCTCTTGCCTCTCCCTGGGGCACCCTCCTCACCTCCTCGCCCGCCCTGCCACTCTGCTGGCTGCGTGGCTCCAGTCTGACCTTCCCAGCCTCTCCTTGTGTTGGTTTTAGCCAATCCCCGAAGAAGACGAAGACACCACCTCTATCAAACAGCGAAAAACCAGGTAAGAGTCCCAGCAGCAGGTCACTCTGTGGGGGTCACTGAAGCCCACCATGGCTGGATTCCTCGAGGAATTCTAGGACCCCCTGGAGATGGGTCCCTGCCCCAAGAAGCTGCTCATTCATTCATTCACTCATTCACTCAACAGATCCTTAATTAGTACCTAGGTGAGGGAGATCACTGGGGAAATATTTGGATAAGTTCCTGCTGCGTGAAGCTTATATCCTAGGGAGAGGCATGCAGACCACAAAGACAGCTGAAGTGGGTGGGTGCCATGAGGAAAATAGCAGGGTGATGTGAGTCAGGAGGACTGGCGGGGTGGGGAGAGGGCCCCTTGAGCCAAAAGACAGGAGGGGTCCAGCCCTCTGTGGAGCAGTGCTTCCACCTGCCAGGTGTATTGGTGAAGGAGCAGGCAGGCCAGGGTGGCCGGGGCCTTGTGGGTTGGGGACAGCGGTGAGAAATGAGGTGGGACAGGTGGGTGGGGCCAGCTTGTGGTCTCATGCAAAGGGTGTGGGGGTGCACTGGAGGGTTATAAACGGGGTGTGGTGGGACCCCTCTGGCTGCCGCATGGAGAATGGACTGTGGGGATCCAGAGGGGATGAGGGAGACCAGAGAGGAGGGAATGCCTTAGACCAGGGCAGAGGGAGGGGAAGGAAGGTTGGAGGGGAGAGAATGAGGACCGATATCCTCGATGTGCACTGTTCTCTCCCACTAGACTGTAGAGGGTCCCGCGTCCGGGGAGTGTCTGACATGGAGCAGGTACTGCATAGATGTTTGTTACCTGGATGTAGAAGAGGGTGGTGGTGAGGCTCAGGGGAGTCAGCACCTCCCAGGGGCTGACAGTTCTGCTCTCTTATCAGCAGGAGAGCCCAGAGCAGAACCTGGCTTGACCCTGGTACTCACACATCTGCCAGGGCCTCGCGGGGAGAAGGGGTCTCCCCAGATCTCCTGGGCAGCTCCCAGGTAGTGGCCTGGCCCCTCATGCTCTCCTGCCTACTGTCTCCCCTCTCCCAGAGAACATCGGGAAAGTACAAGTTCTCCGCATGCACTCAAGCCAGAACCCAGAGAAGGCATCAAAGCCAAAGGCAGAGGGCTAAGGAGTTCGCTTCCCTCTTCCCGTCTTGCTCAAGAGAAGCCCCTGAGTTCGAAGATTCAACCCCGACCTCCTCAACAGCAATACCTGTTTTCCTATCACATGAAGCCTATTAAAACACTGTCTTCCCCTTAAGAGGACAGTTCTGCTCTCCTATCAGAACTGGGTAGTTTGCTCCAGGAGAGGGGGTGAGCTGTACCAAATCACCCTGACTCCCTTGGAAAAGGCCCCCCACATGGGGCTTCCCAGGTTGTTAGGTTCCAAAAGGGTAGGTATAGATGGGGCTCTGCTCATCCTTGAGCCAAGACTCACAGGGCTCTGGGTAGATTAGAGCAGAGGTCAGGAACTCACAGGCCACTTTAGAAAACTACCCAATGACTGAGTTCCTACCAGGCACTGAGGCAGGACTTGGGTAATAGCCAATGATGAACATTACATGACTTGTACCTACTTTATATGTGGTACTATATTTGATGCCCTCAAAAGCAGTATGAAACAATCACTTCCATTTTATAGATGAATAAACTGAGTGAGGCTCAGAAAGGTGAATTCGCTTCATAATAAGTGAGAACCAGGATCCAAACCCAACGTCGGGTTCTAGAATCCCTGCTCTTATCAGCTGTACTCTGCTGCCGTATAAACAGCAACCCCTCACTGAAAGTTGTGGTTACATTCCTAAAAAGCATAGGGTTACCAAAATGGTGGTTGGCAAGATCAGGAAGGAAAGGGACAACATATAAATGTGACCCAGATGCAGCTGCAGTGTTTCTATCCTTGAAGATATAGGGAAGATGGCCTTGACCTTCTGGGAAGTCCAGTGTCTCCTTGAGATTTCTGCAAATCGCTGGGAGTGGGGGGCTGGCATTGAGAATTTACAATGTCATGGTCACCTGTGCTTTGAGCTTCTATCTACTTAGTTCAGTCCATGGATTGTGGTTTCATTCTATACTTAGAGCACTGCCCCGCTCACATCAATTCAGATGACCCTGTTCACACAAAACTTGTGTGCATCAGGCTACAATCAAGACTGGGGGATGGATGGGGATTTGCCGTGAATCCAGCAAACAGGTTCATGGTCAGTATTAAATCACCTTGTTTTTAAAAGTCCTTGGCCACTGGGGATGTTTCACTGGTGGCAGCACCTCCTATAACTATACCCCTTGACATCTTGCTGGGTTTCTCCTGTCCTGTCCTCAACCCTGCCACCATTTTGCCCGCACTATTTTTATTTTTTCCAGTTTTTTTCTTGTAAAATATACATAACACAAAATTAACCATTTTAATCACTTCTAATTATGGTTCAATGCCATTAAGTGCATTCACATTGTTGTGCAACTATCACCACCATCCATCTCCAGAACTCTCTTCTTCTTGCAAAACTGAAACTCAAACCCATTAATAACTCCTCACTCTCCCCTACCCCCAGTCCCTGGCAATCACCATTCTACTTTCCATCTCCATGAATCTGACTGCTCTAAATAACATCATATTAGTAGAATACAATCTTACGCATTTGTCCTTTCATGGCTAGCTTCCTTCACTTAGCATGATGTTTTCAAGGCTTATCCATGTTGCAGCATGTATCAGAATTTCCTCCCACATTTATTAATTGATGCAGCAGCTCAGGTCCTCTAGCCTCTATTCCCAAACCCTCCAGCCCCACCTTGGCCTGTCCAACCTCATCTAAGGGCTGAGCTGAACAGAACTGCTCATAGCATAGGGTCCTGGCCCCTTGACCGTTGTGCCTACAAGAGTATATCCCTCCTCCAATACAAACAATTTTTTTAAATCCACAGTGAAAAATTCTAAGTCACCTGCTTCCAAAATAAATCATACTTCTTGGCACAAAAGCCCTGAATCTTTAGGTAATCCTTCTATATCACCTTTAATTTTTCAGGAAATATTGCCATGAGATTAATATTTGCCACTGAAGATTCTCATACTTGCTTTATTCCCTAGAGTGGACCTCTCTTTTAACTTTCTAAGCCCATCCTTCAGATCTGTTTATTTTGCTTTCTCCATCTCATGTTTGCTTTTGCATCTCTTTGCAAAAATGCTTGTCACTGCCTGGCTTTTGCACCCCTTGTCACTGCATTTAAAGCCAACGTGTTCTGGGCTTGGCTTTTTACCTGTGTATTTTGAAGGCAGACTCTGAACAGATGAGATCTTTCTCAGCAGCTCTGCAATCTACTAGGAGGCAGAAAGATAAAGGGACTGAGCCAAACCATGTACACATGAAAACACTGTGGAAACAAAGATGTGATGTGCAAATGGGAAATTGCTATGTTGCAGAAACATGGTACTGAGCTCTGAACCGACCTCAGTCAATGCTCATGGCAACCTGTAAGGTCAATGTAATTATCCACAGTTTTACAGGTGGAAAATCCAAGGCTTAAAGCCAAAGTAACATCAAAATTCACACAGCCAATAAGCAGTGGATTCAAACCCAGGGCTGTGGGCTCCTCAGTCAGTGCCCTTTACTTTCTGCAGTGCTACCATCCTCCAGGCTCACCCCAAGGCCCACTCGTCTCCAGACAGAGAAATGGACCCTTCTCTTGTTTGCAGCCACTTCACCCTCTCTTCCTCCTCGTTCCTCTTCCCCCAGCTCTTGGATATGGAGCTAGACAGGGTTTGCTCTAACTCCTTAGTCCTCCTCAAAGACCCCCAACAGGTCTGCGTCCTCCCTCCACGTTTTAAGGGAGTCGCTATTAAACCTCAGGGGGATAGCCAGCTGGGGGAATTAGCAGGTGGCAGACATCTCTCAAAGTTGCCACTGGCCCTGCTGAAAATGCAAGTGGTGTTGGGCCTGCCTTCCTTGTCACCTGCCTGGGGCCATCCTGACCTTAGACCCTGTGCAGGCTGAAGCCCAGGCTGGTTACCAGGCTGTGGGTGGCCTTTAGGTCTATTTGGTTTTGTGCTCCCTGTCTGCAGCGGCTTGGCCCCCATTTGGCATCAGGGTGACTTCTTCTGGGTGTCAGGACATCATGGCCACTTCTGGGTCACTCCTAAGTTTTCCTTGGCTCCAGGCTCTGGGATTTCTCTTCTCCTTACCCTCTGCTTCACTGCCTGAAGCATGAAGATTTTCCCTCCCCTATGGCTCTAGGTCCTCCTTGGGATCCGGTCTCCTTTGTCACTATGGAAGCCACTGTTGGTGTCCCACACCCTTCTTCCAGGTGGGCCTGAAACTTAGCTCCATCCAACCAGAATGCCCCATCCCTGAGCACAATGGCGGGTTCAAGGGCTAGATAAGCATGTGACCCAAAGTGGGCCAATCACTGTCTTCCCCTGGGTTTTTTGTGGGAAAAGGAATGCTGGCTTTTGAGACAACACCATCATCGGTGATCACTGCTCCAAGGGACAAAGCCATGGATTCAGTCACACCTGATGCCCCTGATTCTCCTCCATCCTTCCCCATTATATGAGACAATAAAGTTACTTCTTAATCAAACTGTTGATTTTTATGCCCTTTTAACATAAAACTTACCATTTTAACCATTGTTAAGTATACAGCTCAGTGATATTAAATACAAGCATATCGCTGGGCTACGATTATCACCCTTTTCACCTTGCAAAACTGAAACTCTATACCCATTAAATGGTAACTCCCCATTCTCTCCACCCCTCTAGCCCCTGGCAGCCACCCTTCTACTTTCTGTCTCTATGGATCTGATTATTCTAGGGGCCTCATATAAGTGGGAACATACAATATTTGTCATTTTGTGGCTGGTTTACTTCAATTATCATAGTGTCCTCAAGAATAATCCATGTTGTAGCATGTGTCAGAATTTCCTTCCTTTTTTAGGCTGAAAAGTATTCCAGTGTATGTATATACTCCATTTTGTTTATCCATTCATCCATCGATGAACATTAGGATTGTTTCTCTTTTGGCTACTGTTATACTTCTGCTAAGAACATGAGAATACAGAAGTAGTTGATTTTTCATATCAAAAAAAAAAAATACTTAGGAATAAATCTGACCAAGGAGGTGAAAGACTTATTGTTGGGAACTAAAACATTGGTAAAGGAAATTGAAGATGATTCAAAGAAATGGAAGGCTATCCCATGTTAAAATGGCCATACCACTCAAAGTAATTTACCCAGGACATTTTTCATGGTAGAACAAATAATCCTAAAACTTATATAAAACCATAAAAAAATCCAAAATTTCCAAAGTATTCCTGAGGAAAAAGAACAAAGCTGGACTTATAACCCTTCCAGACTTCAGACAATGCTACAAAACTACAGTAATGAAAACAGTGTGGTATTGGCACAAAAGCACACATATGGATCAATGGAACAGAATAGAGAGCTCAGATATAAACCCACCCACCTACGGTCAATTAATCTTTGACAAACAAGGCAAGAATATACACAATGGAGAAAACAGTCTCTTCAGCAAGTGGTACTGGGAAAGCAGCACAGCTGCATGTAAATCAATGAAGTTAGAACACTCCCTCACACCACACACAAACTCAAAATGGCTTAAAGGCTTAAATATAAGACATGACACTATAAAACTCCTAGAAGGGAAGAGAGGTAAAACATTCTCTGACATAAATTGCAGCCATGTTTTTTTTAGGTCAGTCTCCCAAGGCAATAGACATAAACACAAAAATAAACAAATGGGACCTAATCAAACTTATAAGCTTTTATGCAACAAAGGAAACCATGAACAAAATGAAAAGACAACCTATAGACTGGGAGAAAATATCTGTAAACGATGTGACTGACAAGGGCTTAATTTTCAAAATATACAAATAGCTCCTAAACTCAATAACAAAAAAACAATGCAATCGAGAAATGGGCAGAAGACCTAAACAGGCATTTCTCCAAAGAAGACATACAGATGGCCAATAGGCACAGGAAAAAATGCTCAATATCACTAATTATCAGGGATGCAAATTAAAACTAAGATGAGGTATCACCTCACACCAGTCAGAATGGCCATCATTAAAAAGTCTACAAATAACAAAAGCTGGAGAAAGTGTTGAGGAAAGGGAACCCTTTTACACTGTTGGTGGGACTGTTATTTGGTGCATCCACTATGGAAAACAGTATGGAGGTTCCTTAAAAAACTAAAAATAGAGTTACCATATGATCCTGCAATGCCACTCCTGGACATATATCCAGAGAAAACTGAAATTCCAAAAGATAAAGGCACCCTAATGTTCACAGCAGCTCTATTTACAATAGCCAAGACATGAAAGCAACTTAAATGTCCACTGACAGATGAATGGCTAAAGAAAATGTGGTATATATGTATACAATGGAATACTGTTCAGTCATAAAAAAAAGACTGAAATAATGCCATTTGCAGCATTGTGGATGGACCTAGAGATTATCATACTAAGTGAAGTAAGTCAGACAAAGACAAATATCATGTATCACTTATAAGCAGAATCTTAAAATAATAACACAAATGAACTTATTTACAAAACAGAAACAGACTCAGACACAGAAAACAAACTTATGGTTACCAAAAGGGAAAGGGAAGGGGAGGGATAAATTAGGAGTTTGGAATTAGCAGATATGAACTACTATGTATAAAATAGAAAAACAACAAGGTCCTACTATACAGCACAGAGAACTATATTCAATATTCTATAATTCATAATGGAAAATATGAAAAAGAATGTATATATGTATAACTGAATCACTTTGCTGTACACCAGAAACTAACACAACAGTGTAAATCAACTGTACTTCAATTTTTTAAAAAGTAGTTGATTTTTATGTCACATGTGATCAAAAGGATCCTGGGTAATCCAAGGTCATATAGGTAGTAAGTAGAGGCTCCAGAATTAGAATCCACAATCCAGAGTCAGCAGACTCTGGAGTCACTTGAACCCTTCTCATGAACTGCCAGCATGAATTTGTGACAACTGTTCACCCCCTGTACTATCCCTTAATGCTTCTTTAAATTTATCTTTAAAAAATTTTTTATTTAACTAGTGTTTTCACCTAAGCAATAATATCCATGGGATCATGGTTTTAATGTGTTATTTATAAAAGTTTTTGATAAACATGAAAATAAATATAAATGTGTAAAATGATAACGTTCCTCCATGTACCCTCTGGAGTTCATCTTGTACCACCAGAGTTCACTCACCACACCTTGGGAAATGCTGACCAGGACAGATGAGAGAACCACGTTTGGTACTTTGGGCTTAAGGACATCATGGGGGTCAGCTTCTCCCTGCCCACTCTGCTGGCTCAACAATCACCCCCCTGACCCCACACCACTGAAATTGGTGAGAACAGACTGGATATCCATTTTCAGCAAAGGCAGAGGAAGGCTGGACTCACTGCTAGAGCCTTAGGATCCCACAGTTGAGATGTCCCTTAGAAGCTCTCCAGCACCCTTCCCAGCCCATGGGAAGTTCTCATTGTAGCACCCATGACATACTGTCCAATTTCAGCTTGGACAACAACAGTGACAGAAATCTCACTACATTTTCTGGCTGCTCAAACCTTAGGTCTGTAACCAGAGCCACAGAGATCAAGTCTTTCCTTCTTCCTCTGGCTGTCTAAGGTTGCCCTTGTCAGAATTCTTTTATGTCTCAAGCCATACTTCCTATCAAATATTTATACCTTTTAAAGAAAAATTTTAACTGATTGCATTAGCTAATACTTCCAGAGTATAATGTTACATAATAATGATGATAATGGGCATTTAAATATTATTTAATGGGAATGCCTTTTATTTTTCCCCATTAAGCATGAGTTGACTTTGTTTACATATCAAATATATGTAAGCTGAAATATTCACATATTCATAAAGTTAGGTCAAGAAGTATCCTTCCAAACTTACAGTTATGGTGGTGGGGAGTGGGTTGGAAGGGATAAATTGGGAGTTTGAGATTTGCAGATACACACTACTATGTATAACATACATGAACAACAAGTTTCTACTGTATTACACAGGGAACTATATTCGCTATCTTGTAGTATCTGATAATGAAAAAGACGATGAAAAAGCATATACGTATGTATATGTGAGGCTGAAATATCATGATGTACACCTGAAATTGTACAACACTGTAAACTGACTATACTTCAATTTTTTAAAAAAAGGAATAAAATAATGCCATGAGCAGCAACATGGATGGGCCAGGAGAATATCACACTAATAAGCCAGAAAGAGGAAGAAAAAGATCTATGACATCACTTACATGTGGAATCGAAAAAAGAGTACAAATAAACTTATTTACACAACAGAACCCGAAACAGACTCACAGACATAGAAAACAAATTTCTGGTTACCGGTGGGGAAAGAGGGAAGGGAGGGATAGACTGGGAGTTCTGGAATTGCAGATACTCACTAGTATATAGAACATAGAGAAATAGCGAGGTCCTACAGCATAGCACAGGGAACTATATTCAATGCCTTTTAATAGGTGTATAATTTAAGAAATGTCAATAGGAACATATATAAATATATGTATGTAAGTATGTATAAATGAATCACTATGCTGTACACCAGAAATCAACACAGCATTGTAAACTGCCTATAGTTCAATTAAAACCATAAACGAACAGCATGGTATTGGCATAAAAACAGACATATACATCAAAGGAACACAATGGCGAGCCCAGAAAGAAACCCGCACACCTGACGGTCAATTAATCTTCAACAAGCAAGGCAAGAGTGGACCACGGAGCAGAGACAGGCTCTTCAGCAAGTGCTGCTCGGGAAAGCTGGACACGCCGTATGGAAATCAATAAAGTCAGAGCACTCCCTCACACCATACTCAAGAAGAAACTCAAACTGGCTTAATGACTTAAACGTAAGACATGACGCCATTGAACTCTTGGAAGAAGACAGAGGCAAAACATTCTCGGACATCAAACCCGGCAGTGTTTCCCACTGTAGCTCAGTCTCCCAAGGCAATAGTTACCAAAGCAACAATGAACAAATGGGACCTACGCAAACTTATAAGCTTTTGCTCAGCAAAGGGAACTGTAAACACAAAGACAACCTATGGACTGGCAAAAAACACTTGCAAACGAAGCGACTGACAAGGGCTTAATTTCCAGAATATTCAAACAGTTCATACAACTCAATAACAAAAAATACACAACCCATTCAAAAAGTAGGCAGAACACCTAAAGAGACCTTTCCCCAATGAAGACATACAAATGGCCAATAGGCCCATCAAATGGTCAATATCACTCAATGGAGAAAAAATGCTTGGTGCCACTAACTGCTGGAGAAATGCAAATCAAGATGACAGCATGCTATTACCTCACACAGGTCAGAATGGCCATCAGTTAACAGTCCACAGACAATTGCTGGGGAGGGTGGACAGAAAAGGGAACCCTCCTTCACTGTTGCTGGGAATGTAGTTAGGTGCAGCCATTATGGAAAACAGTATGGACATTCCTCAAAACACTAAAAATAGACTTACCACATGATCTAGCAACCCCACTCCTGGGCATATATCCAGAGAAAACCCCCATTCAAAGATAGCAGCACTATTTACAGTAGCCAAGACATGGAAACAACCTAAATATCCATCAGATGACTGGATAAAGAAGTTGTGGTATATTTATACAGTGGAATACTATCCAGCCATAAAAAATAAAATAAAATAATGCCATTGCAGCAACATGGATGGACCTGGAAATCGTCATTCTAAGTGAAATATGCCAGAAAGGGAAAGAAAAATATCATACGATACCACGTATACGTGGAATCTAAAAAAAAAAAGACAAACTTATTTGCAAAAAAGAAACAGACTCTCAGACATAGAGAACAAACTTGTGGTTACCGGAGGGGAGAAGGGTGGGAAGGGATAAATTGGGAGTTTGCGATTTGCAGATACTAACTGATATATATAGAATAGATAAGCAACAAGTTCATGCTGTATAGCACAGGGAATTATATTCAATATCTTGTAATAACTTATGGTGAAAAATGTGAAAACGAATATATGTATGTGTATGACTGAAGCGTGCTGTACACCAGAAATTGACATAACATTGTAAACTGATAAAAATATATATACAAAAATAAATATATACAATTCTTTTTAAAAAAATCTTGTTTCACTATTTCTAGAGTCCCAGCATCAAGTACTTCTGGGATTCTGTGATTCAACAATTCTGAGATTTCATTATTCTAAGATCCTCTGGCTGTAGGAAAGGAGACCAAAGTCCCCTTTCATGCCCCTGTGAGCTACCACTTGGGCTGAAGGAAGAGGGAATGGGTTATTCCAACTTCACAGCCTCTTAGGGCTGGGACAGGTCATATAAGCATCTCATCCATGACCAGCCCTCCGAGGACCCCCCCATCCGTAGCACCCTTCCCCCTAACTAACTGAGGGAGCCCCAAAGTGGGCTTTGGTGTTTGCCTCCCAGAAGGTGTTTGGTGGGCGCTGGCAGCCCTGGAAACTCAACCATCATGGTCTTGGCACGACCTGACCCCTGATGTGCTGGCCAAGGAGGACCACACATTCACACTCTCCCTTCACTTGCCCGTGGGGGTCAGACACCTCCAGGTGGGTGCTGCCCCACCAGGGTGTCACCCAAAGGTTCCAAGCCTAGAAAAGGTTGGTGGGGGCAAGGGTTCTGAGAAGACCGTGAGGACTCACCTAGGATCTCCGTGTTTGGGTTTCCTGGATGACGGGGTCAGAGTGCAGGTGGTGGAGGGGGCTCTGTAGGCAACGAACAGACGACCTACATCATTCTCTGCTGATGGGTGGGAGAGTGGAGTTGGGGCTCAGGGCTGTGCCCTCCAGGCAACTACCAGAGCCGGCCCCGCACAGCTCCCCAGGCACCTCCAGGCAGAGCCTCCCAAAGCCCTGGCTGCAGCTGAGCAGTTCCCCCACCCCCCCCACCCCAGCCAGGCACAGAGAAGCCCCGCCTCCCGCCCTCGGTGTGTCTCTCCCGCCCCGCCCCCACCACTGCAGCCTCTTCCTCGCTCTGGGTTGAAAACCGACCTAACAAAAGGAGCCACCTTGCTCTGCCATAGTCCACCATGGGACCCTGAGAATGTCTGTACTTCCTGCCTGGGCCTGTCCCCCATCTGTAAAGTCGAGGGTCCAGAACACTTTCAGGTTCCTTCCAAGTCCATAGATGCTCTGGCTCTGACAGGGTACACCTATGGGCAAGCCTGACTCCAGCTATCCCGAGACAAACGCTTGCCTTGTCAACAACGTTGCCCAAGCGGAAGCGGTTTCTCTACTGAAACCCAGATGTCAGCGTGGGGTTCCTGCTCCCCGAGGTCCTCAACTGGCTAGAATCTCTGCGCAGAGCTTGGTGTCTTCCTCAGTATTTCTGTGGCTTCCTGGAACGTGTGCACGTGTGTGGCGTGCTGGGGGAGGGGCTGCCTGCTCAGCTCATCCTTCTGCGCCCCTCCCCCCCCCAGCTTTCTGGGGCTGTGCTCCCTCCTTTATCTTCTCCTACGCATTCTTTTGTTTTTCTCAATTTCCATCAAAATAAACAAAAATCCTGACTCCTGCAAAGCCCTTAATTTGGGGGGTGGACATTTCCAAAGGACTGAGGGGACAGCAACACCAAAACAATTACTAGCCCTGCTGGCAAACTGCATCCTAAAAAACCTCCAGCCATTCCTCCCAGCTCCTGCTGCCACCTCTGTCTCTCCCCCAACCCCACCCCATCTCCAAAGCCATTTTCTTTCTGCTTTAAGGGCTACAAAGGGCCCCTTCTCCAGCCTCACCTTTTCTAATCAGCAGTGCAGACCTACTTACTGGGTGATACAAATTCTCCTACTAAGAAGGCAAAGTGCCTCCTTTCAATGACTTGTTGTTGTTGTTAGTGGTGATTGCTTTATCAAAGCCTCCTGAGAGTTCTTTAGTGAGCTTCCCCTAGTTACATTTAGAACAGGATTTAGATTTTTATACATGAATCCCAAAAGATTTTTTTTCCTGCAGCGCTACGCTGAGATAAAGCGCAGTCCTGCGATTAGACCCTCAGGGAAGCGGGAGATCTGTTAACCCCCAACCTGGTGGAAGCCTGTTGCCAGCCTGGAAGTGCCCGGCGTAGGTGAGAAGGTTGAGGGGCCACTGGAGGGATGCCCTTCCCCAGAACAGGGAACTGGGACCTGCGCACCCTGGGGCCCCAGCCCTCTTGAAACTGGGTGTGGGGCTGCCCCCAACATCCCCTGTCCCTGGCTGCCTGGCTCCAGCCACCCCAGCAGAGGATGCCCCAGTGTTCCTGGCTTTGGGAGCCTAGTGCAGGCCCTGCAAGGAAGGATGTCCCCTTGGGGAGTTGCCTGGAGGAGCTCTAAGTGCAGGGAGGGCTCCAGGGGGTGGGCTTGTGAGAGGTCCTGGGGAGCTGGAGGGGCTGCAGGCCAGAGGCATCTCCTCCTCTCACAGCAAACATCCCTTGCTAGCCTCCCGCTGGTCCAGGGAACTTGGCCAAGTCCCTTCACTCACTTGGCCTCCTAGGGGCAGGGTCCCAATGCTCTGGGGCTGAACCCCAACCCGGGTTCCCATGCCAGCTCTGGATGCCTTCTTTGCGCAGGTCCCTTTATTCTCAGTGAATCAGTGTCCACGTCTGTAAAGTGGAAGAATAAAACAGAGAATGAGATTATTTAGTGAAAGCACCTTGCAAGCTGGCCCACTGCTAGTGTCAGACCCACGTACAGTAATAGCAGAAAATATCAACCCAGGTTCCTGGTTCAGAGCTCCTGCCCAGTATTTAGTTCTCTGTGGCTCTGACCTTCTGTCCCTCTGCCTATGGCATTCCAGGTGAGAAATCCTTGAACCCTCCCAGTTCCCACAGTATAAAGATTTCTGGGTCTCCTGCAGACAGAGACCTGGGGGCTCACTGCCTCTTGCCCCAAACTCTGCCCCTCACGTAGACCTGGGTGCAGAATTTGGCTCCTGCACAAATCATAATGGGCATTTGGGATTTCTGGAGATTTTGCAGTTGTGTGGGTCCTAGGGAAGAGCTAAGCTGTTAGCCCCTGACATGCTACCACTGGGCTGCCCCCCCACCCCCACCTCTCTCTCAGCTCTCACAGAAGCCCCCAGATATTACCTTCCCTTACAAAGAGCTGTTCCCAGCCTTTGGCAGTCTTCATACTAGGGGATCCTTGCCCTGAATCGGCATCCCCCCAAGGGGCAATACCAAGGGTACCTCCCTTCACCCAACTGTCCAAAGACAGGTGAACAACTCCCCCAGCTCCCTTTGCCCGGGATGGGCACCCAACCAGCATCCCCACATGGCTGAAAGCCTCTCACCTGTGCCCTCCTTCTACCCTCTCAGCCTCTACAAGGTGACCTTGCCCACACCCACCCCTACCCCCACCCCTAGCCCCAACCCTGCTTGGTGGACACAGCCATCTCTGCTCAGAGTCTCCCTGGCTGCACACAGAGTTCCTGGACTTCAGCAGCCTGGAGCAGGACAGCCTGCTGGAGATGTTCCTGTCCCCTTGGCCATCCCCAGACCCACTTCCTCTGCTGCACAGAACCCTCACCAACACTCTCCCCTTGGGAGCCTGTGGGAATAGCTGGTGGAGGGAGGAAGGAGGACGGTAATGTGAAGGAAAAGCCGGGCTGGGCCTACTCGCAAATCTAAGTGTAACAAGTGTTGGTTTGCTGATTCCCTGTTCATGTTTTTTCTTTTTTTTGCTAGCCAGCTGGATTTTCAAAGTCACATATCTGGCCTTGAAATGTTGGTCTGCTGCCTCCCTGCCTCTACTTTTGTGATAATGATGCTGCTAAAGCTGTTCCATGCTTATTGGCCAAATAACACAAGCTTGTAACTAACCGTATAAAACCTCATGCACACGTCCTGGAGGTGCTCAGAGCTTCGGAGCAGAAGCCCCTCTGAGCCCGCTGGCGTAATAAGTCTGAGTACTCCGACCCTCTGAGTGGTGCTTGTTTCTTGGCTGGCCTGTTGTTTCCGTAACAGTAATGGCAGCTAACATGCAGCACTTACCATGTGCACACATGGTCCTAAGGGATTTGCATGTATCACAAATGTGCATGCAATCTGTGCAGAAATAAACCACTGGATCCTCACACGAACCCTGTGAAATATGTATTATTATTATCCCCATTTTATAGATGAAGAAACTGAGGCTCGGAGAGGTTAAATAACTTGCCAAACTTGACTTGACAGTGAGTGGAGTCAGCAAAGGAACCCAGGCAGTCTAGTCTGTTTTTTACCTGAGGCTCCTGAAGCCATACCCCTAGGTCTCCCTTACCTGGGCCTCTGCTCCTCCCCCCTGTATGGAGAACACATGGAGCTTCAATGGGACAGAGAGTGGGAAACCACAGGCCTGAGAGGAAACTTGAGATCTGGCAGGCACATATTGCATGACCATTGGCAAATCTTGACTCCTAGCCTGGACCCTGCCACCATTGATTTGGTTTGGGAATAGTCATTTGCTCTCTCTGGGCCTCAGTTTCCCCATTTGCAGAGGAGATCAGACATTTCTACACATTCTCCTGCTGCTAATCTTGTATGAGCTGAAGGTGTTAAGAACCCTTTTACTGATTCAGCCAGTCATAGGCTCCTCCAAGGAGATGGTGCCTCCAGCTACAAGACCCAGTGGGCTCCCTGCCCCCTCCCCTGGCTGCCAGCTGCCTCCTGGTTTCCAGTGCCCAGCCCCCAGGGAGAATCTAGGGAGCCCTGTGGGACCCAGAAGGCAGGCAGAGAATGTACCATGTCTGTGCATCTCTGTTTATTTACCCTGCAAATGCTGCAATTATTGAGAGCAAATCCTGCCCTCATGGGGCTCTTGGTCTGGGCAGCAGACAGGCTTTATTCAGTAACCATGGAGATCAACTCACACCAAGTTCTCTGAAGCAGAGGTTGAAGGAACATCCCCTGAGGAAGACCAGCAAGGCCTCGGCAATCATGGGAAGGATTTTGGTCTTCTCCCTAAAGGCAATAGAAGTCACTGAATGGTTTTTGGCAGCCCCCAGCCCAACTCCCCAACCTCCCCACAGGTCTTTTTAATATTATTATTCATCATCAGATTTTTTAGGAACAATTATCATCCCTCACTTGCTAAGCACTTTCATAGACACTGCCTCCTTTGCTCTAAACCAATCTTGTGAATTGTTACATGATCTCATTTTTCAAACAAGGGAGCTGAGGCTGGAAGGGAGGTGGTGGCTGGGCAGGTGCACGCGGCACTGAGAGCTGGTGTAGAGCCAGAGCTCCTGCCTCCCTGAGCTTGTCCCTGGACTCTGAGCATGGGTGGGCGCCTTCCTCCCTCCACTTCTCTGGAGAGGACGAGGCACTGCCAAGCCCTGGAGGTCACCCCCTCCCAGGGAGGCCTGGCAGCAGGAACAGACCCTTGGCCTAGGAGAGAAGGGTTCGGCCTGAGTGCCTCTGCCTGTCCTTAAAAGTTCCTTCCAGCATCGTGCAGCCAGGAATCCCAGAGGCCTCCGCTGAGGACTTTTGGGAGTCAGGGACTAGAGAGAAAGTTACGAATAAGAAAAGAATCATGCCTCCTATGAGCAGCCTACAGCCTAGGTAGGCAGAGACACAGCACTCAGCACCTCAAAGAGTGATCAGCCCTTCTGATAGGTAAGAACTATGCCCGTTTTACAGATGAGACTCTAAGGCTCAGAGAGGTAAAATAACTTTCCCAGTTCCACCCAGGTGATAAATGGTGATGCCAGGAATCAAAAGAATCCCTGTCCAACTGGGCGAGGGGAGCAGATATTTTCACCAGGAACACAGTACAGTGCGTTCTTAGAGATCTTGGGTGACGGAGGTCTTCCATTACCTTGGTTATGTGATTAAATTTTTTTTTACTGAGATGTAATTTGCATACAAAAAACTTCACCGTCAAATGTGACAAATGTGTGCAACCGTCACCACGATCAAGTTACAGAGCATCTCTATCCCTCCACAAAGTTCCCTTGTGCCCACTCCCAAGTCAATCCTGCCTCCCACCCCCAGCCCTGGCAACTAGTGATTGTTTTGTGTCCTCAGTTTTAGCTTTTCCAAAATTTCCCGTGAAAGGACTCACCTGGTATGTAGTCTTTCCGGCCTGGCTTTCACTTAGCAGAATGCTATGCAGATCTGTGCACACTGACGCGTGCGCTTACCTATGAGTGGTTCACACCTTTTTATTGTTGAGCGGTATTCCATTGTTTGGATTCGCCACAGTTTATTTATCCATTCCCTATTTGGCGTGCATTTAGGTTGTTTCCAGTGGAGGGCTCTTTTGAATAAAGCCGCTATAGACATTGGCATACAGGTTGCTTTGTGGACAAATGTTCTCATTTCCCTCCCTCCTGTGAACATAGTGCAGTCACTGCTGAGTTGTAGTAAGTGTGTGTTTAACTCTGTAAGAATCAGCCCCCGTGTGTTCCTAAGTGGCTGTACCACTTTGCATTCCTACCCAAATGTATGAGAGTTCCAGGTACCCAACATCCTCCCAGCATTTGACGTGGCCAATCTTTTTAATTTTAGCTGTTCTAATGGGTATGAAATAGGATCTCAGCGGTTTCAATTGGCCTTTCCCTAATGACTAATGACGTTTGGCATCTTTTCCTGTGCCTGTTTATCATTGTATAGCTTCTTTGGTAGAATGTCCCAATCTTTTGCCCATTTATCAATTGGGTTGTTTGTTTGAGAACTCTTTATATGTTCTGAATACAAAGCCAGTATCAGATACATGATGTGAAAATATCTTCTCCCAGCTTGTGGGGTTTATTTTGTTGTTGTTCTTTTCATTTTCTTACCACTGTCTTTTGAAGAGTAGAGTTTCTGGCTTTGACCAAGTCCAATTCATCAATCTTTTATGGCTTGTTCTTTTAGTGTCATCTTTGTCTAATCCAAGGTCCCAAAGATTTTTTTTTTAATCTTTTTCCTCTATAAGTTTTATGGTTTTAGCTCTTACCTTTAAATTGATTATCCATTTTGACTGAGTCAAGTTTTACATATGATATGAGGGGAAAGTTGAGGTTTATTTTTTCCCATGTGGCTCTTCCATTTTTTTTTTTAGCATAATTTATTGAAAAGACCATCCTTCCTGATTAAATGACCTTGGCACCTTGTTGAGAACTGACCATGGCTGTGTGGGTCTATTTCTGGATTCTCTGTTCTGTTCTATTGCTCCGTATGTCTGTTCTTACACCAGTGCCATACTGTCTGGATTACTGCAGCTTCGCAGGAAGTCTGGAAATTAGGTCGTGTAAATCCTCCCACTTTGTTCTTCCCCAGAATTGTTTTGGCTATTCTAGATCCTCTTTATTTCCACAAAAATTTTATAACCAGTTTGTCAGTTTCTTGGGGAAAAAAAAGCCATCTGCCAGAATTTTGAGTGGAATAGCATTAACTTTACAGATCATTTGGGGAAGAATTTGACATCTTAACAATATTGAGGCTTTTGATTCATAAACACAGTCTACCTTTATTTAGATATGCTTACATTTCTGTCAGTAAGGCTTTATAGTTTTCCATGTGCAGGCATTTTGTGCCCCTGATGCACTGTAAAATGGGCATTGCTTTCTCAATTTGCATTCTCAAACTTGGTAGGAGGCCCGAGGGATGCTCTCGAGGTATCCTGTCCTGCCCCAAACCTTTCTCATGTGCATCCAGCCGAAGCCTGTGGACAAGAGCTGATGAGGAGGGGCAGATTCCTCATGCATGGGGCACTCAAAGATTCCAAATTGTCGTGCTAATCTTTAAACACTCATTAAAATTTCAGTTGTATTTTCTTACCTGCTTCTGGGTTGGCCACTTCCTCCCACGCTAGGTCAAAGGTTGAAGAGCACATGCGCCCTCTCTCCTCAGAGGGACTTGTCACCCTTTGCAATTTAATTCACCTGCTTGCCTTGCAACCTCAGCCCCCGATGGGCTAAAAGTATGAGTTTGTAGATTATCGGGCTTTTTATTACCATTAGGGTTGGACTGATGTTCTCTTGTAGCTTTCTTCAACCTGAGCAGGATGTGGGTAACTTCTGGTCAGGGTGCTGGCCTGGGCTTCCAAGGCCAACAGTCCCCAAAAGGATGGGAGGGCCACAGGGAGACTGGAAAGGGGGCAGGGTTCCACTGGTGGAGGCCTGGGGGCTTTTGAGGAACCCAAACCTTGACTCCGGCCCACTCCTGTGGCACAGCCAACAGCTCATCCGGCTTCCAAGCTGACTGGATCCCCCAAGCCCCATTCCAGAAATAACCCAGTGACCAATGTCACCTCTGGTGACATCATCATTCATCATCATTGCCCCTTAGATTTTCTGGTCACACTGTTTTCAGTGTTTTCACAAGTAGGCAAGGCAAATGCTTTCAGTGACACTTTTCAGACGAGCAAACGGGCTCAGAGTCCCTCAGAATCTTAGAGCCCAAAGGCTCCCTAGAGCTGTCTTGCCCCTACACTGGACTCTATGGGGCCCTAGAAGTCAGTGGAGATTCCTTGGGGCTGGTTTCTTGGCCCCTCTTCCTCAACTCAGGCGCTGCAGTCCTGCTCTGATGTTGAGCTTCTGCCGACGCTGATTGAACAAAGGTTCCCAATGGTGTGAAATTCTAAATTACTGATCCAGCCTAACACTGCCATTCCTTATCCTGGTGATAGCAACTGAGCAGAGTCAGTACCCGGAGCACTATGTGAAGGATTCTTAGGAGGAGTCCAGGCTCAGTGGGGAAGGGTGCAGTGATGGATTGGCAATGTCTGCTGTAGGCACAGGATGGGGGAGCATTGGCATGTGTTTCCATGTGTTATCCTTGCACCACGAAATGTGCAGGACTGCTGTTAGAGCCAGGGTGCTCTAAGAGCCCCACCGTGCCCTTGCTACTCACCATGGCAAAGACTGCACTGCACCAAGGGCACGTGCCCACCCAGGCCCATGACCCCCCTCCCTGCAGGCTACACTCTGGGCACACTGGCTCACAGAATTCTCCGCCCGAGCAGTCCTCAATGCAATTTTAGAGCTTGTGTAGCATCTCCCTAGGTCAGTCCCCCTAAGGTGTGACTAGGTCACCACGTATACACCCTTAAGCCCAAGTGGTAGCTGTTTAGAAGGAGTGGTTTCCAAGGGGAAGCAGTTTGCACAAGGGCTAGAGACACACGGGCATGTGAGGTCCCTGGAGGGGGTCTCTGCGCCCTTGTCCTGGGCCCCACAAATGTCAGGGAGGGGCCTGTGAGACACTCATTTAAAGAGCATAGTAATGAATTAGTGATGTCTGACACGGGCAAGAGGTGAGGCGAGGATGGGTTGCTTTCAATTACAAGGCACCTTTCATGTCAGCCCTCCTTGCCCAATAAGATGCATCACATTCCTTCCACTTCCTGTCCAGCATCCACATCCCGCTAGGACTTTTCCAGGCAAAGAGCGTTCACCACCTTCCAAGGAAGCCATCCCCTGCATGTCTGAACAGCTCTGCTAATTAGAACATCCTTCCCTACGCAGACCCCAAAACTACCTCCCAGGCATTTCCGCCCTTTGGACCAAATTCTGGATGTTGACTCGCTCAAGGCCAAATAGCTACTAGGTGGTAGAGGCTAAGCGGGACCTCCCAGGCCCTCAGCCCTGCTCTTGCCTCTCCACACTGAGCTGATGCTCAGAGGAGCCCCAGAACGAGTGGGGCCAAGGCAGCGAGGCTGAAGGCCGCATCTCCTTGTGGCACCAGCCCCTCCCTGTCCACCCCAACCCCAGTCAGCTTACCAGCCCAGCACACTAGAGCTCTGGCTTCGCTGTCCCTCTCCTCTAAGAGAGAAAGAAAAACACTGTACAACATTTTGGGTTCCAAAACAAATCACCAAAGACAATGTTAATAAATATATAAAAGTTTAAAGATCTGGATCTCAAAGGCACTTAACACAGGCAGGCTGGGTCGCACGGGAATGGTTCAGTGTGTGCCCCCTAGCATCTCAAGGAGGGGGCAGGCAGCAAGTGGAAAGGGCACCTGGGGAGCCCCCCTAAGGCCTCCACCCACCAGGGGTTGCAGGTGGTGCCCGCTGCTCCTATTCCTCTAGCCTGGCTCAGAATGCCCCCTGGCTCTGGAGACAGAAGAACAGGCAGGTACCTTTATGGCCTACTGAGGAGTCTGGGAGATCCTCTGCACGACTCAGAGTGAGGACCCCTGGGAGAGATCCTGGGACCCAGGTGGCTTCTTGGGAGCCAGAGGGTCTAGGGAAGTTACCTGCCCTTGGAGGTAACAAAGAGGGCAGCTGAGGCCCCACAGCACCGTGGCCAGTATCTCCTCCCCACCCCTGCATGGGGCAGAAGCTCAGATCCCACCCTGGCACATGGCCCTTGTCATCCCCAGGGCCTGGCTGTGAGTGGACTCTGGTCCTCAGCCCTGGAGCCAGTCACCCCCACCTCCACACCCGCCCAGCACCACAAACCTCTGGCCCAGCTTGAGCCAGGTAGAAGACAGACCCCTGACTCCAGCAGGGGCAGGGGTCTCTATGGTAGAGGGCAACAATTGACAGGGCACAGCCCGAGAACTCAAGTCTCCTCTGTGCCCCACAAAGTCACCTTCCAGGCTGTACTCCCTTCACACCCTGGAGTGATGACCAGAGTTGCCATGCCTGGTCCAGCCATGGGTCTAGCACCAGTTGGGAACCCCTGGGATGAGGAGGACACATGGTCCACAGTGTCCAGAGCCCCCTGCTTCGGAGGCTGGGGTGAGGTTGGGAGGCCCGCCTGTAACCTGAAGGCACCAGAAGTAACAGGAAGTGCCATCGGCAGGGGCAGAGGTGGCCACCAACACTGCCCTCGGACCAGCAAAGGCGAGCTGGACTCTGCTCCTTGGCCTTGGTCAGAGGAGCTGCCTGGAGCTCTCGCTACAAAGAGCTGAGCCTGAGATGAACTTGCCCCCCTACCCCACCCCTTCCCTGCAGGTGGAGCCTCATGACCCCAATCAACCCCAGCCCCCTTCTTTTCAGATCGCCTTAGGAACTCTCCCCATCACCTCCCCGGCCCCTTTGCGTCTCTGGGCAGAGCCAGATGGACAGGGCCTCCACAGGGGTCCCCATAAGTTCTGGCAAAGGCAGGCAGCCAGACGGATCCAGTGTGGGACCTGGTGGCTGTGAGGAGGGATGATGTCAGCTGGCCCTCAGTCCTGGCGGGAGAGATGGACAGGACCCCTGAGAGGTTCGATTCAGTCACCTGGGCTGCTTGCTGAGGTATCTCTGGTTAGGGCTTTCCCTGATCTTTTTCTTCCTCACACACCCACTTCATGGGGTGACAAGTGTCACAGCCCCAAACTAGAAAAATAAGAAGGCAAATAATTTAAAAGGCAGTCTGTGCTTGCCCCCGCCCCGCTGTGTGTCCTCTGAGCTGGGGGTCTCCAGGGCAGCACAGAGTGTAAACTTGACTGGCGGGATGGGCGAGGCAGGGCTCATGTCACCGGGGAGGTGGCGGGAAGGCTGGTGCCTGGATGCTTCGGGTCTTCCCTGAGCTGCCCTTTATTTTTGGAGGCTGGGGTAGGTGTCCCGGTCCAGCTCCAAGGCCGTCCCTGGGGGGTGCTAGGGGATGTGCCCCAGAACGATGTAGGGCTCAGTTTCTGGGGAGCGAAGTGGTGCTGGGTCACTGGGGAGCTTGTGCCCAGAGGTCCCGGGAGCTGTGTGGGCGGGCCATGCTGATGGTCGCCCGATCCCATTGGCCCCACAGTGGGCTCCACAGCACCTGGAGGGGTCTTGGGTCCGGGGAAGGGGCTGCCAGGAGTGGAGACAGGTGGTGGTGCGGCCAGGCCGGGGTCCGGGCTCGCGTCAGGGCCCGAGGCCTTCTTGGTACAGGACTCACAGCACAGCTGGTGGTAGCCAGGGGTGGAGCAGTGTTCGAGGGCTTCCATCTGGCAGAAGATGGACCTGTCCCCCACGCAGGGCTCCGCTGCACACACAGCACAAGGACCGATGCTGGAGGACACCCATCCGCCAGTGACACCTCCCACTCAGCCATCCATCTCCCGCCCTGTCTGGACTTGCTAGAAAGCTTTTTCCCAGAGGGGGCTGGAGGGCTGCCTGGGAGGAGAGACTGGCCCAAGTACGAGCCCTTATCTACATGGGAGAGGAACTAAAATCCCCTGGAACAGTGGTTCTCCAAGTGGGGTCCCCATACACGCAGCATCAACCTCACCTGGAAGCTTGTTGGAAACGCCAATTCTCTGGCCCCATCCAGACCTACTGAATCAGCAGCTCTGGGGGTGGGGCCCTACTCTGTGTTTTAACAAAACCTTCAAGGTGACTCCAATGCAGAGCGAAATCTGAGAACCACGGCCCCACATCACTAGTCATCAGAGTTGGCTGCAAACTGGAATCACCTGTGAGCTTTACAAACGGCAACTGTCCAGCTCCCCGCCCCCACGCCCAGGGAGACTGTGTGGTCTGGGTGTGGCCTGGCCCTGGGTGATTGTAAACCGCAGCAATGCTTGGGAATCCTGTTCTAGATAGAAGTGGGAATCCTTGCCCCCTCCCAATCAACCCCCAAAAATCTCATCCATTCTGGCCAGGACCAGGCAAATGCCCAGGTAATTCACACCGTGACAAGCAGATTAAACATCCTGCCACTGGCCAGCACCCATTTGGAACATGAAGCCCTCCACCAGTAAATTTGAAATCAAGCAGATCTAGGTTCCAATCAAGGCTCTACCACTTAAAAGCTGCGAGGCCTTGGGCAAGTCACTTAAACTGTTCAGCCCCCAGTTTCTTCTCCTATAAAATGGGGATAATGCTGGCATTTGCCAATGAATAATAATATCAAAATTGTAAACAGAATTTATAAAGTTCCTGGCATAGACGGGCACTCACTACACTAGTTGTGTTTGCTTTGGTTTAAACGTCATCTAAAAATGTTTTTGCATTTCTGTGGTATGTTCAGGTAGGTCTCTCCAGACAATGTAAAGGCAGGAGCTTGGCTTTCTACTAATTTTTGCCAGGGAAAGAGAGGAGGAGGAGAAGTGGGGAGGAAGGGAGGGGAAGGGTGGAGAAAGGGAGGGGGATAGAGAGAGAGAGAGGGAGAAAAAGGAGAGAGAAAAGGTGAAGTGCGGGCTTAGGGGTACGAGACTAGAGAAAATCGTAAGCCAGTGGCCTCTAGATGGCGCCAGAATTCTAGGACCAGAATCAGAACTTGCCTTTGCTTCCGGGAGGAAGAGACAAGAAAACCCAGGGACTTGAACAGCCTGAGCCTCAGCACAGGAGCACAGTACTAGCAAGACTGGAGCCAGAAGATTCTCTGAGAACATCTGGTCAGACCCTTTTATTTTACAGATGAGGTCACTGAGCTCAGAGAGGTTCAGGGATTTGCACAAGGTCACACAGCCAACTGGTCCTCTAACTAGGAGTTAGGGTCTGTGATCTTCCTGCTACTCATCTTGGCAGACCCTGGTCCTTGGGAAGGTGAGAAAGGGAAAGAGAAAAGGAATCTAGGAAGGAAGCATAGAACATAGAGCCCAGTACATAATAGGTACTTAGGCAATATTTATTAATGGATGGATGGTGGATAGATGGATGGGCGGGTGGGTGGATGAATGGAAAGATGAGAGGATGAACTGATGGGCTCCTGATCATGAAGCAGAGAGAAATTACTGCTACTATTTTTGTTGTTAGCTGACAGCGAAGCAGAAGTGCATGCATTATCTCATTTAATTTTCTCAACAGCCCTATAAAGACAGCTCAGAAACTATAGTTGCGTATCCAAAAATCTTGGAACCGGATATGATTAATAATTCAGAACTTTTGAGGTTAGAAAAGTAATATTCAGTGTATTCTTATTATACAACATCCCCAGTGAAGGGGAGGTCACCCTGTAACCAAACATGGCAACGTTTCTATAGCAAGAGAATCACTAATCTCTTGCTAGTTCAGTTCAGATTTTGCTGCCCCATGAGCGTGCACCAAATTTAGGGAGACATTTGCAGCTTTCAGTATTTTGGAACTGCAGATAAGGAATCATGCACCAATACAAGCATCATCCCCACCTCCCAGCTGAAGAATCCAAGGCTCCAGGAGGTTAAGGTCACATGGACAGACTGGAAGCTGGGTTCACTCCATGGCATGGCCTACACTTATGTTGCCATGGAACTACATTGGAAGGTTGGGAGGAGGTCCAGAGATACACTTACTTGATGATATCTTGTTAATGGGATCTAGGGGCCCAGATTGTGGCATCCATTGCTCCTCCGGGGTCACAAGTTCCTGGATGTCGGCCTTCACTGTGGAGTTCTGGAGATTCCCTGTGAGGGGGAGAAGAAGTGCTAATATTTGGGACTTATAGTAGGTCTAGCCGCAGGTCTGGGCCAGAGGAGGTGGGCCTGCCCCCCATCCTATCCGGCTCACCTCCACAGGCGGGCAGGCTGCAGACCTGGACGGTGTCTGGCTTGTCCCCCTCACACTGCCCGAGACTGTTGGCGTTGGTCCTGCACACCACCTGCCGCTGCTGGATGCCCTCTCCACAGGTGACGGAGCACTGCCAGGGAAAGGCCAAGGCCAAGGCCAGGCCATGATGACCAGGGAGGGGTAGGTAGAGAGAAAAAGGAAGGAGGCGGTGAGCTCCAAAGGTCAGCCAATGCCCAGGATAGAAAGGGTATAGAGGAGGGTGCCAAACTGCTACTTGACCAGAGGGACATGCAAGGACTGCTCCACACAGCCTCACCAGGACAGCACAGCAATTGTCAAATACTCCTGAATCAGACGGAAAATAGCCACCCCCCAGATCTTAGAACCCCCTGAATCTTCCCTCTGGAAGAGACCTATGGGATCCCATTCCGGCGCCACTGCCTGTGTCCACTGTGTCTGATCTGTGCCTGGGTCCCTAAATATTTTGTGTATCACCCCAGCAAGCTCCCTGTTGCCAGCCACCAGCCCAAGGGACCCTGGGGCAGGTCCATGCACTTTATGATATGTTACGAACGGGATATAGGAACCCAGATTGTGACACATGCTAAACTGAGAACGCTGGGTGACAGGGTCCCCATGGACCCTTCCAGCTCTGACATTCAAAGACTTTGTGACTCAGTTTACCAACAGTCAGCTCACAGAGGCATGCTCAAAAGTGTCTTCGCCCCCAAAAGGGAAAGGCGTGGGTACAAGGAACAGAAGGCTGTTTGCAAGGGCTGCCACACACATCACCCCCTGGATCTCACATCCTTGGATAAATGGGCATGTATGGGGGGCTCCCGGAAAAGTAAGGCTGCCCAGCACGACCAGGTCACTGGGTTCTGTAGGCGCTGAGCACAACCCCTCCTAGTGGGATGGGAAGGACCTGACCTTTGTCCAATTCTCATACCAGGACAGGCGACAACCAAGTGAGACACAAGGGCCATGTGCCACACAGAACCATGGGACAAAGATGGCTCATCTTCCCAGGATGAATAGTTACAAACAACAATAGCTCTCGTGTGCTTCCCCAGTCTTTCAGGGGCAACTGTCTTCCACCATCTGTCACCTCTCTGTTTTATCTAAGGGGCCCTTTGTGGACCAGCAATCTTTCTATTTTATATTCCAATAAATGAAGCTATCTATTAAGGGGAAGAATATAAAATCTGCATGGGTTGTGTGGGGATTTTTAGTTAATTAAAATACTTCGTATTATGCAATATTTTAAGCCTACAGAAAAGTATAAGGAAGTTGGTCACAAACGCCTGTTCCTATGCCAGCAACTTTAAAAACTCAGTGTTCTGGCATATTTTCAAATATTGTGCTGTGCCTTTTTAAACTTTAAGCAAATGGTATCCCCACTGGAAGTGCTTTATTCTTTATACTGCAGTGTTTTTTCTCATCTATTTTTCTGATGTTTATCTATATTGATAAGTACAGTTCAAGCTTACTCATTTTTCTTGCTGTATTTTATTACATGAACAGACCATGGGTTTCTTTTTCAGTCCAATTGCCTATGAATGGATATTTCCTGATATTCTGCTATTACAATAAGCATCATTGTGCTTATCTCCATGATCAAATGAAGTTTAAAAAATTGTGGTAAAATATACAAATCATAAAATTTACCACTGAAACCTGTACATTTTTAAGTGTACAGTTCAGTGGCATTAAATGTATTCACATTATTGTGCACCATCACTACCATCTCTGGAATTTTTTTTCTTCCCAAACTGAAACTCTGTGCCCATTAAACATTAACTCCCCATTCCCCTCTCCCCACCACCAGGAAACCACCATTCTACTTTCTGTCTCTATGAATTTGACTGGTAGGTAACTCACCTAAGTGGAATCACACAATTTCTGTCATTTTGTGTCTGGCTTATTTCATTCTACACAATGCCTTCAAGGTTCATATCAAATGAATTTTTAAGAGAAAACCCAAGACGTGAACTAGGTTCCCTGTGGCCCCTGGACTACTCCTCAGCCTTCTTACTGTTTCCCTCTTTTTCCCCTGACCTCCCCACAATGAACTTTCCACAGAGCTGCCAGAGTGATCTTTAAACCTGAAGTAAGAGCTGGTGACACACACGTTAAAACCCTTCAAGTTTCCCCCTGTCCCCAGAGTAACTAACTCCTCATAAAGCCCTGCAGGGTTTGACCCCTGCCCACCTTGCCAATGGCGTACAGTAGCCCCTGCGCCTCCCATTGAACTCCAGCCCCACTGTCCTTTTGGTTTTTGGAACAAGGCAAGATGGTTCCGGCTTCAGGGTTTTTCTATGGCTCACACCTCAAGTCTCACCTCAAATGTCACCTCCTCAGAGAGGCCCTCCCTGATATGTTACCCCATTTACTTCCACTCAGCTCCAACTGCAACCTGTAAATGCTTTTGTTGGTAGTTTTTGTCTCGTACATCTCCCTCACTGGACTATAGCTCCCCGAGGACAAGAATGGGTCTGTCTGGTTGGTGATGGGTTCTGTCTGGTTGACTTAGTTTTGAGAAAAATTAAATCAGATGTGAGGAGAGAAATTCAGTGAGAAACACTCCACCTGCAAGAAGCACCGGATCTCTCCGCAGCACCCCCGCCCAGACCCACCTCTTCCTTGACTTTCCAGAGAAGGTGCCTGTTGGCCTAGCCCCTGCCACCCTCTGATGACAACTCACCTGGGACCAGGCTCCCGTCCGCCACTGTGCCGGACAGGGCACGCGGAGGCAGGGCCGACGGGCCTCGGGCCGGTCCCCGGGGCAGGCCTTTGCTGGCATGGCCTTGTGGGTACCATTGGACAGGGGCAACAGGCACTGCACCCCCCGGGTCTGCACCCCCAGCTTCCCACAGCTCCGGCTGCAGGTGCCCCACTCCTCCGTCACCCACCTGGAGACAGACAGGGCAAAAGGTAGAGGGAAGGCAGGACTATGGGATACATCCTCCCAGGGCCACTCCTACCCCCGGCACCACCGAAGGAGCAAAAGAGTGGGTCCAGGCCTCAGAATGCTTGGGAACCGAGCCAACCAACCACCTGGCTCTGCACCTGCCAGGCTGTGTGGCCTTAGGGAGGTCATTTATTCTCTTTTGTTTCCTCATCTGAAAGATGGGTACAATGCACATTTAAATCCTGGTATCCTGCGTGTCCTTGGGCAAGCTATCAACACCTCTAAGCCTTGGTTACCACATCTTTACATCAGGATTCTTTCCACACCTCCTATTTATTTATCTACCATGTGCAAGCACTGTCCCAGGTGCTGAGATTCAGCAGATCACAAAACAGATGAAAGTCGCAACTTGTAGAGTTAATGCCACTACCATGGGGCTCAGGGGACAATAAAAGAACTTGTACACGTAAAGCACATAGCAGAGTGCATGGCATGCAGTAGGCATGCCATAAATGCAGGCACTATTACTATCACTGTCAATGCCTGCAGAGTTTCAGCACTGATCAGCTAAGCTGGTGGCCTCCAAGTGTCCTTTAGCCACAGAGCAACTTCCAGCAGCATCTTAAGCAGACGCCCACTAGAAAATTTAGGCGAAAAAGCAAAATGCTCTGACGGGTGGAGGGAGGGGCAGCCAACTCCCACTCCTCTCTGTTTCCTGAGGTGTCATGTAGTAAAGCAGGGCTTTCAGCCAACCAGTTCCTTTAAAAAAGCAAACAAAAAGCCCCTGAACTTCATTTGGCATTTTACAGATGAAGAGACAAGGCAGGGTGGGGTGACTTGCTGGGGTCAACAGCAGAGTTAGCCCCATATGCTCTGTGATCACAGATGTTTGTGGGGAAAGTAGCCTGAATAGCAGTGCAAAGAAAGACATAAAAGAGAAGCATGGAAGGCTGAGAGGCCTGGATCGTGGCCTGGGCCGGACACGGGGAGGCCACAGCAGGCTCCAGCACTGGCCCTGAGGTCCCTCCACCCTGAGGGAGCAGAGCTGCTGTGGGTCAGCGAGGCCAAGTCAGAACCCCCCCAACCATGGGAGGACTCCCGGGAAGGCCAGAGCATGGGCTCAGCTCTCTGAGGTTTCCTACTGGCCAGTTACCCTCGGCCCTGCCTAGGGGACCCTACAGAAGCCTGCTGGGGCTGAGGAGGTGCAGGGCCAGCTCTGCAACGGGCTCAGAGTCCAGACCTTAATCCTCCGCAAGTCACAGTTCTTCCTTCTCTCCAAAACTCCCTCCAAAAACCCACAAGAACATGACCTTGTGCTCAAAAGAGCCTGTATCCTTGGGCCCCCAACCAGGGGCTAGACCACAGCTGGGGGCTGGCAGGCCAGGCCGCGTCCCTGGGTCCCAGATGCCTGGGCAGAGAGGAGCTGGTGGGCAGTGTCCTGGCCCAGGACCTGGAGCCTGGAAGCACTGAAATCCACTTCCCCACCATGGACTCCCCTGGATCACTGAGGGAAACCTGTGTCCCCGAATCGAGCCTCAGCTTCCCCACCTATAAAGAATGCCGGGAGGAGCAGAACAAAGGAAGCGTCTTCCTCCTTCTGGGAGCAGAAGTTAATCCAGAAACCCCAGAGGGGACAGAGGGGCAAGGAGGGCAGCACTGGCCATGGGCAGAGCGTGGCGGGTGGGCTGCTCTCTGCTCAGGGAGTCCCAGGCTGGGTGCCTCCTTGGCACTCCAGTGCTGAGGGAAGCAGGCTCAGCGGCCCCTCCCTCCAGGGCCAGGGCTGGCAGAGGGTGTGACATCGGGGTCCCCATCCTTCCCCTAGAAGCACTCACACAGGCTGGGCACACGGGTGCTGGTTGCAGCGCCGGCGGATGGGCTTGGGCCTCTTCCTGTGATCGCACAGGTGCCGCTGGACCATGTGGTGGTCTCGTCGGCGCCGGCAGCCATACTTGGTGAACTGGATCCCTGAAGGGAGAGCAGCCTGCTGTGGGGCTCAGTCCCGCCAGGCCCCCACTGCCCTGCCCCTGCCCTGCCCCGAGGTGGGCTTGGGAGAGCCGGGAGCCAATCCTGCCTCCTTCTGTGCCTCTGCACCTCTTCACGCCCAAGCCACTTTCTGAAGAAGCCTTCCTTGACCAGCCCATTTTGGGTGTCCCTGGTATCGTGCAGGTGGGGACGTGGCTCTGGACCGCTACCACTCCGCACAGCTGGTGAGCCCCACAGGGCAGATGCCCTGCCCTGATATTGCTCAAGAACCCTTAGCCCATCCCCAAGCCCTGTCCAGAGAGTTTGAAGGAGAAACTAAGGCACGAGCTGGGGACGTGCCAAGTAGGGACAACGTCAGCCCCCCAACCAGCCCTGCTCGTCTCCCGAGAGGCCCTGGGCAGCCCCCACAAGGCGGTTGCACCGTCAGGCCAGCAAGTACCTCCTCCGCAGGCCTTGGTGCAGGGGGCCCAGCTCTTGAGCGCCCACTCGTAGGTGTCCGTCTCCTCCAGGAGCACGTTGTTGCTCCCGATAAGGGGCAGCAGGTCCTCATGGATGACATACTTGTAGGCCAGGCTGCTGCGGGGGCCACCCTCAGCCAGGGGGAGCACCTGAAGGGGAGATGGAGGAGGTGGCACAGGACTGGAGAGCAGAGAAGCAAGGCCAGCATGGGGGGACAGGGGAGGAGAGGTCAAAGGGAAGGACACATGGTCAGAAGCAGAACCAGTGAAAGCCAGGAGGGGGACAGCACTAACAGTGGCCTGGGGAGGCCATCAGACCACGAGCCACATAGCAAACCCAGGCGAAGCACCTACTGTGTGCCAGGCCCAAGAACAGCCTGTGTGACCATCGGTGAGACTCCCTCAAACAGACCTAAGTTCCAGCAAGGACGGGAAGCATGTCTGCTGGTCTGTTCACCAGGGCTCCCACGCCGCCTGACTCTAGAAGATGGTCTACAGTAGAGGCTCTTATCAGATATACGACTGCAAATGTTTTCTCCCATTCTGTTCAGGTTATTTTCTCACTTTCTTGAAAATGTCTTCTGATGTGCAAAAGGCTTCAATTTCTGTGAAGACCAATTTATCTATTTTTTCATTTGCTGCTCATGCTTCTGGCATCATATCTAAGACTCCAAAGCCATGAGATTTGTTCCTCTATTTTCTCCAAGAGTTCTATGGTTTTAGCTCCTGTACTTAGGGCTTTGATCTCTTTTTGAGCTGATTTTTGTACGTAGTGTGAGGCAGGGGTTCAACTTCATTCTTTTGCACGTGGATTACAGTTGTCTCAGCATCCTTAGTTAAAGGCATTCTTCTTTCCCCATTGAATGGTCTTGGCACTCTTGCTGAAAATCAACTAGCCATGGGTGTATGGGTGAGTAATAAGTACAGGGTGAACAGAAAGCATGTGTTGGATTGGATTAATATGCCGGCACTAAGAGGCTTCAGACCCTGCCCTCTAGGACCTCCCTGACTAATGAGGGTAGCACCAGGAACAAAGCCTGTCCAAGGTCTCCCTGCCACCAGCCAAGGCCGAGGGCACTGTGGACAGAGCCTTTCCTGGTCTGGTCTCCTGGGTTAACAATCCCTGCTCCTTAAGTCTGGCTGATGGTCTAGGAAGAGGCGGTGTGGACAGAGGTTGGCCCCAGCCAGGACAGGGGCACCATTCCACTCTCAGGAGGCTGGCAGTCCCAGACAGAACCCCTGGGCCACAGGCCACAGGAAGCCAGTCCTGGACTCACTTGCTGGCAATGCCATAATGCAAGTGGACACTGGATGATGGCAGAAGGACAGGGGCAACCAACCCAGGTCCCTCCAGCTCCTCTTGGGCCCTATTTCTGACCCTGTATTAAGGAGAACAGACTCCCTGTGTGTGGTGTCTCTGATCTGACAGTGAGACAACAGTTTCTTTTTCCCTCCTCACTTGTCGTCCTGCCAGCGTTTAAGCACAGAGGGCACCATGGCCTGGCCCAGGCTCCGGAAGACATTGGAACAGGGGGATTTCCACCAGGCCTGTGCTGGCTTGGCAACAAACAGTCAGTGAGGGGACTGGACAGGGGTAGCAAGTGGGGTGGGCAGGGGCCACTGCACAGGGTGTGGGCTCACCAGAACGGCGATAGCTTCGGGCAGGGGCCCGCTGGTCCTGAGGCTCTCCTTGGCATCCTCCACCGTGTACTCCCACTCAAGGCCCATTGCAGTGAAGGTCCGGCTCGTGGCTTCCTTGCCCTTGGGGTTGAGGATGAAGCTGCCTGTGACCTGGTTCTTCACCGCTGGCCATGGGGAAAGGGTCACACAGATTTCTAATCCCCTCCACAGGAGCATAAGCCACACCTCAGGGGCTTCAAGGCCATCCCAGTGGGCCCCTCGGGGCTCCGTGTCTACCTGTCACTCCTTCCCACCTGAGCCTTTCCCCAGTCAGACGGGTCATACCCCTGCTCCCACACAGCGTCCCTGCTTCTGGACCCTGGGGCACACCGTTCCTCCCACACGGTCTCCCTTTCTTTCTGCCTGCCTAATCTCCACCCATAATTAAGGCTCAGCACAATTCTCTCCTCCTCCAGGAAGTCTTCTTTGATTGTCCAGTCCTCAGGAATTTGCCCTCCTTACTACTTCTATAGCAGAGCATAGAGGCTAAGAATACAGGTTCTGGAGTCAGACTGATCTGAGAAAGTAACTAGCTTCCCTGTGCTGCCTGAGTTTCACCATCTGTAAAATGGGAATAATAATTATGCTGAGCTCATAGGGCTGCTGCCCACGAGGATGACTGTGGTATCCCATGCCCATCTACCCTGCTATGGGGCTCCTGGCACAACTGAAGGAGTTCACATATACAAGGAACTAGGCAGAGTGCACAGCAGCTGCTGGCACTTAATAAATGGTAGGCACTCTTAGTGTCACCAAAACAGTGCCTGACTTTCAGTATTACTATGATTATAGACATCCTGTCTCTCCCACAGCCTGTCAGTGTACCTTCTCTATCTCAGTGTCCTTGGCCCAACACAGGGCCTGGCACAGAGTGCAAATATAAAAAATATTTGTAAATTTCTACCCCTTAAAGTCCCACTCAGTGAGTAACTCGCAACTTGTTACTGAAAGGTGCCGTGTGGCGGTGGGTGGGAGATGTGTAGCTACAGACGCCCCAGTAAGGGCCCCTGAATCACAGCCTTATTCGCCCTGGAAGCATCAGGGGTTGGGGAAGGGTTGCAGCCTGGGACCTGAGCCCCCAGCCAGGTGGGAAGGGCAAAAGCTCCCCACTTGGTGTAATTGTCATATAAGAGCTAAGGATCCAGAGCACAAACCATGCCCTGCTAACTGCCTCCATGGAGTCCTCACCCACATCCTAAGGTTGGTGCTTTCATAATCCAGATGGGAATCAGAGGCTCCAAGAGAGGCAAGGATCTGTCCTGGACACAGAGGCTGACGGCCCAGCTCTCTGGAGGAACAGCCTCCCTGCTGAGTGGGAGGGGAGATGCCCCCTCATCTCCCTCAGCTTGATCTCTCTCAGCCCCCAGAAGCAGCAGACCCCCCAGGCCAGAGCTGAGCACCTCCTCAAATCTCCCCATGGCCCTTCTCTGCTCCCACAGCTCATGGCCACTGCTGCCCCCCACCCCCGGCTGTACACCCTGCACTGCAGGGGTCGGGGGGGGGCTGGACTCAGCATTGACTCTCCACCATCCAGGCCCTACCAGCTCTGAGTCCTGGCCCTATCACTGACCTGCTCTGTACCTGGAGCAATTATCTGAACTCCTGGGAGCCTCAGCTTCCTTAGCTGCAAAGTGGGATAACAAGAGCCTTCGTGGGCTGTCATGGGGCTTCAGTGAGAGAATGAATGAAAAGTGCCAGCTCAAGGCCCCACACATAGTGGATATTAACAGCACGGCCTCTCCTCCCCTCACTTCCTTTCAGAATCGATGTCCCCAAATTCTAGAAGAGCCTAATGTGTTTGGACAGGGCCTTGGCCTTCACTGCCAAGGCTGCCACTTGTCCTGGGTTTCTCCTGAGAGCCTATACCCTGTTGGGTGTGGGCGTGCACACACACAGGCACACGAGCACACATACTCACTCACATAAACAGACTCTGCATATTTACAAGGCCACTGTGCATCTCACATGCATATAATCACACAACCTGGGCCAACGACAGGTCTGTTTTGCTTCTTCTCTGCCCAAGTTCCTGGAGAGCTCTAACCCTCAAGGACTCAGCCAATAAACTCAGCCCACATCAAGCCTGTCCGGGGTGCTAAGAGCTTCTGCCCTGACCTCTACAGAAGCCTGTTTGCAGCCTAACACTCCTAAGGAGCTAGACTTCTGGAGAGGGGCAGGATGGAAGGGGCTGCTGACACTATGGAATCACCCACAGGGGTGCAGCAGGAAGAGTGTCTGTAAGTATCACTCTCTTCTTGGGATAAATGACCCCTCTCCCCCTGCTCCTGTCTCTCCCTCGGCCCCTGTGCTGGCACAATTCCCCAGAGCCAGATAGGCAAGTGGACAGGGAGGTGGCCAAGCCAAAGGCCTCCCGCCTCCCACTCCCTGTGCAGAGAGGGGTGGCAGGCAGGGGCACGGGGCTGGGAGATGGGAGACCCAGGCCAGACTGGCTCACTCTGGGGGTGAGTGAAGATGCTTAGAGAGCCCACAATCCACTGGAGGCCTGTTTCCTTGTGCCTTCTGCCTGTTTAGACAAGGCCCAGGGGCCCTCTGGAGCAGGTTAGGAGTCAAGTACAACTGGGCTAATACAGATGTATTCAGGGAGTGCAAGTTCCCCAGGAGACTTAAAAAAAAGTTTTCTGTTATTTTGATGCTAATCTAAAAATATGAATAGCAACAGCTTTGTAATATACGAGCCTGCCTGGAGATGGTATGTTTTGTGTTCGTGTTTATGACAAGTTGGTGACAAGCAGTGTGACGTGGTGAGCATAGCAGGTAAGAGGGGCCTCTGGGACGTGCCAAGGCCCACTGGCATCATGGCCCCCACACTCTCTGTAAGGAGGCTGAACACAGACGAGCGTGGGAGAACCAGCCACTGCCCAATGTGCAGGCGGCAGCCTTCTGCCCACCTGCTGGCCAGGACCCGGCTCCAAACCATGCTTATGTGTTTTAAATTGAAATACAATTCACATACCATACAATCCAGCCTTTTAAAGTATGCAATTCAGTGATTGTGCGATCATCACCACTAAATAATTCCAGAACTTCTTTATCACCCTTGAAAGAAATCTGAAACCCATTTGCAGTCACTCACTATCTCCCTCTCCTGTTATCCTGACAACCATTAATCTAGTTTCTGTCTCTATGGATTTGCCTATTTTGGACATGTTCATTTTTTTTTAAATTTCCGATTCTAATTGTTAATTACTGATATATGGGAAAGCAACTGACTTTCACATATGAAACTTTTATCTTGCAATCATTCTATAATTGCTTATCATGATAGAAGTTTTTTGGTCGCTTCTTTCAGATTTTCTACATAGACAGTCGTTATCTGTGACTAGAGACACCTATATATCTTCCTTCCCAATCTTTTACTTACTTTTTACTTGCTTTCTATTGTTTTGTTTTGTTTTTTCCAGAGGCAGGGAAGATAATTAGATTTGTTTGTTTGTTTTAATGGAGGTACTGGGGATTGAACCCAGGACCTTGTACATGCTAGGCATGCACTCTACTACTGAGCTATACCCTCCCCTCCATGTTCATTTTTTGACAGCCAATTTAGTTTTAGCAAAGACAGAACAAAGCAAACAAACACACAAAAATCTCCCTCATTACAATAATGTTTTTAATGTGAATTTTACTGATTGATTTGGGGGCTCTGATTTTTACTGTCTTGACTTCATAGCTGTCTAACTGCTATACATGTAGAGAACAGACATCTAGCTTAGAGACTAGGCTTATGCATCATTATAACAAGAATAATTGAAGGGGCCGTGTGGTAGACTGCAAAAATGGCTACAAGTTCCTCCTATTCCTGTATGCTCACCTCTCTGCACAGTGACTTATCACATTTCCCATCAAGAGATAGTCTGTTCCTACCTCTTGTGTCTGGGCTTGGCCATGAGACTTGCTTGGGCCCACGGGACATGAGAAGGCAGGACACAAGCAGAGACTTCAAAAGGGCTCTCACACCCCGAAGCTTGCCCGCTCTTGCCACTCCTGAGGGCCACGTGACAGACACCACATGCATAATCCTGGGCTAGCCAGACGGGGATATGACCCTGTCACCCTCATGACCCCAGTTGACAGCCAGCACCAACCAGGTTCCTGAAGACCCACGAGCTGACTGCATTTTCATGAGTGCAGGCAGATGAGCACAAGAAATTATGTACACAAGAAATTAACAGTGGTTGCCCCTGAGGAAGGAAACTGCTCCTGGGGGATGGAGTGGGGAATCTTCACTGGCTCCCCTTGTATACCTTCTGAATTGAACCATGGAGCAGGCTGCCATTTCAACATACATACATACATACATACATACATAAGGGTTCTCTGCTGTTATTCAGATTTAGGAAATGCCCCCTGCTTTAGAATCCTCTCCTCTGCTCTCCCAGCTCCCTGACACCTGAGGGCAAATCCCAGGGTCTGGCTGCCCCTCTCCTAGTACCCCAGCACTCACCAATGCGGTGGGGGACCTTCTCCAGCTCCTCGATCTGGATGTGTCTGGCACCTGCTGGGATCTGTACCAGCTTGAGAGCTCCTGCCACAGAAGAGGATCCAGGAAAACCATGAGCATCCTGAGCTGGTAGACCCACAGCCCAGCATCCCCCATTACCCTCTCCCCTCACAGGTACCCAGGAACATCAGTTTCCTCATCTGGAAAATAGGAAGGGGCCCTTCTCCACAAGGTGCTGAGAGGATCAAAGTTTAGATAGCTTAAAATGTTCTATAAACACTAAGGGGCTCTGTGTGCGTGTTAGTTGCCATTATTTCCCATTTTCTTGACCCTATTCTCCGATTTTTCCCTCCCCTCTTTCTCCTTATTCTTTAAGTCACTAACTAACAGGCCATGAAGCTCCAGCATGGGTGGCCCCCATGGTCCTCCCAATCCAAGGCCTGGAAACAAACCTTTCTCAGGGTCATAAACCTTCCACTAAGAAGGAGAGGCAAGGCAAAGCTGTAATTCTCCCCAAGGGAAATGGATCTAGTTCAGACTAAAGTGTAAAAGACTAATAGATGGCCCTTTTCAGCAGGAAGCATGGCCAGACTGGAGGTGGGGAGGGAAGTCAAGGAACTCAAAGGTATGAAAGAACTCAGGAATTAGAAGCAGGAAGTACCACAGTTTAAAAAAAAATGGTGAGAGAGGAGAGCAAAAAGGACAATCACCAGTCCATTCTGGGCCACATCTTTAGACCTGCCTAACGCCTCATTCCCACCAACAGCCCCAGGCCAAAGAGATGGCTGAGCTGCTGTGACAACACAGTGTCTGGCAGGAAATGCTTTCGCACTCCTGAGCCCAAGCACAGGCGCAGCACGCCTGGAAGATGAGGCGACCGCAGCCAGGGGCAGCCTGGGAAGGTCTGGGACAGGCTCAAGGGCCCCCCTCCCCACTCTGAACTGTGCCCCATCTCAAGGAGGAAGGGTCCACCTGAGGGATGCTGCGGGCTCCAGGGACCCTGACGAGGCCAGAACCCCAGCCCCAGCCTGCTCACCTGCCTGCTTGGAGGCCTTGCCCAGGGTCCCCTTCACAGTCCTGCAGTGGGAGTTGTCGCCGCCACAGACCCCACACTTGTCATCCGCCTTCATGGACCCCACCTCCTTGTCACAGCCAACGGGCTGAGGCCAGAGATGGGGTCAGTGGGAGGAGGCTCCCATTTCCCCACCACCACCCCAACACCGGCAGCCCCTGGCTCCCTCCCCAGTCCCCAGACATGAGAGGACCATGGACTGAGAGGCATCCCTGTCCTTGTGACATGGGCAAGGTCTTATACTTGGCCACTCCTCTCCCCTCAAATGAGGCTGAGCAGTAACCCCTTTCTGGCATCCCAGGGTTGTGTTGAGGACCAAGGTGGGTTGTGGGTAGGGAAGGTAAGGAGATACCTGTCTTCTTAGGGAGCAGGAGGAGGGGCAGGCAGTGTAGCCCTCCACTCTCCCAGGGTAGGCAGAGGATGGGTGGCCCGGAGCAGGGCACCTACCACACACTCTCCACGGGCACAGACACTGTACGGGTCCCGGTAGCTGCAGCGTGTCCCGTCGTGGACCACCTGGTTCATGAAGACAATGTCTCCTGTATCCTCTGACTGGCAGATCAGCTCACACTTCTGAGCATCTATGGGGGAAGGGACCACGCTGAGCCCCAGCTGGGCTCAGAGAAAGTGGACTAGCCTAGGATGACATTAGCACATGGCTCAAGCAGGAAGCTCCATGGGCCAGCTCCGGGCACTGGGAAGGGGCATATTGGGTGTGGAACTGGTCTTAAAATCCCTACTATGTCATTTATGAGTCATGTGACCTTGGACAAATTCCCTGACCTCTCTAAGCCCCAGATCCTTATTTATTATCCCCAATCAGTAAAATGCCACATCATATTAAGTAAAATCAATTGACATAATAATCATCATCATCATCATCATCATCATCATCCAACACTTAGTGAATGCTTTCTATATGCCAGACACTTCCAAAACCTTTATACACTCTTGATGTACAACTTTAAATGCTTTATGTGAATTAACTCATTTAAACCTCTCAATATGCCCAAGGAAGTAGGCTCTAACATTCCAGAGGAAGAAACCAAGGACTAGAGAGGTTAGGAATTTGCTCAAGGCCACACAGCCACACAGTAAGTAAGCAGCAGAGCTAGGATTCTAACCCAGGCAGTCTGGCTTGAGTCCGGCTCTGACCGCTACAAACATATCACTATTCATGTAAGATGGTGAATCTCAACATGTCTGTGAACTTTAGAAGGCTGCATGAAAGTAAGGCAGAACGCAGCCTGGGTTTGGGTTTGTAAAATGGAGCAGCTTTTAGTTCTAGTTCTAACAATTAAATGTCTCTTCTCTTTTGGGCTATTAATGTCCTAAAAAAGTAGGTTCCGGGGAACATATAAACACTTGCTGTGTTTCTTAGAAAAAGAGACGTTGGGGCTTAGCTAACTTCCTGGAATTTGCCTAAAAGTCCTGGGAAAACCCAAAGGCCAGCTGCCCCATCGGCCTCACAGCCCCTCTCAATCCCGTGCTGCTGCAGCTTGTGTGGATCTGGATGGATATGCAAGGCTTTCAAAGCAAAAATTTTAAGGAACCATCTGGCTCCCTGCCCCTGGTCCCTAGGCTCCCAGGGTACCTGGAGACGTCTTCCCCAGCACTCAGGACTCAAGCCCGGAGCCCAACATCCAATACCACTTTGGATTTTAGGCACAGGAGGAGCCAGACTCCTGGCGGGAAGTGGGCCAGGGGCCAAAGGGTGGGGCTGCCACCTTCCCAAAGACAGGCAGAACCCTGACCAGCACACCCCAGGCATGTGGGTTTCTGGGCAGCCCTAAAAGCCAGCCGACACTGGCAAGGCAGTGGTGAGCTCCCAGAGTGGCAGGCATCCAGGCGGGGGGAAACACTCCCTACAAGCATGTTCCGGAGGGGTCTGTGCACTGGCAGGCAACACACAGGCCTCTGAGGTCACTTCCAACTTGAAGTCTGTCATTCTAAGTGTGAGCCGAAAAACAGAGGGTCCTGCAATTGGTACTTTAGAATTTCTGCTACGAAGAAGTGGCTCTGGGCTCAGGAGAGGAAAGGCCATTCTAATCAGCGCCATCTGAGGGCTGCGTGGTAGGGATGAGCATCAGTTGGTGGGAGGACCACGGAGAGGTCGGCGGGGGGAGGTAGACTCTGAGGACCATTAAAGGCCCTTCCAGCCTGAAGGCTCTAAAACGGTGTGAATCCTAGCCTTTCAGTGGCTGCTCTCTGCCACTGTGAGAGCCATCTCTAGAAATGCTCCCAAACAGATAGGCACTGGCTTGGCCCCAAGATTCAGACCCTCTGTGTGAGTCCCCAGGCCTGTGTCTGTCCCTGGGCAGCCTGGAGGGTGTCAGTGTGAGGATCCCACAGGCTCCCACTGGCCTGCCTCTCAAATCATTTTCATTAACTGCTAGAACAGTAGCACAATCACTAACACCTAAAAACATGTATGTAACAGGACTGAGCTTCTCAGGATGCTGGTTATGCAAAGCAAGGGTTGCCTGCACCTGTACACGGCCTTCCCGCACAGGTAAGGACACGTCTGAGAGGCACCAACCCCCATAGCCAGCACTGCTGCCAGCCTCAATGGTACCTCTGGCCAAGTAACCCTTGCTCAAGATATTTCCCTTGCATCTACCTGTAAATGGTCAGCAGAAGCATACAAATCAAGGACAGTTTTGATGAGGATGCTGGCCCCCCGAGGTACACAGCGCAAGGGCCTGCATAAAGGCCTCTGGCAGACCTGCTGACTGCAACGTCCCTTTTGGTGCCACCACTGTCCCTCCACCTTCACTGGTGGGCCAGGCATGGGAGGCCCTGTCTGGGAAGACAAGGACCTAGCAGGTGCCCAAGGACACGTTGGGTGGGACAGGGAGCAGGGTCCGCTCACCGTCGTCAGGCTCGTAGGGGACCCAGCTGTGCTTGGCGTTCTGGTGGGTGTAGTAGGAGTTGCGCTTGGCACACTGCTGGGCCCGGAAGTCCTCATAGGGCCCCGGACACTCCTCGCTGTTGCAGACCTGGTACTGGAACATGGGCCCTGAGCACAGGCGGCCTCCGTAGGCTGGGCTGGGGCAAGAACAGAGAGACCTTGCTGGCGGGAAGGCTAGGGAGGGCCAGGCTTCCCACATGGCCACCAGGGGTAGCCCAGCCTTTTCAAGTAGCAGAAAAAGGGGATCCATTAACTTACAAACTAAAAAGGGACCCCCACTGTGAGGCTGCTGAGCTCAGAGCCTTCGGGTCCCGTCAGGCATATACGTGCGTATATGTGTGTGTGCATGTGTGTGTGTGTGATGGGGGAGAGGAGAGAATGGGTGAAAGAAAGAGGGGCAAGAAATGGGGAGGAGGGAGGAAGACGGGAGGGAACGATGAGCCCCCTCTAACTGGGCCGGAAGAGAAATCAGTCTTATTCATCTTTGTATGTTCTTTCAACTGTTACTCGGGGCCTGACATACAGCTGGCACTCAATAAATGACTCAAGTGTTCCTATCTGTATCCGCTTCCACTTAATATCATAATGAACTAAGGAGTCGTAAAAGAGACTTGGATTTGGAATCAGAAGATCTGGCTCAATCTAACCCCAAGTCCTGACTAAGCAACCTTGGGTAAGTCACTTAGTCTGGCCGTGCCTTAAATTCCCCTTCGAAGGAGGGACCATAACATGTTATTTTACCCACCTCCTATGTGTGTGAAGAATGTGTGAAGAATAAGAAAAGGTAATTTAAAGCAATCTGTATTCTCTTCCCCATTAAATTAAGAGGATTAGGTTAAGATTACAGATACAAAGAATCCAAGTGCACGAGGTTACTGGCGCTCTGCTCAGAGATGCTCGAGGATTACAGGGGTTTATGAACTGCTTAGCACCCTACCTGGCACAGAGAAAGTGCTCCATACACTGGAATAATGATCACAGCAGCTGACCTTTATTAGAGCTTAATCTGTGCTGGGTATGGTGCTGAGAGTACACATATTATTTCATTTAAGCCTCATAAAATAGTTATTATTACAGAGAAGTTCAATAAATGGGAGCTTTGATCAAGGGGATAACTATCTGTCATGACTGAAAGATGGTTTTTTTCCAGAGTGGGCACACTGGGCCTTTCTCTAATCTGGCTTTCATGCCCCCCAACAGGTAGAAGTTATAAGGCAGTTCATTTTGGCTCATGTTTGTGAAAGGTCAGGACAGTCATCTGACACAGGAACAGGCTGCTCCGAGAGGCAATGAGTTTCATTGCTGGAGGTACCCAGCAGAGCGTGAAGACCACACCTGAGGATGCCGGCTATAAGGCCTCTGAGATCCTAGGAACTGCTGTCCGCAGTGCCCATCACATCACTCCACACTGTGAGGGGTGGGGCTGGGCCACACCCCACAGAGGTTCAGAATCCCTGGTTCCTGGAGCCAGCTGACCTGCATGGCCAGCCTCCATCTATCATGAAGCTGTTCTAAGCAGGCTGCTTCAGCTTGGGAGATGGAGGTCAGAGAGAGCTGGCACTCAGAGGTTCCAAAACCATGGGAGGGGGTCCCCATAGAGGGAATAAAAGGGAGAAATAGAATGCTCCCCTAGAATGCTGGTGAGGGGTCGGCGGGGGGAATACTTAGAAAGAGGTAAGTTCAGAAAAATTATAGGAAGTTTTGTTTCATGTGGTAGGAAACAGATTTGGGGAATTTATCCTCCAAAGACATGGCTAGTGAACATTTAGATCAGTGTTTTCTCAAAGTTCAGCTGAAGGATCAGGGTCAGAGGAGGGCTTGTTCAACTGGCCAGGCCTTGTGCTCACCCAGACTCTCTGCAGAATCTTCTGCACACGAGAGTCTGAGAATCATTGGTTCAGACTCAATCTCAGATATCAGACCCGATGAGAAATGTCAGATCCAGGCAGAAGTGATTTGGCTCCCTCAACAATTTTGGGTCCTCATCCACTGGAATACACAACCCAGTGCAGGGGACCTTCTTTCCTGTGCTCTGCCCCCTAGTGTCTTCCCCTTTAAGCCCCTCAGACCCCTGCCCTGCCCATCCTAGCCAAGCACACTCACGGGGGATTGTCACAGTTCCGGCTACGGGATCGAACTCCGCCCCCACATGACCGTGAACAGGAGCCGAACTTGGTCCAGGAGCTCCAGCCTCCATCCTGGCCATAAGTCTGCTCCGGCGACTTCCAGATGCAGTGACCTTTGAAGCACCACTGGGAGGGAGCAGAGGGGTGTGAGGTCACCCTGGGGCCACCGCTGCCTTGCCTGCCATGGAGAGTGCCCAACCAGGCACCCAGCACAGCTGGTGGGTGCTGTGGATGAGCTCAGAGAAAGAGACATTAAGGGCATAAGCCTCGGGGTGACACAGAATCTCAGCCCTATTGTGAGCTGAGTGGCCTTCAGTAAAAGGTCCCCCTTCTCGAGCTTATTCCTCAGTTGTCCAATGTGGATGACAGCACCTGCCCCAGGGCTGCCGCGAGCTTTCAGTGAGATAACCAGGCACACACAGCCCTCCACGAATGGCAGCGGTATTATTAATGATGATAACTGGGCAATGATTTGGTTTACCACCCCAGGAGAAACAACAGGCGGATAAGGAAGCAAAGACACAATTTCCCACACTATCTAGAGGCTGATCTTGGCTTTGTACTTCGAAATCACCATCCAGGGACCTCAAGCAGGTACGTTCCTGGGAGGCCAGCCAGCCACACGGGAGGTCGTCCATGCAGTGGAGGGAGCACATGCCTCAGGCCCGAGAGACCTGGGTTTGAATCCCAGCGCGGCCGTGACTAGCTGTGTGTGGCTTTGGTAAGAGCTTTACCTTGCTGAGCCATGGTTTCCTTGCCTGTTAAGTGGGACAGTTCCAAGAACTGAAGGCAACAACACTTACAAAAGGCCTTTGCACAGGGCCAGGCACAAAGGACGGCTCAACCAGCATTGACTCTCTTCCCTTTCCTTGTCGGGCCCCAGTGAAGAAATACAGCAAAGCTCTCTAGGTCTTTTTCAAGAGATAACTGAGTGGTTCTCAGCCTTGAAGTCACCGCGGGGACCTTTTAAAACTCCAGATGCCCCGGCTTCACCCTAGACTGAGTCAGACTCTCTAGGGGTAGGGATGTTTTAAAGAAGTGGTAATTTTTACAAGAAGCAGTATACAATTGACCACTGAACAACTCGGGGGTTAGGGGCACTCACCCGCTGCAGTTAAAAATTCTGTGTATAACTTATAATTGACCCTCTGTAAGCGAGGTTCTACATTCGCAAATTCAACACATTATGTAATATGGTGGTATTTATTACTGACAAAAATCCACATACAGCGGAACCCATGCAGTTCAAACCTGTGTTGTTGAAGAGTCAACTGAGCTTTATATACCATAAGTCACTCATTTCAAGTGTACCATTCAATGATTTGTTCATAAATTTACAGCATTTGGCAACCATTACCACAATCCAACTTCAGAACATTTCCATCACCCCAAAAAGACAGCTCAGGCCCATCTGGAGTCATTCCGTGTTTTGGGGGATGGGGCTTTGAAAGCTCCCCAGATGGTTTTAATTGTGCAGACAAAACTGAGAGCCACTGATTAACTCTTGTGTGAAACTGTGACAGAAGAGGGTCCAGAACCTTGAAAATGCCTGGAGCAGGTATACCCCAGGCTCCAGGATAACAGCCTGCCAGGTCTGGAGTGCACTGGGCCTGTACGAGGCCATGGGAAGCTCCACCCGTCTGGGAAGGGGCAGACCCTGACAGATGTGAGTGGCAGGAGCCTGGTGAGGGCAGAGGACGGAGGGGGTGGGGTCAGGTCCGTGCCTGGACTCACAGCTGCTGCTGGGCGATATCCCGCCTCTCTAAACACCCTGCTTCTTCCCAGCTCCCTCGTTTGCTCTGACATGGCTCATAACTTCAGAACAACCTGAATGGGAAGAATGCTTAGTCAGGGGTCAGCAGCGGGTCAATGAATGGCCCAAAGTCACCACACAGAGATTGGGGCAGGGCCAGCAATAGAGCGGAGGGGGGTTTCAGACTCCAGCTCAGGGCTCTCAGGTGCGGCGTCCCCCTGAAACCCACACACAGGAGGGTGCAAGCACACATCAGGAAGTAGACGAAAGGGCAGGTTTGGGTGGGAGCGGGGAGAACACATGTGTGGGAGAAACGGCATGGTGGAGTAGGGAGGAGGAGGCGGGACACCTGCAGTCTTCCCTTCATCCCTTCTCTGCTAATCACCCTCTGTCTGACCTCCGCAAGTTCCCTAACCTGCCTGGGCCTCACTCTCCTCATCTGTAAAATGGGAGTAAGCATTCCTGCTGATGGACTATAAGACAAGGCCAAACTGTGCACTGTAGAAGCCGAGGACTGTGGTGCAGGGAAGACGGTGTGAGCATGTGAGTTGACGTGCAGACCCCATGCCTATCTGCCTGCACGTGAGGCTCCCTCCTGTTCTCTTGCACTGACCCACCCCCCACACACTCATATCCACACTTGGTGGGGAGGCAGGGGCTCCCTAGGGCCTGCACCCTGGGCCCTGCGGGTACCTTGCCTGGTGCGCACTCAGTCCCATCCAGCGGGGGCCCCTTCTTGGTCTTGCAGAAGTACGGGTTGTCAGGGTGGCTGCACCACAGCTGCTTGCAGGCCTCAAAGGTCCTGAACTGTGCGGCAAGGGGGATGGGGTCACTTGGCTGGACCAGCTCTCCAGCTCTGACAAGCTGTCCAGGGGGTGAAGGGCAGTGACAGAGAGAGGGAGGGTGTGGTGGGCACTGAGGCCAGAACCCTGCAAGGGAGGCCGGACGGGCCTGTCCAGCAGAGCCCCACACACCCACTAGCTCAACCCTACCCAAGGGCCAGTGGCCTCCAGTGGCCCCTCCTCTCTCCAGCAGGGCACTGGGAGGAAGGCACCAGCCACAGCCCACACTCCTCTGGTCTCCCCGCCAGGCCTCCCTCCCTGCCTTTGCAAAGGCTACCCTGTCACTGAGCAGGGACTAGGGTCTTGAGTCTCTGGGGAGGCTGGGCCTGCTGATGCCCTCTGAGTCCTGTGCATACTGGGGGCTTTGAGGGGGCTGCCAGCCTGGCCCAGACCCCGAAGCACCCAGACAAGGCCAGGAGTCCTACTTCCTTCTAATCTCACCCAGCCATGCCACAGGTTGGTACCTTATGTTCCAGATTGTCTAGGAAAGCCCCAATTTCCTTTCCTCTATCATCCCCTTGCTAGGCAGACAAGTGTCCTCCAAATACAGCATTTGGGCACTGAAATCCCACATCCCAGGCTGTTTCTCCACCTCCAAAGCAGAGACCAGGTATCCCAGTGTGGCCTGGTCAGTGGGCAGGGTGACCACACACAGAGCTGAGGAGGGGGGCTGCTTTCTCGGATGGGGCCGTTTGAGGTTCTCATGGCACCAGGGCCTGACCCCTCAGAAAGCCCTCTGCCCAGGATGTCCCCTTCTGTGAGCCTCTGCCTGGGCCCTTGTTCAATTCTCTCCCGGGTGGCTCTAGCTGGTCACTGGGCTCTAGCCTCGCCCTTGCCCTGTCCTGCAGGGTAGGGACAGGGCTCTGCCCTTGGATCCATCTCCTCAGGCGTGGGGTGGAGGGAGCACCCGAACTGACACAGGGCCTACCTGGCAAATAAGCTCCCCTGGTGAGCAGCCAGCCAGGATCCTACTGGCAGCCCACCCTCTCTGTTCCACTCTGCTCCCATCGTCCCCAGGGCCCAAGCATTCTCCAGCCGCTGCACATGCTGCCCTCGCAGGTAGGACTGGGTGGGGCAGGTATGCAGCAGAAGGTGGCTGGGCCTGGGCCCTGGGCATCCTGCAACACTCCCAACCCCCACGGTGGCTGACACAGAGCCTGCGAGCCCATCGCCAGGCTGCCTGGGCGAAGGTGCTCTGTAAATGACCAGCCTGGGCTCCAGGAGGACCTGGCCTGGTGTACCGGCTGGCAGAGGCCGTGAGAACTCACCGCTGAGCAGGTGTGGTATCCAGTACCGAAGTCAAAGCGGCACTGCTCATCCATTGAGTAGTCAATGCCAGGCAGCTCCGGGGGCTGGGGCCAGGCGGGAGCAAAGGGGTCATCAAGGAGGCAGTCGTAGGAGCTGCCGGCAGAGACAGGAAGGTGAGGCAGGCAGGGGTGGGACCTCCCAAGCTCCCCCTGCCCAGTTGGGTAGAGGGCTCTCCCTTTCCTGGTAGTGGGGTGGGTTTAACTGAGCAAGGAAGGCCTGCAGGAATCTGCCCCCACCGCCCTGTGCCAGGACCTGTGTTCTCTGGGGAGCTCAGGCTGCCCTGAGCCCCCATAGCTTCCACCCAGGAGGCACCCAGGGCAAGGGCACCTAGGACTGGGTTAGGCACTCAGCTTGTACCTTTCTTACGGGGCCCATTTTGCCCATGTTAAAGGGACACACCATGGCCCAGATTAAGGGTTGGCTCAAGGACAATCTGAGGACTCATTGCACTGGGGGAGAAAGAAGTCAGCCTGCCATACAGGATGGACGCTGGGCCCTGGCCAGCCACTGCATGAGGTTAGTGACAGCATCTCTGCCAGCACCTGCCCCCCCACCTCAATTCACTCTGCACCCACTCTCGGCCTTGAGCTCCCGAGTCTAATGCTTGTTCTGGGCCTCTATGTCCCTGGGGCCCCAGGAGCTGACCAGCAAACCCGGCTCTAAGCATGTGTCAAGGGCAGGATGCTATGGGAGGGGAAGTGACTTGGGGGTGACGGAGTGGCAGGATGCATGCTCCTGTCCTGGTCCGGAGGGCAGAGGTGACCTACGGGAGGTAGCGGCTGAGCTCCAGCTTGCTGCAGCGGGACCAGTGGAAGCGGTGGAAGGCAGCCTGCACCAGGGGCGCCATGACGCTGCCCAGGCTGGTCTCGTCTGCACAGCCGTTCCCCTGACCATCGTGCTCCATGCCAAGCCTAGGGTTGGGGGAGAGGACAGAGGGGAGCTCTGTGTCACACCCGTGGAGCCCACCCCGGGAAGACGGGCAGGCGAGCCAGAGACCCTGCCCTGACCAGGCTTCAGACTGTGCCTTGTGGCCTTGGTCTCCCCACCGTGCAGTGGGGAGGGCCACCCCCTGGATGGAAGCTAAGCCCACCCTGCCCCCAATCCACTCCTCAAACCCCACCCACATCCTCACAGCTTCCAAGCCCAGCTCAAGCCCCACTCTTGCCCCAGGACAAACTCCCTGGCCGCCCTGCCCGTGGGCAGCTGCCTGCACCACCATTAACAACTCGCATGCTGTGCCCTGTCCTCCCTCCAGACCCAAGGCCTTCGTGTGCAAGGACCAGTCTCACTCTGTTCAGTTCAACCTCGCTTATGCACCCCTCCCTGTATGCCAGCCTCTTTAGCTTCTCCCAGATTCCGTAGTACCCAGCACAGAGCTTTGCGCGTCGCATGCACCTGCCATGATTATAGTTTAAATGTAAAATTTCACTCTTTACAGTTAATATTTAACACCAAAACCCAAAGGTTCTAAATTCTTAAATGCTCCCAGGTGGCTGCATCTGCTTGACTGCTAGACAGACACATGGGCCTCTAAGCCTGACTTGTCTCTCCACAGGGAGGGCCTCTGTCAGTGAAGAGTGGATACTCCCCCTCAACACCCCACATACAGCAAGACAAGCTTCTGGCTCCGGAATATGTGGATCATTGGCTTCTAGGGCAGGAAGGGACCTCAGAGGTTTCCCTGGTGTCAGCCTTCATGTTGCTGATGAGAAAACAGAAGCCCTGGAGAGGAGCCGCCACCCGCCCAGCGAGGAGCAGGGCTGGGATGAGATCCGCACAGGCAGGCCCTGGGTCTGGCCCACTCCTCTCCTTCCCACATCCTTCCAGCTGCATAAACGCCCTCGCTCTGCGCTCTGCGTGTGGGCCGAGCTGGGGGGTGTGTCCCTTAGCTCTGCCATCAGGGACAGACAAGGCCAGGAGGCGGGACTATGGCACCTGTGTGTCATCATCAAACACTGTGGATGGTGGTGTCTTTGTTTTCTCCCAGCATGTAGCTTTTTGTATGCTTCTCTGTTCCGTTCTCCACTGTAGCCTCATTTCTAGAACAGGGCCAGGAACAGGGTAGGTACTCAAGAAATACTGGTTGAATGAATGAATGAATATGCTCTAAACCAAATACAAGCCAGCCACCAGCCTGGCCCGAGGCTTAGGTCTAAGTGTACCTGTTTATGATGGACTCAGGCCAGCGCTCCAGTGCACTGAGCACCAGGGCAGGCTTCAGGTGTGGCTGGGACAGAGGGATAGAGGCCAGCCTAAGAGCAAAGCACTGCCTTTGAGGGGACACTGCCACTGACCTGCCAAAGGCAGGGCCAATCTGGTCACCCACAAACCTGGGATTTGCAGGCCGGTCCCAAGGCAGGCCCAGAATTGCTGTCCAAGCCCTGGGGCTCCCTCTCCCATCAGGGCAACTCCTCTGGCATCTCTTAGGACACTGGGATGGGAGCCTGATCTGGGGCAAAGCCTCCCACAGGCACAGATCTCCTTGGAGCTCGAGGCACAGCCCACCCTCTCAGTGCCACTTACACGTGGCCAGTCTCGTGGGCCACCACGAAGGCCGAGGAGAAACCATCCTCATGGTTGAGGGCACAGCTTCTCAGGGGGTGGCACATGCCAGTGACAGGTGCATACCCTGCCAGGGAGAGGGAGAGAAGACAGAGAGAGGTCATGCTCAGGTGAGGTAGGACTCGACGAGGTCTGCACTGAGCCAGCCACCACAGGGACATCCTGACCCCATCACTGCCGGAGGGTCCCTGGAGGAAGAAGGTACAGCCCACCCGGGGTACAGCACCTGGGCCGAGCTTCCCCCACATCCTAAGGCCTAAGGCCTTCCCTCTTGGCCTGCAGCTGCCCTGCGCCTGCCGGCCCCTCCTCTAAACAAGGTAGTGCACCCCGAGCCTGCTCACACTCCAACTTCCAAGCTGTGTCCCTCCAGCTAGTCAGTCACTGGTCAGTCAACAAACAAGCTCCAAACATGTGGGGGTAGCAGGTGGCACCGTGTTAGACACTATGGGCAAAACAGAGGAATCAGGTATAAGCCCGCGCCACCCCCCCACCAACAACACATCCGTGCACTTAAGGGGTAGATGGCTTAGCAGGGAGACTAGGGGTTGGGTCAGCTCAGGTGTGGGTCTGCAGTGACGGAGTTCAAGGAGCACAGAGGGGTGTGTAGGGTGACTGTGCTGTAACCTTCTGTCTTCATCCCAGGAAAGAAGGCCCTGGCCTACCCACAGATCCACGCCCCTCCAGCCCAGTGATCCACACCCACTCATCTCCCAGATTCTCCCAGCTGTGGCATGGGGGAAATAGTATTTGTCTCCTCCATTCCAGGGCTGCTAAAAGGGCAGAGGGAGGCATGAAATGTCTGTGACAGAGTATGGCTGGAGGCGCTCTGCCAACACAAGAAGCTTTGCCTGTGATGGAGACAGAAGGATACAACATGGACAGAAGCATCCTGAAGATCACCGAGGTCTTCAAGCAGCCAGGCTCCGGGACAGTGAGCACAGGGCCCAGGGCCTGACTCACAACCATCTATCTGCAGGCTCAACCAAGGCAGCAAGAACCAGAGTGGGGGCCCCTTCACTTCCCCTGGCCCCCAAGAAACCATTTCAAAGCTCGCCCACTTGTCCGGCCAGGTCGTGTCTCCAAAGTCCCACAGATAGTTTTGTTGACAGAAAATCTGGCCCCTCAAAACATCCTGGAGTGGCCTCAGAGAGAATCCTGGCCTCTGCCCTGCAGCTCCACACACCTGGCCAGGACAAATACAGTACCTTGCATACCTGAGGGCCCAAAGTCCTGCCGGGTGAGGAAGACGACGTGGTCGTGGTGCTCTGCATGGCCGGGGTCTTGGCGCTGCTGAGAGTGCGCCCAGCGACACACCTGCTCCAGGCTGCGGGAGGGCTTCCCGCGCTCGATCAGGCTCAGGGACTGCAGGGCCAGAGAGCAGGGCGGCCGGTCAGAGCCCACAGACCACGGCAAGGACCTGGCGTGCCACTCCCACATGCAGGGACACTGAGGCCGGCGGTATGGCAGTGCCTACCCCAAGGTCACCGCTGTCCCACTCTGGCTGCAGCTGGCACACAGCCCCCCACCCCACCCCCACTTTAGGGCACCTGTCTGCTGAGAGAGAACACATTATCTCTAATCCCTCAACTAACCTGCAAGGCAGGTGCCACTCTGAGCATCTCCGCTGTATGTTCATCGTCTCATTTAATCTTCACAATAGCCCCAGGAGGGAAGTTCTGTTGTTACTTCCCTTTGGGGAAGAACAAGCGACAGAGCCCAGGGCCCCAGGGCCCAGCCCCGGAGGGACTTGTCTTGTTGCTTCCCCTCTAAGCCCCACTTTCCCCATCCACTCAAGGAGCGGGACCTTCAGCTCTAGGGGTTTAGGACTGTCCGTTTATCTGATCAGAGGGAATCATACACCCCCGCTTACCAACCCCGAATGACCCTGTCATTGAAGCCTCAACTCTAACAGTCTCCGGGTTCTGATTCTGAAGACAAAATGTTTCCTAGATCCTGTTCCCCCTCTCCCACAACCCTTCTCCCTCCAAACCCTGCCTGCTGACAAGGGGGTTTACCTGCCGGTAGCCAACCATGATCAAGCGGACCAGGGCGATGTTTATGTGGGCCCCCAGGGACTCGTCATGGTAAATCTCATCCACCTGCAAGAATAGAAGAGCACCTAGTTTCAGGAGAAGCAAGCATTCATTACAAGTCCCCCGCGTGCCAGGCATCCGACACATTCTCCTATTTCATCCTTTCCACGGCCTTATCTGGAAGGCATTCCTAGCCTGATTTCCAGATGAAGAAACTGAGGCAGAGGGAGGCAAGATGACCGGCCCAAAGACATGCAGTTAACAAACTGCAGGGCTGCAGTTCAAATCCTGGCTCACCGAATTCCGATCCTGAGCTCTCTCTGGGAAGCTAAAGTGTGAGGGGGCCTGGTCTCAAAGCCAGCAACTCGGACTGACTTGTTTTTCCATGTCTATGAAGAGTCCCTCCAGAAATGCCACAGCTCAGGCCACTTGTCCTCACCGCCCTGTATAGCTATCCAGCTGCCACTGGAATCATCTGTCTGCCCTGTGGTGCCGGAGCACACCTCCAGGGCAAATCCGGGGGGGAAGTGCTCTAGCGCCTTCAAGCAGAAACAGCAGCAGAGAAGCCTGTTAAAAATGCAGCCTCTTTGGTCCACCTCCTGAATCAGAGTCTGCCTTTGGGCAAGATCCCCAGTGATTCTCAGGCACGGTCAAGTTTCAGGGAGGAGAGCTGCACTGGATTCGTCCCTTGTCCCACAGGCTCAGGGACCTGGGGGGCAGTCCTGGCACAGTCTATCAAAGAATGCAGCCCTCTCCAAACCCCTGGTCGGGAGACCTGGAACAGTGTCCTGTGACAGACTGGACCCTGACTCTGCCTGTCCACCCCCAAGGACAGGGAGCTCACCTGCTCCTGAAGATGCCCATCTCCTGAGTGGTCCCACTGGACAACTCCAGCTTTTTAGTTTTCAGTAACTTTTATTCCTGAATACAAAACATTCCACTCTAAAAACTTTGAAAAGTATCCAAAAAAAATAAAAGAAAAAAATTAAGTCATCTACTATATACCAGCCAGATATATAACAACCACAGTTAACACAGCTTCCTGCTGTGTGTATATGTGTGTCTTATTTTACAAAACTGGAGTCCTACTGAATATACTGTTTGTAGTTTTCTTATTTTAAAAAACTTCATTCTGTGGATTTAAAAGCATCACTTCTAAAGTCCACACGTCATGGTCCAACACTTACGTAACTACGCCCCTAGTTGGGCATAACCCCAGGGAGAGGTGACTTGTCCAGCAGGAAAAATGACATGTTCAGCAGGTCACAGCAACGCACAGCACACAGCAACGCAGCTACCAGGAGCTAGAGTCCTGGGTTCAAATCCCAGCACTGCCCCTTCTGAGTTGGGTGGCTTGGGGCACATCAGGTAACTCCTTAGAACCTCCATTTCTGTTCCTGTAGAATAGGGGTCATAATGGCTGTCGTAGGGCTGGCATGTGGATGCTCATACCAACTCAACATCTGGGAACAGGAATGAGTCCCTCGGGCAGAGGGGCTCAAAGGCGTGGTCACAGATGGAGGCGGAAGTGGAACTCTGACTCTTGACTCCTATCAGCACGGTTTCCCGGGAGCTGGGATGGAGATTCAGGAATGATCCTGTTCTTACCACTTCACTTCTCCACGCCCTTCAGCTCATGAGCAAAGGAACCAGCCTACAATCCCTGAGGGAACAGCTGTCTACCAGATGGAGAGGAACAGTGTGGCCAACTCAACATATGATAGCCCCATGGGGAAGGGACGGCCGGAAGGGGGACCGGAGGTCTGCTGCTGCGCTGACGCACCCTTCCTGAGCCAGCAAGGACAGAGCCAGGCTGTGGGTCCAGAGCTGCAGTGGCAGGAGCTGCAGGCACCATGGAGCCCCGGCTCGCTCTCCCAGAACTAGCAGCTGCCCCAATTCGTAAGCATGTAGACCTCAGAGCCGCCAGTGTCAGGCTTCCCCAAGGGCCTGCCTGGCATCCATGTCTGGATTCAACTGAGACAGCAGGCCCCCCAACCCCCACCACATGTAACGATGTTAAGTCCGACAGGTGGGGGCACCTCCCTCCAGCCCCCTCCCCCTCTCCTGCAGAAGCAAAGGCACCACGGGAGCAAAGTGCTCAAATGCATAAAAAGGCCATGTCCTTCTCCACCTGCCTGCCCTGACTCATCCCAGGAGAACTGTGGGGTCCTAGGAGGGATGCGGGTCTAATCAGCCACACACACATTTTCTCCCTAACAGAATTCCAACCTAAGGACTCTGCTGACCCACTGAAATGATACTCAGTCTGCAACAGAATGATCCAACTAACCCCAACATCTCAGCTCCTACTGACATCAGTACACGGCCTTCCTTCTACACAAGGGTGTGGCCAGTGACTCATACCTCCCTGACGTGCCCTGTAAGAGTGCAGACCAAGGATGGGGTTGTGAGCAACACATCTGTGCACCTCGTAAACATGTGCAAACCCACCAGTCACCCCAGGGTAGTGGAAGAGAGTGGTCACCAGGACACAAGGGGGGGGGCATCTGCAGGGCCTTTGGGTGCTTGGAGGACCAAAGGCCACGGCCTGCCTTCCTTCTTCTCTCTCCAAAATGGCCGAATGCTGCCAGAATCTGGCCACAATACTCATTTCTGTCCCACACTCAGCAGGCCAAATGCACCCATCAAGGCCTGCAGTGACCCCTGCTCCAACACTGCATCTCCAGTCCAGGACACTGGGAGGTAGTCCCTCATGGCAGGATCTGGGAGGGGGCTGCCGCGCTCTGAGCCTGAGTGTCCAACGCTGGTGCAGGGGGTATTGAGTGGGGGCCTCCTGACACCAACTCCCACTCCCAAGTAACTGGCCTGAATGCAAATACTGAACAAGCAGAATGTGCCATCTGGAGACACCACTCAGCGCTCTGAAATAATCTGGAAACCAAAGTAGGGGTTCAGGGGAGAGGAGGATGGTGCACGTGAGAAGGAGGGGTCAGGCAGGTCTTGCTGGAAGAGCTGGAATGATCTTTGACTAAGAAGGTCGCTGACCCTTCCTAGGAGATGGGCAGAGGCATGATGCAGGGGAGAGGAAGGCAGGAGTCACATGGAGCCACCAAGAAAGCCCCAGGCCACTGGCAATCAAGCTAACTGAGGCTAACCCCCCACATAACAGGGAGTTTCCTTCCTGCCCATGCACTCACACCTCCAGCAACGGGGCGCTCTCGGCCATTAGAAAGTTTTCTATGCCATGAGCCCTATTCTGCTTTCCTGTCCACCTCTTCCCCTGGCCTCAAGTCTCCCTCTTGAGGTTTCATTGAGCATGTCGGCTCCTTCCTGGGGACAGATGGTGACCACAGTCTCCCAGGGACTCCTCTCCAGCTCACAGTGGTCAAAGAGAAAACGTTACAGGCAGCAAGAAAGAAGACAGATCACTCACCAAGGAAGGACCACTGGGTTGGGAGGAGGTTTTCAACAGTAACAGGGGAGACCCTGAAGTAACACCATCAAAACACCAAGACAAAGAAACCATCAACCTAGACTCCCAGACCCAGCAAACCATCTTTTAAGAATCATGATGAAATGAAGACATTATCAAGTAACAGAAAACTGAGACAGGTCAAACAGACCCTACTGAAGGATCTGCAGGAAAGGAAGACGGAAAATTATCTCCAAAAGGCAGCAGTACAAGAATGCATAACAATTGTGAGGTTGTGACAGGGGCAGGGTTCACCAGTGAGAGGTAGTCTGCTCTTTCCTTACATTAAATAAGAATAATGACAATAAATTTTCTCCTTTATTCCCCTCCCCAAAAGAGTGGGGATGGCCCTGCCGCCCTAGTCTGGTCTGTCTCTGGGGCCCTGGCATGCTCAGCTGCACACACCCCTGCCTGCCTTGAGTGGGGACCTCAGCAGCTTTGTTTCAGCTGGAGCCACCCTGACACTGCGCAGGCGGAGGAGGCGGCTGGACAGGGCTGCCGTGTGCAGAACCGCAGAGGCCTCTGGGCACAGGGGTTCCACCCACAGCCCAGAGCTGGTGCTGGAGTCACAGCAAGGAGGTGCAGCTGCCTACGAGGCTCCAGCCCGGCTGTGCACTCCAGGCCTGGCTCTGTTGGCGTCTGTCCGCCACCGCTGTCTCCCAAATGCCAGCTGGGAGGTGAGGCCAGCAAGCCAGCTCAGGGGAGATCAGGAATTGCTTCCCATGGTTGTAGGCACAAGCGTGACTGCTGCAAGACACACCCTGGGGCAGAAAAGAAAACTGTCTGGTTCTCCCGGCTTCCCCACCTCAGCCAAGTTCAAGGTCATCTGCCAAGACCCCCAGGTTAGGGTTCCACATAACATATTGGCCGGGGTGGCCATTGGCTGTGTACCAGAAAAACAAGCAAAGGTTGGATTCTCTCTGGCTAAGGGGAGACAAAACAGCAGAAGGGAGAGGATGGCTAGAAAGCACTGGGTTTGGAGGGTGAGCTGCTGTCACTGAACACCTACTGTGCTGAGGTCACTGCATACAACTCCATGACAAAGGGAGGAATTATTCCTGTTTTGTAGGTGAGAAATCCAAGGCTCAGAGAGGTTAAGTACCTTGTCCAAGGCCACCCAGCTGGAAAGTGGGAAGGCTAGGATTTGAACCCAGACCTTGTGACTCTTAGCCACTACACGCAGCTGCTCTCCTGGACTAGCTTCTGTGGCAGGCTGGCTGGGGTGGGCTTTCTCTGGCCTGGAAGAGAAGACGAGGGGACTGGGTTTCCACAGCCAGTAAACAGCAACATGGCCAGCCAGAGAGTTATTGTAAGACCCATTGTCCTCCTGTAACCCTGTGTGGCCAGGCTTCCTGGGGGCCTTGTGGTCAAGCTCAGGGGGCAGGAAGAAGGGAAGGAGGGTCTACTGGGGTGGGAGCTCTGAATCTGTTTTCCTGCCCAAAGGGAGGGCCAGACTCGGGGGCCTGCAGCAGAAATGCCTAGCCCTCAACCTGCAGCTGGGGACGGGGAGGGGGATACTAGGCCTCGGGAGCCTAGGGGAGGGCCGCTGGCAGCCTTCCCTTCTGGACCAAGCCCAGATGGGTTTCTCCTTGGCAAGGCAGGGACAGGTTGGGGATAGAGAAGCAGAGAATGGACCCTGGCCAACCCCAAGTTCCCTCACTCCTAGGGAACATTGCTTCTGAGGGGCTATGGGACAGAATGTCCACCTACTGCTTGGTAGCCAGGTTCAGCAGGTCTCAAAAGGGAGGGGCAGTGCTGAGAAAGCCGGACCCTGGGGTTTGAAGCCCACCAGGTGCTCAAACAGGAGAGGGTACTAACTGTCACCTAAGAGCACAGCCCACGCCTCCCAGCACCACCTCACTGAACCCTCCCAGCACCACCTCACTGAACCCTCCCAGCAACCTGCCTGGAAGGAAGTCCTGGCCCTTCTTTCTTTTTTAATCAACTTACTTTTTTTTTTTAATCCCACCAGAGTGGTTTTAAAAGTTTTTTATTTGTTTGTTTATTTTTATTTTACTTTTTTGGTTTGTTTTTGGAGGGGGAGATAATTAGGTTTATTTATTTACTTTTTTTTTTTTAATGGAAGTGCTGGGGATTGAACCCAGGACCTCGTGCATGCTAAACATGTGCTCTACCACTGAGCTATACCCTCTCCCCTTAATCAATTTACTTTTTTTTTTAATTTACTTTTAACTTTAGAATAGCTTTTTTTCAGAAAAGGTGCAAGTACAGGGTTCCTTATTATTAACATCTGCCATTACTATGGCACATTTGTCACAATTCACAAACTAACACCGTCACATTATCACCTACTAAAGCCCATATTTTTTCAGGTCTCCCTAGTTTAGGGGCAATGTCCCCTTTTTTTGGCTATGGGATCGCATCCAGGACAGCACATTACATTTAGTCAACCTATTTCCTTCGACTGTTCCGGGCCGTTTCTTCTCTCTGATGTTGACCTTGATCACCTGCAGAGAGGCTACATGCCAGGTTTCTCTACTGTAAAGTCACCCCCAAGCCCTTTCCATGCTCTGCTCTTTAGAAGGAAGTCACTATGCACAAGCCCACACTCCTGGAGTGGGAGTTAAAATCCACCTCCCCAATGGCAAAGGATCTATATCAGTTATTTAAAATTCTTCTCCGCAGACTCCTCCCCCCAAGGGTGGCTCAGCTCCAACCCCCTCCAGAAAGCCATCCTCTCTACCCCCCTCTCTCCTGCAGTCCACAGGGATGCTGCCTCCTTCGGCACTGCCCTCCAAGATTCCCTAGAACAGGAGACCGACTGTCATCCTAGGTATACACCAGGCACTCACTAAATGCTTAAAACTGCCCTGTATGTTTCAAATGGTTCCCTGGCCCTGAGATTTGAAGAAGCATTAAGGAAAGGGACCCAGTACAGATGGGTAAACCGAGGCACAGAGGAAGCCTGGACCATCCAGGGCCCAGCAGCATGTGAGGGAGGGATGAGGAGCTTGCCTGCCATCTGGTGCTGCATGAATATTTATAGCACATCCCCAGTTAATGAAACAGAAAACGGAGAGGCAGGATGCCCCTGAGCCATTCTCACAGCTGTCCTGAGAGCTACAGTGACGGGCCTGATCAGATCGCTGTGAGCGCCACTGTCGGCTCTGCCCTCCTCCCTGGGTTAGCACAATGAGACTGTCCATCCTGAGAACCAGATCGCCTCTCTGATCCCGTCAGGCCAGCCCTGGCCCCGGAAACCAGGATCCGAAGTGGTCACAGGCAGGCAGGAGCTGAGAGGGGAGAGCAAACAGACACCCTTTCTTACTGGCTTCATGAAATCCCTGAGGCAATTAGTGCTTCAAGCATCCCAGCCAAATACAAGTTCCCATACAATGGACAGGATGAGCTGCTGGTCCCCTGGGAGGGAACGCTGTCTGATGCCCCTCTGCTCACCGCCACAGGCGGCACTCTGGCTGGCTGTCCTCTGCACCCGGGAATCAGAGCCTACACCCTACCCTTCCCCCTCTGGCAGCCACAGGTTTGCAAGGCAGCAGCTCCTTAAGCGCAGCCCATCTCAGTGCCATAAGCCTCTCTCCCCAAGAGGAACAAGCCCTCATGGGAAGCTCTGTCTCGGCTGCACCCCTCACGCATCCCCAGACCCTCTGCTCCCACACCCACAAGGGCAAGGCAGCAGTGAGCAGAGGAACCAGCCTCAAACAGCCCTCCAGAACCTCTGAGAAGACAAAAACTCTCCTCCCCACCTACTTTCTGGTAGGTTGTGAAAAGGAACGTGGAACCAAGACCATGGAAACAGGCATCCAAAGCAGGCCCTCCTGGCGTGGTTTTCAGTAAAGACAAGCTCCCTGGCGGAGGCTGTGGGGCATGGGGAAGAGGTCAAGAGAGGCAGATTGGGTCAGAGACTTCCTCCAACAGTAAAGCTCAGGGACAGGAGGAGGGACACCAGGGACTGGGGGACACTGGCCTCCACATCATGAACCATAGAACTTAGTAGAACCTCCCACCCACTCCTCACCAACAGCCACAGTCGCTTACAATTCCAGATCTGAGGGATTTAATTAGACCCTCCCCTCTGGGCTAATCACATTTCAGTCTGGGCAAGCCTTTGCAACACCAAGTTTCAAAAACACACTTTGCTCTGTAGAAAGAAGTGGCTCCTTGTATGATCCATCAAAATATCTCTTCCATTTTCCAAGGGAAGCTCCCAAATTCTGTGTAGGGAACACATTCCTATGGACCCTCCTCGTCACTTTCCTAACTTCGCTGCTTCACACCTACCTCAGAAGTGGGTTTCATCTTTTGCTGTGGCCTCAAAAAGCAGCCCCTCCACCCTCCAGGTCACGTAAGCTGACTGTCTCAGAACCCTCTCTAGAACGGCTCAGACTAGACTAAGCCAGCGGGTCCAGTGGGGGCCTTTCTAAGGGCACACAGTGGCCCAGAACCCACAAAATGTGGGTTTTCACCCCATGCGAGGACCTCAGGTACTGGTACAGGATTGTGGTCCCTCTAGGACACACACATGTACATCACTCACTTCCTGGGGTCGCTCCTAGGGTCCTACTCCTGGCCTGTGTGGAGACCCACTCAGAACCACAGAGTTGGTATAAATATTATTTTAAACTGAGGACATTTGAGATTCAATAGATGCAGAAAGAAACTGTCTCGGAAATTCCCTCATCTGACAAAGCAGCAACTTCTGGGAAAAGAGCTACCATAAATCCCCTCTCCGGGGGAATTTTATGGCCATAAAAAAAGACAGAAAGACCACTAGCACCTGCATAAACATATATTATCACAAACTTTCTTACTTCCCACTTGTTCTCCTAAAACCCATTTTTCTTTTTTTCCCATTTGTCTTTCTTAAAGAAACCTATTTGCCCTTCCCATAGAGCCTCTTCTCCCCTCTCTTTCCTTTACTAACAGGTATATAAGCCCCCAATTCTAACCACCTCTTTGAGTTACTCATCACTGAGCACTTGCATGGACATGCACATTGCACATGTAAATAAACTCTTCCTTTTCTTTTGCTAATCTGTCTTTCTGTCAGTTTAAATTACACATCCCCAGGGACAGAACCTAAGAGGGTACAGGAAAAGTTGTTTTTCTTCCCTGACACCTGGGTCATCAGCCATGGACAGCACCACCTGAATGAGGCTATAGACCTCTGTGCAGAGGCTGTGGGAAGAGGGTGGCTCTGAAGTCAATGAAGCAGCACTCAGATCTCAGCCCTGTGCCTGACCAGAGGGGAGACCGGCAAGTTACAGCCAGCTCTCTGCACCCCAGTTGCTGGGTAAGGACATCAGGGATACTCAGACCTTTCATAGGGTTATTGGGAGACTTGAGTAAATGAGGTCACATTTATAAAGAGCCTGGCTCCTGGAGGTTGCTCGAAAATGATTCTAATGATTTCTAAAAAGATGTAAGTTGCAATTGTCTGTGGACACAACACTGTAAGTGTTCTGAGGGCAAGGACCACATTTTCCACTCCTTCTGAGCCCTCCACTGCAGAAGCTATTCTTTTGTCACTCATGCTTCACTGCTTGATTTCTAGGAAGAGATACTGTCCCACCTGGCTGCACACACAGCGGTGGGCTCCACCTGGGGGGCCCAAGCCATCCCTCCAGTCCCAGCAGTTAGTCCAGGATGGCCACATGATCCAATCCAGGCCAATCCTCCCAAGGAGGGCAGAAAGGATCCCTTTGCCTTTGGGTCCTAAGAGCAGGCAGTGTGGAAATATGGGGTTGCCAGAGGTCCTGTTTCCTGCCATGGAGAGAAAGCCTGACTCCTGTTGGCTTATATCATCAAGCAGACAAGCAGTGAGGAGAGAGCATCTTAATGGACCTGAGGCCCTAATACCTAGAGCTGCCCTGTGCCACAAATCTCTTCTTTGGCTTAGGCTAGTGTGAGCTGAATCTCTGCCACTTGCAACCATAAGAGCCCTAAAACCCATGCCATCCTAGACAGGGGAGGCCCACCAAGGCAGCACAGCACCTAGCTCTGAACAAAAGAATCAATGACAGCCCAGACTGGCGGTGAGGGCAGCTGGGGAGTGGGGCTCCAGGAAGTCTGTTCCACGCTTCCTGAACCTGCTGCCCTGCTCACACTTTAGTCCGACCAACAGACATTCAAAGAGAAACTGAGTAACACAACCCTCAATGCAGGCACCCAGACGGGAGGCTTTCTCTGAAAGGTGCGAGAGAGCATAGAGCCTGTGGCCCAAGGAAGAGAGCTCTGTGGTCTTCCTCAGCCTACCCACCCTCAAGCACTCCCAACCCCAGGCCTTCTCTCCACATCTCAAGCCCCAGCCAGAATCCAGGAAGGGAGAGACATGGGCAGGTCAGCTCATGGGGAGGAATGTTCGGGGTGGGGCGCGGGAGGGTCCCACCATCTAGTTGCTTAGTCCTGTCACAGCCAGAATCCAGGGCATGTCCTGGTGTCCTGAGTGAAGCTGCCACCCCTCTAGCTCCAGAGCAGGACGATGCAGCCCATCAGTCAGATGGGCCACCAGACTCCTGGCCATCCATGGAAAGGGCTCTCCACCTGGGGCTCAGGCCAGGCCTCCAACTCAGGGAATAAAATGTGTGTTTTCATGGAAACCATCCACTGTCCACAGCACACCTAACGGCCTTATCTGAATCTGATGCTACAGAAGCTACTTTACAACTGAGAGCATTGTTAGGTAACTGATAGCAATGGAAAAAGCTTGTCTTTAGATGTGCAAATTCTGTCTTCCTTTCCACCCTGTGAATAAGTTAATTTTGTCTCCATTTGCACATTCATTTCAAAATTCCTGATCTATAAATGCATCTGCTCTTTGGGTTCTCTTTTGAATGGGTTATACCATCTGCCAGGTTCCCTCACTGATTAATGAGTAGAGTAAAATCTTTAACACGATGCCCATTTTTATTTCTGTATGAGAGTCATGATTTTATCTTTACCGGAAAATTATCTCTCAGCAAACTGAAGGACTTTCGGGCTGCAAATTGAACCCAGCTCACACTCCTGAGGTCTTCAGCTCCCCATTTGGGTCCAGGACACAGGCTCTCAGTACTGAGGGCTTCCTAAGGTCTCCCCTGCCCCTCTCCGCCTCCCCTTCCTGTTCTCCACCTGCTGGCTCCAGGGGCCAACTGCGCTCTCCTACTAATAGGATTAGTACCCAGCTGTGTGGTCTTAGGTTGGGCTAGCAGTTTATAGAGTCTGGGTGGGTGGTCAAGTGCTCCAGCAAGGTAGGTGTGGCATATTTATAGTCACCCTCCCTTCCCTCCCTCCCTCCCTCCCTCTCTTTCTCAAACAGCCCCACATGGTAGCCTTTGCTCTTTGAGTCCCAAACCACATGCTACTTCAGGGACATAAGAATTAGTATCCAAACAAAGAGGTGGCAAGGGGCAGATTTCTGGTACCTCTCCCTTCCCTGGGGCTCCTGTAATTGAAGCTGATTTCTACCCTTGCCCTTTTCCTCTTTTTTTTTTTTTTTTTAATGGAGGTACTGGACTTCATGTATGCTAAGCATGCACTCTATCACTGAGCTATACCCACGCCCATTCTGCCTTTTCTTAAGGCTGGCACTGCAGACAAAAATCTGCTGTCTTCCCCTTTCGCATGCTGGCTCTCTGCTTCTCCCATAGACACCATCACTTGCATACTTACCGATCACCTAACACGTGCTGGACTGAACACCTATGCTGTGTGCTGTTGGGGTTCAAAAAAGTCTAAGACAAAGTCCTCCCTCACTCTCGAGGACCCCACCTTCAGAGACTTAGACAAAGAACTACTTACACACACACACACACACAAAGACAATACAACTATAAGTACACAGTGCCAGGCATGTACTAAACACTTTACATGTATTCAACCTTCACAACAAACCCAAGAGCCGGTATTATTATGAAAAAATGGAGGCTCTACATCGTTAAATATTATAACAGACACAAATTGGGGTATCTGGTCAGCCCAGAACAATTTCTCCAGTGGCCATGCCTGCATCCAGTCCCTCTCCTCCTTTGGAAAATTCTCTCCAACATATAGTGATTAGTCCAAAGGGTGGTCATGTGACCCAAACTCAGACCAATCAGAGTCCTCTCCTCAGAACTGTTGCCTGGGAACTAGAGGGGAAGCTTCTTTTGTCTCTGGCCATGGAGCTATGGGGATAAGCGTCAGCTTCATGTTGCTAATGGCCAGAATCTGTCTTGTAGAGAACTTGGTCAGAAAGATGTCACAGAGAGAGAAGGAAATCTAAAAACGGCGTCCATGTAAGCCTCTAGTACCAACTACACTTACAACCAGCTCCATCCTGTCCCTCCCATAGTCCGGTCCATTTTTTTAGCCCTGTTTCTTAATCTAGCTTGAGTTGGTTTTCCATCATTTGCAAGCTACAGAGTCCAAAGAATGCAGGCCCCTTGCCTTAGGTCACACAGTTAACAAGGGGCTGGCTGCGTGCCCTCCTAAAAGCCACCTTGCCTCCCATGTGGCTGGATTATGAACCCCAAACAGCACACACAGCATCACACTATTTTGTTTTCCTACAAATGTTCCCAGGGGGATTGGCATGAGGGCTGGGATGACACTTCTGCTCATCAATTGTTTAGCTCCCAGGAATGTGTTAACACTCCCCTCATGAAAGTCATATTATCACCAACCATTTACTGAGAGCTTATGCCATGAGAGGTACCATGCTCTGTGCTGTACGTGTCATTTAATCCTCCCAAAGCTTTTGCATGGTGAGCATTACTAATGCTGTTTTAGAAGTTGGGAAAGGGACATTCAAGAGAGTAACTTGCTCCCAAGGTCAAAAGACAAGAAGAGGCAGAGCCAGACTGTGTGATTCCAAAGTCCACGCTCTTGGCCAACCGACTAATGTCCCATTCCGTATAGTACTGTGATCACTGTGATCAGATGCGAGTCCAACACAGCCTCCAAGAACCTTCCATGTCAGACTGGGTGTAAGCTGATGCCATCCCAGCCCTGGCCCACCTGCAGCCATCTTTTGGTCTATGTGAGAATACAGCCACCCTTCTTACAGGCCTCAGGTCAGAGGACCCTGACCTTAAGGCCAGTGGAGGCCCATTGGAAACTTGGGCTTTCTAAAGAGCCCCCATCGTGTATATCTATCTTCCTTCTCAGCTCTCAGGGTCCAGATGAACGTTTAGGATAAGCTGTTGAGCTGGGTCACCTGCAGACTCAGAGGTGAAGGCGCTGCCCTGCTCTCCCCTGTTGATGAGGCGCATACCCCCCACCCCACTGCTGGCCTCCTCCTGCCTGGACTCCACAGCCGCCCAGCGTGCTGAGCTGGCCCCCGCGTCACCCCTCCACCCGGCTTCGTAGGGCCGGGCCTGGGGTCCTGCCCCGCCTCCCCAGCGTCTGGCCATGGTCTGAGCGATTTCCACCATAAGCCCTACTTTCACCTAGACAGGTCCCCAGCGCCCCAGAGCCACGGCCGCGGGCGCCTCTGCCAAGGGCCTCCTGCCAGAAGCGAAGCATGCAGAGCCCGCCTCTGTCACTTTCACCTCCTTTCCCTTCTGGCCTCTCGTCTCTGTGCCTTGAGCTCAGAGGCCACTGAGCCCCCAGGCCAGGTGTGGCGTGTAGATAGGTTTTGTTCAGCATTCACGTGGTTTTTTTCACTTTAACATTTTTAAAAGTTGGGAGTTTCACTTAGATACCTGGATTTAAATTTTCCGTATATAATAAGTTTTTTAAAAATCTGCATTTCTCACTGTTCTTGAAAAACTGGCCTTCCTGTAACAAAAGCCCTCCATCTCTGCACGAGAGTCCCAAGCAGAAGCTGAGTAGCAGCCACTCACTTGAATAGGACATGAGCTCTCTACGTCATCAGTCTAAAAATTTGCCCGTGACCCTCACTTTCCCTGCCTGTCTGATCTCTGTGAACACCCAAGGCCCACACTGGGGGCCTGGGATCCCCCCTAATAGTCTGACAACTCGTGGGCCAGCCTCCGCAGCCTGGGACTGGGCGTTTCCTCCAGACGATGAGTCTCAGGGAAGTCTCTTCAATGCACGTGAGGCCCCCGGCCACGCCTGACCCAGCTCTGAATGTATCCAAACCCAGAACCCACTGTCCGTGCACTCTGGTTTGCTTATAGGCACCTCAGCACAGGCATACACAGCTGAGACCAGGCCGAGGCCTGGAACGAATGTCAGGTCAGCTCAGATCCGTCTCACAATGAAACCCGCCGTCCAGCTGGCCTAAGGAGCAAGGAGCCACTTCCCTGAGTCCACCCAGAAAGCACCAGGTCGAGGAGAACCGCAACAACATTAGTGGTCCCCACCCCAGCCCCGGGACTCGGGGACACTCACAATGTTCATGAGGGTGAGGACATAGTTCTGCACGTGCTCCTTGCCGTGAAAGCGAACCACCGAGTCATCCACCGCCAACAGCACCTCGATGCTGTAGCTGCCAGGCTTGGCATGTCGCCGCTTCCGCTCCGCTTCTCCCAGTCGGTCCCCCACCAGGCCCAGCAGGTTGGGAAGGTCACCCAGGCCAAAGGCTGGAACCAGGAAGGGAAGAGACCAAGGTCAAACCCACATAGGGGCTGTCACCACGACACTGCCCGCCAACCCACACCTGTCCCATCACGTGTGCCCTCCCTGCCTCTGAAAGCCAAGTCAGTATGAGGGTTTGTGCCACAACAGGTAATTCATGGACACGAGCCCTTTCCCTGGTGTGAGGACGTGGCTAAGCGTCTGAGGCAATGAGGAGCAGGGCAGTGAGAACTGGCCCGGGTTCCATTTCCCAACCACTCCTGTCTCCCTGTGTGTCCTGGCCCAAGCCCCTCCACTGCTCTGGGCTCACCTCCCCTCCTGTGACGTGGAAAGAGTAATCTTTGATCTCTTGCCCCACAAGTCAGCTGTAAAAATCAAAGGTACCAGTGGGTGGAAACATCTTGATAAATGAAAAAATCGTGATGTTACTGTGACCTATGCAGGGCATTTTAGGAACCCCTGGAGCACATCTCATGCCTCTCCAATCCCTCCGATCATTGCCAGCACCCCCAAATTTCACCATCACAGCTTTGGCCTTTTGGCTAAAAACAAAATATGTATTTATTTAACCAGCATGTATTAACTGTATTACATAATCTAGGAGTTGTCAAACTTTTTCTGTAAAGGAGCAGATAGTAAATATTTTAGGTTTTGTGGGTCATTTGGTCTCTGTCTCAATTTAGCTGTTGGAGCATAAAAGCACTTACAGACAATACATAAATGAATCCGTCTAGGTCCCAATAAAACTTTATTTACAAAAACAAGCGGTGGGCCATTTTTGGCCCATGGGCCTTAGTTTGCTGACCCTTACTCTAATCAAATCTAATCCAATCCAATCCTTATAAAACTCTGTCAGGTTATTGTCCTCATTATACAGGTAAACAAATTGAGGTTCAGGGTAGCATGTAGAGGTCTGACTGAGTCAAAGAGCCATGCCTTGATACATGATCATCTATACTGCTACTTAGAAAGGTAACATCTTAAGCAGTTATCAGTCATTTACACCATAGCCTGAATGAGAATTGGAGCAACTTTTGTTGGGGCAGTGGAGTGAGCGTGCATGACAGCGCTGTAGGGAAAGCTAAGAAAGCAGGACAGGAGGCTGGGGTCTCTCAAAAAACCTTCAAACGTCACTTAATGACTTTCCTGCCATCCCACCCTGAAGTTCTGACACTTGTATATTGATTTCTAAGAACACTCATTTATCCACAGTTATTTGAGAACCTCCCAGAGACTGGGCCAGGGGCTGAGGCTGTAAAGAGGCCACCACTACAATCCTGGCACATATCCAAGAGGTGTGACTGCAGAAGGGGCCCCACACTTACTAGAACAGTGGATGGTGGGTGGGTGAGGAAAGTAGGACCCTGTCCTTGAGTCCCTCCTCCCAGTGCAAGTGGCAGATAAGAAGCTGGATGGTGACAACAGAGTAACATCAAGGGCTACAGTAGGACTGACTAGGGAAGGCTTCCACCCCAAGGCCTAAACCAGGAATGGGGAGCTAGGGGAGGCTTCTGGAAGAGGAGACATCTGAGCTGGCCGGAGGCGGGGCAGGAGACGACCTGCTGGAGCATGGGGAACAGAGGGCCCAGAGCAGAGGGAACTACACGTGCAGAATCCGTTGTGAGCAAGTATGAGGTCACAGGGTGGGTGACCCTCAGAGATCAATCAACAGGCCCCTTTGCAGAGACCCAAGTTCTGCCTCCAAGCCTCCATGGACATGGCTACTTCAGGAACTGAAGTCTGAGCTCAGGGCGACAGGGAGCTGCAGGGCTCAGCGCTACTGTTTCTCTCTATTCTCCCCGTGGTTAGAGGCACTATAGTGAGAAGGAAGGAAAGCACTAAATTTAAGGCCTGGAAAACGTATGGCCACTGGCCTACTGGAGAAACCAGAAATGGGCAGCCGGCCCTCTGAGCGCTGCTCAGCACGGTGACAGGGCTCAGGCCAGTGCCCGCCCTCACTGCCCCTGAGACCAGGGCCTCTCTCTCTGCAGGTGGACACTGCGCCAGAGCGCCTGGTGCCCTGCTGTCTGATCCCAACAGTGAGTGCAGCAGCCTGGAGCCAAATTCCTGGGAGAGAGGGGAGAAGACCCCCAGGAGGGGAGAGGAGGGGCAAGGGCTCTCTAGTGGAGCAATAGAATGATAACAGCCACTTCCAACACAGGAGCAGGACCCAAGGGTTTCAGCACTGCAGGTGAAACGTGGAACTTGAAACTTCACTGCCAGGTCTGTCCAAGGGAGCCTCAGAGAGGTTACCTGACCCATCTCAGGTCACACAGCAGGTCCATAGCCAAAAGCCAGAATGTACAGCCAGGTCAGCCACTCCCTATTATCACACCCTAACAGGGCCCACCCAGAATTCTCTCAGAGCAAAAACAGTGAGGGGCACTGGGGAGGGCCTGCTGACATCAGCCACAGACTGTGGAGATGCTCCAGTCACACCCTCTTCGATGTGTGTCTCATCCTTTGGGCCAGATATAGGGAATCCTCAAAGAGGGGAGGGGTGGGGGCAGCAGGCCCCCAGGGAAGCTTTCGATGAGACCACCCAAGAAGCTCCAAGAGAACATAAAATGTGCAGCTGCTTCGGAAAACAGTTAGGCAGATCCTCCAAAAGTTAAACATAGTGTTACGATAGGCCCAGCAATTCCACTCTGAGGTATATACCCCAAAGAATTGAAAACATATGCTCACACAAAAACTTGGACACGAATGTTCATAGCCACATTATCATAACAGCCAAGAAATGCAAACAACCCAAATGTCCATCAACAGATGAAGAGAAAAACAAAATGTGGTACCTGCATACCACAGGGATGGAATATTATCCTGCCACAAAAAGGAGTGGAGTACCAGTACATGCCCTCGCACAGACAAACCTTGGATGCTAAGTGACAGAAGGCCACTCACAAAAGGCCACAGATCGTATGGGTCCATTTGTAGGGGATTTATAGACAAATCTCTAGAGAGAGGAGGTGGATGAGTGGTTGCCAGGGGCTTGAGGAGGGGAAAACAGGAGGGACAGCTAATTAACGGGTATGGGGGGGGTTTGTTTTGGGGGGTTTTGTTTTGTTATGGGAGTACTGGAAATGTTCTGGAGTTAGATAGTGGTGGTAGTCGCACAACATTGAGAATATAGAAAAAAAGACACTGAATTGTATACATTAAAATGGTTAAAATGGTGGATTTTTTTCTCAGTTAAAGAGAAGCAGAGGCAGAAGCAGCAGCGCTCAGCCCCAGCCTGGCCGGCAGCCCCTGCAGGGCTGCGTGGTCCCAGCCTCTGGCAGCCCCAGCCTCCAGTCCAGGAGCCAGAACTCCGGTCACAGGCACATACGGCTCCTCAGGAGGACCTGGAGGAAGGCAAGGAAGTCACAGAGCAGGACTGTGGGCTGAGGAAGGAAAGCGCAGCATCAGGAGCATGGGAGCGTCCAGGGCACAGCCTCCAAGGCCAAGGCAGGGTCCAAGGGTCCACAGCCCCTGAGGGGCTGAGGGAGGGCCAGCTCGGCCCTGGAAGTCCAGCCAAGGGAATTTCTACCACCAGACTCAGAGGGTTTTGATTTCTCACCAGAGCCCTTGAGGAAAGTATTGCTGGAACCAAATTCTTTAGGGCCCATCAAGGGTGTGTGTAAGTACGAGTTCGTGTGTGTATGTGTGTGTGTGCTGGTGTATATGAATACACGGGAGTGTGTGCGCGAGGTGTGTGACTCTGTGGGTGTGTGACTGTGTGAGTGTTGTGTCGGATGTGAGTGGGTGAGTGTACGGAGGCGAGTGGAGTGCATGTCAGAGTACCGGGGTGCACGTGTGCCTCCTCGGAAGGCAGCAGTCAAGGCTGTGTCCGGGGTGCCAAGAAGCATCCCCTCTGCCCCAAGTTCACCGGTGCATGTCAGACACCCCTAGAGGGGAGCCCAGGGGAAGGAAGTCCCCACAGGCCACAGCTCAGCTAGAAAATCTGTCTGATGAATCCTCTGATGCTTCCTGCCTTTCCAAGAAGAAAGCGAGACACACCCCATGGGGCAGTGGAGCTCATGGTAATGACACAGGATCTGTCCTCCAGGATCCCAGCCCCTCTGGGGGAAGGGGACAGGCCTGGGAGAGACCCAGGGGCTGAGAGATGCAGGAGAGGAGACGGCTGAGCTGGACCAACCCTGGGCAGGATGGGGGCAGATGGAGACAGGGGCAGGTGTTCAGGCTGGGGAGATATGTCAAAAGCCTGATGGCAGGTGGCCAAGTGGGCGCCCAGGCATTTCTGTGTGTGCTGAGACGGACACCCAGGGACATGAGGCAAAACCTTTCACCTGAACGTTAAATGGAGACAGGCGCACCAGACCACTGCACAGCCTGGGCTCAGACCCGCTGCTGCCTCGAAACAATAGAGCCACTGAGTCAAGGTTTCCTAGAAGGTCCTCTGTTGCCCTCCTCTTTCTAAGGAAGGACCCCCGTGGGCTGAGGCCATGGTGCCGCCCCCAGGCCCACAGGAGTTGCAGCCAGGCAGCCTGATGAGAAGGAGCTCCACGCCCAAGCTCGGCCATCTCGGCCTCCCAGGCACCTGTGGTCAGACTCTGTGGTCGGTTCCAGGCTCACAGCTCCAGAGTGGGACTCCTCCAAGGTCTCTCTCCCAGAGGGGGAATTTATGGTCTTCTGATTCAGACCGTCTCAGATAAAACAGAACCTTGGCGAGACTTGTTGTTCTTCGCAGCCGTGGTGGAGGGAACTGTGAGGGTCACACCTGCTCCTGAAACCCTCCCAGCTCATCCTGGCCCTCACCCCCACCCAACCCCAGGCCTCCACCACCGTCACATAAGTGCAGCATCACTTATGAGTGACAGGGGGACAGCAGCTGGGGCTTCGAGGGAGGCATTATATGTGGGGACAACTGGTTTCCAGGCATTCCTTCACGCTAGGCTCAACCCTGCCAAGGCCCTGGAGAGAGGGTGTGGTCCCCTCATGGCCAGATTCCACCCAGGGTCTTCTCACGTTCTCTTAGCCAGAGGGGCTTTGAGACAAAGCTACGCGGACCATGAAGTTGGCACGGGCCCAGGACCAGCACACAACGCACTCACTGCATCATTTGCTCAATCTCGATCTTGGGTCCCAAGTATCACTGGTGTGCAGGCTCTGGCACAGGCCACTGTGGGGCAGAGACACCCCCTTCTCAGGGGCTCTCACCCTTACATGGCAGTAGTTACTTTAATAACAAGATGGTGATAAGAGTAACCATTCATCAAACACCTACTACGTTCCAAGCTCCATGCTGGGATTTCTATACACACTATAGCTAGCACACACAACCTTAGAGGTAACAATGATCACCCTTACTTCACAGATTGAGGCTCAAGAGAGGTTAAGCAACTTGCTTAGGGTTACAAAGTATATGGTGTTGGAGGTAGGATTTTAAAATGGTCTGTTGGACACAAAGCTGAGCCTGGTGCCCTGACCCCAGGCAGTCTCCCTATAAGTGCCCTAAGAACCTCCTTCCTGCGGCTCCCAGAGGTTGCACTGATTTTTAGGGGGAAGAGCTAACTTCAGCCATTCCATCTTCTGCCTTAGCAGAGAAATAGTCTTGCAAAGCAGCATGAGCCCCTCGGAGGCTCTGGAGTCCTTGGGACCAGTTTAGGGAGCCCAAGCAGCAACTCTGGCTCCCAACTCCAGCCTGTTATAGTAGCCTCTAAAACCCAGGGTGCTTCTCTGCTGGTACAGTAGGTCTATGTGGCCCAGTTCCATTACACAGATGAGAAAACTGAGGCCAGGAGTTGAGAAGGCCAGAAATTACTTTAAAAACCCTCAGGGGTGTGGACAGAGGTAGAGCTAGGGGCCCTGCCCATAGCCTACCTTCATTGTGAAGGTCCCCGAAAGGCTCTGCCCACGCCTGCTGGGTGGCTTCCCGGCGGTACACCACGTGCGTCCTCCCGCTGGCCTCCGTCTCCTGCTGCCCCCGCTCCAGGGGCTCAATGAAGTAGTCGGTGCTGTCTGTGCGGATGAGGCCCGCCTGGACCAGGGACACAGTGAGCAGGAGGAAATGGGGGGAGAGAGAAGAGGCATGAATACACAGCAGACGGGTGAGCATTTGTGACTGCCAGCGTGTGACCACACAACATCTCTCCCTCCAGAGGCTTGGGATGCCCTGGGATGCCAGCAAGGTCGTGGGGAGGGGATGTCAGGAGGCCGAGCAAGGGCTCCCATGCCCATTGCAAGCAGAGAAGATACGCTTTTACTGTGTGGTGCACTCTCGGGGTTCCGCCTAACATTCCATTTAAACAAAGGGTTCCAGTGGTGGGGCTGGGGCTGGGGCTGGGACTGGCGAGGGTGGTCACTGCCACAAGGACTATGCACACATCCCAGGGCACCGCATTCCACCCAAAGTGCTATCACTGTCCTGCGGAATTGCCTTAACCTACAAGCAGACAAGAGAGGAAAGTCCTGTCAGTAAAGGTTAATTATCCCGATGTCCCTAAGCTTGGGCTGGTCCCCCACCGCAGTACAAAGCACTATTATTTCAGATTTAAAGCATGTGTGCATGCACGCCAGGGAGGGCAGTTCATGTTTGCTGACAATAAACGAGCCAGGAGAGTGCCCCAGAAGTGCATGCTCTGTTTCCAATCTAATTTTTCGCCTGCATCAAAATAGTCCCTTAAAAAAAAATCAAATGTTGGCCTTGGAAATAAAAACATAAAAATATAACCTTGGCCAAGCCCAGCCAACAGGTTATTAGCCCCCCATGAAGGCAATATTCACAGGGGCCAATGAAACATATAACTAGGTATGTGTGAGCACACGTGGAGCCGCACAGCCCCCTCCTCCCCAGGCACCTGCTCTATAAAGCAGGACGGGGCACCCACCACAGGGCCTGGAAAATAGTAGGCAATCCTCAATAAATATATACTTGTTGAATTCCTTTACTCATTCAACAAATACCTACTGAGTGCTTACTACATACCAGCACCGCGCCAGACACTGGGAACGCAGCTGTGAACACAAAGCAGGGAACGAAGGAACCATTTTTATAACTCGATTGGACCTTCCCATTAGAATAGGAGCTGCCTCTTTTTAAAGCAGCCACAACTTTGCACAACTAAATTCCACCCATTTTCCCACCTCGGCCTGCCCTGGGCTTGTTTCTTGGGGATCCCCCTCCCATCCCTGCTAAGCACACCCCACCGAACCTCCCAGCAGCTGCCAATCTTTTTCCTGTCCCTTCCAGCTACATCTGTCTGTCAAACTACAAACATCACTTGGATCAAACCAAGATGTCTGCCTTCTGCATCAGTCAGGAGGCCAAAAAATGTTCTCAGGAAAACAATGGTGTTACTAGAATAAGTTTGAGGCTTCCCAAGGCAACCATTTTATCAGGTGCTGCTCAATTGTCTGCAAAAGTTCTGGTCTGCTTATTAAAATGTCCACATCAAACTCTATATTAAGCAAACAGCCTTTCATTTAAAGCACTTTCCCTTTTTCCCTTTTGCACCTGCTGTGCGCCTAGGGCAGGGGAAAACAGATAAAGAAGGCCCAGCCTTTGGCTGTAAGTTGCCCATCATCTGGAGGGAGGGGCCCGCAGAGGAGCAGAAGGGGAGCCAAAAGGTTGTGCGTGGTGTTTGGCAGGTATACCTGAGGGACAGTTATCCACCAGGCTCTCAGTTTCAAAGGGAAGAAATTCAACTTGAACCCTCCTGGATCAAAGGGGAGTGTGTTGGCCCCATGACAAACCATGGCAGGTGCAGGCACTGGAAGCGAGGGGCCCAGTGCCCTCGGCTCTCTCTCCACCCCTCCCCTCGGCCCCCTCTGCATCAGCTTTATTCCCCCAGACAAGGCTAAGTAGCCCGTTCTTGCCAGCACATCTCTGCCTTGACACCAGAGACAAGGAGACTTTCTTTGCATATCCATCTGAAACAGCCCAAGGAAGACTGTGGTTGGTCCATCCTGAGTCACATGGTGACCCTCGGATGGGCAGTCCCCGCTAGACCCTCATGGCCAACAAAAGGGTACTCACTGCATCAGAAGAAGGGAGAAACTGTTAGGATAGTAAAATAAACCCACCTGAGCTAAAAAGGGCACACCAGGTAGAGGACCTGGGCACAGGTGTGGAAGCAGGAAGGGCAGTGTGGGGATGGGGGAGGCATTCAGGCTCCTGGGCTGAGGCTGAGCCAAACCTGCATAAATGATGGCCAGTTTGGAGGGCCTCGGCCACAGCAGACCTGCAGAGCACCCCTCTTCTCTGCCCCACAAAGGATGTCAGTCTTCCAGAGAACACAGGGCGGCAGGATGAGAGGGCCCAGAGCATTCTCCACAAAGCTACTGCAGCTCTGCTGCCACCAGGGCTCCTGAGGAGGCTCCGGGCCAAGCCCCACACCCATCCATCCCATACTGTTTTTGCACCTCTGTCTGATACCAAGAGCACTGTTCCGACCCCGTCGAAGCCTCCAAGACCAAGCAAAGCAAGAGACCCTCACAGCACCAGTCAGATGACCTGTGTTTCATCCAAGCCAAACTCACAGAAACCCAGGCTTGCCGAGGGCTGTAGCTGTGCTGTCTCTGCCCATCACACCTCTGGAAGCAGCCTGGCAGAGGAGAATTCTCAGACCAGGGGACAGGTGGCTCCACTCAGCTACCACTACAGACTAGGTCACTTCACCACGCCACGCCCACCCCCACCCCCATTTTGGGAGTTGGTTAACCAATTGCACAAGGAGGATTCTTCTAAATCTGGCATTCCCTGCCTCATCTCCAGACCTCAGTGCCTCATACAAGGGATGCAGGTTCCAAAGTGATGTGCAAAGTATACGGCCAGGCTGTAAGTCACTGCCTTCCAGTCCACCCCTCCCTTTCAAGACCACCATGCCTGCCCCAGTCTGAGGCTTCAATACCTCGACAACATCCCCAGTTGGGAGACCTCTGACATTTGCTTGGATGCCTATAGAGATGTATCCTATTCCACACAGGGACACAGGTAAGGTTTGACAGAGCTGAAACACACTTCCCTACATTCCGCCCTGTATGCACAGTCTCATTATCACTGATATTAATAACAGTATCTGCCACTTGTATTTACACATCTTAATTCATCTCTACAACATGCGTACGAGGTAGGCGCTAATATTAGACATCTCATGGATGAGGAAACAGAGGCTCAGAATGGTTAAGTAACTTGCCCAGAGTCACCGAGCAAGTAAGGGACAGCACTAGAATAAGAGCCCAGCCTGTGTGGCTCTTAACCACCAGGCTCTATTACCTCAGGCCATCCCTGGGCCCTGCTTCTGCCCTGGGGGCCCGCCTGGAGCAAGAAAACAATCCCCTCATGGTCCCATCTGCAAATCCCTGGGCCTCTGGTCTGAGCAAGCAGGATGTTCACTTCTCACCTCTGGGCAGAACGCTCCCTTGGAAGCCAGTCTACCTCCTACCTCTGATGTGAGAATGAGGAGACACTTCGGCCCACAGCCCGAAAAGGAGCAGACCCCTCCCACTGCCAGATGACCGCCCCAAGGGCAGCCTGAAAGGGTTCTCACACCATCCTCATCACATCCTCAGCCCTCCACGACCAGCCGTGGAAGCCCCAGGGACTGGTCTAGCCCCATACCCTCAGGCCTCTGCCTGGGGAAGAGTTAAAAGAACCCCATTTCTCTACCCCCTGTTAACTGTTTAGGGCAAAGACCCAAGAGCCGCCATACACAACCTGGGAAATAAGTTTCAAACCTCTCTGCAAGCGCAGATCCCACCAGCCCCCCAAGATCAGGGGCAGAACCTCCCCAGTGATCGTCCTTGTCCATCTTGGGCATGATGTCTAGGCCTTGACAGGCAGTTCCGGTCCAGGTCGGGGCTCCCTCTTGTCCTCAGAGACCTTCCTCCTAGAGAGGGGATGGGAAGGCAGGCTAGGCCACCCCCTCCCTTGGTTTCCCTGTCCGCACCAGGAGAGGTTTGGCCCGCACTCCCCTCCGGTGCAGCCCCAGCCAGGAAACCAGGCACCGCTCAGGGCAGACAGACTGGCAACGGGAATTTTCTGGCTCTCTGCCTCCTCGCCAAATTACTCCCGTCTCTCCATTTATGAGAAGTTTATATTTCTGAAAAGTGGTGGCTAACTTTAAGGCACTAAAATCAAGTCAAATTTCTGTATACGAAATCAAGAAAAAGGGAAAAAATAAGTTTTGGTAGAATGGAAAATATATGTCACCCATATCTGTTTTCAGCCATAACTTATTCTTCTGAAAACAGTAAATAAGTAGGAAATACAGACTAAAAGACACTTTATGCAATAAAAATAACATCAAATAGCTGATTACATCCAATCGAGCCACACACTATATAGGCCTTCGGACAAATTCTTCAAATGGAAGCCCTCCAGCGGGCAGGCCCAGCCCTACTCCAGACCCTTAACACGGCTGCTTCTGAGGACCCTTTCCTGGAAGCTATGTGGCTGATGGGGGGCCTGTCTGAATTTTCTAATATGGCTGTGATATTGCTTTGGTTGCAAAGGTGACACCTTCTGCTGCATCTTCATCCAGAGGCCTTCAAGTCACGCTAACTGAGGTTTTCTCGTCCACCTACCCCTCAGGAGAAATCCCCAAGTCCAAGGTGTAATTTCAGGGCACCTGAAGGAGACAGGCGATGACTGAGCAGGTGGTGCTGGCTTAGAAATCACCTGTGTCCCACTGTGGGTCAGAAATGAGCATGTTCAGTTGGTCACCAGTTGTTAAAGTATAGAGTGAGGTCCTAAACATTTCAGCAGATAACGGAAGCCATATTATTTTGAAATTAGTATGTACGCATGCATGTGTATGTATAAACGTGTTTATTCTCAAATCGCATGCACTTGCAGGTAAACTGGGAGGCAAGGGTACAATAAGCCAAGAGACCGATCTCCTAGGAGGCCACAGGAAGGGATCCCCAAGGACTGGAATGTGTCCTTGGACAGTGCAGAAGTCCAGACTTGGACAAAGGCAGGGATCCATCTGTGCTGAATCAAGTACAGAGACAATGAGCAAAGACCCCACCAGGGGTCCAAGAGGGGCAAGTGGCTGGGCTCTGAGAGGACAGCTGCAGGCTCTCTGGGAAGGGGGAACCCCGAGCCCCCTTGCTGCACCCTCAGATTGGCCAACCTTTGTCAAATGCCCAGAAGGAGCGTCCATGTCAAGATGGCGGCTCCAGTGGAGCCAGCTGAGGTACGGGCCAGGTCACCCCTTCCTTCACCTTCCAAGGCCAGCCCACATGGGGCCTCCCCAGAATGGAAAGAAGCAGAGCAGGCCACCCCCAACCCAACCATCCTGCCACCTCCCAAGGAGAGTGCCTTCTCAGGCCTGAACTTGTTCTGGAAATTCCATTACGAAGGTTTTACTGCCAGCTGTGCTGTCTCTGGTTCTAGGTTTCCAGCAAACTCAGCCTGGAACTGTTCCACCGGAAGAAACAAAAGAAAACCTACCAAGTAGAGGCTGGTGATGCACACAGCTGGGAGTGGCACAAGAATCAGAATTGGCTTCTACCACTTTCACCCCCAACTCAGCGACCGGCTTCTATCCTCGGCCACTGCCAGCCACGCTCCCTCCCGAGACCACATCACCCACTACAACCTCAGAAACCTTGACCGCAGGTGTCACCTTCTCTACCACAACCATCCTGCTCACCTAACTCTAGCACGCTGGCTCCAGCTGCTACTAAACTTCATCAAGACCTCCGATACGTGACCCCACCATTCTGTCACTGTCAATCCCTCCTCCAAGTCCTCGCTTCCCTTCCTACCACCTTGGACTTCTTGATCCAGATGCATAATAATTTTGCGAACACCCATAACTCTCTCCCGCCTTTCCGTCCATCTTGCTCTCACAGATAAGCCTCTACCCTGGTTCAACCCAAGCCACCCACTTCACGTCTGCACACCGATGGAGAAAACGCACACGGTGCCCACTGGTCACACTTGGAAGCAGTGGCCACAGCTCCCACGTGAGCATGGTGCTGGCTGGGGATTCTTCAGCACTTCCCTGTTCCATCTGTGTTCCAGTTTCCTATGGGCTTAGATGGCTAACCCACCCTCTGCCTTCATCCTCTCCTGTTTTCAAGGAGAAAACAGACACCATCAGGGAGGCTCTCCCGCCACCATATGAACTCCCACAGCCATGCCCTCCCTCTCCTCCCACCATACCCTGTGCTCAGGACCACCTCCTCCTCACCTCCTCAAGGACTTAACTCTTGCAACTAGCATCCCTCTTTCTGGCATGACCACGCCCTCCCTCTCTCCTAGATGATTCTCATTGACATATAAGTGCACTCAAGGACCTCCCACCTGTGAAACTCCCTCCCTCCCAGTCCTGTCCAGCTGTTGCCACAGTCTCTGCTTCCCTCCACAGCAGAAAGAGCTGTCTACACTCACTGCCTCCACCTCTGTGCCTCAGGCCTCTCCTCTATCCACACAACAGGAGTTTCTAGAACCACCACTTCCTGGAAACTGCTCTCACCAGTCATATGACCTCCTGTTTCTGGCCAGAGCCAGAAATCACTTCTTTGCCCTGGTCTTACTCAGTTCCTCTGGCCACACACACATGCTCCCTGCGAATTTCCCCTGATCCTATGGCTTTAAATACCCTGTATTTGCATATAACTCCCAAATCACATTGCCCGCCCAGACCCCTCCAAAAATTCCATGTAGGATTGTCCAACAGCCTCCCTGATAGAGACCCTGGGTGTTTGCTGGGCACCTCAAACTTTAGAGCAGACGTGCCCCTCCCCTTGCCTTCTCCATCTCTGCAAATGACACCATTTTTCCCCTGGTTGCTCAAGCCAAAAAATCAAGGGGAGGGACGGGCCCAGGGAGTAGTCTTTTTCAAGCCCTCCCACCTTTCCAACGGTTCTGCTGAAGTCAATTCAACTGAAAAGATGGAGCCAACATAACCTGCAGGGAACAGCCTCTCTGCAGGATCACCCTGGGCCACTGCATCTGATTCACAAGTGTGAGGGAGCCAGCACCCCAACCCCCCATACCCTGGGGGCATCCTTTCTTCCCACACTACATCCTTACGTCTTTATGAAGCATCTACTGCACACTGGGCTTGCTGCTGGGGGTGCGGATGCAAAAGGACATGAAATCAGCCTCTGCTCTCCAGATAAGGGGCTGTATCTAGTATACATAAAGAACTCTTACTACTCAACAGTAAAAAGACAACCCAATTTAAAAATGGGGAAAGAATCTGGGTAAACATTTCACCAGGGAATATATATAGATGGCCAATAAGCACAAGAAAAGATGCTCAATATCACCATCACCATTAGGAGAATACAAATCAGAACTACAATGAGATACCTGTCATACCCACCAGGAGGGCTAGAATCAAAAAGCCAGATACTAAAAAATGTTGACAACAACGTGGAGAAACTGGAACCCTCATACATTGCTGGTGGGAATGTAAAATGGTGCGGCCACTTTGGAGAATAGTCTGGCAGTTCCACAAAATATTAAACAGTTTCCCCATGACCCAGAAATTCTACTCGTTTGTATATACTCAAGAGAAATGAAAACATACGTCACACAAAAACCTTTACACAAATGTTCACTGTAGGGCTACTGACAGTAGCTAAGAAGTGGAAACAACCCAAATGCCTATCAGCAGATGAATGGATAAACCAAATGTGGTGTATCCATACAATAGAATGTGATTCAGCCACAAAAAAGAAGGAAACGGTGAAAAACACTACAACATGGATGAATCTTGAAAACGTTATGCTAAGTGAAAGAAGCCAGTCACAAAAGGCCACATGTTATACAATTCCATTCATGTGAAAGTCTAGAATAGGGAAATCTATAGAGACAGAACATCTTTTAGTGGTCACAGGGAACCAGAGTAATGGATTGGGGTGGGCAATAGCTAAAGGGCACAGAGCTCCTTTCTGAGATAGTGAAAATATTCTAAAATTAAACGTAGTGATAATTACACAACTCTGTGCATATAATAAAAATCCATCAGTGCATATAATAAAAATCCGTTGACTTGTGTACTTTAAATGGGTGACTTGCATGGTATGTGAGTTGCATCTCAAGAAAGCTGTTAAAAAGATGACACACGTGCAAGGAGATGAGAGACAGGCATGGAGATGACACAAGTGCGTGGAAACAAGAGACACACATGAGGAGCGACACATGTGCCGGCTGACAGCACACACGCACTCAGCACGCAGGCTGCCCGCTACCACGGAAACGTGAGTCAGCGCGGCTGGGATGAAAGCCTGCGGACACTAGATTCCACATAATTCAAACCTGATGTGGCAGCCCCAAGCCACAGGAGCTCCGCTGGAGGCTGGGCTGCCAAGGCCTGGGCCCAAGCCAAGGAAAGTCTGAAAGCTGATTCATACTGAGCTGCAGCCTTGGGGACAGGCAGGAGGAAGGAGCCCTCAGAGGAAGGAGTCGAGAACCGCCAGGCTTGTCCTCAAAGGGCAACACGCGCCCGACACAGGCAGCATCAGAACTCCCAGAACTGCCCGAGGCTCAGAAGAAACACCTGGAAGCGGAGCATCTCCACCAGCTGGAGGTGGTTATCTGGAATGACCGCTAGCTCGGCCCACTTCCCAGGGTCATGACCTCTGCAGGCCCCACACCCTGGGGGTGCTGGGTAAAAGGCTACTGAGGTCTTGAGAAGCCCAGTCCTTTTGCAGCGAGGATCCTTCCCTTTTGCAGCGAGGGAAAAAGCAAAGTGGTAGGTGTGCTGGGTAAATGTAGAGACCTCCAGAGCCAGAATCCCAGGGTCCTGCCACTCTCAGATCCCTATCTGAAAAGGAAAGCCAATTCGGCACAGAATGCCTGCCTCTACAACGAACAAGTAAAAATCATATAACAATTGCTTCAAAATGAAGTTTAAAAGGAAATAAACCCAACATAACCCTCCTTTTCTGTGATCCAACCTCCCTGCAAAGTGATGCAGACGCTACACTTGGGAGTGAAACACCTGGGGCTTCACCCCAGCTGAGACCCTTCCCAGCTGGGTGATGCAAGCCCTATCCAAGCCTCAGTTTCCACATCTGAAACAAAGGATTGATGGGAGGATGGAATGAAGTAATGAAATGCCCCCTCCTAAGGCCCAGCCCACAGCAGGCAGGCAGCCTTTTCCTCTTCTTCCTTCTTCGGCCTGGATCTCCTGGTCCCCCAACTTTTAAGTCAAACACAGAGTAGACTTTTCCAGGAGGCTTCAGCAGTGGGTCTTACCCCTAGATGCCCATTAAAACCACCTGGGAAAACTGAGAACAACTAAACCCAGGCCACACCCCAGGGTGGGGGCGCAAGAAATGTCTCAAAGCCGCCCAGGTGATTCTAACGTGCCGCCAGGACTGAAAACCCCTGGTCTCTACTACAGAAGCTTCCAAATGGAGTAATGGAACTAAGTGGACTGTTAAGGTGATCATCCACTTTTCACAGAGAGAGTGGTGGCAGCACGGGCTGCTGGACCAGAATTAGTTTGTCACAATGCAGGAAATGGGCAAGAAAGACAGCAAGGGGACGGGAGGACAATGAGTACATGCCCTGACCGAGGCAGGCAGAGGAGGGGACTCCGGACAGGCCGGAAGACCGCACACCTCTTACACTGTGAGCATTGCCCTGGACTGAGCACGACCAAGGATCTCCTGGACCACACGTGATTTGTGACGCAGGTGCTATCTTAGAACCTAACCACCCCCTCCCCTCAAGGTGGCATTCTATCGTGAGTGAAGAGTAATTCGCCAGAATTGCCCTGAGCTGGGTGGGTCTGGGAAGCTGGGGAGGGAGGCTGTGATCTCCGAGGCAGCCACTGGCCAGCCAGTGATGTCGCAGCACCCTGACCTGAGCTGGGGAGCCTACAGTGCAGAGTGAGGACAATTAGTAGCGATATCTCTATGACAATGCTGCTGCTGCTGTTGAAGGTGGTGATTGATTTTATCCTCTGGCCCCGTGGAGAACAGAGCTGCTTAGATCTTCTTGCAACTCTTCTTCAAGCTTGGCAAATGTTCTTAAAGGAAGAATGCTCTCTTTTTATGGTGCCCCTCCCCCTCAGTGGCAGTGATCCTGGCCCGGGGTAGGACAGGGCCTCACATGCAGGTGCTCAGAGACTCCCCTTCTGCTGCAAACTCCCACCCTGGAGCCCAGCCAGAGTCAAGGGCAGACCCTGCCAGGCTGGCAGCCACCACCAGTTTCCATTCCCTGTGCCCAGGAGCCATGTGGCTCTGAGGCTTTCCCCTCTGTCACCACCATGGCCTACCAAGTTTGGACTGGGACCTCTGCCTGGCCCCCTGCTTGGCCCAGAGTCCTGGGAGTGGTGGGGGCTTCAAGACAAGGAGACAGGAAGCAGCCCTCAAATGCCAGGAGGCGGCGTGGCTGCCAGGCCAAGGAGCGGCTCCCCGAATCAAGGCCCTGCAGTCTGAACTCTAAGGCTCGGAAGCAAGCCAGCTGATGGCAGGGCGGCTCCAGGCAAAAGGTGCAGCCAGTCTCAGCCCCGCCTGCAGATGAGGGCTGGCCCGCAGCAGGTCACTTGTCCCAGCCAGGTCTCCCCTCTGATCCATGCCGACATTAGCCTGCCCCAGAGGGCCCTACAGAAGGCAGGTGAGTGCAGAGAATGGAAAGAGCAGTGGACCCAGACGCCTGAGCTCCTGTGCCGCACCCAGGTCCTCACCGCACGAGGGGCTCCTGACAACACATACCCCTCCATGTGTTGCTGCCCTCCTCGGCACATATGGACAAAACCATACTAGCTGGAAAGCACCATCAAATGGGGCATGTTACTGTCCTTCATCCTGCCCAGGGCCCAGGACCATTAGCATGTTTTCCAGATTTCTTAGATTTCTTAGGACTCTGACACTTGGCCAAAGCTTGTCTGTGCTAAGCCCTGTCGGTTACTGGTAGCTCAAATGCCCACATTCCAGCTACTTAGGCCGCTCACCTGTCCCCGACTCACTTCACGGGTTCACATACATCTCTGCAATTTACTCCTCCTAAACCTCTGTCTGAAACACTACTCATCTGTTCATTCATTCATCAGATAAACACCGGGCAGACCCTGTTCTAAGTGCAGGGGACACAGCCAGAAATCCCCCCTCCCCTGGAGCTGACAGGCCACCGCGGGGGTGAGAATATGGCACACCTGATAGAAACAGTCAGGGAGGAAAATGAAGCAGAGGAGAGAACTGGAGGCTGAAATTTTAACTCAGGGAGTCGGGGAAGATGTCACTAAGAAGAGGACACTGGCACACAAGCCCGCGGGAGATGAGGGGCAGGGGCGTGCAGCATCGGGGGAGGAGGGTGGTCAGGAGGAGCGTGGAGGGGGCAGGGGAGGGAGGGCAGGGGGTCACGGCAGCCCCAGGGAAGGGACGATCACCCAGGGCCTGACGGGCTTCTCCCGGAGGAGTAAGATGGGAGGACTTGGCTCTAACAGGACTCTGGCTGCTGTTGGTGAAGAGATGGCAGGGGGCGTGGAGGGAAGCGGGGAAATCAGTTAGGGAGGCCACTCCCATCACCCAGATTGAGGTGGCTCGGACCCAGATACATCTGTCTCTGTTTTAGACGTGAGCTTCAGGAGGACAAGTACTGATCCACAACACAGGGCCGACTTCGGAACAAAACCTCCTTCAGCAAACATCCTTGGGGCCAAGTCTCCAAAACGAACTCCCTTGGGCATATTGCCCTTAATGAGGGGCCTCTCCCACAAAATGCAGCTGTGGCTTAGGGGACAGCCTCGGGACTGTGAATTATGAGGTGACAAAATATCAAGGACTTGAGGCACCCAGGCCAGCAGCCTGCCAGGCTACAGAGCACAAGGCCTCTTTGGGCTGGAGGAGCGAATTCAGAGTGTGGGCTCCTGCCAGCCTCCAGGGGCGGAAATGAACCTCTGCTGTGGGGCGGGGGTGGCTCAGGGGGTATGAGTCTTTTCTGGACAGGTCAAAGGTGTAAGTATTAGGCTGGCTTAAAAGCGAAGACTGACAAAGGGCTTCAAGCAACGCGTTAGGAACAGGGTTTGCGTTCAGACTGACCAAGTCCTGACAAACACTCCCATCTCCAGACATTTCTCTAAAAGGGCCTGTTTCTACTGCCCCCTCAGTCATCTTATGGAAAAAAGAAGAAAAGGGGCTTTAATGGGTTTTAACATTCTATGGCAAGTAGTGCGTGCATAACAGCAGCCCACCGCCTTCCACAATTTTGAAAATGGATAAAACAGCGCAATGGTGAACGGAGCTGAGAAACACCAGAAGGTTCCGTTTGAGCCTCAAATTCCGCTAACTGGGAGTTTGGCATTTGTCTTTTTCTTAACTGGCTTCCCAGTCTTCAGGAGGACTATGACACACAGAAGTTGAGCCATCCACCCTCGCAGTGGGAGCCTCGTAAACACCTCCACTCGGGACCCAGGCCCGAGGACTCCCAGGGTTCCCCCCACAGGGCAACCGCCGGGCCAATCCCTTTAGCATTTGTGCTCTGAAGCTGTTGCCATGACCACTGAGTCCCTGGTTGTTACACGATTTACGACCTCAAGGAATAATTCCCATTTACTAACTCAGGAGAGGCTGCACAGGGTTGTTGGGGCAGCGCTGGACTGGGAGTCAGGGGCCCGGACCCCACTGGCCCTGACAGTCACCCACCAAGTGACCCTGGGTGAGTCTTTCCCCTCCCTAAGCCTCAACTTCTTTGTCTGGAAAGTGAGGAGGAGACCAAGAGGCCCCCTAAGACTCTTCCAGCCACAGCTACCCACACTCAGGTCAAAGTCCAGGTGAACTACGGCAGGGGTGCTGAGCCGAGATTCACCGCTGGAGGCCTTCGGAGCACGAGGGTTGTGTGTGCTGCCCGAGCTCCTTGGAGCGGTCAGGAACAAGGCGGCCTACAAAGCCCCTGTTGTTGCCGTTCTAGTTGTTTCTAAGTCTTTGAAGGCAGGGCAAGGCCCACATGCTGGAAACAGAAGGGAGGGCCTGGCAGCTGTTTGGGGAACTTTCCACAGCAGGGTCCGGGGAATGCAGAAATTCCTAGGGTCCTCACCAAAAGTCCGGCCCTGGGCCTGGACCACACCGGGGCTGGGAGGCAGAGGGACGGCAAGCGCAGCCTACCCCCTCCCCAACTTACTAGCCCACAGAAGCAGGCCCACAGGCCACCCTGCCTCCAGGCAGCCTGAAGATGCCGGGGAAGAAAAACAAAACCAGCCCCCAGACCAGCCCTCACTGGAACGCAGGGCCAGCTCTGCTCAGAGGGAGCGGCAGTGAGGTGATGTCTGGCTTCTATTCCATATCATAAATAAGTTATTAACCCAGGGCAGACAGCAAGGCACAGCCGTGGGGAGACTAGGGAGGTGAAACTGCAAGATCAGACCACCTTGAGGACTAGAAAACCACCCAGGACCCAGACCCTGGGCCACTCAGACAGAGGCCCCAGTTGGATGGGGCTTCTAGGAAGCAAGAGCATTAGAATGGGAGTCCAGGGGTCTGGACACAAACCCACTGTGGATCCTGCCTCAGTTTCCATATTTATTCCAAGAGATCAACAATAATAACAAATGCTACCACTTATTGTTCTGGGCACTGTGGCAGCCCATTTAAGTGCCTGATTCCTAATCAACAAAACTACAAAGTAGCAACACCCTCTTTACAGATACAGAAACTGAGGCTCAGACAGGCCAAGCCACTTGCCTAAGGTCAGTAATGGGAGGACAGTTGCAAAGATGGCTGTAACAAGTTCTCCTGCCCCTGCCCCCATGCTTCTCTTCAATGGGACTGCCACCATTCCCCTCAAGAGGCGGAGTCCATTTCCTCACTCCCAGAAAATGGAGTCTGGCCTTGTGGCTTGCTTAGACTAGCAGAATACACAGAAGCAATGTTACGCAACTCCCAAGACTGGGCCTTAAGAGATCTGGCAGTTTCCGCCTTTGCCCTCCTGGAATGCTACCCCCCGAGACTGCTGTGAAAGAAGCTGGTCTTGCCTGCTGGAGGACGTGAGGCCGCAGAGAGAACTGAGGTTGCCCAGCCAACAGCCAGCACCAACACGCACGTGTGAATGAGGCCAGCCGGGACCTTATAGCCAACCTACAGAATTATGGAAAGAATATGTTGTTTTAAGTTCCAGAGCTTTGGGCTGGTTTGTTTCACAGCTGTGGATAACTGAGATGATCACTTAACTTACCCCACTGCCTGTCTCCCCAGGAAAACCTGTGTTTCCCGCCTCCAAGGATTTGGTTGGGGTCAAGGCATCACATCCTGACCACTGTCCCTGCCCACAGCCCCCAGGCCACACCCCCACAAGCAAGAAGGGGTGACAGGGGACATACTCCATAAAGAATAAGAAGGGCTTCGGGCCACTTTCTACCTGAAGATCCACAGTCACCCTGGCGCGGCAGGTCAGGAGACGTTCCCTTTCTCTCCAAAAAGACAATTACTTGTTTTCATTATACAAACATAAATTCTAAAAGGCAGACCCCAGGCTTCTTAGGGAACTCCGTTACCTGAATAGCAAACGTGATGAAACAGGCTGCACCCTCGCGGAGGACGTGAGCTCTGGAGGCAGAAACTCGCTGATAAGGGGCGCACTGAGGGCAGGGAAGCGAAAAGGTCTCGCCTTGCAGACCTGCTCAGGCCCCCGGGTGTGGCTGCCTGGAGTACACACCTGGACACACACCCGGGGCAGCGTGCACAGCTGAGCTGCAGTGCCTGCCAGGGTGGGGGGTGGTGCAGGAGGCCAAATGGTGCTGCAAGTGCCACATGTCATCGCTGGCCTGAGAGCGGATGGACAGGCAGCCACAGAGAGAATGACAGGCGTGCTGTCCCTCCCCACTTGACAGGGGTGAGAAGATGCAAACGCGAGCTCTACCCCCTCTAAAAGCGAGCTCTCCGCGTTCCCCCTCCCCATCGGCTCACCTAGCACCCACTGAGAGCCAGCCCTATGGCAGGTCCCCAGGTCGTGGGGACACACAGGTGACTAAGCTCAGATCCTACCCTTTGGGAGCCCAGCGGGAATGTTCTGGGGCAGAATGCAGACTGGGGTGAACAGCAAGTTGCAGCATGAGAGAAAAATCAATAGGCCTGGGTGAGGCTGGGACCAACGGGCTCTGCCTGCTCAGCTGAAGGCCCAGAGACCCCTCCGGGGATGTCAAGCAGAAAACTGGGGTGCTCTTGACTTCCTCTGCTCTTCTTCCCTGCACCGATCCCCTCAGACCCAATGGACCCATACATCCACACCACTTAACAGCAACAGCTGAAACATTGAGTACTGAGCTAATAAAGCCCTTTACACACATGATGGCTCTTATGAATTGACTATTATCCTAACTTTATAGATGAGGAGCCTGAGGCACAGAGAGGCTCAGTAGTGGCCCAAAGCCACACAGCATGTAAAAGACAAGGCTGGGATTTCAACCCAGGTGGCTTGGTTGCAGAAGTCGTGCTCTCATCCCCTGCACATACTTCTCCCTGGCAATCTGAGGCCTCCAGCTAACAGCCCTGCTGTATTGGGCCCACACACTGTCTTAAAAAATAGAACACTTTGCTTAAAAAATCCATATTTCTGGTTCCTCCTTGAAATCCTCAAAGACCCTGTGATGCCAGACTGGCATTCCCTCTAAACAGGGCATATTCTCTCCATTTTGCCAGTCCTACCTCTCCTCAAACATCTGGACTTTCTCTTTCATGCATTACTCCTTGCTCGAGGCGGCTGAAGGCATGAGTTCCTGTGTACCGGGAGCCCAGCCCTGTGCTCCGCATGCAGAAAAATGCAAATATTTAAGACAGTTTCTGATTTTCGGGAACCAGGTGGTCAAGATAGGGGATGCATCAAGTGGAGGGAAGGAAGAGACACTGCGGGAGGTGTGAACAGCATGAGCAAAGGCGGCGGGGGGCCGCAAAGTGAGGTGAGGGTCTGCAGAGCAGGAGCCACCACTGAGGCTGGAGAGGCAGGTGGAGCCAGGAGGTGAGGTCTGCACCAACATGGGGCCAGACTTCCCCTGACCCTCTTAGGGTTGTCGGCACAGACAGCAGCCCGCAGGCCAAGATGTATGGGGAAGGGCCAGCTGGGTGGCTGGGTGCGGGCACCTCTGAAACTCCAGGCCTCACACTCCACATCCCAGGGCAGGCACAGACAGCAAGGCAGAGCCAGGGATTCCCCAAGTAGCTGCTGGGAAAGCCCACTCACTCCCTAGTCAGCAACGAGCAAGCAACCACGGAGACAGGACAGATATTGGCGCAAAGACACTAATGAGCCACAGGCAAATCTGCTACACCAGTGCGGCACCAGCATGCAGCTGGGAAGATTAGCATCTTCCCCCAATACTAATGTGACTCCTGTTTACAAACCTCCCATGGCTCCTCATGGCCACAGGGGCAAGTCTAAGCTTCACGTGAGACAGAGATTCTCCAAATTATATATTCACCATGGAAAGATGAGATGACTTGCTATTTCCTGAATCCTGCAGACATAGGATTTCCTTCCCTGCAAATACTCATAATTCCTACCTCTTAGCTTTAAAAGCTCCTATTGATGCCTTTAAACCCAGCCCAAATACCCTCTCCCCTGGGAAGCCTTCCCTGAGCACCTCTCCTTCTCGGTACTCACCTCCAGGACACCCACTAAGTGCTTTATGCTTCCCTGCATTCCCACAAAACACTGGCGTTTAGTGTGGCCTGTCTTGTTTTATGCTGTCTACTATGCATTCTCTTTAAAATGGTGGGTTCTGGAGTAGAAGGAGAGAGGGAGGAGTTTCAACCCTACACCCCTAGGACCTGGTCAAGGGCCTGGCTCAGGAAAGGGTCCCACAGACGGTTAACAGAAGGCTCCACTTGGCATCTCTCAGTATCCCTCCTGCTCTGGAAGGCATCTGGGGTTGTTACAGACCAGCCCCAGGCACTGAGCGAGAACCATTCGGACCATTCTGCAGGGAAAGCTGCCACAGCTATTAATAATCCCCACTTTTTAAGGCCCCATCATTTACCAGACTTTTTACATTATCTTATTTAATCCTCTGAATAACCCTATACACAAGAGCTCTCCTCCCCTCCTTACAGATGAGGAATCCTAAGCACAGAGATTAAGAAACTTATTCAAGGTCACACAGCTAGTCTGTACTAGAGTGAAGAGACCACACAATTTCCACGAACCTAGACTGTCCCCTCATAATAATGACTAACAATGCCTGTCATGGGTCTTTCTGTGGACCAAGCACTTTTTATAACAGCTTTATCAAACCATAATTCATGCATCATACAATTCACCCACTTAAAGTGTAGAATTTACAGCTTTTAGTATCCACATAAAGTTGTGCAACCACCAGTACAATTGATTTTAGAACATTTCACCACCTCATAAAGAAACACTGGACTTCTTACACTGTCAGTCCCCAAGACTGCCCCCACCTCCCCAGGCCCAGGCATTATAATCCCATTTTAAAGACAAAAGGACTGAGGCTCAGAGGGCTTCTGTGACTTGTACATTAGGGAGGGGTTAGGAAGCAGACCTGGAACTCAGCCTCCCCTGCCCTATCCCCATACAGCCTGCTTTAGGTCTACTCTGTAACCTGTTAAAAATGCACTATCTGCAGAGAGTGGAAAACAGAACCAGATGGTGACAAATCTTACATGTGCGGCTGCTTCCACACCAGGTCCATGACTCACAGAGGCACTGAAGGCAAACGGGGGACATGACATGGCCCAGACCCCATCACCCCAGTGCAGAGGCAGCGAGGCCCAGGACCCCGGGAAGCAGAGACAGCAGCAGGGCAAGTGGCCTTTCAGGAGGCTAGCAGTCTGGGTTCCAGATGGTACACAGGGGCCCCACTCTGCTGACCCCATTCCTGCACCCCACAAGCCCTCCAGGACCCATGAAGAACAGACCCCACCCCAGACCTCCCTGTGCCTTCCAGGAATTCAGGGCCACATTTGGTAGCAGAAGGTCTGTTCTGCACCTGGCTCCCAGCCAGGGGTCCTGAGACGACCCAGGCCCTCCCTGCCCACAAGTCCTCAGAGGCTGGGGGGGAGGGGGTATCACAGGAGCATGGCGGGGGGCAGGAGGGAACCGCTAGATTGACTGGCCAGGCTCCCTAAGGGAGGCTCTGCAGTGGTTGGGCAGGTTACTGCTGCTGCCCCAGCACATTCCTGTGTAGGGGACTCCAATGTCTCAGCTGGCTGTCCTCACCCCGAGGAGACGCTGTGCAGCTATGACTGGGCCTCCCCACAGCCCTTATTTCCTTCCCCCAGACACCCTCAAGTCTGCTCTGGGCCAGCAGTTCTCTCCACTGGGCCCTTAGCCAGCGGCACTTTCTTTCATGTTTACAATGTCTGAACAGTCTTGAGTCAATGCCACCTCCTCCGGAAGCCTTCCTTGATGCCCTAACCAAAATAAATGGGTCCTCCCACTGCTGCCCCACACAGGATTGTATATTGTCTGCTTTTATGTCTGGATCTCCATTACCCTCCAGACTCATGCGGGCCAGAGGTCTTGGCTTCCTCTTTCCTGGCTCCCTCCTCCAAGCCCCTGCCCCCGCTGTGACACACTGGGCCCTCCAGCAGAGCAGGCAGGCAGTGAGATAAGAGCCCATTCCTCAGTTTCAGGCATGAAATAAGCACAGTGCACAGAACCCGCCCAGTGTCTGTCTGGGGGCCTGTGGTGAGTGACTGCGGGCTGGCTGGAGAAGTGGAAGGGGTCACGGTCACTGACTCCCACCAGGTTCCAGCTGGAAATGAGAACTGAGTCACCAGTTCAGACACAGCACTTCTCCCACAGAGGCTGAAGTCCAAATGGCTGCAAGTCTGTCCACACAGAGGAGGGTTTGTTCAGACTGTCTTACAACTGGAAGGTTTGCTCAGCCACAAGGGCCAGGATCAGGACTGGGGTCTTTCCTCTCTGCACCTGCAGACCCGCTCAGGCCTGGCATGGAGCAGGCCCCAGGACTGGCCAGGAAGGGAGGAGTCAACCACAGATTTATATAGCAGCCTGGCTTCAAACTTCTCCAGTAAGGCCTGCCCGTGTCAAAAAGTGCCAAAGCCAGAGCTAGAAGGGGCTCTGAGCTCATCCATTCCAGGCTCCATCAAACACCCAGGAGGCAGGTGAGGCCCATAGAAGGAAGGCAGCTTGCCCAGGGTCACAGTCACGTTTCCCAACTCCCAGCCCAGAATCTTTTCAGATAACAGGCTGCCACATCCTTGCCCTGGGCCCCTTCTCCTATCCTGCCCTTCCTTCAAGATCAGACCAAGGCCCACCCGCCCAGTGTGTCTTCTAGGATCCCCTCCCTGGCCCCGTCCAGCGTGGTGCTCCCTCACTGGGATGCTCTTTCCTCTACCCAGAATGTCCTCCTCACCCTCTGGCCCCAGCAAACTTCTATACATTCTTCAAGACCCAGTTCAAACAGTAGCTTCTCTAAGACAAAGATAATAATCACTCCCATTTACCGAATACCCATCCCCATTGTCTTATGGAAAACCGCAAAGTTAACGTTGAAACTACTTGTGGGGTATCCCCTCCTTAGCACCCAAGTTCCTTGAGGGCAGGGACCTGACTCTCTGCAAAGCAGGGTAACAACAATATCTGTGTACATACCTCACACAACTGAATCACTTTACAAAATATATAAAGTCCTGTGCCAACAGAAGCTATCTGTGTTATCTTCAGATTCCGCCCCCCAATGCCTCAGTTTCCCCACCTCCACAAGGGATGAAGTTACGGAATGCACATGGCAGTATGTGTGCTGTGCCGGGGTTACGGCAAGGACTCGTGTCTGTCACTGTTATTATTTGTGTCACTTTCATTTTCTTACATCTCCCTGTGGACCTTCCTTGCCCATGGCCAGTGCTCAGTACATGTTTTTTTGGAATGAATGACTTCAGCATTTGAGACACAGAAGAAGATGGGGTTAATACCTAGAGACCACATAAAGATGCAGAGTTAAATCTTATCAGAAAGGCTGCACTGTGGGCTGAGTCCAAAGGTGGCTTAGCTGAGTCACTGTGAACTAGACTCAGGGCTCTCACAGGACACAGGATTATTTTCTGGAGTGGCCTGGAAGTAAGGAAATCCCTGCTCTGGGTGAGGGGGCTTCTGGGCTGGGCTGTGGCCCCTATCAGGAACCTGGCTGGGGAGACCCCTAGGAGCTGGACTTAGGGACCAGCCCCTAAAGACAGCTGAGGGCACAAGCAGGCACCTAGCGCAAGAGTCAGCCTGTGAGGTCCACTTACGCCTCTCACCAAAGGTGAAGGGACCAGACGAGCCATCCTGGAGCCTCAGTTCTACTGCAGAACACGCTTCCAGAAGCCCATCTATGGACAGCCTCCGAGACCTGACCCAGCTTCTGCAAATGTCATGCAAAAGCGATTTCTGTCTGCTAGAGAACATCAAGTGCAGCCTCTCTTTGGACAGATCAGAAGAGTAAAGCCCAGAGAGGGGGAGGGACTTGCCCAGGTCACACAGCACATGAAAACGTTTACTCAGAGGCCACTGAAAGTCAGCAACATCAGCTGAGTATCCAGCAGTCAGTGATGCCTTGTCAACGGCTGCTGAGCTGGTTCAATGATAAGGAGGTTTCCAGGGTGCAAAGTGGGTGGACAGTTACTCATTAATGGCATTGATCATCTCCTCATACCTTTGTTTGGGCCCCCGTGGACATTTATGGAGGTAGTCAAGGAAACGGGAGGGCCAGCTCTGTCACGGAATAGCCTACAGCCTACATGGCTGATGACTTTAGGAAGTCACCATGTGATTCAGCCAAGCCACCGGTGCTCCAGCACTTTCTGTCTGCACAGGCACCGTGTTTCTGGATGATTCCTCACGCCATTTTGGGTTTTCAACTAAAACCTGGGGCCTCAGCACAGCACTAGCCACAGGCTGACTGAGGGCTCAGGCTGAGTTCCGGAACTGCTGAGCCAGGGCGGGCTGGTAGCCAAGGCTCCCCCTGGAATCAGGACAAGGTCTCAGCCCTCTCCAGCTGTCCTTACAACCTGGGTTCCTCAAAGTCTGCTCCAGAGAACACTTGCATTCCAACTGACTCCAGTGCATACTCAACTCTGAAAACCAACCACTGCCTAGACCATGGCTCTCAACGGGGGTTCCATTGCCTCCAATGGGGCAAAAATTGGTTTTTTGGAAAGCAAAAAAATTCACCCTTTTCCGATATAAAGCATAGATGCACATACAACTTATAAACAGATATCCATCATATCTGTGGTATTAAAATTTCATTGCAGAGCGATTAGGGGAAAAAATGTCTGAAAAGGCTCCTCAGGGGAATGATAATGAAAAAAAGATGGAGAAGCACTGGTCTAGACAAAGGCAGCCATGACATTCAGCAGGAAGACACTTCTTAAGGATAGGAAGATGGGAGGAAGTGCTCTCAGCCCTGCCTGAGAGGAAAAACCCCACACCCCTTACCATCCCCCCCATCTGACTCATCCCTCTCTTAAAGCTGAAAAGCAAAGGGGCAAGCAGGTCTTTTCCTGGACAATCAGCTCATACCTGGCAAAGTCAAGACCATGGAAACAGTTTCCATCAAGGCCCTGGGGCTGCCATGCAGGCTCATGAGGGCCTGACACACCGAGGATGGAGCAGTGAGGGGAAGGGGATCCAGTATGAGTTGAGCAGGAGAAGGAGAGAAGCCACCCATGGCTTTCAGGTTTGCAACAAGGAGCCAATTAGCAGGCTCCTTCCTTGCGCCTAGGAGGAGAGAGCAGGTCCTGAGAAAAGGAACTCAGAGCAGAGAGTCACAGAAGCACAGGCTGGCTGTGGGACCAGAGACCGTGGGTGACGAGGAAGGATGGAGCAGTAAAAATAACAACGGCAGCTGATATGAACAGCCTTGACGATGTGCCAAGCAGGTGCAACCCCCGGCTGCGCTGACTGGTGAGGCAGGTCATATCTGCATCACCAGCACGTCCGTCAGCTCCAGGAAGGCAGGGGCTATGTCTGCCTCAGGCACTCCCGCATCCCCCAGCGCCTGAACCATCCTGGGCACACGGAACATGGGCAATCAGTATGTGCAGAAGGAATAAATCCCCACTTCACTCATAAGGGAAAGAACCTCAGAGAGGGCAAGGAATTTAGTCTCATGGCTAGTGAGTAGCATAGCCAGGATTCAACTCCAGCAGCACCCGCCCTCCGCACACCTGCATGTGTCTGCACTCAGAGATCCCCGACACGTAAGCTGTGGTCCCGGTGCATCAGCAGATGGTGAGCAGATGAGCAGGATAAGGTACCAACCTACCTATCTCAGCTATACTTGGTAGAGTGCGAACCTGGTGGCCAGCAGGCCTGCAGGGTTCTCTCTGGGAGACAGCACAGCCCCCAGCTTGGCCCAGACAGTAGGCTGTGGTCACAGGAATCCCAAACACACACGGGAGCCAAGGAGCAAACCATCTCAGTCTGGCTTGGAGGTAGGGGGCAGGGGTGGGGAGGTGGAGGGGGATATGGAGGGGTACTGCTTGATGAAAGGCTTGTCCCTTACCAATCCATCGCAGTTGCTGATGGCGACAGCTGCCCCTGGCATGCCTGTGACACCCCCAGTGTAGACACACTCCCTCTGCAAGGGCTCCCGGAACAGCTCCCGAAAATCCTCCTGCCACTCCACCGAGGCTCCGGGCACCACCAGCCGCTGGTTGGGCCGCAAGTGTAAGTGCAGTTCCTCCCCAAAAACAGTGACATTGAAGTAGAGGGAGGAGCGCCCCACCTTGCCAGGCTGCAAGGTCACTCCTTTGGGGTGCAGGGGGCTTCGAGCTACCCGTAGGTGACCGGAGTGTGACAGTGGTGCAAGTGGCCTGTCTACCACTGTACTCCCTGTGGAGGCTGCTGCAGGTCCAGATACCACATGGGAGAGGAAGCGTCCCCGAAAATCTGTGCTGCAGGGCACTGTCACATCATAGTCATTGAGCCTTCTTGAGATGTGCAGCTCTGTTGGAAATAAAGAAAGAGTTACTTCAGTGCCATCTGTGCAGAGGTAAGAGGGGGGAAGTTCCACGGGAGCAGGAAGGGATCTGCAACCTTAAGCGTCATCTTAGAGGAACCCTTTAGCCCAAGTTCATCCATTTCTCATCCAGTACTTCCGGGCCCCTGGATCTCTGCACTGGGAAGATCAGTATTCAAGTTCATAAACTGCTGGACATAAATTGCTCCCGGTAGTCCCCAGGTCCCTGTTACACTTAGCAGAGGGAAACAAATGATGCCAAATAGAATTCTGTCACTGTAGCAACTAAGCCTTCCAACCTTGGGCACTACAGAGGAAATTCCCCGAAAGCCTCTAGGCAAAGAGAGGGACGGCTGGATGTGCCCAAACTCCCCCAGTGCACTGAAGTCACCAGCCCAGCCTGGGGTACGGCCCTCCTCACCAAGCTCCCGGAACACATCTGGCAAAACAAACACACCTAGAAACCCAGGGGATCCTGGCACATGTTAAGGAGAAAGGAGGAGCTGGAGAGGGAAGGGTGGGTATACAGGTTCTACGTTTTTCCAAGTTTAGAAAGAAAACGTTTTAAAGCAGCACAGTGGCTGCCGAGATTTCCACATGGCCCAGCCCCAAGCCGGGTAAATATAGATCTTCAAAAATAAAAGGAGACGCAGGGGTGACCTGCCCACTCGGACTGAATTAAGTGTGAGGTCATGGCCCATGCTCCAGGCTGCATGCCAGCAGCCCGTCCTCACACAGCTTTCCCCGAGCCCAGCCAGGCAGGCAGGAATGACAGCTCCCTGGCTTCCAGGCCTAGTGATTCATGGATAGGAGTTTGGGAGGAATTTTCATTTCCATACGGCTCTATCTCTTGCCTCCACCGGCCCCCTTCATGACACTGATAAAACCTACAGAATGATGTGTCCTGAAAAATCCCTCATGCCCAAGGCAGTTATGGGTAGGGAAGGACTAACTCTCCTCTTGTTTTTACGCATTACAGCAGAAGATCCCCAAGACTTCAGCTGGAGAGACTCTGTTTGGTGTAAGAACAGAGCTCAAAGACAACTGGGCACCCTGCCTGGAAATGGCCAGAGCCTCCTCCCCATGCTCAAAGCCACCAGGAGGGCACCCCTGCAAGGTGAAAGTGGAGTGTGTCTGGTCTGTGTGTGAGTCTGGTCTGTGTGTGAGAGGGTGTCTACACAACACAGAATGGGAGAATGCTGAGGGAGAGGGATGTACATGCGTGTGTGTTTGTGCAGGAGTGTGAATGCCCAGCGTTCACTGAGGTGTGGGGCAACCTCCTGCCAGCCTGATTCTGTGTGTGTGACAGTCAGACACAGGCACACATGTATACCCACGTGTGTACACATGCATAAAAGCTGAAGACAGAGAAGACGCTGAAATAGAAAGACACCCAGAAGAGAGACAGAGAAACACAGAGACAAAGACAGATACACAGCCTCTAAGAAAAGGCTCCTATCCCCAAATGCTCTCCTGCGGTCTCTCTGTACGTCTTGTGCCAGAAAGGGAAAGAAATCGCCAGACTGCGTTGGTGGCACGGGTAAGAAAGAGAGCTTAGCCTCAGCGTGCTCACTGCCTCCCACCCGCTCCAAAGCTGCCGGACTCGGGCACCCTCGGGCCACCCTGACTTGCGCGCATCCCGGACCCCGCGCGCCCCCGCGCGCCCGACCCGCACGCACCTGGGGTCCGGCTGCCGGCGGCGGCGCAGAGCGCACAGTGCAACAGCAGCAGGCAGGACAGCCGCGCGCGGAGAGAAGCCATGTGGCCGCGCGGGCACGCGGGCCGGGCCGGCGCCCTGCCCTGAGCTCCTGGCTGCGGGCGAGGCTGGGGCACGCTTGGGGCTCGGGCCGGCCTCCGCCTCACAGCCTCCCGCCGCCTGCTCCAGGCCCCCCGCGCGGCGGCGCCGCCTGGACCGCTAGCTCCGGGCGCCTGAGGCTGCCGGCAGGAGAGCGGAGCAGCCGATGCGCCAGCGCCCCCAGTGCCAACTGCTGGCGGGTCGGTCCGCCAGAGCCTTGACGCTCGGGGACGCGGCTGGAGCTGGGCGAGGGGACGTCGGGGCGGGTCGGGGGTGGGCATACTGGCGGGGCGGGGCCGGACCGGGCGCGGGTCGGAGCTGGGGGCGCAGCGCGCGCGGGGGCGGGGCGCGGGGCTGGGGCTTGCGACGGATCGGAAGTGCCACGCGTAGCCAGGGCTGGGGCTCCAGGCGTTCTGGGTGAGTGTCCCCTCAGCCGCTTGGGCTCCCACAGAGGAATGGCCCTTACTCGCTTTCCTAGGTTCCTGCGCCCCCGTTACTTAACTGTAGGGCCCGCTTCCCAAAGCCACTGGGCCGATGGGACGTCTCACTTCCTTTGGTTGGGGGAGACGGTGAGCACTCCCTGCCCCAATAGAGTGTCTCCTTTCTCTCCTAATGGCCTTCCACCCCTTGGATCTTCCCATTTTGCAGACTACAGCTCCGTGGGTCCCCAAGTGCAGGCTGGCCTGTGTCCTAGTCAAGAGCAGGGCTGAGCAAGGTGAGGAGAGAGCCCTGGCTTTACAGTCAGACAGCCCTGATTGAAATCCTAGCTCTGAGCCTCAGTTTCCTCATCTGTGAAATGGGCGTTAATTATAGCACATATTAAGTGCTCAGTAAATGATAACTGTCCTCTACTTCCACTCCTGCATCAATGTACCCACCACAGCCTAAGGTGGGAAAAACTGAGTCTAAAGGATGAGAATGGTTGCTGGTTTTGCAATGTTGCTGATACCCGTTCAGTACCCAACTCCTGCTTTACCTTCCAGCTTTACACTAGGAATGTGTTTCTAACAATTTGCAAATGCACTGTAAATCCAGAGGTGGGAACTGGAGAAAGTTTTGTATTTCTTTTGTTTGTTTTTAAGAACTGCAGAATAACAAATCTTTCTGTAAAGTGTATAAAGACCCCCTAGTCTTTCTGCTTCTGAGTTCAGACATTTTGTTGTAGGACTTTCTTAAAGGGAGGCCGACTTATGGATGGAAATTCTCTGACCAAACTTCTCTTGAGAATCCTTGGGTCCCATGAAAGAGGACTTGGGTTCCTGCCCTCTTCCCCACATAAGGTCTCCCAGTCTACACCCTCACTGGGCTCTGAATGTGTTCCTGCTTTGTGGGCAGAGAGCTGGAATCTTCATCCTCATGGCCCCAGGGCCTGACTCAGGGCCTCCAGAAAGGCAGCAGTTGTGGAATGAATGAAATGACATCAGGGTTTTGGAGGGCTGGTATATTTATGAAGCAGGTTCAGAGAGCTGAAGTGATGTGTCCCAGGTCACACAGCTTATTGGCAGCTAAACTGGCATCAGAACCCAGAGTCTAGTGCTGAGTGAGAGAGAGACAAGAGTAGGGGTCAGGAGACTGTTCTAGGCTCGACTCTGCCAAGTACAGAACAGGTGGCCAGGGGCTAGTCATTTCCCTTTTTGGGCTGCAGTACCTCATCTGTCACAGGGGAAATGGTGAGGATCCCAGGAGTCACAGATGTAAACTTTAAAGTCCTGTGGACATGCAGAGTGTGTTGTATTTCAGGCAACATCAGAGCATCCAGTTCTTTGAAATGGCACCACCAAACTGATTTATATTAAGTTTGGGAATAATAAAGTTCTCTTTCTCCTCTTTCTGGTTTTTTAAGATCTGTGAAGTCAAGGGCTAGGCTGTGGTTTCGTGTGTAAGCGCTGATGAAGGGAGAATGTGAGGGGTACATGTGTGTTGGCAGGAACTTGCAGAAGAGGCTGGAAACCATCTCCATTCTGACCCTCCACACACCTACCAAATGAGCTCAGGATAAAATGGCCTTCCTTCTCAGGGGCTCAGTTTTCCCAGTTGCAGAGTGGGGGCCCTGTGGGGACAGAAGGGGAAAGTCATGGCATGGGATTGCTAATTTTCTCCCTCTGCAGGGCCATCCCAGAGAAGCTTGCCTAGAAAACTCAAGGGCCTGAGCCTGGTCCCCAGACTCCACCCCCTACTTCCTGCTTTAGACTTGGTAAGACAAGAGGGAGAGACTACAGCTGGGACCCCAGCAGCCTGACTCATGAACTGTGGGCTGGGGCCTTCCCTGGGGCCAGTCTTGGCAAGCAGAGAGCAAAACCTCACCCTGGTTCTCTACCCCCCGCCCCCTTCCCTGGGGCTACAATGGTTGCTTTTGTTGGCAAATATTGTATGTCCCAGCTCTCTTCTACTGAGGAAGCCTTTGTTAGGAAGAGGGGGCATGGGAGCATAGCTCAGAGTCTGGGTCAGAAGGTGGGGGAAATGGCTGGGTGGCCAGCCCCATTTCTGCAGATGATCAGGGCCAAAGCAAAGAAATCTACAGGCATCTGCTGGGACGCTCTGAGGAAGGCAAGTTCTGGGTTCCCAGTTTTCCACTTGGGATTCTGCACAGGGGAAAATGGCTTGGGTGTTTCTCTTTCTGACAATCCTCCAACACTTGTCCAACACTCTTCCTGTCCAAGGGCCTGGCAGGGGAGGGGGAGATGCAAACAGCTTGCACTGCACACAGTCAGCAACCAACTGGAAGACACGACAGGTGTGTGAGAAAGCCTGACAACCAGCTGAGACAGGGCTAGAGAGGCGTGCTCCGGATGAAGGAGCAGGGTCACCCGTGAGTACCCCCTCACAGAGGGAGAAAGGCAGCACCCCCCCCCAAGCCGCTGGTGCATTCTCCTTTGAGCACAGATAAAACCCCCAGAGACCTGAGCTGGAGGTGCCCTGAGACAGTCTCCAAGCCAGTGCCTCGCCCCTACTTTACAGGTTCCTTGCAGAGAAGGAACTTGCCTCTGTCTCTGGTCACTCAGCTGGTTTAGAGTCAGGTAAGACCCCCCGGCTTCAAAACCCAGGCACCTGCTCTCTCACCTGCAGAAGCACAGCCTCTCCCCAGGGCACCAGCTATTTCCTTCCCTCGCTCCACCTTCCAAGATGAAGAGGAGCTGGTTTGAGGTTGAGACAAAATCTCCCCTCCTCAAGGAGACGCCCCCCAAGGAAGTAAGAGTGTCAGCCTGAGATGAGTCTGTGCAGCAAGAGGCCAGGGACCCCCTGGGGGTAGGGCGTGGCGAGTGTGAGACATAGTGGTGGCACAGTAGTGTCACAGCTCAGAGGGGCCAGCAGGTGGCTGTCATTTGTTGAGTACCAGTGGCTGTGCTCTCTACATGTCACCCTGAAAAACACACAGAGCATCCCTTTCTTATGACTCCTGGTGTGACCAGAGACCCGCTGGGCTCTGACATACTCAAGCAAAAGCAAAGGGAATTCTGCCATAGTTCAGTGAGAGCCACCATCATCTACTCAGTTAGGAAGTCAGACACCCAGAGCCATCCTAGTCACCAATTCACTTCCAAGCCCCGTGGACTCTAGTCCACAGGACCCCCAGACACAGCTATGTCCATCTCAGACACGCCCCCCGGCCCCACCAGGTCACAGCATCCCTTCACTGGACACTGACATAAGTTTGTCCCAACAGATACTCCCCCAAACTCTGGCCCGTGAAACCTCTTATCCAGCTGGCTCTGAGGACATATTTGAAAGACATCCTAGATCATGTAGCTGCCTCTGCTATAAAACCTCTAAAGGCTCTGTTAGTCTTGGGATAAACAGACTCCCTAGCTCAGCCTATGAGGCTCTGCACAGGATGGTCCTGCTGACCCTCCTGCCTCCACATCCCCCCACTCACAGCCCTCCAGCCTAGCTCCTTGTATGTACCACGGGCATCTTGCCTCAGGGCCTTTGCACAGGCTGTCCCCTCTGCCCTAAATGCTCTATCCTGCCTCTTTGCCCAATCAATCCCTGCTCACCCTTCGGACATCCTTCTAGTTGTCACTGCCTAAAGCCTGTCCTGCCCTCTCAACTAGGTCAGATTCCTCCATTGTTAAACCATCTCCATCTCCTTCACAGCACTTCTCACTGTTGAGTCTTATCTGATTCTGTGCGATTTACAGATTCACATCTGCTTCCTCCTTAGATCATGAGTTCCACAGGGAGCAGGGACCTTGTCTGAATTTTTTTCCAAATTGTATCCCCAGTGCCTGTCCTGTGTTTGGCACCTAGTAGGCCCTCAATAAATATTAGCTAAAATAATGATCAAATGAATGGGAGCTGGAGAAGGAACAGTTCATGGAAAATCTGGGGAATTGACCATTTATAAAAACTGCTTAGAACAGGTAAATCCATAGAGATACTAAGTGGGTTATTACCTGCCAGGGGTTGGAGAAGAAAGGAATAGGGAGGGACTGCTCATGGGTTTGGGGCTTCTATCTAAATTTAGGTAGCAGTGATGGTTACACAATTCTGTGAATATACTAAAAACACTAAATTGTTCACTTTGGAAGGATGAATTTTATGGTATGTGAATTCTATCTCAATAAAGCTGTTAAAAAGAAAAGAAAAGAAAATTTGGAGAGTTAAGCATGTTTCAGAATAAGCATTGCAGAGGAAAACCTGAGACATACACTTTCAAGTTCTGATCCCACCATCAACATGAAGGTCACCAGGCTCCACAATCGGGCGGGGATGGGGCAGAAGCATTGCCTCTGTGTCCCCTCAAGCCTTGAAAATATGTTAAAAATAACAAAGCAGTCATCACAGCTGCCACTTGTTGACTAGGCACTTCGTACACTGACCTGAGTTCTCACGACAACCCTGCAAGTCGGTCTCCTCATCCCCCTTACAGCCTCTGCCAGGTTAGGCGATCGCTCCTGTCTCTCCTCTTAGCTACTTAACATCAGTTACAGTCACACCCATGTCGGATTCCAGCCCACAAGCTTCTGAGTACACCATGATGCCTGCACAAGATTTTCCCACTCTCATCCCCTTACAGGTCACCTAGTTCATTTTGTCTTTCTTTTTTTCCAAATTGAAGTATAGTTTCTGTTGTTGTGTTAGTTTCTGGGGTACAGCATAGTGATTCAGTTGTACATACATATATATTCTTTTTCATTATAGGTTATTACAAGCTATTGAATATAGTTCCCTGTGCTCTATAGTAAGACCTTGTTATTTGTCTGGTCTATATTTAGTAATTTGTCTCTGCTAATCCCAAACTGTCTTCCTCTTTTATTTCTAAAAACCTTTTTGTTGTGAAAACTGTAACACAGACAGAAAAGTGCCATCTGCTCATTTTAGAGAAGTCTAAACTGAGGCCCAAAGAGCAGAGATGACCTTTTCAAGGCCATATAGTGAGATTGCTCAGGGGCAAGATAACACCCTAGGACGTCTGTTTCCTGGTCAGGTGATCTAGATCACCATTCTTGGCTCCTCCCACCCAGGATCAGGGTCCCTCTGGCCATTCATCATGGGTTCCCACCTCAGCCCAAAAGGAAGACAAGTTTGGATCTCTTCTTCCTGATATCCCAGAGCCACTGTCCTGCCAAGAAGTTCTAGGTCCGTGGTTCTCAAATCAGGATACCCCGGAGCAGCAGAATCAGCATCACTTCAGTGTTTGTTATAAATGCAAGTTCCCAGGCCCCACCCCAGACATCCTCAATCAGAAACTCAGGAGGTGGGGCCTGGCAATCTGTGTTTTAACAAGCCCTCCAGGGGATTCTGGTGCATGCTCCTATTTAAGAATCACTGTTGTAAGCAAAGCCTTAAAAATCGGGGCCAAATTAGGACTGAGGACAAACTCACTGGGGATCTGTGTTCCTTACTGAAGGTAGTCCCCTTCACCTCTATCCCGTCTCCAAAGCCTGGGCTTGAATTTATCTGAACTCCGAGTCCTAGGCAGAGCTCTGGGGCATTCAGAGGAACCAGAGACCATGCCTTGCGGCCCCTCTCCACATCATCTTTTTCCTTTTTCCCCCAGCATTCCCTCAGCACATTTTTTGGCAAATGTCTAATGACCGTATCTAGGAGACTCGGATGGGTTAAGTTAACCACAGTGATTTGTCATGCATTATGGAACAGCTGATACCCCCGAGACCGGCTGAACCATGAGATCAGTTAGAAACAATGCTGTTTGTGCCCTGTGTGTAGACTTTGTGTGGCTGTGGTTATGTGTGTTGAGGGGTTCAGGGAGAAGAGGTCTCATCCTTGTAGGAGGGATGTCTGAAAGGCCAGCTGTCCTTTGGGAACTCTGCTTCTGCCATTTCCTCTCCCGAAACTGTAGGTCTATGACTGCAACATCAGCATCCTTCTAACTAAGGTCCAGTGCAACTCCCTGACGTTGGCCCTTTTGGGGTTCAAGAGAGGTAGGCAGAAAGCAGAGACCTCTCCCATTTCCTGGAGCCCCTTGGGTATGACAGAAGGACTCAGAGAGATTTAACAAAGACCCATTTCTCACAAGTCTTTCTTCCAATCCTGCTGTCCCTTTAGATGCCATGGGTGGCATCCTGCAGCAGAGAGGAGCCTGGCTTCCATTCTTCTCCATTCTCTAGATCAGTTGAGTTACATGTAACAACAACAAAATTAACTATGGCTTAACTTATCATCCCACATAATATGGAATACTGAAGCAGGCCCATTCTGGCTAGTTAATTTGACAACCCAATAGAATTATCTAGCACCCCAGTTCCTTCCTCTTTCCACTCTGCCATGTTTGGTGGTTAGTCTCATCTTCTGGCTTGTCCCCTCTTAGTCACAAGATGGCTGCTTTAGCACCAGGCAACATATGTTCACCAGATGTGACAATCACCAGAGGCAATGGAAGAGGGAGTTCTTTATCTCCACTTACAAAAAATTTTTACTATGCAAATTTTCAAACATACACAAAAGAAGATAGAATAGTACGAAGATACCCTCTCCCACCCACACATTTACCCATAACCCAGCTTCAATCATTATCAGTACATGGCCAGTCTTGTTTCCTTTACTCCCTCTCCTCCATACCCTGGGTTATTTTAAAGCAAAGCATCATCTCCCATTTAGTATCAGCAGCTAAGAAATGAAAACTTTCTCTTTGTTAAAAACAAAAATGAAACAACATCAACAACAAAAACCATAGTGTCTTTGTCACATCTAACAAAATTAACTGCAATTCCTTAAAATCACCTTATATCTGATCATTGTTCAAATTTACCCAACTATCAACAAAAATTTTTGCTTTGTCTCATTTCATTTTTAAGACCTGGTTTGTTCAAGTCCGGGTCCAAAGTCTACACATTGCATTTAGCTGATGTGTCGCAGAAGAGTCTTTTCATCTAAACCAGGGGTGGGCAAAATATACCTAGGGCCACCGACTGTTTTGTAAACACTCCCAGCCACCTCCATTTGTTTGCGTGTCCTTTGGCTCATTTCATGCTACAAAGGCAGAGTGAAGACGTCTCTACAGAGCCAGAGTGGCCACAAAGACTGAAATATTTATTACTTGGTCTTTACAGAGAAGGTTTGCTGACCCCTAATCTAAACAATTTCCTCCTTTTTTTTTCTCTCTCCATTTTTTTGATTAAAGAAATGAAGACATTTGTCCTACAGAATTCTGCCTTTTCTTGTGCCCCTTTTGAAGAACAAGGCAGAGGCTTCCAGAGACCCCCTGGCAGCAATTTGTCTTCAGTGTCCAGCATTACCCACAGCCCATGCCTTAGCCAGTCCCTGACAAGGGCTGAAGCCCTCCTCGGAAGCCACCGCTGCTCTTAAGACGACGAACAAGTCAGGTTTCTAAGAGAAACGAGGGAGGGGAGTGAATGATTACTAGGTGGGAAACCAGGGATTGTCCCAACCTTCCAAAATCAGCCAGTTCAACAAAATGCCAGAGCTGGTCCCGTCTCCCTCTGCTGGGTCTGACAGTCAGGGCGCCCCCACCCCCACGACACAGATTCCTCCTGCTCCAGCTTCCAACTCGTGGTCAACACCTAACAAAATCCCCGGCAGCCCCCACTCCCAGCTCTGTGTCCGCTGGGGCTGGTGGACAGAGGTGGGCAGGGATCTGACTTCAAGGGAACTGAAAGGCAGTATCCAGGGGTCTGGCCATCCAGAGGGCTCTCAGCAGCCAGCAGAAGCTTCTACGAGGGGTTAGAAGCAGTGTTAGGATTTAGAAAGCTAGTGAGATGTAAAAGCTGCTCTCAGATCCCTCCCTCACACTGTGGCACCATGAACTTGAGGGTTTAGAGCCCAAAAGGCTGAAAGCCTTAAGATATAGTGGGAGGGGGTTCTCTATCTTTCTAAAATATAGGAAACATACATATATTAAGATATATATCTTTGTGTTATAGTTTTTATAATTAAATATATAATTTATATAATACATACTATAAAACATAAATATATATAACTTATATAAATATAAATAAGTATATAATATTACCTATATATTATGATTTGTAAAATGTATAACATCTAATATGTAATATAATATACAACATAATAACTATATAATAGAAAATTATGTATAAATAAAATTATATGTCAATATTATGATATGATATAAAGATATATACATTAATGTATATATTTGCTATATTTCAGAAAGACAGAGGATGCTATTCTGTTTCTATATATTGTCAACATGGTGGTGTTGACAGCACCACCAGCAACCTGGTGGTGGAACTGAGTCTCTGAAACGACACCATACCATGGAGGTGGTAACTTCTCTCTCTCCACCCAAGACCAGTTTTGCTCCAATAGGTTACTCTAGGCTGCAGCCCCTCTTTGAGCCTCAGTTTTCTAAATCTGGACAAGGAGACAACAGATACCTGCCTCCCATCAAGAACAGACACACTCAACACTGGCCCAGTCTGAAAGCTTTTAAAAAACCCGAACAGAGAAGGCATACTATTATTGGCAATGCTGCTTCCTTCTTAGCCCTAAAACTGCAAGCCCCGAGTGGCTGAGAAGGCCTCTCTCTCTGCACCACTCCGGGGCTGAGGTGAATGTACGTTCGCTTATTTCCAGGATGACCTGCCCCCTTTCAAACTGAGGGCGACACAGCTGCCCACTCTTGGCCTGTGAAATTCTCGCCTTCCCGTGCACAGAGCTTTCACAGGTTCTAGCTTCAAGTCGTCATGAGACTTGAAGAGAGCTGTCATCCGTGTGTCCTCCAAAAGACAGAGAGGGCATCACCCGCCATCCAGCCACAGACAGACTGTAGACATTCACTGAGCACTGACTCTGCACCTGGCACTATAGAAAGCACTGTGAATGTCACCCCAGTGAACATCAGCCCCTCCAGCTCTGCTCTCCACCTAACAAACTTTGAACTAAATTCAGGTGGCCTAAACGTATACCTGCTTGTGATCCAAGTCGGGAAGATGACGTTTTGTATGCATTTGCCCAGCAACAGAAAAACCTTCGCTGGGAAGTTAGGAGGCCAGATTCCACTCAGAACTCTGCTGGCTGACTGGCCTGGTAGCTCTGGGCAGTCCCTGTTGCCCTCTGCACCAGGAGTGGGCGTATGAGATCATCTCTGACTCCCAACCATCCATGACTCAGCCTCCAGGCCTTTGCACAGGCCATCTCCTCAGCCCAGGTGCCGTTGCCCTACGCCTCCAACTGGCAGACCAAGATTCTTCGTTCGAATCCTTTGTCAGTGGTCACTTCCTCCATGAAATGCTCCCAGACACAGAACTACTCCCACTCTCCCACCCAGCAAGTCGCCTGATCACGCCCTCCTCTGCTCCACATCTGTACCTTGGACAAGTCTGTGGGACTCCCTGTGCTGAAATCATTCTACAGTTTAATAACTGAACTAAAGGTCTCATTCCACCTTATTGCCTAGCATATACTCTGGAATGTAATAAATGCTTTGTAAACATTTGATGAATCAATGAGTGAGTGCATGAATTAACCATTTATGGTTTCTTTTCTTTTTTTTAAACATTTTTTATTGAGTTATAGTCATTTCACAATGTTGTGTCAAATTCCAGTGTAGAACACAATTTTTCAGTTATACATGAACATACATATATTCATTGTCACATTTTTTTCGCTGTGAGCTACCACAAGATCTTGTCATTTGTGGTTTCTTCAGCTTGCTGCTTAAGTGTTAGGAGACTCCTATTATGGTCTAGAGAAAGACACATGTGTCTTGTTGAAGCATTTCTTATAAACTTCCTAAGGACAGGGGCTATTTTCAGCTCAGGTTTCGTCTCACCAGAGCTTGGCACCCAGTAGGTGCTCAATGGATGTGTGTTCCAAGGACCAGCATCGAGGTCCCCCTCCCCTCAGCCCTCCACACTGCATGAGCCGCTCTCTCCAGGGGGCTAAACGATTCCTCCAAGAGTTTGAACTCATTGCCATGAAGGGCATGTGGATTAGGGATTAGATCAGGATAGAAAATATCTCCAGTGCGGGGAGGTGCAGGCCAGGCTCCCACTGCAGGGCGGTGCATGCAAAGAGAAGTCCGCCGGCTCCTACGGTGTGCTCAGGAGAACCAACACCACCATGGTTTATGGACCTGGGCTGAAGTAAAAAGTCTCCAAGGAGAGAAAATCTCTCCTACCTCCTAGTGATAATGATATGTTTGTGGAGCAAAGTGTGGGCACTGCAGGCTGCTCTTAAGGGTTGGGCTCAGTCAGCTCGGCCTTCAGCCAGCAGGGCTGGATATTCTCAGTGTGACCTAGCCGGGATAACGTTTTCTTCCCTTGCGGCCAATGTCAGGTTAAAACTGACTTTACTATCTTGATTCATATAACCCCTGTGGGGTATGTATTGTTCCCATTTACAGATGAGACTTAAACTGAGGTCCAGAGAAGTTAATAACCAGCCCAAGGTCACATGGCTAGTCAGCAGAGACTTGGGACTTGAGTCCCCTCGTCAGACTCCAAAATCCACGCTCTCTGAGCTCCTGTAGGGTCTGCAAGCACATCATTTCTCACCAAATTGTTAGCTTCATAATGGTTCCTTAGAGGGCATGGCTCCCCACGATGCCTACAACTGGGCTGGGCCCACAACCAGCTCTCAGGGAACTGCAAGCCACTGATTAAGCTCTCGGTAGAAACGGTCCCTGCAGCCCCAACTAGAAGGTGAGAAGGGCGATCAGCCTCCAGGGATACTCAGGCCTTGGGAACTGAATGAGGCTTGATACACATCATCTCACCTGACAGCTGATGGCAACACCCCCAGTGGTCACCATTAGTCACCCAACCACCACCGGCACTTCTGTCCTTTTTATAATTCCAAGCAGCTGAGGCCGGCCAATCCCTCCAGCCAGCCGTGCGCACTTACACTCCACAAACCTCCAGGATATGTTTTTTGGCAAGGTCCCCAGATCAATTAGCCAAGTCAGCCTGGGAAACTGGGAGCTTTGTGAGGGTGGGAATTGGGTCAGAAAACCCTCCCAGGGCCCCTGACTCAGTCACTGAATGGCTACCTAGGGTCAGTGGAGCTGCTCCTTGTGCGAAGGGGTGCAGAAAGCTGCAGAAGGCAAGGTCATGGAGAGAGCAAAGTGCATGGAGAATTGAGGTTCACAGTGAAGACCCAAATCCGGAACAAGCCAAAAAGGGACTCTCGATCACACATTACAAACTACAGAACCAGGGCTCCCGAGCCGTGTGCTTCCCTGAGTTTACTCCAGCTGGCCCAGAGGACACTTCCTCCCACTTGTCAGAAGCGACTAACCTCCACTGAGGGTTCAAAATAGGTCCAAATACCTTGCAGCCCCGTGGCCCAGAGAGTGGCTGACAGCCCTCTGGGGGCAGCCACGCCCAGCAGCCTGCCGTACCGGGGTTGGGAGAGCACTGGGGGCAGGCGGGGAGGGACAGCCCTCCCTAAGTCACCAGGGAGCGGCTTTTGGAAGGACACCACCATCACAGCGCAAATGGCCCAGAAAGCAGGTGGATTTAGCCAACATCGGAGGACATGTCCGCAGCTGCGGTTTCAAGCAGCACTGCAGCAGCCAGGCTCAGATGGAATCCACCCAGAGCTGTCAGCCTTGGGGACTCCTTGGCCCTCTCTCCTCCTGGCTGCAGGAGTGTGAATAACAGCCAAGGGGACAGGCGGGCAGCCTGCGTTCCTCTTCTCTCGAGCCCCATGGCCTCCTTAGCAGGAAGGACAGTGAGGGACCTTTACTCCCCCGCCATCCACCACCACTTGGGGGAGAGCCTTTGTTAGCACATCCACGGGTATATCCCCCACCGCACCCTCCATTTGGCTCTCAACCTTTCCTTTCCAAGAAAAACCCGTCTCCATTGGCACCCATCCTCATCACCAAACCTGTGAAAAGCTATGAAGGATCTGAAATGTCACCCTACTTGTAGGCTAATCCACAGCTTCCTGGCAGAAGACACTAAACTCCCAGATCAAAGACCAAGGACCTTACTGCTCACAACATTCTTGGCACATGAACTTCACGTTCCCTTGACCTGAGTCCCAGGGGGCCAAGTTGGAGGTGGGCCTGAGCAGATGCTGTGCCCACAGTGGGTTTGTGTCCCAGCTAATTAACACTGAGTTTAGGGAATTCCAATCTTATAAGGAGCTACTAGCAAATGTGCCCAATCACTGTCTTGGGGGCACAGCAAACAAATCTGCCCTCAGCCCTGGGGAGAGATAAGATCTTTCTCTTTCAGGGCCATTTGCTCTGCAAAAATCCTCAAAAAGATAATCCTATTCAGAGACCCATAGGAATTGTCTCCCAACAGATACTGTGGGGGTGATGTGAGCCTGTGAAATGAGCAGGAGAGGCTACCTGCTTCCATCAGTACATGAGCAACCAGTGAACACATCCTTTTCTTTCCTTGGCTGAGCTCTGCCATGGACTAGAGCATCTGGAAGCGGCATCCAAGAAAATCCATGTGAGGGCTGGTGGTGGTGCCAGGTAACTGGAGTCCAGGAGAGGGAAGGAGGCTGAAGGGGCGGGCCCTTCCAGGACCACATCAAACTGATAAGGGGGACCTTCTGGGGTGTAGCCTCTGGCTTAGATGTGACACCCCACAGACAACCCCTACCCTTGGACTCCCTTCCTGCTTGACCCACATTACTTCCCTGACCCTAGCAAGAGAGAAGTCCCCAGAGGAACCCAGATCTCATCCAGCTGGTAGAAACCTGAGGGCTCCAAGAATTTTGCCCAGAGGTTAAAGTTTTGGGCTCTGGAATCAAACAGGCCCAGGTTCAAGGCCAGTATACCACTAACCAACCACCTGAGTAACCTGGTACAAGTCACTTAACCTCTCAAGTGTCTCACCTTCCTTCTCTGTAAAATGAAAAGAAAGAAGGTACCCCCTCATGTGGGATTTTGTAAAGATTAACCTTATAATCCATGGGAAATGCTAAGCTATCAAAAGCAGCAGCACCACGAACGATGACCACTAGCATGCCAAGAATTTCCCTGGTGAGGAAAACCGAAGGCAGAAGGAGGAGATGAACTGGCCAGAGTCATACTGCAGGAGAACATAAGCTCTCATATTCCAACCCAGGTCCCCCAGCACCCTGTCCAGGGCACCCACACCGACTGATGGTGTCCTGTTGACCAACTCCACCTCCTTCTTTCCATCTTCTCTCCAACTTCGACAGCCTGGTACCCCCCACTCAGGCAGCAGATACTGTGGCAGAGGGGGTTCCACTCACTGCTCCTGGCTTGTCCCTGTCCAATGTACGATCTGGAAGGACTTAAGGAAAATAAGCAATACTGGCTCGCCACTTACCAGCCCTATGACTTACAGAACCTTTCTCAATCCCCCGCTCAAGTCTTAGTTTCCTCATCTGTAAAATGGGAAAATCACACGGCCAGTTTATCAGACTGTGTTGAGGGTTACTGTGTGCAAAGTACTTAGCAGGATGCCTGGCATATTGTAAGGACTCTACAAATGTCAGCTGTTATTCTGACCGCATTTAGTATTCCTGCTCTAAATAAGGGTGACAGAATACTCAGACACTCAGCTCTGGAGGCTCCATAAATGAGAAATTGAGAAATTACCAAATAAGATTGTGCATGGATATGAAAGCCCTTTCAAAGTGTACTAAGCTGTACAGATGAGAGAGGCAATAGTTAAACTGCCCACAAATGTGCTTCATCAGAGAGGCCTGGAAGCCGAGCAAGTAAATAGAGCTGCAGCAGTGTAAGGACATGGTGACACAGGCTGGGCTCAGTTTTCTTAGTTCCCCCGACTGGAGTGAGAACAAGGGTGAAGATGACCAGAATGCTAGCAGCTGCCTGTCAAAGGTCCCCTCTAGGTCCTTCCACATCCGCAGTGATCCTGTGAGATTTGCTGGGCAAGCGGGGATCAACTCTTGTTCACAGATGTTTTAAAACAGAGGCTCTGGCCCACGGTCACAGAGCCAGAACTGGAACCCATTCAGCAGAGCACCCAAGGTCCCAAAGACGTAGGGACCACAGTGAGCCCGGAACCAGGTGGGTCTGCAGCATCTAGAGGGCCTCTGTCCCTGTTTCTCGCAGATCAGATTAAGCATTGGCTGGGTGAGTGACAAGGGTGCCAACTCATCCTGGTTTGCTCAGGACTTTTCCAGTTTTAGCATTCTAAGTCCTCGTTGGGCAAACCGGGATGGTTAGTCATGAAACTGAGCAGGACCTGGTGGTGCCTTCCTCCCACGTCCCCTGCTTCTTGTTTCTAGAAAAGCTTTAGCCCCCTAGGCATTCCCTGAGTTCCAAAGAGCAAATGTAATCAGTTTATAATTAGAGGGAAACAAAGGAAAGCAGTCAAACAAAACAAAATAATAATAGCTTAGCCATAAAACAAAGTCAGGGACACTTAGTTCCTCCTCAAGAACTGTACATAATATCCTGACACATATCCTTGAGTTGTTTTGCAAAAACTAAGACTCCCCCCCACCAAACCAGGTAGTTCACTGCATGCTGACCACCAGAACGTAGACCCCAGACGGGATAAAACCAGAAAATTGATGACTGAGATTCCTGAAATATCACCCTGTTACTTCACCACCAACCAGTCAGAAGAAGGTCCACAAGCTGATCACGTGCCCTGCAACCCTCACCCCTAACATGCCTTTAAAACCCTTGTCTAAAAGCCATCAGGTAGTTTGGATCTCTTGAGTATTAGCTGCCCCTTCTCCTTGTTTGGTGTCCTATTAATAAACGTTATACTTTCCTCCACCCAACCAGGTGTCAGTGCTCCTGCACGTTGGGGCAGGAGACCCAAATTCGGTTCAGTAACAGTGACCAAGACCTCCTGGCTTTGGAATGAGACCTATTCCCTTCCAGAGGGCCCCTGAGTACCCTCAGCTGAGCCATTCTCAGCTCCTGCTTCACACCCCACCCTCGCTCCACGGTTGCCAAGGAGACCTGCTGGTGCTGGAGGTGGAGGTGCTAGAAAGAGGGCAGGTGTGGCTGAGTCAGCGGTATGTGGAAAGGCTGAGGAGGGAGGAAGGTGAGAAACTGTAGAGATCTGCCTCTTACAATTTCCTTCTCGGGCTCAGCTCCATGTGAGCTGGTGCCCCCTATCTCCACAGCTCCTTCCCAGCATCCTCCTCTCCCTGCTGCCGTTGTACCGTTTGTGACTGCCAGTTTGTGCCTTGCTTGTGGCTGGCAGGGGAGCACGTGGATGTGACCAGCTTCTGGCACTTGAGCTCCTTCCTGGAGGACACATAGCCCTTCCCGTGGCCCAGTGGCACTTGCACCCTCTGCTAACAATGCCCTGCAGTGGGGTGCCCTCCAGTGCCTGCCATTGGCCCTTACCGACTGGCCCTCCTGAGGCTCTGGCTCCCAGCATTACCTGGCGGCAGGGTGGGAGGGAGAGGGACCTGAGGGTGCAGGACTGGCTGGGATGATGACTGCCTTGGATCCTGTGACTGTGACTCAAAACTCTGCCCAGAAGTTGGTGGTCACTCACTGTTCCCTCAGTGAAGGGACTCGAATTCATGCACAAGGTGACTGGTGCCCCACACCTAAGAGGAGCTGGGTGCCTACACCACAGCTCTCAGGAGTCTTGGGGAGCTCCCAGGAAACCACAGCAGGGCTTGTGAGGGCTCATCCCACCAGGCCCAAAGTCTGAGCCTGCTGCCTTCTCCAAGAGCAACCAGGGATGCCTGGGTTCCCACGAAGCTGAAATGCAAGGGACATAGCTCCTCTGAGGGCCTTCATCCCGGGAAAGAGAGGGATAGGCGGTGGCTGATGGAGCAGATCAAGGGTGACTGGCAGCAGATGGGCTGGGGATGGACCTTCCCCACTTTTTATTCCAGCAAATGCTTATAAGTGTGCCTTCCTCAGATGCCCTGGCTGTGCAATGAATTCATGAATTGTTACAACTCTTAAATGGACCCTCCAATGCTGAGCCAGGCGCTGAAATCCAAGGGCTCATTCCTAGATCTGCTGGGCTCTGAGAATGAGGACAGCCTGCTGGTAACTATATATTCTGTAATGTGGACTCTGGGCGGCTCTCAGCCCTGCCTGTCCTGCTCAGAGCCCCTGGCTGCCCAGGGAGTGAAGGGGCTGTAATGAACTTGACTTTGCTCTAGTTCCAGATCTCCTCAGACCACTTAGGGGCCTTCTTTCCATCTTCCTTATCCTGGATTGGGAACCAAAAAGGGCTGTACCAGCCTCCCTCCCTCCCATACCCACCCCCCACCCCCGCCTCAGTACTGATAACCCTCTCCAGGTGGGTCTATTTATGGAAAAGTTTCAAGTCCCTGTGAAATCAGCAGAAGGTGCAAAGAACAACAAACATGCCTGTCATGAGTGTATTTTTCTTGGTGGAAATTCTTTTCAAGAATAAAGAGGTGCACAAGCCTTTCTGCAACATGGACAGTTCTGGAGTCCCCTCATTAGTCACAGACTCCCTGTGTCCTCCAGATGCTCTTAGCTCCCTGACCCAGACAGGCCCCACTCCACTCTGAGAACCAATTAGCGTTCCTCCCAGCCCTCACTGAATTGACCAAGGGAAACCCAGTCTTCATGCAGGGTCCTCCCTCTCCCCAGATAATTCTGCCACCCCAAGGAGAGGCGACTAGCTCCGCAAATCCATTCCCCAGCCGACTCTTCACTGCAGTCAGTGCCCCACTCTTGCTCTCCTGCCGGTTCAATAGAAGGGCTACCTAGCTACGCCACTGGCCCGTAACACTCAACAAAACCTTCCTATAATCCTCGAGAGGGCCTTATGCCACAGCAAAGAACGCTTTCAGCCGGACCCTGGATCTGAAGCCCATGGAATCTGCAGGCTTCCACCTCTAAAGAGGCTCCCGACTTGCCCCCCTCCTCAGATGTCCCCCACTTGCTGCCCTGTGGCATGTTACCTGCCCTGGGTGGGACAGGGGATAACCACATCCCCCCCTAACCCCCCATCCCCTGGGGGCCAGGCCCTGATGCCCCGTGTAGGACCCTGTCACAGGGAAGATAACTTTGATCCTCACCACCCACCTCAGACTCACAGGCCCGTCCCCGAGGCCCTGCGGGATCTGGCCTATTCTCTTCCACTTCTCCAAAGGCCTATTTTAAACTGGTTTTTGTTTTTAACCAAAGATCAGTCTTTAACCCAAAGATAAATTCTATCTTTTAGCTCTTCTCCAAACCAAATGAAAACAAACAAACAAATCTGCTGATAAACCTAAAATAGTATTTCCCCCACTTCTTGGCAATAAACTTTCAAACATAGTAGGGTCTCCTCTCAGAACTCCCTTTGCACTGAGAAGCAGCAGAGCTTCTCAGAAAGATGAAATGGCAAAGTGAACTCATCTGGGAGCTGAGATGACTATCTCACGCCTCCCCCAGGGCACACCTCCAGCAGCTGCTGCCCTTCCCCCCGCAGTGGGATGCTGCTCACTACCTCTGAAGGATGCTCACTTCATAACAGGATGATTCTGACGTATTAAGACAGTCATTTCTCACCCTAAGCTCAAGGTTGCCCCTCCTCCCTAATGGTCTCATCTTTTCTCCAGACACCTAGACACCCTCTTCCCTCAGCATCACTGGACAGCAGTAAGGACCCCTGACGCCTGCTCTCCAGCCTTCATTCATGCACAGTGTGCTTCCGGTCCCTAGAGCACTTGACTGGCTCTAGCCCCTTGGACCTCGAGACAGCCCTGGCAGTAGACAGGGCTAGTTTGGGCATGAATGGAGAGGTGGACACTTAGGACTTTTCCCATCGCCTCCAGTTCACATGTGAATGAGTGCACCAGTCTGGAAGCCGGGTCTCCCCATTCCTTGGTCAGTGCCACGTCCATGTAGGATTCCACTCCTAAGAAGCGCTGAGGTCTGATGGTCCGTGTCAGTCCCATCCCTACTTATTTTCCTCAGCTGCAAAATGAGAAGCAGGATGAGAAAATGTGGGGTAAAAGAGACTGTTCAGGCAAGGACTGCTCTTCTTGGCACTTTACCCCAACTGCTGGAGCACGGGACTGGCTGCCGGCGACATTGCAAGGAAGCCATCTGGTGGTTAAGCGCAGGAGTTCTAGACTGAGCTTACCTGGGTTCAAATCCCAGCTCTGCCCCTTACCACCTTATGTAGGGTCCTTATAAGGATTAAATGAGATAATGCACATTAAGTGCTTAACGCAGTGGCTGCCCCAATAGATGCTCAAAACAATACTTTTAAATTTGACGTCTCCAATGTCTACAGTATGCATCCTCCCCTCACTGCCAGCTCTTTTCTCTCCATGATTCTATACCCTCCAGATGCCTAGCTCCCTCCCAAGTTGGACGTTTATCCCTTAGGTGATAGGGAGGGATGGAAGTTGATTAGATAGGGGAAGAATCTGTTCAACAGGAGAAGATCTGAGCACATGAGGGGCTGTGCAACAGGCTGTGGGGAAGATGGGGCCTGACTCAGGACACCAGCTACAGGTCTAGGAAAGGGGACACAAACTGAGAAAAAGTTGGGTGAATATACATAGCTGCCAATGGATTGGGGGGAGGGGTTGAAAGGAGGAGGAGCGAACAAAGATGATCCCACTGGTTTTGCCTTGGTGATTAGGAGCCGGTGGGAATCATCCTCTGAAATGGGGAAGAGAAGTTCAGAAGGGAATGGGAAGAGTTCATTGGGACAAGAGTTTGAGGTTTCTGAACTCAACCAAGGGAACTCACCCCAGCTCCCTGGATAGGGGAGAAATCTGACAATCATCAGGCTCTGGGTGGCAGTGGAAGCCACAGGAAAGAAGAAGCTGACTCCAAGGCAAGTGTATGCAGTCAGAAGAGAAGCTTGATGATGGAATTAAAACAAGACTGAATTTACAATAGCCAAGACATGGAAGCAACCTATATGTCCACTGACAGATAAATGGGTAAAGAAGATGTAATACACACACACACACATATGCACACATGATGGAATACTACTCAGCCATAAAAAAGAATGAAATGCCATTTGCAGCAACTTGGACGGACCTAGAGATTATCATACTAAGTGAAGTAAGTCAGAAAAAGACAAATATCATATGATACCACTTATATGTGGAACCTAAGAAAATGACACAAATGAATTTATTTACAAACAGAAACAGACTCACTGACATAGAAAACAAACTTATGGTTACCATGGGGGAAAAAGAGGTAGGAATAAATTAGGAATTTGGGACTAGCTGATACATACTACTATATATAAAATAAACAACAAAACTCTACTGTAGAGCACAGGGAACTATATTTAGTATCTTGTAACAATCTATAATGGAACAGAATCTGAAAAAGAATATATACATGTATGAATAACTGAATCACTTTGCTGTACACCTAAAACATTGTAAGTCAACTATACTTCAATTTAAAAAAAAAAAAAAAAAAGACCGACTCATAGTAATTGGAGGTCTTGCCCTTTGAGAATGATGTCCAAGGTTCTCAATGTTTGGCATAAAGCTAGGCATATATCAATAAAATAGATTTGAGAATCCAGAAATAAACTCATGCTTCTATAATCAGTTGATTTTCAACAAGTGACCAAGACCAATCAATGGAGAAAAATCAGTCTTTTCAATAAATGGTCTGGGACAACTAGCTATGCATATGGGGAAAAAATGAAATTGGATCTTTACCTTATATCATATATAAAATTAACTGAAAATGGATCAAAGAATGTTAACTAAACTTACTATGGTAATCATTTCACAATATAGGTAAATCAAGTCATTATGCTTTACATACACCTTAAACTTACAGAGTATGTCAATTATCTTGCAATAAAATTGAAAGGAAAAAATTAGAGCAAGGAGGAATTCTATATACTCCACCATTATATCACTCAGACTGTGCTCTGTATGCTTTAGGACTAGATTTTCCATATTCATACTGGTCTCTTTTCATGGTAATGTTTGTCTTTGATAGTATCATGTTTTTCTTTCTAATGTTGGAAATTTTCTTAGGATATTTGACAAAATTAATTTATTGCCTGAAAAAAAAAGAAGTGGCTCAAAGACCAAAAGGTAAAATCTAATACTATAAAACACTTAGAAGAAAATATAGATACAAATCTTCATGGCCTTCTATTAGGCAGTCATTTCTTAGCTATGACACCAAAAACATAAGCAACAAAAGAAAAAATAGATAAATTGAACTTTATCAAAATTAAAAACTTTTGTCCTTCAAAGAACACCATCAAGAAAGTAAAAAAGACAACCCACAGAGTGGGAGTAAACTTTTGCAAATCATATTTCTAAAAAGGGTCTAATATCTAAAATATAAAAGAACTTTACAACTCAACAATAAGACAAATAACTCAATTTAAAAATGGGTAAAGTTTTAAATAGACATTAGTCCACAGAAGATATACAAAATGACCAATAAACACACGCATAGATAGATGTTCAACATCCTTAGTCCTCAGGGAGATGCAAATCAAAACCACAAGGAGACGTCACTTCACACGCACTAGGATGGCTATAATCAAAACAACAGACAAGTGTTGACTAGGTTGTAGAGAAATTGGAACCCTCATACACTGTTGGTGGGAATGTAAAATAATGTAGCTGCTTTGGAAAACAGTTTGGCAGTTCCTCAAAAAGTTAAACCTAGAGTTACCATACGATGCAGCAATTCCACTCCTAGGTATATACCCCAAAGAAATGAAAACATATGCCCACACAAAAACTTGTACATGAATGCTCATAGCCCCATTGTTCACAATAGTCAAACAATAGCAGAAACGATCCATCAACTGATAATTGAATAAGCAAAATGTGGTAAAACCATACAATGGAATATTATTTGGACATGAAAAGAATAAAGTACTGATATATGCTATAGTATGGATAAAATTTGAAAGCCTCATGCTAAGTGAAAGCATCCAGACACACAAGGCTACACACACATACACACATATATAGATCATGTGATTCCATTTATATGAAATTTCCAGAGTAGGCAAATCCATAGAGAGAGAAAGTAGATTAGTTGTTGCCAGACACTGGCACCAGGAGGGGAGGAAAGAATGGGAACTGACTGCTACTGAATATGAGTTTCTTTTTGTGGGGATGAAGATGTTCTGGAACTGACAGCAATAATGGTTGCATAACACTGTGCATCTACTTAATGCCACAAAATCTTATACTTTAAAAGGGTGACTTTTATGGTATGCAAATCTTAATTTTAAAAAGGAAAAACATTTATTTCCTAGGTATGAGCTTATTCAGATTTTTTTATTTCTTTCCATGTTGGTTTAGTAAGCTATGGTTTTAAGAAAATGTATTGATTTTATCAAATTGTCAAATTTATTGGGATGAAATTGTTCATAATATCTTCTTATTTTTTTAATGTTTGTAGGTTCTGTAGTGACATCACCCTTGCCATTCCTGATATTGTCAGTGTGTGCCTTCTCTCTCTTTTTCTATAATTTGCTAAAGGTTTTAATTTTATTTGTCATTTTAAAAAACAACTATGGCTACTGGCTATTTTTATTGTATATTTGCTTTCTGTTTCATTCATTTCTTCTCTTCTCTTTATTATTTCCTTCCACACTGTTTGGATTTAATCTGTTGTCCTTTTCAACATCTTGAAATAGATTCTTTGATTATTGATAGTAAATCTTTCTCTTTTTCTGATATATGCATTTATGAGCATCCATTTCCCTCTAAGCATGACTTTCATCACATCCTACATAGTTTAGCATGTTATATTTTTAATTATCATTCAGTTCAAAGTATTTTCTAATTTTTTCTCTGACTTAGGGTTATTTTGAAGGATATTGGTTGATTTTTTTTGTTCTTTTTATTGATTTCTAACTAAATCCATTAAGTAATAGAACATTCTCAATAATTAAATCCATTGAAATTTAATCCATTTTTGAATCTTGTTTTATGGCCCAGTATATAGATGACTTAGAGAAATGTTCAATGTGCACCTGAGAAGATGTATGGGTGCAGTGCTCTATGTGTGTTAACTAGGCCAAGCTTACCAATTGTGGTGTTCAAATCTTGTATATCTTTACTGCTTGTATTGTTGTCTACTTGTTTTATCAGTTACAGATGCAGGTAAGTTAAGGTCTTTCATGATGATTGTGTACTTACTCTGTCCTGTTGCTTGAGGTTTCTTCCTTAGGTTCTCCTTTATACACAGGTTGGATCTTCTCTATCGTCCATATCCATCATTTTCTCTCAAATCCTCTTTTTCTCCCATTCTCCAGTTTGTGTTTATTTCTTTTTAATTTTCCTCCTTTTCATGGTCTATTTGTCTTATATACTATTGGTGTTATTTATTCACTCTTGTATTTACTGTAGTTTAGTTTTGTCCAATCATCTCATTGATTAATTTTTATAATCCTGTGTCATGCTCTAATTTCACACCTTCAGTCGTTTTTTAAAAATTCTTTTAGCTCACTTTGAAATATTAAATTAAGGATTTCATTTGTTTTGAAGGCAATGTCTTTCTACAGAACTTCGTTGTCTGATGACCTGTTGTTATGCTCTTTAGTCCCTTTTCTTTTAAGAACCCGAGTGGGGCTGGGTTCATTCCCTCAGTTCTTTTCTGTTGCCCATGTATAAGTGCGATAGGTTTCCCTGTACTCCTGAATGGGAAGAATGGGCAAGGATTTCTTGGCCGAGATTCATGACTCCAGGGCTCCCCCTTCTGTTGTACTGGAAAATGTCTTTAAAATGTGGCATCAGAGGAGTTTGAGAGCTGCTTCCTGTTACACTCCCCTACTTTTATGTAGATCTTCTCTTTACTTAGCTCCTCACTGCCCTGTTCAGTTTAGATTCCACTCCCAGTCATTTCTCCTCAGTGTGGGGCTTTGTCCTAAAAAATGATATTTGGCTAACAAGTTTCAACATTTCATGGGGAGATTTCATGTGCTATTGGGAGGATTAATTTACATTATAATTTAAAGCACTTCCCAAGGTGCCAAACATAAGCTATTTCCTTGATGTGAGTCTGTTTCTTGCCTCCTCGCCATTACTCTGCTATTCTGCTCCCTGAAAACCTCTGCACAGTGTCTGCCACCTGTCAATCCTTTAAGATCATCCTATTCTGGTGACATCAGTGGGTTAACTGTACCCAAAACCACCACTCTGGACCACTATAGCTCCTGATTTCTAAGCCATACATCCCAAACCTCCCTTAAGATTTTATGCCAATGACCTACCTTTTCTTTAGATCTTTTATTCTGTACCAAGCCCTTTATATACATTACCTTTTAGTCTCTACAGCAATATGCTGAGTTATAGGCATAGTTGTGTAGGTAAAATTATTGGCCTTATTTTACATATGAGGACACTGAGGCTTAAAGAGATTAGATACTTATCCAAGGTTGACTGTTAGTTGTAACAGAGCAGTGATTTTGACCAGGCAGTCTGGCTCCCAAGACTATAAACTCAATCATAGTGTGAAAACTTCTCTGGATTGTAGTCTCCATTAAAGATAGCATCCTGTCTTGTGTGGCTCTGTAATCATCAGTACCTGGCAGCACCTAGCACATAGTAGGTGTTCAGTAAAGACTTCATCCATGAGTTACAACAGATGAATATGCACAATACATTGTGCCGGTCAAATGCACAGAGCTGAAGGGTTTTAAGATGAAACTTTTCTAGCTGAAAGGCAGATGGAAAAGTCTCAGACACTGCCCAATTTCTTCCAAAGAGCCATTAATCAGACTTTTACTCAGAACTTTTTTTTTCCATTCAGGTTATAAAGCTCAGTGAGACATTTATATTTTCACAAGCCCTTGGCCACTAGTAACCCATGGCAAAATTCCCAGACAGGGCCAAGCATGGCCCTCAAGACATTCAAAAAACCCACACCAATTTTCTAAACTCTATAATCTGAGGCCACCACTCTGATAGAGAAATCCCAGACCTACTGTTTTTAATAGAAATATCAAAAAAATTGGGAGCTCACTGATGAGTTAGAAATCCACTTTTTCCAGACGCTGGAATTTCACCTGGATGTGGACTTATTAGGCAGCTGTATGTGAGCTGGGCTCCTGAGAAAGCTCTGGCCTTGGGCCAGACAATTCAGGTTTGGTCCCTGCTTGGCCACTTGTTGGCTGTGTAATGTTGGGCAAGTACTTCTTCTTACTGGGTCTCAGTTTTTCATTAAATAAAATAATTAGGAATGACAACATTCTGCTTATGTCACAATATTGTTAGGTGTAGATTAAATAATGTATGTGAAAGTCTTCGTAAACTGCAAAGTCCATGCTATACAAAATCAAAAGAGTGAGCCATGGGAGCCAACTGGGAAGGCTGAGCTGCCATTTTTAAGCAGCCATGATGGGACCAGTGAAGCAGATGAGTGAGCCAAGAAGGCACCTAGTGAAAGTGAAGAATGGAGCATTCTCGGAAGAGATGAAAGACTGCAAAGTCTGAAAGAGAAACGCAGAAAGGACATGAGAGAGGGAGGAGCCTGATGTCTTCGCAGTTCCAGCATTCTGAGAGATTCCCACAGCAGTAGAGCCTTACAGCAACCCTCATTATCTCCAATGGTTTTTTTTTTACGTAGGAGATGCTACTTCTACTACTCCTTTCCGTGATACACACACCAGCCTTCTAGATTCCTGTTTTATTAGTCAGTAGAGATTAATGTGGTGGAGTGAACTTCAAATCAAGGGTGTTACAAATGCCCTCTTAGTGCTGTCTAAGTTGGGTTGATTTTACCTGAAAATGTCACCATCCATCATGCTTAGATCTCTTTGTTAAAACAGGAAAAATCTTCCCATTCATTTAATGTGTGTGAATTAGCTGGTGATTGCTTTACTTACCAGAGTCTTTTGAGTCTTCTGGAATAAAATAGAAACAATAGAATAGAATAGTAGGTGCAATTTTATTTGAATAATATGAATATTTGAATAAATATGAATGAAATATCTATTGAAATGAATAACATTTGTGATAGTAAATACTATAGAATAATTATCCTTAAAATCTCCCTTGCTGCAAAACACCTAGAAAGGCCAGATTAAATATAGTAACATGCATCAGAAAACATAGGTGACATTGAAAGTAAGTAAGAGAAATCCCAAGAAGCCAAAAACCAAAGAAGTAAGAACTAGGAAGAAAAGTTGGCAGACCAGCTGTGGATGCCCTGAGGGTATGTGTCTATCCAGGAAAACCAGAACCCAAGCTATAATGACCACAGGAATAAAAGGCAATCATGTCTTGAGGAGGGGGGTGGGGGCAGAGAAATTGATGCTGAGATCATCCCACATAAAATCTAAATAAATGCTCAGAGAGCTAATGATGTCAATGAAAGGGTAGACTAGAGAAAGGATCTACTGGGAAAGGGAGTCAAAAAAGACACTTGTTTGTCTCACTCTCAAATCTGAATGGAAGGACAAAATCTCTCCTAAAACGTCATGACAACAGACCTACCCTCCCTTCATTTCAGGTTCAAATTTACACCACATGGATGGGTCAGAATATGCCATGTCAAAAAATAAATATAAATAGATGGGTTGGTAAAACTAGGAGGTGCCTCATAAAACCAAATGCAAACATATTTTGGAGGAATTTCTCAACCCAGGCTTTGCAGGATTCCCATAGATAAAGACAGTCAAGCATGAGCTCACAATCTAAACTTACAACAAAACACTCAAAGATACAAGCCACTAAGAGGGGAGATTCAGCTGATGTAACAACCTAAAGAATTAGATGCACCAAAGGGGCTGCAGGTACTGGCATGACTAGATGTAAAATTTTAAAGGAGTATATTTGAATGTTTTTTAAATTTCTTAAAGGAATGGAAAATATAATCACACAAGTTGGAACAGAATAAAACCAAGAGTTTATAAGTAAAAACTAAATCATGGAAAGTAATAATGGAAAGTAAAAATGAATTGAACAAAAATCTGGAAGTCTGACCACACACTCTGTACATAAGACTAAGGAAAACAGGCCCACTCAGGCATTGCTGGTAAGAGTGAAAACTGATGCCAGCCCTATGGAGGGGGTGTGTGTGTGTGTGTATGTACATGTGTATATATGTATACACACACACACACACACACACACACATATACACACACACACACACACACTACATCACTACATATGTATATATGTAATATAAGCATATATGTATCTATATGTGCACATATATGTAGTTTATAATAAAACAGAACATATATAAGGTTCTGACCCAGCAATTCAACCTCTGGAAATGTATACACAGATACAGCTGCATATACCCAAAATGAGGTATGTACAAGGTTATTCACTGCAACATTGTCTGTAAGAGCAAAAGACTGTAAACAACTCAAATGTCCATCAATAGGAGGTTGGTCAAATAAATTGGGGTTCATCCATATAATGAAGTCCTATACAAGCATTTAAAAAATAAAAGAATGAGGAAACTATGTGCTAATATGTAAGTATCTCCAAACTATATTATTCAATAACAAAACTAAAGTACAAAGCAAGATGTATAACATGCTTCCTTTTGTGTGAGAAACGGAGAAAATAAGAAAACATTTCCACTAGTATTTGCTTATATTAGTGTGAAAAAACATCTGAGAAGACACCCCAGAAACTAGAAAAGAAGAAAGAACAGAAAGAAGTGGCACCTGTGGAGGCAAGTTGGGTGGAGGGGCATATGGAGAAAGGGGCAGGAGAGAGATTATTCACTATATATCTTTTATGTTTTTATAATGTTTTGATTTTTGCATCTTGGTAAAGGTATTACCTAAATTAAAAACTCAGTGAATGGATTAAATAGCAGATTTGACAAAGCTAAGGCAAGAATTAGTGAATTGAAACAAAGAACTGGAGAAAAATAAAGAGAACACAGTACAGAGAGAAAAAAGTAGACAATAAGAAAGAGTATAACAGGCCAGGAAGAGAGAGTGAAAAGGCTAATTATATTGCTAACTGGCATTCCAAAAGGCAAAGATAGAGAGAATGAGGGAGATGGAATATAGGAAGAGATAATGGCCAAGATGTTTTCCAGAATGATGAAAGATGTGAATCCTCAGATTCAGGAAGAACAAATCCCAAACAAGGTAAACTAAAAGAAATTCATATCTAGATACATACTTTGTTGTACAATTTCAGAAAATAAAAATGAAAAGATCTTAAAAATGGTCCCGTTCCCCCTCAAAAAACAAATTCTCTAGAAAGGAATGACAGTTAACCAATAGCAACAATGGAAGCCAGAAGCAGTGAAATAACTTCAAAGTGCTGGGAGATGCCAACCAATAATAACTTCAAAGTGTCAACCAGCTGAAATTATGATTCAAAAACAAGGGTGAAATAAAGGCGTTTCAGGCAAACAGAAACTAAGAGTGTGTACTTCCAGAGAAACCTGCTGAAAGCACTTCTAATGGGTGCACTTTAAGAAAAGGGGAAACAGAAACAAACAAGCAAAAAAACCCAACAACAAAACCTGAAAAAAATCCAAGCCCACAGAGATAACAGATTGGTTGGTGGTTGTCAGAGGCAGATGGTTGTCAGTGGGTGGGAGAACAGGGTGAAGGGAATCAAAAGGTACAAACTTCCACTTACAAAATAAGTAAGTCCTGACGATGTAATGTACAGCATGGTGACTACAGTCAACAATACAGTGCTGCAAATTTGAAAGTTGCTAAGAGAAGAGTAGATCTTATAAGTTCATATGAAATAAAGCCTTCTTGTAACTGTATAAGGTGATGGATGTTAACTAGACTTGCTGTGATGATCATTTCACAATGTACACAAATATCAAATCATTACATTGTACACCTGAAACTCATAAAATATTTTATGCCACTACACCTCAATTTTTAAAATAAAAATAAAAAGACTTAAATGGAAAGAAAAATGGGAAATTATCCCCAAAGGAGGCTCAGAGATGAAAGAATAATGAACAAAGAAACTGGTAAATGTGTAGGTAAATATAAACAAACATTGAATAAATAAGAAGTTTATACTGTATAACGCAGGGAACTGTAATCAGTATCTTGTAGTAACTTACAGTGAAAAAGAACATGAAAATGAATATATGTATGCTCCTATATGACTGAAGTACTGTGCTGTACACCAGAAATGGACACAACATTGTAAACTGACTATATTTCAATAAAAATATACAAACAAACAAGCATTGACTATATCAAGTAATAGTACCAATGACTAATTAAGCAGAGGAAAAGTAAGGTATAAGTAAAATATGACAAAAATAATCCTCAGAACGAGGAAGGGCGATTTTTAGTAATAACATATTAAGTATCCCTGGAAAGGAGAAAAACAGTAAACAATGTTAGACCTTGCTAAGAACACGTTAGCAATTTTATGGGTAACCACTAAAGAATCAGAAGGGTTTTAAGATCTAACCCATTAGCAGGAAGAGAATGTACTTTTTTCAAAAAGTTCAGTCAATCTAAAACAAGGCAGGAAAAGAGTGGGGAAGGAAGCACAGAAGCAGCAGGACAATGAAAAAACATAACCCCTGATGGTAGAAATGAACTCTCACAGAACAGTAATCACAATAAATGTTAACAGACCTAATGCACAGTTATACAGATAGTTACTCAGATCGGATGACAACACAAAATCTAACTAGCCATGTTTAACAGAGACCCACTTAAAACATAAGAACACAGGGAGTCTGAAAGTAATCGCCATAGTGAGTACTCATCAAAATGAAGTTGGTATAGTTAAAAATGATTAAGATGGTAAATTTTATGCTATGTGTGTTTTACCACAATTTAAAATAGCAATAGTAGAAAAAAGTTGGGGTAGCTCTATTAATATGAGACAAAATTGATATTGCAGCAAAAACATTATTTGGGATTAAAAGGGTCCCTACATAGAGAGTTCAAAGTAATACTACGCTTGCTTCATTAAACAGCCTCAAAACGTAAAGCCAAAGTTGACGGGACTCTAGCGGCAGGGAGATAGCTATAGATTTTTTTTTTTTTACTATCTTTAAATCTTTACAAAATTTTAATTGTACAGTTTGGCAGTATTAAGTACATTTAAAGAACTCTATACCCATTGAACGTTCACAGCACTCCGTTTCTCCCTCCATCACAAGCCCCTGTAATCACCTTTTATTTTCTGTTTCTAGGAATCTGACTACATTAGATGCCTCCTGTAAGTGGAGTAATCGAGTATTTGTCTTTCTGTCTGGCTGATTTCACTTAGCATAACGTCCTCAAGAGTCATCCATCTGTAGCGTGTGACAGGATTTCCTTCTTTTTAATATATACATTTTCTTTATCCATTCATCCATGGATGGACACTGGTGTGTTGCTTCCAACTTTTCACTATTGTGAATGATGCTGGAGTGAACGTGGGGGTTCAAGAGCTTACTACACCTTTTTTTAAATTAATATTTTAAGAGCAGGTTTTTTAATAGCAAAATTGAGCAGGAAGTACAGAGTGTTGCCGTGTATCCCCCGTCTCCACACAACAGAACACACAACTTCCCCCACTATTCGTGCCCTGCACCACGGCAGTACCTACACTGACACATTATTATCAAACAAAGTCCATAGTTTTCATTAGGGCTCCCTATTGGTGCTGTATTTTCTGTTGGTTTTGACAAATGCATAAGGAAATGTATCTACCATTGCAGTATCACAAAGAATATTTTTACCCGCCCTAAACAACCATTATGCTCTACCAATTTATGTCTCCTTCCTTAACGCCTGAAGACCACTATATTTTTACTGTCTCGGTATTAAAAATTGTCTTTTTCCTTCTCCAGAGCCACACGGTATGTATTTAAGGTTCCATCATGTTTTTTCATGGCCTGATAGCTCCTTTTGTCTTAGTCCTAAACAATACTCCATTGTCTGAAGGCACCACAGTTTATTTATCCACTCACCTAGTTAAGGGCATCTTGATTGCTTCCAAGGTTTGGCAACTGTGAACAAAGCTGCTATAAACATGGAAAGTCTAATCCAGTATGTGCATATTTTTGTGCAGACAAAGGTTTCAACTACTTTGAGTAAATACCATGGAGCGTTGTTGGTGGATCTTAAGGTAAGAGTGTGTTTAGTTTTGTAAGAAACTGCCACACTGTCTTTCAATGTGGCTATACTAAGAAATCTATAGATCTTGAACAATCTGTCTTCACAGTTGGAGATTTTTACATGATTCTCTCATTAATTAATATATCAACAAACCATGGATTTGAACATAAAACTCTGCATGCCAAAATTAGCAAATAGATATTCTTCTCAAGTACTTAAGAATATTTACAAAAACTGAACATTTAGTAGACTATAGAGAAAACTTCAACAAATATCAAAAATTGGTTATCATACAAACATGTTCTGACTACAGTGCAACTATGTGAGAAGTCAATAACCAAAAGATAGTATTTGAAACTCCATTTTCTTAAAAATGTGAAAAAGCAGACTTTTAAAAACAGTAACTCACAGGTCAAAAAAAATCATAAGGATATTTAGAAAATGTTAAGAAACAAGGCAATAATAAAATACTTCATACCAAAATTTTAGAGATGCAATTAGAGATTCTTAGAGAAATGCAGAAGCTTAAATGCTTACATTAAAAAAGAAGAAAGTCTAATGCAGTAATTCCACTTCTGGGTTTGTCCAAAGAAAACAAAAACACTAACCTGAAATGGTATCTGCATCCCCATGTTCACTGCAGCATTATTTACAATAGCCAAGATATGGAAACAAACTAAGTGTCCACTGATGGATGAATGGATAAAGAAAATATGACATATATATGTATATACATAATATAGTAGATATCTATCTATCTATATATATCAGCTGCAACGAAGAAGAAAATCTTGCCATTTGCAACAACATGGATGGACCTTAAGGGCATTTTGGTAAGTGAAATAAGTCAGACAGAGAAAAACAAACACCATATGATCTTATTTATATATGGACTCTTTTTTTTAAAAAAAGAAGCTAAGCTCATAAACACAGAGAACAAATTGGCAGTGGTTGGGGGAGGGGGGTCAGTGAAATGAATGAAGGAGGCCAAAAGGTACAAACTTCCAGCTATAAAGTAAATAAGTTATGGGGATATAATCTACAGCATAGTGACTATAGTTAATTATACTGTATTGCATATTTGAAAGTTGTCAAGAGAGTAGATCTTTAAAGTTCTCATTACAAGTAAAAAAAGATTTTGTAACTATGGTGACGAATGTTAACTAGACTTATTGTGGTGCTCATTTCACAATATATACAAATACCGAATTGTATGTTGTATACCTTTAACTAATATAATGTTATGTGTAAATTGTACATCAATTAAAAAAAGAAAAAAAGTCTGAAAATTAAATGAACGGAGGATTTAACTCAAGAATTAAGAAAAAGAGCTATAGAAGTCCAAAAATACAGGGAAAAGGAAGGAAATAAAAAGGTAAGAATGAAATGAAGAAAATGGAAAATAAGTATCCAATAGAGAGAAGCAATAAAGCCCAGAGCAGATTCTTTGAGAAAAGTAATAAAATATATAAAAATCTTTAATAGGACTGATCTAGAAAAAAGAGAAAAACCATAATTTAAAAATTATAAGCAAAAAGGGGTATCACTACCAATTCCAAAAGTTGTGTTTTGTTTTTTTTTTAACAGAGAGAAACTGTTGTAAATAACTTCATGCCCACAAGTGTGAAGTTTTAGACAGACAGGAAGGTTTCCTAGAAAAACGTAACTTGCCAAAACCAATACCAGATAAAAGCCAGAAAACCTGAATAGAGCTGTAACTGTTGAAGACGAGGACCCTGCACTTACAAATCTACGCAACTACAGAAACTGAGTAGTGCCAGCCTTCTGCAAACTCTGCCACGGCATAGAGAAAGTGGGAAAACTCCAACTCATCGCATGAGACTAAAGGTGGTAAGTCGAGCATAACTGTGGATAACTCATTTGAGGCGTGAGGAAGAACCCTAAAGTTCCACAAATCTGTAAAGAAAAGGGAACAGAGAATGATCACAGGATGAAGGAACAACACCTGGGATGGCATTTTGGATCTCTAAATACCCACCATAAGTACAATCTAAATGCTTCATTTCTTAAAGGACCTCCCTCTTTGATTACAGTTCATGTCTGCAGTAGGTAGAGTTTATGCAAGTAGATGCCATCAGGATCAATGTCTTCCTCATACATTCTATGTAGAGTAACCATGGAGCTTTTGTAACTTAAAAAAAAAAAATATATATATATATGTATAAACCATATCCACATGCGAAAGAATGAAGTTGGACCCCTTTCCATACACCGTGTAAATTCCAAGTAGATCATAGACTTAAATGTAAGAGCTAATGATAAGACTCTTATATGAAGAAAATATAGGAGTAAATCTTCATGACCTTGGGTTAGGCAAAGACTTTTAGATAAGACATTAAAAGTACACAGCAGAAGTAAAAATAGATAAATTGGATTTTATCAAAATTTAAAACTTCAGGGGTGAGGGTATACATAGCTTAGTGGTAAAGTGCATGCCTAGCACGCACAAGGTCCTGGGTTCAATTCCCAGTACCTCTGTTTAAAAGGAATAAAAAACAAATAAATAAACCTAAAATTACCTCCTCCTATTTAAAAAAAAAAACCTCCCATGCTTCAAAGGATACTGTCAAGTGAGTGATAACTCATAGAATAGGAGAAAATATTTGCAAATCATATAACTGATAAGGGCCTAGAATCTAAAATATATAAAGAACTATTATAAATCAACAATAAAAAAGACAAATAACCCAGTTCAAAAATAGGCAAAGGACTTGAATAGCCATTGCTCCAAAGAAATACACAAGTGACCAATAAGCAAATGAAGAGATTCTCAACATCATTAGCCACTGGGGAAATCCAAATCAAAACCACAGTGACCCTAGGGTAGTCTACTCAAGCAACAGAAATAAAAGCAAAAACAAACAAATGGGACCTAATTAAACTTACAAGCTTTTGCAGAGCAAAGAAAACCATAAATAAGACAAAAAGACAACCTACAGAATGGGAGAAAATATTTGCAAATGATGCGACTGACAAGGGCTTAATTTCCAGAATATACAAAGGGTTCATACAATTTAATAACAACAACAAAAAAAACCAACCAATCCAAAAATGGGCAGAAGACCTAAACAAACATTTCTCCAATGAAGACATACAAATGGCCAATAGGCACATGAAAAAAATGCTCAATATTGCTAATTATCAGAAAAATGCACATCAAAACTACCATAAGGCATAACTGGCCATCAGTAAAAAGTCCACAAACAGGGAATGTAGTTTGGTGAAGCCATATGGAAAACAGTATGGGGATTCCTTTAAAAACTAAAAATACAGGTACCATATGATCTAGCAATCCTGCTCCTGGGAATATATCCAGAGGGAGCTCTACTTCAGAAAGAAACATGCACCCCAATGTTCACAGCAGCACTATTTACAATAGTTAAGACATGGATGCAACCTAAAGGTCCATTGACAGATGCCTGGATAAAGAAGATGTGGTATGTGTACATACACACATGCACACACATATATAATGGAATACTACTCAGCCATTGAAAGAGAATGCAATAATACCATTTGCAGCAAAATGGATGGACTCATTCTAATTGAAGTAAACCAGAAAGAGAAAGAAAAATACCATATTATATCACTTAGATGTGGAATCTAAAAAAAAGACACAAATGAACTTATTTACAAAACAGAAACAGACTCACAGACATAGGAAACAAAACTTATGGTTACCAGGGGGGAAAGAAGGTAGAAAGGGACAAATTGGGAATTCAAGATTTGCAGATACTATTACATATATAATAGATAAACAAGTTTCTTCTGTATAGCACAGGAACTATATTCAATATCTTGTGGTAACCCATAATGAAAAATAATATGAAAATGAATATATGTATGTATATATGTATTACTGAAATATTATACTATATACCAGAAATTGATACATTATAAACTGACAATAAAAATTTTAAAATAATTAATTTATTAATTAAAAATTTTTAAAGTCAGATGATAAAAAGGATGTGGAACAATTGGGGTGTGTCCATGCAGTAGAATATTATTCAGCCATGAAAAGGAATGCAGTATGGCTACATACCACAACTTGGATGAACCTTGAAAATATTACATCATGTGGAATAAGCCAGATACAAAAGGTCACATCTTGTATGATTCAATTAACATGAAATGTCCAAAGTAGGAAAACTCAGAGAGACAAAGAGTAGATTGGTGTTGGGGGAAATGAGCAGTGACTGCTCATGGGTACAGGGTTTCTTTGGGGGAGCGATGAAAATGTTCTAAAATTGACTGTGGTGATGGTTGCACAATTCTGTGACTATCCTAAAACCCATTGAATTGTACACCTTAAATTGGTGTATTGTATGGTATGTGAATTCTATTCCAAAAAAATTGTTAAATTAATAATGAACCATACAGATGGAGTCTGGAAACAAACATGTCTCTGAGGAAAAACAGTGCTTAAAACACATTTCAAGTGCTAAGTTTCAACTGGAGAGGACAGCAGTCATCAGTTCTATAGGCTAAATCAGCAGTCCTCCCTTTGCTTTTATAGATGAGGAAACTAAGCCAGAAAGGAGTTAAAGCTCTCCTGCCAGGACTCACACAGGAAGTTGCCGTTGAAGCTGGGATTAGAACTTGTTTTCCCTACCTCACCTTTCTCTTCCTATAGATTTTCTGCAGGGCTCCACGCCCCTCAAACTGGTTTTCTGAGCACGGTCAAAACTAAATTCCTCACAGCATCAAAGTCAGGCCACGGGCAGGAGCCGGAAGGGGGTTCAGGGGGCTACAAATTCTGGGAGAGGGAGGGGGACACTGCGGGGAGTAGATGGGGCCAAGTTTCGAGAAAACAGCTTAAGCACCAGTTCCCGTAAGAGGAGGGGACATTGTGGGGACACAAATGATGAGCCATTGCCATGGTGTCACACGTGGTCTGGGGCCTGTGGCTATTTTTTCCTGTCACTTACATAGTTAGGAGAATGGTCCCCCACTTACCCAGCTGTCTCCACCTCAGGACAATATGATTTTGCCCCCCAGAAGTTGCCCAGTGAGTCACTCAACCCATGGAAACCTCACCCAACTCTGACTTCAGGTAAGACAAAGTTTAGAGAAGACCCTGGGCCTCTGGTCCCACCCAGATCTCTCCCCAGCAGGGTCACACAGCTGCCCACCCACCTGCGCTACAGCTGCATTCACAGACCAGAGCCACGGAGGAGACTGGAGACCAGTGCGGCCACCAGTTCTCCCCACAAAGTGGGGGGCACAGGACCCTGTTCTGGAGTATGTGTTTGGGGCCCAGAACCTAGGCTGGGATGCAGGTGTGGGCAGGAAGTGGGCACGGAGGTCTGAACAATGTTTATTCTCTCCCCACTGCTCTGGGAGGAGGGAACGGTCACATGCTTTACCACTCACCGAGGGCCGAGCACTGTCCTAAGCACTTCAACATGGAGTAATCCCCAGTCTTCACAACCCACGGGGTCTACACTAATATTATTCCCACTTTCAAATGAGGAAACTGAGTCACAGAGAGGCTAAGGAAACCGGTCAAGCCACACAGTTAGTGCGCATCCGAGCTGGCCCAAGCCCAGGCAGCCTGGTTCCCGAGCTCCCGCTCTGCACTGCCTCTTAAAGTCCGTGCATGTGATGCTGCGGGGCAGAAGCAGGGAAATAGTCCAGTGGCCTGTTCATCAACACCAGAGTTGAATCTCGAAGTTCTCAGACCCCTGTGCTCTTGTCCCACCCCCTAAACCTCCCCTGTTTGCCCGGGGTTCCCGTGCCCCAGGCAGCTCTGCTTGGCAGATGAGCCTGTGGCCCTCACAGCTTGCTTCCTGAAGGCTGTCAGCAGGCCGGATGAGAAGGTGAGGACAGAGTGCGTGCTGGTGGGCGGGGGGAGAGCAAAGGGGACCCATGACCACAGTTGGGGGGCGGGGCAGGAAGCAGAAGTGATGAGAACTGTGGCCTGGGTGATGAGCTGTGTGGTGAGCCCGCCTAGGGGGCTGTACCACCATTTCAGGGGCCTCCCGTGAGGAGAGAGCACATCTCCGTAGGAGCATCTCAGCACAGGACTCCAGGTAGGGAGGAAGCAGGGGGTCAGGGAGGCTGGGAGCCCCCGGGTGGGAACCAAGGGACACAAGAGTAGGGCTGCTTCTTCTGGGAAAGAGCCTGATGGAGCAGGATATATTGTGACCCATAAGAGGAGACCTGGGTCCAGACCATGCTCTGGCACTAACTCGCTGGGCAGCCCCATGCCCACAGTGGGCCTTGGTTTTCTCAAAGTGAAGAGGTCAGAGTACATAGTCTTTAAGGCCCCTTCAAATGCTGACAGTGAAAGCTAAAAATGCTGAAAACAGGCTCCCCAGGAGATAGTATGATGAAGGTCAAGATGGAAATTTTCTTTTGATTAGGTTATAAACAGTGCTGGCCTCTAAGTGGGATGATCTGAAGGCCTTCAAAAGACTCCCCTTCTCCTTTTTACCTCCCAGGGGGCCTGCCATGTTGCCTGGAATTCCACCATTCGAGCCACTCCTTTAAGGAAGGCAAAGAAGGCTCCAGCCAGAATGCAGGGGAAATCCCTGCTCTCCATAATCCCCCACGTCTCAGACAAGCTGCTGTCCCTGGCAGGTGCCAGAGGGGCGGAGCCTCTGAGAAGCTCAGTTTGGACAGGGGTAGAGAGGAGATTCCAGATTGTAAGCAGGCCTAGTGAGGCTCCAGAGCCACCTCAAATGGAAGAAGAACATTTTAGCTCGTCGTTGTCCACTAATCAGCAACAGGCAGCTCGCAGTCACTGCCAGAATCCCGCAGAGTGTGGCAGGGAATGCCAAAGAGAAGAGCAAACCGAACGCCCCCCCCACACACAGGATGTAAGGGCACAGGCGCACAGGCAGCTTATGTTCTAGAATTCAGGCTGATGTTCTTCCATGAGCTCGTAGAGACGGCCCCAAAGGGGAAATGGGGCAAATGATGGTGATGCTCAGCCTCATTTCTTTTCCAATTCTGTTAAGAGCTTAATGTGGGAAGAGAGAGAGCGAGCTGGGGTAGGGAAAGCATAGCTTGTTCTTGGGTCCAAAATGATACTTCTCCAGAATCCAGGCTTCCCTACAGTTCCCAGATTCTTCCCCAAATCTGCTACAGCTACTCTCTGTCCCCTCCTCTGCACACAGAGCCCCCTCCCCGCCAGCAGTAACTGTGGTCCTGGGGACAAAGCCATCAATCTGGATTCTCATTCAGCCTTAAGTAGGGAAATGCTATCAAGGGTCTCCTGGTTGTGTGACCTTGGGCAACTCTCTTCTCCTCTCTGGGTCCATCTGTATAATGTGGGGGCTGAACCAGGTTTGTAAAAGCCACTCCAGCTCTGACATACAATGACTTAAGAGATACCCCATTCCCTCCCTATTCCACAGGCCCTGATAATCCACAGTTGGAGGAGGGGTCGGCCATCCTCCATGCCCCTGCCCACAGCTTCCCGGAGCCCCAGTGCCCTCTGTCTGTGCAGCTCCATGGCCCCCTGTGTGCTCCTCCTCGGCATCCTCCTGCTGCTGCTGCCCACGCCAGCACCTGCCCCCTGCTACACCGCCGCGCGCTCTGAGTGCCGGCGCAACCTCAAGTTCGTGCCGGGGTCCTGGCTGGCGGGGGAGGGCGTGGACGTGACCACCCTCCAGCGCTCGGGCTCCTTCCCGGTGGACACGCAGCGCTTCCAGCGGCCCGACCACACCTGCACCCTCTGCCGCAACGCCCTACAGCAGAACGCCCTCCAGCGCCTGCCCCTGGCGCTCACTGACTGGCGCGCCCACGGCTCGGGCTGCAAGCGCAAAGTGGCCAGGGAAGAGGGCCGGTCGGCCGAGGATGTGGCTGCGGAGGCAGCCAGCAGCATCCGCAACGACTGGCGGGTGGGGCTGGACGTGAATCCCAAGCCCAGCACCAATGTGCACGTGACCGTGGCAGGCTCCCACTCCGCGGCAGCCAACTTTGCGGCCCAGAAGACTTACCAAGACCAGTACCGCTTCAGCCTGGACTCGGTGGAGTGTCGTTTCTACAGGTGAGCGCTGCGGGTGCGGGTGGAGGGGACCTGAAAAAGGCATGGGAAACTCTGGGTGGTTAGGAACCCAGCAGGTTGGGGAACCCAGAGGCTACTTCCACCAGGAGGAGATGACAATCCTGGTTCTCACATACCTCCTTCCCTGAGGCCCTGATCTGGAAGAGCACAGGGCAAGAACAAACAGAGGGGAAGTGAGCAAAGCTGTGCTTAGAGCCCCAAAATGGTGCCATTCAGGTCTACTGATCACCCAGTCCCCACTTTCTTGGGCGTTTCCAGTCTCTTGTGGGCAGGAGACCTGGCTGAGTCCCTCCTATCCCTGGGTCTGCCTCACCAGGCTCTGTGCTGGGAACTGGAGCCACAGGTTGAACAACAGTAGCCATGCCCCCAGCCCTCGGGCCTAGTCACCCCGAGAAAGGCATGGTCTCTACCCACTCTGCTCTCTCATGGGAGGCCACGTTTCCCACACAGTGGCGCAGGGCACCTCCGCCTGCACGGCCAGAGCTGTCAGGGAGGAGCCCAGGCATCCAGGGCCCAATCCAGGGGACAGAGGCCAGAGGACTAGGTTCCAAAGCTAGAGGGACACCATCAGAGCAGTATCATCACCTTTAAAATTAGAAGATGAAAAGGAAAGAAAAAACTTAAAAAAAAAAAAAAAAGGCAAAAATACCCACACAGAGTACTCAGGTCATGAAGGAGCCATGGGCAAAGCACATATCCCTGCTGGCTTAGTGGCTGAGAGCTTGGGCCTTGGAGCCAGGCCACCTGGGTTCAGGTCCTAGTTCTGCCACTCCCTTCGACCTTGAGCACTTGTGAGGGAGTTGCTGAATGGGGAAATACTACTGGACCCACCTGCTCTATTTCTTTCCCCTCACAGTTTTCACCTGGTGCACACTCCCCCGCTCCACCCCGATTTCAAGAGGGCCCTCAGGACCCTGCCCCCCTATTTCAACGCCTCCACCGAGCCCAGCTACCACAGACTCATCTCCAGCTACGGCACACACTTCATCCGGTCCGTGGAGCTGGGCGGCCGCACCTCGGCCCTCACTGCCCTGCGCACCTGCGAGCTGGCCCTGGATGGGCTCACAGCCCAGGAGATCGAGGACTGCCTGGACGTAGAGGCCGAGGTCAGCATCAGCGGCCGCGCCAGCTCCTCGTCCGCACTCAAGGCGTGTGAAGATAAGAAGCAGCAGCACAAGATGGGGACCTCCTTCCACCAGGCCTACCGGGAACGCCATTCCGAAGTCACTGGTGGCCACCACACCTCCATGCACGACCTGCTGTTCGGGAACCAGGCTGGGCCTGAGCAGTTCTCAGCCTGGGTGGCCTCACTGCAGGACAGCCCCGGCCTGGTGGACTACACGCTGGAGCCTCTGCACGTGCTCCTGGAGAGCCAGGACCCGCGGCGGGAGGCGCTGAGGCAGGCTGTGAGCAAGTACGTGAGGGACAGGGCTCGCTGGAGGGACTGCAGCCGGCCGTGCCCCCCAGGGCAGCGGAAGAACCCCAAGGACCCGTGCCAGTGTGTGTGCCATGGCTCGGGAGCCATCAACCAGGAATGCTGTCCCCGGAAGAGGGGCCTGGCCCGGCTGGAGGTCATGAACTTCCTGGCAACAGGTCTGTGGGGGGACTGGATCACTAAAACAGACGCCTATCTGAAAGTCTTCTTTGGAGGCCAGGAGCAAAGGACAAGCACAGTGTGGAACAACAACCACCCTCGGTGGATGACACAGCTGGACTTCGGGGATGTGCTTCTGACCACGGGGGGGCCCCTGAGGGTGCAGGTCTGGGATGCGGACAATGGCTGGGATGATGACCTTCTCGGCACCTGTGACCGGACTCCACATTCGGGCTCACATAAGGTGAACTGCCACCTGAAGCACGGTCACCTGAGTTTCTTTTACCAAGCCAAGTGCTTGCCTCACCTGGCAGGGGAAACGTGCCTGAAGTATGCCCCCCAAGGGCTTCTGGGGGATCCCCCAGGAAACCGGAGTGGGGCAGTGTGGTGAGACCAGCAGGTCCTGAGAGCACCAGAGTGCCAGACTGAAGGGGTCTCACACAGGACCCAGAGGGCCTATCTTCAGGTCCCCATTAGACAGAAAACTGAGGCTGTTTTTCCCCTCCAATGAGGTGGCTGAATTTATAGGCCAGCCCTGAGTCTCCCTGTCCAGACTACCTTAGCTCTTCAATATTCTCGAGCCCCGGATATGGGCTGGGGCTGAGCCACACCCTTCAGCCACTGCCACAAAGGCCACAGCTTAGGTCTGGAACTGGACAGAAGGCCAGGAGGCTGTTCCCACCAGGCTGCCTCGTGTCATTTGCACCATTCCTTTGCAGCCCTTTCTAACATGGTGAATTCTTTCATATTAGATCTAACCCCTTAGGCCCCAGATGCTCTGTTTGCTCTGTTTTCTTTGCCCACCAAGCTTTGCCTCTGAGACAAATCAAGGGCTGTCTTGTCCTGTCTCATTGTGTACACAGCCTGACAGAGAACCAATAAATGGGATCTGATAACCATGATGGTGACGGTTCTGGCAGAGGAGAGGAGGGGGCCCAAACACAGCTGGAGATAAACTTCTACATTTTCAAACCTACATGACAGGACAGGTGGTTCACCCCAGGGGTAGGCAGGTAATGTAAATAGTTTTTCCACTTTTGTTGGAAATGGGGGGACCCAAAATATTTTACTCCTTGTAACTCTCTGATGTGAGAAACAGAAGCATAAACTCAGTGATAAATGGCAACAGACATTCAGCTCCAAGCAGGAATACAATAGGGAGTGGTGAGGACTACGGTGAGCTGAAAGGCACATGGTTATCGGGGGCGGGGGGCGGGCAGCTTTGCACAAGTCAAACATTCCCAGGCAGAAATGTGAGCCCAGTGCTGCCAGGTCTTCTAGTTTCTTAAAGTAAATAGAAATCCCAATTTGACTTTTAAGTGTTGGCAACTCATGCTACTTTGTAAAAATAAACCGATGTGGGCAAACATGGTCCAAGCCAAAAAGAACATGTATGCCGGCCATGACTGATCTGGAACAATCAGGTTGAAAACTCTGATTTCAACAGAACCCATCTGGCTGGCTGAACAGCTCTCCCCTGTCCCATAATTCAGCATTAGAAGGCAGTGGTTCCAATGAGGTGGTATCTAACGGCCTCCTGGCCTGGGCAAGCAGTGAACCCCAGCGCCTCAGGTTATGATATAAAATGAAGTGCTCTTTGTTTCATGTGTCTGGGACACAGGCCTCAGAACACAGGCAAATGGGGTGGGTGGCAAGATTCAGGGCAGCCTCCTAGACCTGGTAGGTTTTGGCTGTGCAGTGCCATTCTCAGAGGGGGCTCAGAGTTGTTGGCACGGCTCTCCTGGCTTTGTGAAACTCCCAACAAATTAAGCCCTTTGAGGTCCGTATTGACCCATAGGCTCAAAAGCCCAGCAATGACATGACACTGACCCTGAATCCCCAGCTGAGGCAGAGGGATTGGTAAGCTCTAGAAGCCTGGTCGAAACCACCGTTCTTACGCCTTTCTGTTCACGGCCACACACACACAAACAAGAGCACAAGGGAAATCGTGAAACTTCATGCTGGCTGCTGCGTTAATTGAAAATAAACATGGGCCTGGGCTGTACCCACAGGGAAAGCAGGGCCAGGGCAGGCCTGGCTCAGGGAACGGCTCTGACAAGAGACAAGAGTCTGGTTCTGGTACCCACGTACTCAGTGACCTCTAGCAAGTCCCTCTGCTCCCTGTGCCTTGGTTTCCCCAAAAGGACAATCTTTTTTTTTTTTTACTCCCTTTCCAGGACGTTTAGAAGGGGGATATGAGCCTTTCTAGAAGGTCAGTGCTTCCAGAAAAGGTCCTGAAATGTCAGCTGGTTAACCTCCTGTTTCTGGATATAGGGAAACCAAGGCTGGGAAGAAGTGATTTGACTGTGGTCACAGAAGTCAGTGGCCAGGCCAGGTCTCTGTGAGTCACAAGACCAGACCAGGGGGACTCGGACAGGAGGGCCCTTGGTGGGTAGTAGGTATGGTATTACCCAGGAGAAGGAATGGCCGATGTTGTGGAGGGACAGCTGTGGAGCCCTCAGCCCTAACATGACATTCTCATTGACATTTCATGGGCCCTTTGTCATACCTGAGGCCACTTGTTTGCTCGGGCAATTCCCCAGTGTGCCTGCTATCCCCCCCAGGTCTCGTCCTCACCCTGCTCCACCCTGCTCCAGCCGTCAGTGGGCAGGGGACCGGAGGGAAGTGGGAAGGATGAGCATCCCCTCAGTGCCTCTCAGTGCAGTGGCCTGGGGCTGGCTGCATCCCTGTGTCACTGCTCCTCTCCAGGAGGTCTCTGCATGTCTCTCTCTTTCTGGGTTCCAGCCACTGCCCCCTCCCCTCATCCCTTTAGACCTAGGGATGGTAACTGACCCACCACTGCTAATCCTGAGTTACTGTACTGTCCCTTCCACTTCCACACCCCCCTACGCCTTTGTAAACCCTCGCCCAGTCATCATCACTTGAATGTACCTGGGCTGTGGTCTGAATGTTTGCATCTCCCCACAAGGCGTAGGTTGAAATTGTAATCCCCAAGGTGATGGTATTACGAGATGGGGCCTTTGGGGTGATTACCCAGAGAGATCCCTGGCACCTTTCCCTACGTGAGGACACAGCGAGAAGGTTCCTTCTATGAACCAGAAAGCAGGCCCCCTGAATCTGCCAGCACCTTGATCTTGGCCTTCCAGCCTCTAGAACTGTGAGAAATAAATTTCTATTGTTTATAAGCCCCCAGTCCATGGTATTTTGTTATAGTAGCCTGAATAGATTGAGACAGCTTCCTAAAGAGACCCTGACAACACATCACCCATGGATCCCGGTGGGAAGCAGAAAATGTCCAGTTCTTGCTTCTCCAAACTCCCCTGCAACTAGGAAAAGATGTGTGACTGGGTCTGCCAGTCAGATGCAGCTGCCCTGGGGTACGAGGTCCCTTCAGACGCAGAAGCTGAGACAGGATTTGAGCACAGGTAATTACATGGGAGGAGATCCTAGGAAGCCCCAGTAGGGGAGAGGGGAAGTGAGCAGGGGAGGGAGCGTGCCCCATAAAAGGGGAATTATCCAGCAAGTCACCACTGCCGGCAACCAGAGCCAATGAAGAGAGTTACCCCAGCTGGGGTGGAGAGAGCTGGGTGTCCATACACTACCTCCCACCCATCAGTGGTTAAGGGCTAAATTCTTTTTCTACTTATTTCATCCATACTTGGCTTCTATTTCTGGCAACTGAAAACCCTGGTGATGACACTATCCCATCTTCTCTCTTACTGCTTCGACACCCCCATCCCCTTTGCCAACCATCTTCCCACCCCTGCCTGGTGGGCCCATGTCCCTAGAGCCACCACTCAATTGCCCCCGGCACCAACCTGCCAAGGTCATGGAGCACAGAGGGCAGGGACCGTTCACAGATTCCATCATTCACAGACGGTACTGAGCGCCTTCTGTCAACCAGGTCCTGGGGCCAGTGACCAAGCCGTATGGAGCATCTGTCCGCCTATGGCCTGTGTCTGATGGGAAGATGGATGTAGGACATGGAGGGAGATTCAGGGAGTGGGATGGCACTCAGGCTAGGGGCTGGGGGACTGGGCTGGATTGCTTTTTTTTTTTTTTTCCTCTCTCTCTCTCCCTGCCTAAGTGATTTCTTCCAAGACTTGGGTCTGGTGCTAACCACAGCGCAGTTTTTGTTTTTTAAGCAGTTGCCACAGCGCCTTCATCTCCCTTCAAACACACTCCGTGGTCACTGAGGTGTGGCCCTCACTGCTGTGGCTGCTGCGGCGTGTCTCTGACATGTGTGAGCAGAGGGGGATCTGCTGGAGGACGGGGGCGTGGGGAGAGCCTGAGGGGAGGTGCAGGGGGCCCCTCGCCCCTTTGAGAGGCTGTGAATCCTCTTTAGAGTGATCGTCATTCCTCCACATGTGTCACCAAGGCCAGCCATTTCTGCCTCCTGACACTTGCTGCCTTCCGCTCATAACCAAAGCCTCGCTAGCCCAGGCCATCAACATCTCTTGCTAGGACTAGTCTTCCTGTAGCCTCCTCACTGATCTCTAGGCTCCTGTCTGTCCAGTGCAGCCTCTCCACCCCACAGCCACAGCGGTGCTGGCATCGTGCCCATATCCCCTCGGCCCCACTCCATGCCAGTCCCGCCTTTCTGCCTGAGAGCCCGTGCTGGGGGCCACTCTGCCTGCCCCATGGGGAGGCCAGAAGTGCTGAGGAACAGTGTCCCTGCCCTCTCCAGCCTAGAACAGCCTCAACCAATGGCTGATGGGAGGTGTGTGTAAATACCCCAGTTCCCTCTGCCTAGTGGAGAATAACTCTGAGGGACATATTCTGCACTGGCTCCCAAAGTTTCCCAACAAGGTTAAGCTCCAGTACTCACAACGTGACTTGCTTGACCACACATGCTCTCTTAGCCATCTCCTGTCCCTGTCTCAATTCCCCACTCCCTGACTGCTACTTTCAGGAATCACCTCCCACATAAACTACCTGTTTTTGAATCCCTGTCTCAAGATCTGCCTCTGGGAAAACCAGCTAAGATGCACATCTGACCACATCATTGCCTTGCATAAAACGCTTCATTGGTTCCTTGTCGCTCTTGGGATAAAGTTCAAATCCCCTAATGTGACCCACATGCCTCCCCTCCCCCCATCCCCCTGGTCCCCACCCCGCTAAGCCCTGCTTCACTGAGCCTGTTGATTCCTCTGTCAGCCACGCTCTCTCTAGCCCTTCACAAATGCTGCCTCCTCTTTCTGGAATTTTTCTCCTCCACCCGGACTAAGTCCTCCTCAGCCTTCAGGCTTCAGTTTCAAACATGGCTTCCACCAGGAAGGCTTCCTTGGCTTCCACATCTAGGTCACATACAGGTCCCTGTACCCTGCCCCCACAGTCCTCATTATTTCCCCATCACAGCACGATGAGGTCAAGGGCCATTTCTATCTTATTCATAGTTGAATCCACTGGTCCAGCACCTGACACATTAATGCTTGAAAAATAGTGGGTGGATGATTAGATGGATAAATGAATGAATGAATGAAACCTACTAAGGGATCTTTCAGCGTCTGGTTGAACTCTCCCAGAGACAGAGAGCTCACTCCCTCTGGAGGCAGCTGCTCTACACATGGATGGTTCAAACCATGAATCATCATGTAACACAGAAACCTGCCTCCTTATAACGTCCAGCCCTGGTCATGGATCAGGGATTCTGTGTCTGAATCTCTGGTCCTTTCTCTGACTTGGTTGGGCAGAAGGACCACTGAGCTGATTCCAGCCCAGGCAGTAGCTGTCCCTCACTCCTCCTTCTATGAAGGGGCCACAGAAGGGCCGCACGCTGCCCAGGTCAAAGTAGACATGGGACTGGGTCAGCCGCCTTCCTCTGTTACTGACAGTAGAAGCAAGAACCTCCCACGGAAGGTGACGGATGGCTCTTGATTGTTACCTACCCAGACCTCTTACTCCTCAATGGGCTCAGTCACCAACTGAGTTGGTTCCAGCTGGGGCAGCTCCTTCTCTGGGCACAGCTGGTACCCACTCAGTCTAGGCAAGTTGTGACCCCAGAAGGACCAGCCTACTACCTTAACCACTCATGGAGTTCCCCTCCCACACCCCAGCCCTCTGCCTGGCAAGGTCCTTTCCAGGCAAGATTTCCACAGCCCAGGCAGCCACACACACAGGCAGAGGCAGACTGGGCATCTGCCTGGCTTCCTACTATTAGGGAGAGGGGTTGGGTGGTGGGTGGGCCTGGTGCAGCTGAGACCAGGGTCACAGGTGAGATTCTCACCAGGTGGTTAGGGTTACTGTCGCACAGAAAGAGACCAAACCCCATCACAGACAAGACCCTCGAAAGCAGCCAAGAGCTGGAAGCCAACCCAGGCCACAGATAAAAGGACCCGGCCATATGCGCATCCTGGACTACCATGGAGACTTACCACATGAACCTTGACTTTGACCCAAGACAGCCCCCACCCCAGCCAGTTCTCTTTAGTACATCCCAACCACATAAAACTCCCTCCAGACCCGAGTCCTCAGCTGTAAAATGAGGAGCTAAGACAATGATTTCTGCATGGCTTTCTACCCGGGAGGGGCTGAGCCCTGGTTCCTCAAGCCATCTGGTACCTGACACTTGGTGGGCGTGGTCAAAGGACCCAACAACCCCATCACCCCGAGTCTGCTGGTGGGCCTACCCCAACAGCACTGCCCGTCCAGTGCTAGAGGAAATCCTGCACCCCTGGCACTTCTCTTCCTAAAGGCCAGATAGGAAACCCTGGCCAGCCAGAACCAGAGCTGCGGCTGCTTTTCTGCAGGTTATAATGGTGATCTGTTTATGGCGGGGTTTGACTGCACATCTGGGCTCACAGTTAATCTCCACAACAGCTGGTTCCCTGTTTCTTCTCAAAAGGGCCATGGCATCAGCCTGCTGGCAGGACACTGGCTTCTCCCCCAGGAAACCCAAACTCCCCATGAAATCAACCATCACAAAGGAGGCTGATCCCCCAGGAAAACCCTCTTGGTCTCCCTTTCTTCTTTATTCATGGGAGTCATCACCTTTGAGACCGGGGACCTTCAGCCAAGGTCCTGCCTCCAGTGGGAGGCAGTAACTGAGGACACCCTGACCACCTCCACCACGCCCTCTCCTGCAGGAACATGGGGCTTCATGTGATTTCACTTGTGAGGCATTTTTCCAAGTTGCCATCATTGAGGGGCCTCACTGCCTTTCCCTGCCTCTTCACTTCCCTTATTTTTCTCACTACCACCACCAAACTGATTAGATTGAAATACTAATCAATAACATTTCTTGAGTGCTTACTATAGCGTCTTGAGGGCTGATCGTGTATTCGCGCGTTCCCCCTTCCCAGCAGCCCTATGAGGTGGATGTCCTCATCCCTGTTTTAGAAGTGAGGTCTCCCAGAAAGCTGAGGAGCCTCCCCTCACATCTGTCCCGAACCTTCTCCAGCCGCCCCACCATATGACTCCTGAGGAGTCAACAATGTATTTTGCACTGTCTCCCCTAATGTCTCACCTTCATTGTCTTCACAATACAGTGCCTACGGGTGGCTGAAGATGACCCACTATTGGGCGATGGTCTCAGCAAGAACAATCTCCTCATGCCACCTGCCACTCACTTTTTTTTTTTGGATAAAATATACAGAGCATAATATTTGTCATTTTAACTATTCAGAAGTGTACAGTTCAGTGGCATTGAATACATTCACAATGTCATGTAAGCATCACACCTCTCTATACCTAAAACTTTTTCATCCTCTCCAACTAAAACTCTGTGCCCATTAAACAATAACTCTGCCCTCCCCCTAGCCTGTGGTAACCTCTATTCTATTTTCTGTCTCTATGAACTTGCCTACTCTAGGTACCTTGGACAATTGGAATCATACGGTGTTTGTCTTCTGTGTCTGGCTTCTTTCACTCCACATAATGTTTTCACGGTCCATCGTGTTGTAGGCTGTCAGGACTTCACTCCCTTTATGACTGACTAATATTCCACTCTAATGAATATATCACTGTGTATCCATTCATCCATCGAGGGACACTTGGGTTGTATCTTCCTTTCGGCTATTGTGACTAATGCTGCTGTGAACATTGGGGTACAAGTTTCTGTTTGAGTCCCTGCTCACACTTCTTTTAGACATATACTGAGGCATGGAATTACCGGGTCATATGGTATTTGTTTAACCTCTTGAGAAACCACCAAACTATTTCCTGTAGCCGGCTGCTGGCTTCTTAGCTAGCCTCTGCCTTGACCTTCCTGAGCCTACCTTCCCATCTCTGTCAAACCAGGACTTGACAAAATCCAGCTCAGCCCTCTAGCATTAGGGAGACCATCCTCAAACTCATGGCAGGGCCATCGTGACTCCAAGCCTTCCAGGCATCAAGGACACAGCCCTGCCCACCACTCCGCCCTCCCCCTAGAGCTCCCCTCTAGAACAACGGCCCTGGGGTGGAGTTGGGGAGGCAGTGAAGAAAGCTGAATGGGTGGGTGCTGTCACTGGGTCTCGGCATTTTCCTGTCCGGTGCTGTCTTATTCTATCTTGCTCGTCACCGCCTCCGTGCCCCTAGCAGGACCTGGCAAGTGCTCAGTCTACACTGCTGAATGAATGAATGAATGAATGTTGGCATATATTCCCAGGACAACAAGCTGAAGCGGTGGGGGGAGACAAGGAGCCTGGGGAGGGTGGGAGAGCAAGCATGGAGCCTTACTCCGAGGAAGGAGGGCTGGGAAGAGCTGAGGCTGGGCTGGAGGGATGGCCTCAGCTCCTCCCTCCTCACTGCCCCTCCTGCACCCAGAAAAGCCAACTCCACCCCAACTATTCCCCATTTTACCTCCAAACAATTTGAGACCCACAAGGTGGGGAGCCAATATTTGGGAGAAAGGGTATTCCGACCAGAATCAACCAAGGTGCCCCTGCCCTCGGGCATAGGTGCCTAAGAGGTACAAACCTACAATAAATGCAAGGTGAGGATGGGACTTGGGGGTTTACAATTTGCTTTTACCTTTATTGACTATTTCTTAAGTGCCTACTGTGAAACATGTCATGTGTAAAAATGCATGATTTCATTTACTTTTCCTAAGAGTCCCACTTTACAGATGAGTAAACTGAGGCTAAAAATGTTTGATAACTTGCCCAAAGCCCCCCAGTTGCTTAGTCCCCCAGATACTGGGAAAGGTCAGATTCGAACCAAGGGTTCTGCTGCTGATGGCCCTAGGTATGTCTTGCTCCTAGCCCACACCCCACCCCCTCAGTCTTCCCTGGGCATCTGCCCCTCAGCTACTGCAGACTGAGGCGGTGCCTGGATGCCCTCCTCCCCTCCCTGCCAGGGCACAGGACTCTCGTTAGGGCCCCCTTCTCTCTGGCCCCTGGCTTCTCCACTCTGGTCCATCTAGCACTGTAGGCTCCTAGCCCACCCTGGCCGTCCCCCTCTGTCCGCCTTAGCATTTGGAAATGACTTCCACAGCTGCACATAGCTCTCCAGGAGCTAGAATGAGAACCACACTCAGTTCTCCTCCCCGGGGCATTCACTGAGCCAGACCCCCAGCTCCTATGCCCACCCTTTGGGCCAGAAGAGGGTCGGGAAGGCCAGCTGGGAATTCCTGGGGAGCTGAAGGAAAAGTACGGGGACACATTTATGGGCATCCTTGTGTCAGACACCAAGCTTCTCTGTCACTTTAACCCCCTCAGCTGTCAGGTGGGACAGGCAAGACAAGAGGAGGACTTTCTCATGGCCATGCAGACTGGCCCAGAAGGCCCTACTCATTGGCACCCTCTCTCTTCTATCCCCAAGGGCCCTCTCCTCTCCCAGGAGGCCGGCTGCTAAGGGGGCAGCCAGTTGCTGGAGGCAGCTCAGGGGAGGGACCCAGGGACAGGACTCCAGCCTGGTTAGAACACCCCTCCCTGCCCCTTAAAGAGCAAATTGGGCAGAGAAGAAACAGAAAGCCTGTGTTTAAGCTGGAGCCAGCAGTCTAAACATAAACATCTGTTTATGATTTCATAAACAAAATAAAAGTATGGTTTGCTAGACCAATTCACAGGGCAAATGACATAGCAGGGGATTCTATAACTTTTTTAAGAACCCAAACTGCTTTCAAGGCCTTCAGAAACCATCTAAAACCATGTAAATGTGCTTATTAAGCAAACCATGCAAATTAGTTTATAAACCAGGAGTAATCCCTCAAGATTCTTATCTGGTATTTAAGCAGGTGCTGCAGGGGCCCCAGCTGGGTCAGACAGTAGCTTATTCTTGGTTCTCATCTGTAGTGTATCTGAAAATGATACTAGAGTTTTCCTTGAAAAGGTTCAATGATTTGACGTTCTGGTCAATTCTTCCCTAATTATGTCCCCCAACTGTTTCCAAAAGGCATTTGTTTATTGTTTTGCTGTATCCACAAACTAGGCAAAGGGCTCTTTATTGGTACCATCTGGAGTGAAAGGCATTCCCACAGCCCTCCCAGACCACACGTGTGCTACACCCTTGCTTGGTACATGGCCTTCAACAAGTGGATTCCCCTCCGAGTCCATCAGTTTCTCATGTCGCCTGGACATACTAACAGCTAGATCACAAAGGGCCCCTGGGTGGGAGAGGACCTGACGTGGAAGCGCCTACAAACACGTCAGTGCAGCAGCATCAAGAAGGAGCCCTGCTGATGGGTTGGTGCCTGCCCTGCCCCAGAGCACACAGACGGCTAGGGAATCCTGCCTGCGCTGCAACAGGGGGTCTGGAGCAGGAGGGCCTCATCAACTCCTTTTAGAGATGTAGAAACTGAGGTCCCAGCAATTGTCAGGCACGTGCTAGATGCTCCATAGCACCTGTCACTCAAACATTCAGGAATCAAAACTATAATGAGGTATCAACTCACACCAGTCAGAATGGCCATCATTAAAAAGTCCACAAATGGTAAGGGCTAGAGAGGGTGTGGGGAAAAGGGAACCCTCTTACACTGCTGGTGGGAATGTAGTTTGGTGCAGCCATTATGGAAAACAGTATGGAGAGTCCTTAAAAAACTAAAAATAGACTTACCACATGATCCAGCAATCCCACTCCTGGGCACATATCCAGAGGAAACTCTAACTTGAAAAGGTACATGCACCCCAATATTCATAGCAGCGCTATAAACAATAGCCAAGACATGGACGCAACCTAAATGTGCATCGACAGATGACTGGATAAAGAAGTTGTGCGCGCACACACACACACACACACACACACACACACACAATGGAATACTATTCAGTCATAAGAAAGAATGAAATAATGCCATTTGCAGCAACATGGATGGACTTAAAGATTATCATAGTAAGTGAAGTAAGAAAGAGAAAGACAAATACCATGTATCACTCATATGTGGAATCTAAACAAAAGACACAAACTTATTTACAAAACAGAAACAGACTCATATACATAGAAAACAAACTTATAGTTACCAAAGGGGAAAGGGTGAGGAGGGATAAATTAGGAATTTGAGATTAGCAGACACAAACTACCATATACAAAATAAACAAGAAGGTCCTATATTCAGTATCTTATAATAACCTATAATGGAAAAGAATCTGATAAAGAATATGTATGTATATGTATAACTGAATCACTTTGCTGTACACCTGAAACTAACACAACATTGTAAATCAATTATACATCAATTAAAAAAAGGAAGAATTGCTAAAGGAAGGAAGGGAGGGAGGAAGGGGGGAAGGGAGGGACAGAGGGAAGAAGGAAGGGAGGGAGGGAGGGAGGAAGGAAGGGCGAGACGGACACTCAGGAGACTCTACTGTATGTGGAGCTGCAGGGACACAAGGACTCCCTACCCGCAGCCTGCTGTGCTGGTCTGCTGCTCTCACCTCCCCGCCAAGAGACCCATTCCTGGTGGGGCCAACGTTCCTCCTGAAAAATCTATGAAGCCTCAATCCTGCCTGTCCTCAGCCAAGGAGAGAGTGGGTCTAGCTGGAGACAACGCCAGCCAGGTCCGTTATAGGGGAACCCATGGCAGAAGGAACAAGGGCCTGTCCCAAACGCATCAGCCTAGTGCAGGAGGGAGGACGCAGAGCCCTGGGCAACCCGAAGGGAGTGGGGCCATCTCACAGGCCACAGCCCCGCGCCCACCCAGTGCTGCCCTTCAAAGGGGGTAGGAGACAGTGGGTTGTTTTGGCCACTCAGAGCCTGTATTCTTCAAATTCTCACCCAAAACCCTTGTGAGGAAACTTAAGTCCATGGACAATGACATCACCTCCCCATGTGACCCGCATTCATTCCCATCTCACAAGCCCAGGAAACAGCCAGTGGCAGCTTCCCCGGTGGAAATACACCCACAGATCCAATGGAACCCACACCTGGCCAGCTCCGGGGGCGCCTTTCAGGGAGCACTCTCCACAGCCGCCAGGACACAAGCTGTTTAGTGGCCCCTTCTCCTTCCAAAGGTTGGTCCACACTGACATTTTCAGTCAAGGGCAAAGTGAACCTAACAAGGACCACGTAGTGAGTTAAAGCTACTTCATCTAACTGGAAGAAGGCCTGTCGCTTTTCTCCCGCAAAGAACTTGTCCTTCTTGTTTGGAGAAGTTAAAATTGTCCTTTTATACTACGTTAGTGTTGAGAGGGTAGTTCATTTCTTTTGAATGGGCCAATTTTGCAGAAATTTGCATTCTAATATTCTTTGGAAAATTCTATTTGTCTCTTCAATCAAAAGTTGGGGAACCTCTGGAGAGAACACATAAAGGAACCCCCACTCACTTTGGGGGTCATGATTTTTGTATCTCAGAGCCTAATGTAAACTCTGGATCCTCTCCTGAAAAAAGTATATAAACACAATTTCAGACAATTTCAAGCCTCTGAAATCCATGGAACCCTCTGTGAAGAAGGAAGACAGGCGGGCTTGGTGGGCACCCACACGCCAAGAGAGGTTCTTGGGAAACACAGTTTCTGTGGGTCTCTAGGCCTTGGATTAGTGAGTGGCACCAACCCAGATGATTGGATGGATCCGGAGAGGAAGGGAAAAGAAATCACTGGGCAGGGAGCCAGCACCCTGGCTCTGCCCTTGGCTCCTTGCATGGCCTTGGCTGTCACCGCCCACCCCAGCCTCAGAGCCCTCCTTTACTAAGTCAAGAGGTCATTCGAAGTGATGTATCAGTGCCCTTCAGGTGCCATACTTCCGCAGTGAGTGAACGGCCAGCAGTGAATGCCATGTTCCAGAAGTGAATTCCAGTAGTGTGAAAATACTCACCAAAGGTTCATTTATTCATTCTTTCAAAAAATATTTGTTGTTGGGGCTGGATTCTAGATCCAGCTCTGCCACTACTTTTTGGTCCATTCTGTAACGCGGGCAATCTCCAGGCACTTAACCTGGGAAGTGAATCTTGCTCAGGTGGCTTCCGAATGACTAGTATGGGTTCCGTGACAAGTGGGACTGAATCCAACAACTAGAGAAGGTCCTTTAACATTTGTGGTAAAGCTGGTTTGGTGGTGCTGAATTCTTTAAAATTTTTTTTAATCTGTGAAGCTTTTGATTTCTCTACCAAATCTGAATGAGCGCCTTGCTGGACAGAGTATTCTTGGTTAGAAGCTCTCTGCTGAGCAAGAAGACGACAAGGGGAAGAAAAGGGTTGCTTTTCTGGGTGAAGTGGCTGCTGGAATTTCACCCATAGCACTCACGTTTTTCGTGCTAAGTTACTGCATTGCTGTAACTCTAAATTCTCTGATTTTGTGTTGTTCTGCACATGTGTATCTATATATCTATACAAATATGTTATTATACACATACACACAGAAATGGTAATAAAGCCACACTGAAATAAAAAGAATCACCAGTAACAAACAAATACTGAAAAAAAAATTTGTTGTACCTGGAGTTGCTAGGTCCCAGGACATTCAGAAATGCACAGTTCCCCAGCCCCAAGTAGCCTCCAGCCTGTTGAGAAGGCAATGATGCAACGTCACCAGCATGGGTTTGAGGGCAGCTTGATGATCTGAATCCCAGATGTCTTAGGGAGACGACGTGAGCCTTGAGCAAATTATGAAACCTGTCTTGGTCTTATAAAACAGAGACCATAACCCAGCCTCGTCTGATTCGCAAGGCGCTGGTGAAATAATGAATGCAGTGCACCAACATGATGTGTGAAAACCACCCGTATGTGTTCTATAAATAAAATTCTCCTCCTTTCCTGGAAAATACCAAATGCCTTGTGAATTATCAATCCATCAAATAGTTACTGACAACGTTCCGTGTGCCAGGCTGCCGTAGACCCTAAGATGTGAAGACTGATCACTCGCAGCCCTTCCTTTAGGGGACTCACAAGTCAGTGGAGGTATAGACAAGTTGATGGACAACAGTGTGGAAGTGCTTTTGAGAAGTGGGCACAGGGGTACGGGGGTGTTCTCCATACAATTCGTCCAACTTTCCTGCAGTTTTGAACTTTCTCATAATGAAACGTTGGGAGGAAATGTGGGGGCACCTCATCTCGGGAAGTCAGAATCCTTTCTCTAGGTATCTTGAGGACACTTAGATCACAGACCTAAATCAAACTGAACTTGAAGCATAAGGAGCAGTGAGCTAGAGAGGAGGGGAAGGCGCACCAGGCAGAGGGAAGAGCAGAGGGAAATTCTGAGGTGTCCCTGGATCACAGTGCCTGGGCTCCCTCTTTTGTAAAATGAGGATAATACGCTTCCCTCCTTGGGCTGTCTCGGAACTGCTGGAGGTGATGACACACATGAAGTGCTGGAAAGAGGGCTGTGCTGCTTGCCCTCTGTCTTTCTCCCCACTCCCCATCTCTGGAGGTTGACTCACCCCATGGACCATGTGGCTGGGGACCCCTGCAGTCTGATGCAGGCACTGATGGAAGATTAGACAGGAGAGCAGATGGAAGACCAGAGAGAAGGCAGAAGTCAGGGCATTTGCCCCACCTCCACCAGCCCTGTGTTCAGTGATGCTGCCCGGGCTGTGGATACCCCTTCACAAACCAGTTTTTAAAGGATGGTCCCCTGAAGGTATCTGTGGCAGGCTCAAGTAACACCGTGCTGTCCCCTCACCCCCTCAGGCCTAGGGGTGGTTACCACTTCCCCCTTTAACTAGTTCCTGAGCACCTCACCATTCCAAGCTGGTTTCCTTAACCCTGCCCACATCTCTGCAAATGGTCCTTTCATTAAATTGTCTTTGCACCAGAGCTAAGGTTGCCATCCATTCTTTGCCAGGACCCTAACTGCTAACAGGGCTTGGCACACGGTGTGAGCTATTTTCTACTTTAAAAGTATGATTAAGTATACATTCTAGTTTCCCCATCCCAACCCAAAGTCCTCAAAATGTCATTAAAAACATGTATTTAAAATTCTATGCCACTGTTGAAACAAGAAGAGGTCAGAAATTTTGATGAATCCCTGAAAGATGAAGGCTTGATGGGATTGGATGGGCAAGGGATATGACAGCCCACAAGCCATGCAGGTGAATGCCTTTGAAGAGGGGGACCAGCTTTAAGGAAGCTTTCAGCTCAGAGACACCAAGCCAGGAGGCAGGAGGAAGTCTAGATTCCCATCAGGATATAGGTTGAAGCATTTCAGCAGAGACAGCTGGAGAATTTGGCTCTTCCTATGCCCCCTCAGCGGCCCAGGTCAAGTCAGGGTAGCAATGGAGTCTGCCAGGTAGTCAACTATGCTAAATAGGGCAGCATCCTAGGGCTCAGATACACCTAGCACCAAGGGCGCACCCTCGTCCAAAAGGGCAACCGTGAGCACACACTTTTGTCAGCATGTCTCATCCATCCCCAGTAGTCACCAGTCCAGGCTACACTAGGTAGGCACAGGTCTTACAAACAGGATAACCTGAAATCTCAAGACAAAGATGAGTACACAACTGAAATTTACCAACCACTGAGGAAAACCAACAATATGAAAAACAAACACCAAATTCAATAAAGAGAGACCTAACATCATAGGAAATTGAGCTAACTGAATAAGCCTTCAAACAAGAATAATTAATGTCTTTGATGAGATGAGGCTTTTAAGGCTTTTGGGCTTACCCTAAAAAAACAATGAATTGGAAATGTTACAAATTAAAAATGTGATCTGAGAGGGTGGTGGTAGGAAATACATCCACCACACATCTATTAGAATGGCTAAAGTTAAAAAGATTGACAATTCCAAGGTTGGTAGGGATGTGGAGGCACTGGAACTGTCAGATGCTGCTGGTGAAATGAAGTAGGATCCTGTGGGACAGACAACGGCCCCTTGCCTCCGCCTGCCTTTTGTCTGTAGAGAAACTTTAGCCGGAGAATAAGTTTAATCAGAGAAATAGTACAGGAACAAAGGGAATTAATCAAGCAAAACAAAATAACAACAGTTTAGTCATTAAACAAAGTCAAGAACATTTAGTTCCTCCTCCAGGGCTATAGATAATATTTTTAGCTGTATCCTTTGAGCTGTTTTGTAGATACTGAAACCCTCACCAGGTGGAAGAAGTTAACCACACAATGACCAGACTGTGCCATGACATAAGCTGCCACAATTCCGAGAACCAGCCTCAAAAATGGGAACAAACTGACCCTGGAACTAAAGATTAACTGTGCTCAAAACAATCAAGATGATGCTGATCAGACCACCTCATGACTAATTTTAAGATGACTGTCAGAGCTGACTATGCTGTTCTGCACGTAGCCCCCTCTGTCTGCCTATGCACCCCTGAAACTCTCCTTTAAAAGCTCTTGCCCCCTGATTTGCAGTGGAGGGAGTTGACCTTTGGATACAAGTGTGCCTTCCTCCCCACCCCACCCCACCGGTTGCTGGCCGCCGGAATAAAGTAAACTTCCTTTCTACCAACATGTGCCTCTCCAATGCTGACTTTTGAACAGCAAGCAGTGAGACCCGAGTTTCAGTAACACTGGTGGGAATGAAACTGTACGGAAAATAGTTTGGCAGTTTCTTAAAAAGTTAAACATGCACATACCACGTGCTTCAGCCATTCACCTCCTAGGTATCTACCCAAGAGAAATGAAAACATATGTCCATATGAAGACTTGTACGCATTCATAATAGTTGTATTTGTAATAGCCCAAACCTGGAAACAACTCAAATATCCAACAATACTTTGGATTAACTAACTGCAAGTATTGCTATATGATGGAATACTATGTAGCAATAAAAATGACAAATTGATGTACATTAAACATAGATGATTTCAAAATAATTATCCTGAGTGAAAGAAGCCAGGTAATAAAGATTACACACTGATGACTCCATTTATATAAAACTCTAAAGAATGCAAACAGATTTATGATGACAAAAAAGCAGATCAGTGTGCCTGACTGGGCATATATCTGGGAAAAACTCTAATTTGAAAAGATACATGCACCACAATGTTCACAGCAGCACTATTTACAATAGCCAAGACATGGAAGCAACCTAAATGGAATACTGCTCAGTCATAAAAAAGAATGAAATATGCCATTTGCAACAACATGGATGGACCTAGAGATTATCATACTAAGTGAGGTAAGTCAAACAAAGGTAAATATCATATGATGTCACTTAAATGTAGAATCTAAAAAATAATACAAATGAACTTATTTTCAAAACAGAAACAGATTCACAGAAATAAAAAAGAAACTTATGGTTACCAAAGGGGAAAGCAGGGGAAGGATAAATTGGGAGTTTGGGATACATAGATACAAACTACTATATATAAAATAGATAAGCAACAAGGTCCTACTGTATAGCACTAGGAACTATATTCGATATCTTGCAGCAAAGTATAATGGAAACATGCCTGGGGAGAGGGATAGGGAAGGGAATGAGGAATTACAGAGGGACATGAACAAACTTTTGGAGATGATGGATATATTCATTATCCTGATTATGATAATTTCACAGGTATATACATAAACCAAAACTTAACAAATTATACACTTTTAATATGTGCAGTCTATTGTATGTCAATTATATCTCAATAAAGTTGTTTTCTAAAAACTTTATGAACTGTAAAAAAAAGAAAAGTTTGTATTGGAGGAGGAATGTTAAAATGAACAATATTTTTCTCACCTATTTTTGTGTATGTTGGTTTATATAGGGTACCTCGGAGTGAAAGAGTAAGAGAGATACTTAATTGTTACTTGACAAATCTTAGTAAACTTTTGGAGCAATATTGTCCAGAAAATGAGAGAGTTAATGACTCCAGTACCCAGGTAAAACATCCTTTTACAATTCAGGCGTTTTCCAATTCTCTTCTTAAAACAAAATTGTAGGAGTACGTATTTGATTGGCAGCTAATAGAAAAAAACTTTTAATGTTTTGATGAGAGATCATGATGTGATTTTTGGCATTACTCAGAAAAGGTTCATAGAATCGAGTGGCATTACTACAGGAAAAATTCACCTCCATCAACTAGTTTATGTGATCACAAATTCTCAGGGCTCATCACATTTATCAGAATGAAAATTGGTTATTTGACCATAATAATTAAATGGAAAAACTTACAAGTTGACCAAGAAAAATATGTGAGATAGTCATAAACATTAAAGTTGAGAAGGAAGACAAACATAGATGCAGAGGAGGCTTTTAAGTATTTAAGAGAATATTACATATGATTTTACTCAAGATTTGAAAATCTTGACAGATGCCTATGTGCTATTCTGGGAAAATGTTGCAATGTTTACCAAAATAAATGCAAGAAAAAGCAAAAGAGTAATACATATTTAAAAAATTAAAAATACATTCAAGATTTTTTAAAATTAGGATGGAAAGTCAGAGATGGTTACTGGAAGATGAAGATGAAACTTGGCAACTCAATAAATAACGTGGGGTCAACTGGGTATCCGTTGGGAAAAAATAAATCATATTCTCGACCTCAAGTCATTCACAAACATTTATTCGAGGTGAATTAAAGAACAAAACATAAAAAAAAAACATACTACACAAGTGATCAAAGAAAACAAGGAAATGGATAAATAACCTTGTGTAGGGAAGGTCTGCTGACACAAGACACTAAATACAAAATGCAAAAACTTGACAAAATACACTCCAAAAGAATTACAAGACTAAATAAACTGGGAGAAAGAACTGGTTGTATATTTATCTGTATGTCTGTCTGTCTACCTCTGAATGAAACAGGTTGTATAAAAAATTTATCAAAAAGACAACCCAGTAGTAAAATAAGCAAACACGTAAGAGAGCAAATCCAAATGGCCGATAAACATATGAAAAGATGTTCCATCTCATTAGTGATTGGGAAAATCACATTAAGATAAAAATGAAAGACTTTTTTTCCTTATTGGATGGGCAAAAATTAAAAAGACTGGTGACCTCAAATGTTGGGACAGGAATAGAGAAATGGGTGTTTTCATAAATAATTGGTGTTTAATTCAGCCCAGAAGATGGCCTCATTTAGTTCAAGGAAAGAAAGAAAATTACTTTTGGATAGCGAGGCTACGCTGTCACGTAGGGCGTGTTGATAAGTGAGGTGGGCAGATAGTAAGAAACAATATGCTAAGGGGAGGCGCAAAATGAAACTTAAAAGACCCCATCACAGATAATCTACCAGAGTGACTCATAGGAAACAAGCTCTTCTTGTGGGTGTCGAGGGGAACCTCTTGAAAGCACATAGGGGTTTGAAAAACATTGAGTCCGAGAACCACAAGACCTTGAGGGAGGGTTTTCAAAGTAATTCTTTTCCCTCAACCCACCCCCACAACCTGCCCCTGGGGCACGATTCTGGAAAGATCGACATTTCTACCCACCCACCCCCCATTATTGAAAATGTCAGAGAGGATTCCAGCACCCAGAGCTGGCGCCAACATCCACCTCTGAAGTGAGCACAGGCTTGGAATCAGACCCTCTCTGGGCACACAGATCGATGAGACAGAACAGAGAGCCCAGAAATAAACCCATGCACCTACGGTCAGTGAATCTTCGACAAAGGAGGCAAGAATATACAATGGAGAGAAGACAGTCTCTTCCCTAGCAGTATGGAGGGTCCTCAAAAAACTAAAAATAGAGCTACTGCATAATCCAGCAATTCCACTCCTAGGTGTAGATCTGGAAAAAACAAAAAACACTAAATCCAAAAAACATGTACCCCAATGTTCATAGCAGCACTATTGACAATAGCCAAGACATGGAAGCAACCCAAGTGCCCATCAGCAGACAAATGGATAAAGAAGATGTGAGATCTATATAGAGAGAGATATGCAATGGAAAAATACTCAGCTGTAAAAAAAAAAAAACAGTGAAATTCTGCCATATGCAGCAACATGGATGGACCTAGAGAGTATTACGCATAGTGCAGTAAGTCAGACAGAGAAAGACAAATACTGTATGACATCACTTATATGTAGACACTGAAAAATACAACAAACCAGTGAATATAACAAAAAGGAAGCAGACTCACAGGGAACAAACTAGTGCTTACCAGCGGGGAGAGGGACGGGAGGAGGGGTAATATAGGGGTAGAAGCAGAAGGAGGCAGGAAGAGCAGCAAGAGCCTGCAGACCAGCACACAGGCCTGACGCCCATGAAAGGAGAGAGGGAAGGAAGAGCCCCACGCTGACAGGAGGGTCTGAGGAAGGCTCAGCCAGACCAATGGGGGAGCCCCATGCAAGGCTGCCACAGGCAGAAACAGCAGGGCTAGTGGCTCAAGAGCCCTGCCTGCCTGTCATCCTCTGGGAGAGACCAAGCAGGGAGCGTGCTGAAAAAGGGAGTGCGGCCTTGGCATGTGTTGGATCAAAACTGCAGTGGCTGGAGGTGTGTCAGCTGCACTTGCAGGAGGCTCTCCTGAGGGGAGATCAGAGCAGTGCACCCCCCGGATGCTGCACAAGGCCTCTGGAGCTCCCTGGACAGTTTTCTAGTTCCCAGCCCTAGTTGTCCCAAGACCCTATTGCATCCCAGTACCAAGGGTCCCAGGAGATCCTTCCAGTGACCATGTTTTTATCATGCCCTTTTTTGCTTAGCTGGGACAATTTTCAATAACATGCAATCCAAGTTTTGACTAATACCTGCACAAGGATATGTGTTTGAAGATGTTCTCTGAAGTATTGCTTATAAATCTGAACATTAAAAAATAACCCAGATGTAAGGTTGTATGTCTGGATAGGGGTCTGGGTTACACAGGTGTATGCGTTTGTAAAAACTCATCAAATGGTACACTTAAAGACTCATGCATTTTTGGGGTAGGGAAATTTTACCCCAAAAGAATAAAAAATTAGTGCACAACAACAAAGTAACCTAGGTGCCCTAGAATAAAAGAGTTGGTTTATTGGTTTTCAAAAGTATTAAGTATTCGTACAATGAAGTGTTATCCAACAAAGTCTCAAAAATCTCTCAAAGGCTAAAGTCACAGTGTAATGCGTATATATGTGTATATACACACACACACACACACACATTAGAGAAAGATTTTATATATATACAAATGTTTCTAAATATATATAGAGAGAGAGTGATTGATTTCTTATAATAAATTGGCTCACGCAATTATGGAGGCTGGCAAGTCCAAAATCTGCAGAGCTGATGTCCCAGTTCTAGCTCCAAGGCCACAAAGGAGGAGAATTCTCTCTTATCCAGGGAAGGATCAGGCTATTATTCTAGTCAGGCCTCCAACTGATTGGCTGAGGCCCACCCACATTTGAGAGAGCAATCTGTTTTGCTTAGTCTACCAATTTAAATGTTAATCTCATTCAAAAGCATCTTCACAGAAACATCCAAAATCCTTTTTAACCAAACATCCAGGGACCCTGTGACCCAGTCAAGTCAACACATAAAATGAACTATCACAATGTGGTAAATGAAAAGCTAGGATAATAAAACTTTCTGGTCCTAGTGTCATAAAGCCCTGCATGAATGCACTGTGCTCATACAGAAGACATAGCATAGACATTGTATGTATACTCAGAGACTAAAACTACAAGGAAACAGACTGAGATGTTGAACATGGTTTTGTGACTTGTGAGACTGTCCATGGTTTTTGTTTTCTCCTTCTGTTTGTTTTCCAAGCTCCCCCTGGTTTGAGTAAACCTCCTGTCTCCTATTTGACCTTTGCTTCCTTCTCTGTAAATGGCATAATCCTGGACTCCCGCCCGAACGTAAATACAATAGTGAATAGCACAGGACCAGGCACCCAGAAAGTGGCCACCAGACCTTAGCACATGTCCTGTCCTGCCTCCTTTAGGCCAAGGGCAGAGGGAGAACGGCTTTGTCTCATTTTCCCTTGGACCATCTCACATCAAGAGGGGCCAGGACCATCCTGCTATTTAACAAGCAGGGAAGCCACCCCAGGAAGGCAATGCCTGGCCCCAGCCCCCAGCAAACTCTAGAACTCAAGTCACCCTGGAGCTTCCTGACCCCCTGCTCTGTCCTGAGCTACACAAAGGCAGGGAGGTTTTCTGGAAGCCGGGTTGTCTGCCCTAATCTAACCACCACAAACGTACAGAAACGCTCTCCCAGCAGCTCACTGAGGACAGCCCGCTGCTGGCTTCCCCGGGGACACCAGCGAGTCAGCCCTTCCCAAGGCCTCTCCCTGGCCCGCCGCTCACCACCCCATGCCCCAGGCTGCCCCACACCTGCTCTGGTTGTTATAGAAGTCAACATTTTCCTAAGAGAATGGCTGCATGGGACATTAAGGAGTGACTTGGTCCTCTCACACTGGCTCCTCTAGGACAGGAGATGGACAGGGCTTGTGTATCCCCGAAAGCCAGAGGCATCCACCTGCCCTGACCCCTGGCCATGACTCCCTTCCTCACCAAAGCTTCCCTGACTTTCAGGGAGCTTGTCTCCATGTCACTACTTTGGTGACACCTCAGCTGGACCCCTCTGCTCCAGATCTCATAACGATAAACTCTGCAGAACAAAGACAATTTCTGCAGGAACACCTGCGGTGTGGAAGGCACATTCACCACATTAACTCTGACCCTACCCTACAAAATAAGTCGTTTACTCATTTACAGTTGAGGACATGGAGACTCCAAGAGGCAAAGTGACTTTCCCACAATCTCAACTGCCAGGGTACGGATGCTGAAGCCATTCTTGCTGCCTGAGCAGAGAGAGGTGTGTACACCACACAGTATTAGGAAGCCAGAGAAGCCGGCGGGGATGCTACGGCCAGGGACAGTGTGGCCAGGAGAGAAGCCCGGACACCCGATGGGCTGCTCCAGTCACAAGCGGACCTTCCATAACCAGTGGGCGGGGAGTGGGAGCGGGATCTGAGAGGATAAAGATACTGGTTGAATTTTCACAACTAGTATACCATCATGCCGTAATCGTGTGAGTAAAAGATGAACAGCTTTTTGAAAAAGAAAACCAGTGAAAAGATAGGACTGAGCTGATTCTGCAAGTGAAGCTGGGGGTCTCTACTGGCCATGGCAGGAAAGGATCAGGCAGGCAACATCTGCAGACAGGTCACTCTTCCAGCTCATCCTAAACTAGTTCTTGTGATGAGGAGAGAAATCAAAGGTCCCCTTAAAGTCCCCCTTCCACGGAGTATGGCCAGGTCCTGGAGTCCGGCCATGGGATGGGATGGTACATAGAATCGTGAAATGATCAGCCCATCAAAGCTGTAGGGTCTGCCGGGCACAGTGGCCTGACGCCAGACAGCATGCCCCTCAGCCCCGTCCCCAGGGCCCACGACATTGGTGTTTCCTGGTCCTGGGAGCTTTCTAACGAGAGAGCAACGGAAGCCAGGGCCCCAGGCTGAACTCTGGTGGTGAACCTCATCTCACTGCCCTGTCCACCAGCAGCCTGCCCCATCCCAGCTCCTGCCACTCCCAGCAGGAATGGCTGGTTCACTGTCTCTCCCCCAAAATACCGCAGGCTCCAGGAAGGCAGGGCTATCCTGCACACAGACCAGTTTTTACTTGTTGAATCTTCCCACAGCCCACATGCAGGTATCTCCACTTTGCACCCCCAGGCTTATATGCAGATCCCTGAATGAGCTCATTACCACGCACAGGTATATCCCTAAGTCAGACAAGGTCCCAGCTGGACCCTGCTAAGGCCAGTCTAGTCTGGGCATGGTGGCAAACTGGTGTGGTGGGACACCAGAAGACCCGGGAGCCTCAGGGAGAGAACGCATTATAAGAAGGGGAAGCCAGGCATACTGAGGCCACGGGCCTAGGGCACCAGGTCCCCTAGGGACAGCAGGAAGACAGGGTGACAGTTCATCCAAGAGACCTAGTCAGACTCCTTAGCTACAAGTAAGAACAGACACAAGGCCTTGTCCCAACTGAAGTTGGGGAGGGCACCGGAAGCAGCAGGGACGCCCAAGTGGCAGTGACCAGAGGTGTGGGTAAGTAGGGGACTACATCTGAGCACCCCCAAAGGGTTTGGAGACTTTGCAAAGTTCGTTAAAACTGATTGTGTACTTCCTATGTATCAGGGATAGTTCTCAAGTTTGACACGAACTCCCTCATTTAGTCAGACCAGAGGAGGTACTGACATGTGAGCCAGTACTGTCCGGGTAACTGCCAGATGCCCTCCCACAGGCTGCAGCAGGCCTGGGAACTTGGTGGGTGGACACACATGGACACACCACCCACTCCTACGTACCCTACCCAGACGCGCTCATCCCAGGCAGAGAAGTGCAGAACCACCCCACACGCTCACACTGGTGTACACACTGCTTCACTCATATTCAGAAGCCACATGGAGCATCCTCAGACTCTGCTGTGATGAAAAGTAACCCCAGGAGGCCTCCCCTCCCAGGGTGGCAAGATCACCAACCCTAATGCAGCAGGAGCTCTGGGTTCCATTCCGACCGCCCCTAGTTGACCTTAGAAGAACCCAGAGGGTCTTAACCTCATCAATCTGGGAAAGCTTAGGGAGAAGCCTGGAGTCAGGACTCTCTTTGCCTCACTCTCCCTACTGCCTCTTTACACACAAATTTCTCAGTGCATCTGTGTTTAAGCCTTGAGGGGCATAAAGGGACCAAAAGGAGGCTGCAGGGATGAGAAAAGGAAGCAGAGACTGAAGTGCACCCTCCTTCATAAACCTTGAAATTCCATTTTGCTCCATTTTCCTAGATATATCAGTCCTTCGTATTTTAGTGTGAATTAGCCTGTTATATTGTTTTCTTCATGGAGGGGCTCAGCATAACAACCCTGGGCATCCAGAGTGAGATGGTCAGACATGATTAGGGATGTGAAGAAAGGAGAAGGATGTCTGGAAAACTCCATCTTCTCTGAGAATTACACACACTAAGGGCAAGTGCTCTCGGTTCACTCTGCCTTCCCACCCCTACTCTGAAAGAGCACTTCTGTAACGCCCGCCCCACACTAAAGACACCAGCAGCTAGGCGCACTTCACTTTCAGCTGTTTTTAATGCTCAAACGCTATGTACAAAAAAAAAAATCACGAATGAATCCTCACAACACCCCTGTGAGGTAGGTAGGCAAGTATTATTCTCCCATTTTGCAGATGGGGAAACTGAGGCAGAGAGGTGAAGTGACCAGCCAGTAGTCCCAGCACAGTTAAGTCAGACCAACCATGAGAACAGGAAAGATCCCTCCCAGTTCAGCCCTGATCTCTGACCCCTCATCTAGACCTTGTCTGCAAAGAAATTAAAACTTTTTACTACATGCAGAAATAAAACCAAAAACAACAACAAATCTGAAAAGGTAGTGAACAGACATACAGTAGATTTGCAAAATAATTCAGCCAAGATGGTCAAATATTTTCCAATACTAGGTAGATGTCAACAACTCTGGCCGCTTCTCCCCTTTTCAAATATCACGACCAATGATACATCACTTGTTTTTCTGCACAAGTGCAGGCGTCAAACCAAGAGAGATATCCCTGGCCCCAATGAGCCAAGCCAGGTGGACAGCGTACACACTGTTCATCCTGTGTTTTGGCAGACACCAGTCCCCAGACAGCCACAGACTCAGCTCAGTAACACCTGCCTCTCCTGCCTCTCCGAGCATCCTTCCCATTGTTTGCACAAAGCTGGTCCCCGCAGCTGCTAACTCAGCAGTGCTTGGCCCCTTCTGCTCCCACTGGGAGGCAGCTCAAGGATGCTCAGCAAAGACGGCCTGGAATCCAAGTGCCTGCTCACACCATCCTTGGCCCACTCTCTCACACCCCACTGCTCACTCAGGGTCCCAGTAGTCCCTGGGGCCCCTGTCACAGCAGGTGAGGGCACCAGCCACGGTGGGTGGTGGGGCAGGAGGTGCTGCCCCAGACCCCTCACCCACGCTCCTAGGGAAATCAAGCTAGCCTCTTCCACAGGGCTGCATGCAGCTTCTGGAAGCTCCTTCCCCTGAGAAGAACTCCCTTTTGTTCTCAGCTCCTTGGAAACCTCCACAGTCCTGCCAGCCCAGGAGAAGAGGGCAAAGGAAGGAGAAGTAGAGGCTTCTGCCGGACCCACTGGGCACGTCGTTGTTTTTCTCAAAGTCTCCAGGCTGGAGACGGGACATGAGAAGCAAGAGAACTGGGTAGAGCTGCCTCTAAGGTAACAGATCCACCCCAAGCGCAGTCCACTCCCCCAGGGAGCCAGGGGCCCTGAGGGCAGTGCTCAGGCAGCAAAAAGGGAGAAGTCAAGTGGGAGAGCAGCAGCAGGAGAGAAAGGTACCAGCACTGGCCAGGGCTGCTCCGCGCCGGGGGCTGTCAGGACCACTCAGGGGGAGAGGAGAGGGCAGGAGTGGTGTGGAGCTTTGTTTGGCAACTCAGAGAGTGAGCTCCTTGTCGGGGAGTGAGCTCCTTGCCAGGTTGATGCCACACCGGGCCTTCCTGCGGGCCATCCACCCACCTGCATTTACAAGATATCACTGTGTGCTAACTGTCCTAGAAAAACTCTTTCAAAAAAAGGGTCCCCACCCCACCCTAGTCGCTCTGGGAAGCTGAGGAATCGTTTCTCAGGGCCACTCCCAGTGAAGAGCACGGGGCACCCCCAGCCCCCTGGGAGGCGGCGCATCCTATAGGAAGTCCCCTGCGGCGGAGGGCTCGGGGCTGTGGCTCTGCTCCTGCCACCGGCAGCGCAGCCGGGAGAAGGGCTGGTCCTCCACACTCTCGAGCTCGGGGAAGCCCAGCTGGTTGAGGATCTCGTAGACGCCGGCCTTTGCTGACACCTGGGGAGGACAGCAGAGATAGACAGTGTCCTAGGGGAGGGAGGATGTCATTTGGGTCCCCTGCCCCCCTGCACCACGCTGTCCTCCTGTCACTGGGTTCTGTGAACACAGGTCAGTCTGGGGCTCAGCGCTGCCTCCCACCAGCTCAGCGACCTGCACAGGTTGCATTTTGATTATATTACGTACTCTGAGCTTCCGTTGCCTTACAATGGGAGGGAAGTCTCCACCTCCCAGCACCAGCGCAGGGGGCTGGCTGCAAAGCACAGAAAGCACTGGGCAGGAAGTAAGAGGAGAGCAGTGCAAAAGGCCAAGCACACCCTGTGCCTGTGCAGCTCGGATACTCCCTTGGGGACACTCAGGGGCAGAAGCCCAGCTGCTCCGGGCATTACAGCTAGGGCCCACGGGGAGTGCTGGGGAACACAGCGTGGATGCAGGAGCCAGCAAGAACCCTTTGGCTGTGAGTTTTGGTTGTAGGTCAGGCAGGCCCACCATGGGTCTCAGCTCAGGCGGGCTAGCTGGGGCCTACCGGACACTCTCGACACAGCCCTGTGGCCCAGCGGCTGGCTGGTGAGGTCAGCAAGGGCCAGTGTCCCAGCGGAGGGGTAATTACAGGCCACTTTGCCAAAAAGGGAAGGAGACCTTCCTCCTGACCTAGAGGTGCCGAGGCGGCAGCTCTGCCTCTAAAACTAGCCAAGTCGGGTGCAGATTCCAGAAGAGCCAAGCAGAGAGGGATGGAGGAGGAGGCACAAGAGGGCGGCATCTTAGGTCAGACACGGTGGGCTTTGGAGCCAACCAACCTGCTCTCACACTGACCGTGAGCAAGCATTTAACCTCTCTGCACTCAGTCCCCTCCTCTGCAGAATGGGGGAGTAATGGCCGCCACGTACTGCAGCCCCACGTACACATGCTCCAGCAGACGGCCGGCACGTATCTCATGGGATCCCCACCACAGACTTCCGAGCAGTGCTGACTGTACAAGCGTTATCTCTACCTTAACGCTGAGGACAGCAGGTCAGAGGGGTGAACTGTCTTGCCCAAGGCCATGGCTGGAAGGTGGCAGGGGAAGCTGGAAGGCCCCAGGTGAGGGATGAACACAGCAATGGGCACAAAGCGCCCAGGTGACGCTGGCCTCAGGGACGCACGGAAAAGGAGCCCAGACCAGCGCCCGCCCAGTCCTGCCCCCACGCGCCTGTCTCCCCTCCCCTCATTCATTCGCTCACTGCCTGCCAAGCGCGGACCCTGTGCTGGGGACCCACAGCCAAACAAGACAAGATCTCAGCCACAGGGACGCCCCCTGTAGAGAGGGGTGAGAACACTGCCTGTCCCTGTCTGTCCCCGAGGAGGACGCACAGGGCAGTCTCAGCCTCCCGCCCTCACCTCCCGCATCCAGGTGCTGAACGGCCTCTGCCAGGAGCCAGCCTTCTCCAGGTGGAGGTAAGCGTTGAACAGCACCAGGTAGATGTAGCGCTCCAGGTACTGCAGGCTCCGCAGCTGCAGCCTCCGGGCCTCCTGCTCCGATCTGGCTGCTTTAGCCTGGAGGACGGCACAGGGCGGGGTCAGGGTGCGGGCCCTCCCCTCCCTGGGGCCGCCACCCCATACACACACCCTACACACACAATCACACCCCCCACACACATGCCACTCACACAACCACACCCAGTACACACACCCCACACACACAAGCCGCTCACACCCCACACACACGCCACTCACACCCCATACACACTCCCCACACAATCACACCCCACACAGTCACACCCTGTACACACACCCCCACACACACCCAACACAATCACATCCCATACACACACGCCACTCACACCTCCCACACGCACCACACACACACGCCACTCACACCCCGTACATACACCCCACACACACACACCACTAACACCCCACACACACCCCAAACACACAATCACACCCCACACACACACACACCCACACACAGTCTCACAATCACACACACCACACATACACACACACCCCACACACAATCACGCTCTCACAATCATACCCCACACACAATCACATTCTCACAATCACACACACCACACACACACCCCAAACACACAATCACACCCCACACACACTCTCAAATCATATACACCACACACACACCCCACTCTCACACGCCACACTCACACACCCCACACATACTCACATACCCCACACACTCACACACCCCACACACACTCACATACCCCACACACTCACACTCTCACACACACTCATAACACATACTGCACACACACTCAGACTCACACACTCTCCCACACCACATACACTCACTCGCTAACACACACACACATACACACACCCCATTGCCCTCTGCACCAGGGCAGGGATGGGAGGAAGTGATTCACACAGCAAGGCCAAGGGGGTCGCCCCTGCCCAGATTATAGGAGAGGCCAACAGGGCGTGCTGGCGGCAGGAGTCAGAAACTCACTTCCCACCTGGGAGGTGTGGGCAGGTCACTCAGCCTCCCTGAACCCCCGTTTCCTCATGAAATTATACCCACTATCCTGCTCTGAGGGGCAACCAGACAAGGACAGGTTGCCACAGCAAAGCTCTGACTATGGGTGCAGCACGGATCCTCCATGGCAGCCTGGGCTCTGCGGCTCCCCCTGCTCACAGCGGTGGGCTCACCTCTGCCTGGGAAGGGGGGACCCCATCTTGGTCTCTGACCGCCGCAGTGGTCCCTACCTGACCTCCTGGCCCATTTCTTAAATGGTTCTGGATCAGAGACAGAAGATGAACACATATGGCCCTCAGACCCTGGGCCTCACCCTCTCCAAGGCTGGGGACAGATCACAGAAAGACCCCAGGAGCAGGACCAGGAGGTGCAGGGGCTCAGGTGGGGAAGAGGCGGGGGAGGGGGACATGGGTCTTTCTAACAAGCAACGGCAAGCACCTTCTGGGAGAACAGCGCCAGGCCACAGGCTAGGGAGAAGAGACAGCCAGTGATTAAAGGTCGTTTCCCAGAGACCATCTTTAATTCAGCCAGGCTGGTGAGGGCTGGGTGGACTTGGGTGGAGACACAGAGCACCAGATGGGGAGGCACAGAGGTGAGGATGGTGCCAGCAGGTGGGGACTGGGAAGGGGCTGGCTTGGCTGGAACAAGGGGGTAAAGAGACAAACAGGGAACGGGGTTGGCGCCCAATTGTGAAAGCTGCCCGGATGCCCAGGAAGCCCACTCTCTAAGCTGGCTTCCCAACCCTGCTGTGCAGGTGCCTGGGCCCCACCCCAGACCAATCACATGAACCTCTGAGGAGTGGGCCTGGGCATCGGGATTCTGAAAAGTTCCTGGGTGATTCGGAGCCAGGGTTGAGCTCCATGGCTTTAGCACTGGGGAGCCATTGTAGGTTTGAGAGTAGGAGTGACCTGTCAATGGAAGGCTCATGGGAGACTAACACTCAGGAGGAAGGGAACTAATACGGGGTCCTCTCCAGTTCTCCTCGGTGGGGGGGGTGGGTGAAGAGGACAGAGGACAAGGCCCAGGACATGCAGAGCCAGCTCTCCCCCTGTAGGGTGTCCCTGCCCCGACACCTGAGCGCGCTCCTCTAACCCACCAGATGTGGACCACTCCCCTGGCGGGGAATCCGGGGAACTGAACACCACATCTCACCTTGCACCCTCCGCCTTTCTCACCGTACCCACCCCCCTCCATCCAGCAGCTCTCTCTGCTCCAGGAAGAGGATGTGGCACAGGGGCCATACCCTCAGGGACCAGAAACATCTGTAGGAGGGACAACCAGACCCCAGGCCTCCAGGAACCAGGAAGGGCGGTCCCCCAACAGCTGGGCCACAGCTGGAGAAAGCCCTCTGGCACAGGCACACGTCAGCCTACGTGTGTCTCCTCCCAGCTGCTCCTGGGGGTGGGGGCTGCCCCAGACATGACATGCTCCACAGCCCCAAGAACTGGGAGTTGGAGTGGTCCCCCACCTCCCATTTCTGCCTCGGGTGACTCAGCCCTTGGTGCCTCTGCCGTCTTTGCCCCCAGGGGCACGTGAGTGGATGGGAACTTGCACAGCTGGCCCACCCACACCACCCAGAAACAGCCCTGGGGTCTTGGGGATGGAGTCAGGGGGAAGGCAGACAATGGACAGGACCTGGATGGGTGAGGGGACCACAGCCAATGCTCTGACTCCCCAGGAGACACGAGTAGGTTCTGGTCCCAGTTCTGCCATTTAAATTCTCAGCCCCCACATTGTTAGAGGTCAGATTGCTCAGTAAAGTCAGGTATAAGGAAGCATTGTAAACCCTGGAGCCACACAGGTCCAGCCATTCATGGAATGAGAGGGAGAGCCACAGCACAAAGGGGAGCATATTCAGGCCCTGCCCGCAGAGATGCTCATTGTTCAGCAGAGGCAGAAGACTATCGCCAAACACCCAGAGCGGCCAGATCACAGGATGGAGGCAGGGTGGGTAGCTGGACTGGAGGCGGCGTCCAAGAGGAGGAGGTATTTGAGGTACATTAGGAAGAAGGGGCAGAATGGGAGGAGGGGAGGAATGGGTCAGAGTGAGGTGGGTTCCAGGAGACAGAGAGGGAGGGTCTTGCAGCAGCAGAGGGCCCAGAGCTAGAAAGTCCTGTCCCTACAGACAAAGAGGCCAGTGCAGGCTTCTGGTGGAAGCGAGGCTGGGTACAGCCCCACCGCTGCCGCAGCAGAAAGAGTGAATGGGGGATGGGGCTAGGATGCCTATTGTTTTAAGGATCAACCAACCAAGTGCTCAGAAAAAAGCAATTCTGTTTAGAAATTGGGCAGTGGATTAAATATATATATATATTTTACCTAAATGCAAACTGTGGCCAATACAACACGATTCTGCCTACCTCTAAGGATGAGTATTTCATGCCGCATAGCACTGGACACTCACCACCCCATCCCTGACACTGCTCCCCAGGCTCTATCCAGAGGCCAGGAGTCTAGTTAAAAACATTTTCTTAGAAAGAAAAGGAAACCACCCACATTCCCACCAGATGAGAGCCATTTTAAACTACTTTCAATGAAATAGCTCAGAAGTAATGTCCTGTGGGCATAAAGCGCCCTCAGTGCTGGGCTTGGCCAGGGGACACAACCCCACAGCCCTCTCCTCCCCATGCCTCTGATCCCGTGGAGACAGAGGCCTGCTGCTGCCAGAGATACCAGGGAGGATTCTGAGAAACATCTGGGGTGGATAGGCTGAGTGATTCCTTCCGAGCCCTACTGGCAAGGTAGGGTGGAATTATCTCTAAATTCAGACCACTGGGTCAAGGTGACGCCTGACACCACCCGGAAGGTTCCGTGGGCACATCCTGCCGGACTGCAGTCTGTGATTTGAGACAATGACCCATCTTCCTAGCAAAGCCCCAATTTCCTTAAAATCACCCCATGTTGGCACAGTCTGGGGTGGAGGACAGGCCAGCCACCTCCAGTGGATAAAAATAGTGGAGCTGTTTTTGAAGGGCCCGGCAGGCCAGGCTGTCATTAGCTGTGGTGCAGCGGACAAGTCTTCCTCGTCCACTGGGGACTGAGCCCTAAAATAGCCAGGGCCCAGGAAAGGTGAGCAGGGCGCTGGGCATTTCAGGCCTCTCAAGCCTCCAGTCTGCCCGGCATCAACGCAGGCCCAGCGATGCCAGCAGTGGCTTTCTTGAAGCTCTGCTCTTCACTGGGCCACCTGGGAGGGGCCCATGGAGGCAGGGCTGGAGATGTGTGTCCAGGTGTGTCCAGGCCCTACTGTACATGCCGGTGCCAGGCTGAGCACGCCACACACAGATCTGATGATCAGAATCTACTACACCCTCCCAGCAACCCCGTGAAGGAAGAGGGACATCGCGCTTTGTGATGAGGCTCAGCAAGGTTACAGAGTTCCAAGCAGGGACATGAACTCCAAAATCCCGGCTCTCCTACCACCCTAGCCCCCTCTCACCACAGTCAAGTTCAACCATCCGTGCCTGACTGTTGCTCTGTACTTTTACCCTCTCTCTTCCTCCTGCCTGGAATGCCCTCCCCTCCGCCCAGCCTGGCCGCGTTCAGCTTGTCCCTCCAGGCCCAGGACAAGCTCTCACTCTCCTGAGGCTCTGAACCATTCAGCTCAGCCCCGCCCTTCTCAGCCTCCTCTGCTCTGAACCAGTTCATTAACTATTATATTACATTCCATCCTGAGGGTTTCTAATTGCTTCTCCAAGCCATGGTTGGTCTCCCTAAGACAGTGATAAGCAAGGGGCAGGCACCAGATTAAAACCAGGTTTCCATCTCTGCCTCCCCTGAGTGTCTGACTAGGACCCGGTGTGCATGCCCAGCTGGTCGGTGGGCACTCACTCCCTAGGGCATCTCACCCTGTCTCATGCCTTCGGTGTTATTAGAACCTGGATTCCAGACTGGACCCTGGGGACTCCCGCAAGTGCACCTGCACCTGGGACTCCAGACTCAGACATGTAACCGCTGCTCAGTGCCAAGGTTCAGGCTCCTCTAATTCCAAAACACGCCCCACAGGGAAGTCCGGAGCTCTCCCCAAGCCTGTCCCGCCCACAAGTTTGCCATCTTAGAGGCAACGCTAACCTTCCTGCTGCTCAGGCCCAAACCTGACGTTCCTCCTCGACCTCTCCCTTTCTTGGCCCCACATCCAGCGAATCAGGGAATCTCATCGACCTGACTTCAACACACTTTCATGGCCTGGTCAAGCTGCCTCATCTCAGAGACAGCGCCTGACTGGCCTTCCCCCACCAACCTCCCCCCATCCCTGCTGTCTGTTCTCACCACAGCACCAGCGTGACTCTGCTAGACCCTTAAGTCACTACTGGAGCCTCCCTGCTGTCCTCTCCCTGAGATCTCCACAGGAACAAGCGTGGCCTGGTGACCGCTGCCCTCCAGCTGATGTGCGGACCGGGCAGGGTGGGCCATGGACAGCCCTCAAACACGGGCAGTTTCTAAGGGACAGGCTCCCAGAGCTTGGACCCCACCCTTCTTCTCAAAGTCCAATGCCACCCCTCTCCTTGGGGGCTTCGCATGACTCCCTGCAGACTCTGAGACTTCATGCTCAGGCCTGCAGGGCAGAGGTGCCTCTAGCACAAGGAAGCTTTCCATACCTAGTCCCCAGAAGGGAGAAAACGGCCCTCAGCCCAGAGGCAGGGAACTGGTTTTCCAAAGATGTCATATGTTGATCAGCACTTTCAAAGCATGAAGGGGCTAAACCTGGCACCATGGGCTTTTCTGTGTGCTGTTCATTCATCACTGTTCACCCCCGACCAGGCTCTGGGAGTCAGTGCCAACAAGACGTGGTCCTGGTCCTCGTGCTGTCCCTGTACATACCCAGGGGGCCCACCTGGGGTCCCAACACCCCTACACTCTACTCCCACCTCACCCATACCCAGGCTGGCATTCCCCATCACCCTTCAAGGCAGGTAGGGCAAAAGCAGTGACCCCAGGTAACATGTGGAAAAGCAGAGACCCAGACAAGTCAGAGCAATCTGCCCAAGGCTGCGCCGGAAGTTACTAGCAGGGCCAGAGCTAGAACCCAGGTTTCCAACCTCCCGGACCCAGGGCTCTTGCTGGAGAAGCGCGCCCTCTCCTGGAGACCAACAATGTAGACAAAGAACCAGAAGGTACAGCCAAGGTAGGGGGCACGTTTCCTATTTAATTACACAATGACTTTTCAATCTTTCCCCTTCCATCCACTCCCAGGGAGACCTCTATGGAGCCCTACTTGTACCAGGCAGGGTCTGAGTCAGGGCTTTAGAGATGAGTCCTGGCACGTGGACCAGAGATGACCAGCAGAAAGAGGCAGCTCTGGTGACAGCCACAACCCAACAATGACAGCAGTTAGCATAGAGGCAGGGTCTCAGGAGATGGAGAGCATGCCAGGGGAATCAGGGGTGGGGGGCAGATGCTGGGGTTGAGATCTAAACGCCTCCCAAATCACTGAAAATTCCAAACCCGATGTGCACACTCAGCAGCACTGCCTGGCACGCTGTCAGTGCTCACTGGATGGATGCCGTTGAATAAGCCAGCAAAGTCCCCCTGGAGGGCGGAAAGGGTTCCAGCTCAGCCATACGATGGGAAGGAAGTGAAAGCAAGGGAGGTCTCAGATACCGAGAACACCTGCCTCCACACACATGCTCACGCTGACACACACACACACACACACACACACACACACTCTCCATCTAACAAACAGCTGACCCACTGGCTCTATTTTGGGCCAGTGTGAAAGAGCCTTGGGAAGCAACCCTTTCCTTCCGTTCTATTTTGTGTGACAGCTCACAGCGTTCGAGGGCTGCTCTAATTACAGCCCTGAAAACACATTACTTACTAGAATGAAGTCTCTTGGGAGTAACTTTGGCCAAGCTAGAGTCTTGGAGAGACTGAGAGAGACCCCACCCACCTGTGTTCAGAGCCAGAGCTGTCTCTTTTTCCATTTTTCTTAAGAAGCAATCTTAGACCTTTGGGCACTGAGCTGAATCTCCATGACCTCTTAGCAACCCTGCACCAACCCAGGGCAGTGCATCCAGTAAGGGCTGGTGGCTTCCTCGCCAACCCTTTTTATTCCCCACCACAAGAGAGCTGGCCCCTGAGTCATGGCCATCGTAGTGAAGGAAAGGAATGTAGGCCGAGGAGTCGGGAGATAGGGTCTGATCCTGCCTCCAGCTGGTCACAAAACTTCGTCAGTCCTCAGTGTCTTCCTCAGTAAAATGGGTCTCATATCACCCACTCTCACCTCCTCACTACCTGCTCCGAGGACCAGAGGGGACAGAGGGAAGTTCCTAGAAAACTCAAAAAGCACTGCTCAAAGTTAAAGCACCGCAGTCTTCACAAAATACATCTCAATTTGAGAGCAAAGGACATTCTGCTTCTCTCCGCGAGGCTGCCTTCCTCTCAGACTTTCTTCAAACCCTGTCTGAAAGGACAGGTGGGAGATGCATCACGCTGTTTCAGACACAGACCAGTAAGAATTAACATCACTAGCCAAGGCAAAGGAGAAGTGCCCCTGGCATTAACGAATCTAACTGGACTTCCGCCAGGAGCCCTGACCTTGGTTTCTGTCACAAATATTTTCCCTTTCCAGGCGCAGCGGGAAACGACTAATTCACCAGATGGTGTCACCACTCTGGGCTGGTGGCCATCTTGGACTCCCCTCAGTCTGGGGCCCAGCCTTCTCACCTCTATCCCAACTGCATGGAGCAGCTCAGTTCAAAGGGTTTTCTCTTTTATTTTTCCTTCTGAGGCGTTGTTTTTTTTTAAATACCCTGAGCATTCTGCCCCCCTCACACACAGGCCCCGAGCCAGACTCACTGACGCTCTAGAGACTGGAGGAGGCATCATGGGCTGCAGCCCCCAGAGGCCAGGTGGCCTGAGACAGGCCTCGGCAGAGAGAGGGGCCAAGACTGCTACCCCAGGAAGGTCTGCCTCCAGGGAAAACGTGTGTGCAGCTTTGGTCCCTGCCCCTCTGTAGCCGTGACCCAAGTCCGGGATGTGTTCTTGCCCTCTGGCCACTGCCCTCCCCTGAACAGGCTGGGAATACAAGGACAGGGATCATGGCTTCCAGGTCTTATTTCCCCCACAAGGGGCTGGCGGCGAGCAGGGGAGGTGAAACTGCCTCCACCTCTGTGATTGGCAGTGTGGCTCAGTGGAGAGGGCCTGATTTGGAAGTCGGGGTCTGGGGTCTCACTCTCCTCCTGCCATCATCTGCCGGCTGCGTGCTCTCAGGAGAGCCCAGTGCCTCCCTTCCTCGGAAGCAAACATGGAGGTAATGTTACAGGCTGCCCTTCATCAGGCACAGGCACACAGCAAAGACTGAGCTGGACTGCGGATGTGAAAAGGTACAGTCTGCCTGTGGGCACCTCCCAGGCTGGTTCTGAGTTGGCCAAGGAGATGTCAGGACACATGGGGCCTGGGACCCCGGCCTCCAGCACTAGCCTCTACCCCTCCCAATCTCCCCTCGTGAGCCCCTCCATCTCCCTTCTCCCAGCCCATCTCCACCCAGTTGCCAGACCCTCATCACTGACTCCAGCACCATCAGAGCCTGGAGGAACATTAGGGCTCACTGAATGCAACATCCTTCCTCTCGGCTTTAGAGAAGCATCTCCCAAACCTAATCTGAGGATGGGTAAACCCAGGGAAAAAGCAAGCACTATCCCCACCTTCCTGCCCTCACTGCACCTCGGGAAGTCTCTTTCTGGAAGTACTGTAGAGGGAGTGAGAGAGCCGGTATATCACCATGTTGCAAACCCCCAATGAAATAAGGAATCTGGGAGACGAGCACTGGTGTCTGACAGGTCACAGGAGAGACCACAGGACCTTCTTGCCCCCCATGGCAGCATATGGCACCACCCGTGACATGCTGGCCAAAAACCAAGCCAAATCTGATCAAGTCTCTGCTCTACCCGTTTACAGGGAGCACTGGGACTCCAACACAGGCTCAACTAAACCCGGGGTACAATCAGCACAGCCCAGACTGCAGGGTGCCGGGAAGACAGCCCGGTCACCTCTTCACATCCACTCCAGCTGAGGAAAGGAGGAGAAGTGTTCTAGATTCAAAGACCTAAGGGCCTCATCGGCCAAATGCCATCTGTGGATCAGGTCTGGGTCATGATCCAACTGCAGAACGCCTTTGAGATCAGTGAGAAAATCTAAACACTGACCAGGTATTGGACAGTAAGAAGTCACTGCTGTTTGAGGCATGATAATGGTGTTATGATCTTTTTTAAAAGACTCCCCCTTCTTTAAGGTATGTGCTGAAATATTTACAGAGGAAATTATATGAGGTCTGGGACTTGCTTCAAAATAATCCGGTGGGGTGGCTGGAGGGACTTTAGATGAAATAAGACTGGTCCTGATTACTGAAGCTGGGAGGTGGGCACACAAGGATTCTTGAAATTATTCTCTCTACTTTAAAACTTTGTTTGAAATTTTCCAAATAAATAAAAAAAAAGTTCCTACTTTTCAGCTTTGTCAATAATCCTACTTCCAAGAATCAGCCTACAGAAATATGCCACACAGCATGCACTGTGAGGTTCTCTGTACCATCATCTGCCCAGAGAACGACAGGAAGTAATCCAACAGGACACCTCCACAGGAAGGGCAGGTGACACCAGGGTGCATCCACTCAGCCACGTACTATGCTGATATTACACGTGATGACGTAAAGGCTAAAGTGTCCATGAGCTAAAACTACTTATCAATGAGCCTCTCTCCTCGTTTTACTAGAAAGTAAGCTCAGTGAAGCTTCACTCACTGGTCCATCCCCAGTCACAGGGCAGGCGCTCACTAAGCATGTGCAGGCTGAGCACGTGTTTAAAGGCCACAACATCATCCGGGTGAACAGGAGGGCAGCCTGTGTGTGCACTGCGACCACACCTGTGAGAAGAAACACATGCACGTGCACCAAGACCAGAGAGAGGCAACGCTGAAACCATCGCTGGATGACCGGGCAGTGGTCTAATATCAATTCCGTAACCACACACAAGCTACGACCAGTCCTCATTGCTGTGGTAGGACCTCGCCGTGTGGGTGAAGACTTACGCACACCCTGAGCCCTCCTTGCTGAGCCACGTAGAGCCATGACCCCCACATTTCTCCCGCTTGTCTCCACCGAGGGCCCTGAAACACTTTTATTGCTGGCGGAAACGCACACATCAATTTCCAGGAGCTGTTTTCTTAATTGCTTATAACAGTGTAAACTGACTGCTGGACCTGGCAGGGGCCACGGTACCTATGGTTTGGGGGACCTGGGGGTGCAGGGCAGGAAGCCGAGGAGCCACGTGCTGCTGACAGTCTCAGAATCCCAAGGCTGCGGGCTCCTGGGGGAACCTTCCAATGGGCAGAAGGTAGACTGGACCTGGAACGCTCCCAGGCAAACGGAGCCTCTGTGGGTGACACATCCCTACCTGAGCCTGGGCTCAGGTACCTTCCCATTCAGAGGTTCTAGGGGTCCAGCCAGGCAAACAAGCGTCTCCTGCACATGCAGCACGGGGCCCGCTCTGCGCAGACAACAGCAGGCCCCACCGCAGATCGCCTGGGGACTTCAGATTTGAAGCCAGAGGGCGGGGGTCTAAATTAAGAGCAAGATCCCAGGGGTGAGACATGGCTGCCAATTTCCAGAGGAGGCAGTCCGTCAGAGGGGAAGAGGAGAGGAAGCAGCTGCCTTCTGGAGCCTCAGCAAGGCCCCCACGGCTCACTAGGGCAAAACGGACTGAGACCTCAGGTCCAGGGCAACGCAGTCAGGGGAAGGGCTCAGGGCTGGGCGTGAGAACCTCCGCCTCTCATTCCTGCTCTGCCATCGACTCACGTGGGGCCCTGGGCAGCCTGCCCCCCTGCTCACCTATAACAGAGGGGTCAGATGCTCTCTACGTCCCTTTGACACTAAAATCTAAGAGTCTGTTCGGGAAGGAGAACACTCTACCCTACAATGATCCTTGGGGGCCTCCCACTTTTTGAGCATTTACTGTGCACCAGCCAAGCCCTGTGCTTCCAGTCCCCTCTGTCCTTCCCATGCACAGCCCAGCCAGGAAGCAGCATTAGTCCAGCCTGGCAGGTGGAGACACAGGCGGTCAGAGAGGAGGAAGATGGCCCTGTTGGGACCCAGCTCCTTCTAACCCCCACACCCTTGTTCCTTCTGCCCACCAACACAGGATAATCCAACCTGCTTCCCTCCCACCTACACAGGGATTGACACTGGGCCTGGTCGATCATAATTAAGTCCATTCCAGGGTCTATACACACTGAAGGCTGGCCAGATGCACCTTCAAATCTGAAGGCAGCTGGGACAGCTCAGATCACCCTGACCCAGCCTGACTGGGGCGAGCACAGGGTTACCGTGGAGGAGGCATTTCTGCCTTTCTGACTAAAATAAACAGTGGCTTTGTCACCAAAAGCTGCAATTCCCAAATCTAGGTCCACAATCAGTTTCACAAGTCCACAGGAATTTAGATATATAAATCTTCTCAAGGACTGTCCTCTGTTCCGAGAACACCCACTCTACTTTTCTGGTACTAAAATATCCTTTCTTTTATGAAATGCCAACCATGTTAGATGGTAGTTGGGTTTTTAATTTTTGCTTCTTTACTTCCTTCCTTCCTTTCAAATGGACACATTTAACAAGGTTATATATTGGCAACCCTAGAAAGGTCTTTCCCTTTGTTTAAACTGGTCTGTGAAAGCCCAACTAGGAACAAGGTCGCTTTTGGTTCTTTCTTTGTTCTCTAACTGCACTTCCAGGCATCAATGATTAGATGACCTCTGAGATTAGTGTCCTTGTAAGAAAAGATACGAGAGCCCCCTCCCAGCTTTCCTCCCTCCCCCTTCTCTGTACACACACACACAGCCAGGCCATGTGAGGACATGGTGAGAAGGCGGCTGTATGCAAGCCAGGATGAGAGCTCTCACTAGAACTCAATCGGCCAGAACCTTGATCTTGGACTTGTCAGCCTTCAGAACTGTGAGAAAATAAATTTCTGTTGGTTAAGCCTTGCAGTCTGTGGTACGCTGTTACATCAGCCCAAGCTGACAGATACACTTGGTGATACTCCACCCTCCCTCTCTAGGCTTCCGTTTCCCCACTGGAAAAGTGAGAGGGTAACATCCACGAGGCCAATATTACCCTACTGCCAAACCAAACAAACACATCACAAGAAAAGAAAACCCCAGATCCCATAGCTCTTATGAATTTGATGCAAAAATCCTCAACAAACCAAATGCAGCAATACAGAAAGAAGAATATACACCGTGACCATGCAGGATTATCCCAGGAATGCAAGCTTGGTTCAACATCCAAAAATCAATGCAAATAATATACTGCACCAACAGGAAAAAAGGTCAAAAAGCATAGAGCATCTCAATGGACAGAGAAATAAGCATTTGACAATATTTAACATCTCCTTATTATAAAACACACTCAATAAAATAAGAATGGGGTGGGGGGGCTTCCTCAACCTGATAAAAGATATCTGTGAAAAAACCACAGCTGACGTGACACTTAATGGTGAAAGACTGAAAGCTCTCTTACGATCAGGAACAAGACAAAGATGTCTCTCTTGCCACTTCGATTCCACATTGTACAGGAAGATCTTGCCAGGGTAGCCAGACAAGAAAGTTAAGTAAAAGGCATCCAGAGTGAAAAGAAAAAAATACAACATCTCTATCTGCAAATGACATGATCCTGTATATAGAAAATTCTAAGGAATTCACTAAAAAAAAAAAAAAAAGTATTAGAATAAATGAATCCTGCAAGGTTGTAAGATGGAAAATCAATATACAAGTATCAGTTGTATTTCTACACAACGAACAAACTAAAAAATGAAATTAAGAAATCAATTCCATTCATAGTAGCATAAAAATAATAAAACACTTGAAAATAAATTTAACAAAAGAAGTACAATACTTACACTCCAGAAACTATAAAACATCGTGTAAGAAATTAAAGAAGACCTCAATAAATGGCAAGGTATCTCATTTTCATGGATCAGAAGAGTGACTATTGTTAAGACAGCAATACTCCCCAAACTGATTCAACACAATCCCTATAAAAATCTCAGCTGGCTTCTTTGCAGAAACTGACAAGCTGATCCTAAAATTCATATGAAAATGCAAGGGACCCAGAATAACCAAAAAAAAAAAATTCTTAATATTGGATTTTTTTTTTTGAGATGAGGAAGGAGATAATTAAATTTGCTCATTTATTTACTTTTTTTTTTTTTTAGAGGAGGTACTGGGGATTGAACCCAGGACCTCATGCATGCTAAGCATGCACTCTACCACTTTGAGCTATACCCTCTCCCCACAAAAAAAAAAATTCTGAAAAAGAAAATCATAGTTAGCAAACTCACACTTCCTAATCTCAAAACTTAACCACAAAGCTACAGTAATTGAAACAGTATGAACTGTCATAGGACAGACAAATAGATCAGTGGAATAGAATTGAAAGTCTAGAAATAAACCTTCACATTTATAGTCAATTGATCTTTTTTAAGGGTGTCAAGATAATTCAAGGAGGAAAGAATCATCTTTTCAACAAATGGTGCTAGGACAACTGGATATCTTCATGCAAGAGAATGAAATTAAATCTCTATCTCACACCATATATAAAAATTAAGTCAAAATTGATCAAAGACTAAATGTAAGAGTTGTAGCTATAAAACTCCTAGAAGAAAACAGGGGTAAATCCTTAAGATTAAGCACGACACTGCAAGCACAAGCAACAAAAGAAAAAACTGATCAATTGGACATGGTCAAAATTTAAAAACTGCATGCTTCAAAGGACATCATCAAGAAACTGAAGACAATCCAAAGAATACAAGAAAAGTTCTGCAAAGCGTATATCCGCTATGTATTTAGAGTATGTAATATTTAGAACACAGAAAGAACTATATATAGCTCAATTAAAAAAAGATAGAAAACCAAGTGAAAAATGGGCAATGGATCTGAAAAAACAAATCTCCAAGAAAGATATACAAATAGCCAAAAAGCTCATGAAAAAATGCTCAACATCACTAGTCATAAGGGAAATGCAAATCAAAACCATCATGAAATATCACTTCACACCCAGTAGGATGGCTACAATCAAAAAGGACAATCACCAGTGTTGGTGAGGATGTGGAGAAACTGAAACCTTCACACACTGCTGATGGGAATGTAGAATGGTGTAGTCTGGCAGTTCCCCAAAAGATTATGTGACCCAGCAATTCCACTTCTATGTATATAATGTCCACATAAAAACTTGTACATGAATGCTCATAAGATTATATTCATAATAGCCAAAAAGTGGAAACAATTCAATGTCCATCAACTGATGATTAGATGAACAAAATGTGAAATACAGTAAAATAGTATTCAGTCATAAAAAGGAATGAAATATTAATACATGCTACAGTGTGGATAAACCTCAAAAATACTACTCTAAGTGAAAGAAGCCAGTCACAAAGGACCAAATATTGTATAATTCCATTTATATGAAATGCCCAAAATAGGCAGGTCCCCAGAGACAGAAAGTAGACTGGTGGGTGCCTGGGGCTGGGGGAAGGGGGAAATGGGGAATGACCACTAACGGGCAGGAGGTTTCTTTCTGGGGTGATGAAAATGTTCTAAACTTGATTGTGGTGATGATGATTTACACAACTCTGTGAATGCACTAAAAACCATTGACTTGCACACTTTAAATATGTGAATTGTGTGGTGTGTGAGTTCTATCTCTGTAAAGCTGTTATACCAAGGGAGAGCAAGAAGGCAAGACACTACAGCGGGAGATCCCTGATGTGGTCCTTGCCCTGCATCAGCATTAATCCAGGAGCTTGCTAGACACTCAGACCTTCAGAATCAAAAGCTCAGGATGGGCCCAGCAACATGCATTTTAACAAGTCCTCCAGGTGACCCTAACCTCACTAAACTTGGGGACCCCTGCTTAGAGTATGTGGCTCTCAACCTTGACTGCACTTTGGAATCACTTAAGGAACTTTAAAAGACCCATGCCCTGGTTCCCCAGCAGGCCAACTAAATCAGAATCTCTGGGGATGGAGCTCAGGCACTGGTCTGATTTAAAGCTCCCAGGTGAATCTCTTGTGCAGCTAGGGTGAGAAGAACTGGATTAGAGGGTGTCTCAGGCCCCTCTGCTCTTCAGCTCTTCTGCGAGTTTGGCCCAAGCTCAGCTCACTGGGGCCACCTGGTGGCCACATTGGGGAATGACTCCACATCTTGCTTCTGCCGGGACCCTCACCCCAACTCCCCCCATCACCAGCACCAGGAAGCCCGGGGATAGGGCTCAGGGATTCCCATCCTCTCACTGCAGAGGTCAGCACCATCCTGGCCTTTGGAATGGAAGGGGAGTCCTGGTTAGCAGCGGGTGAGAATCCTCTGCTGGCTCTGCTTCCTCCTTCCTCATTAAAACACCCCACAACCCCAAAGGCAGCCAGAGCATCTACCACTAGACACAGCCCCAACCATACCACCCTTCCCTCCCACTGCCAGCAGGAAAAGCCAACTCACCCATCCAGCCTCAGCTCTGACAGCTTCCAACACAACTGTGTTTGCGGGCACCAAAGCACCTTGACTGCCTCTGAACTCACTTCACTTTTTGGCCTCGCGGCCTCTGCCCATGTAGCCCCTCCTGCCTGAAGTGCCTTCCCCGGCTCTCATTACACTGGGATTGTTCAAGGCCAGTTCTGTGGGACTCTCCTCTCTCCCCGTGGCTCACGTCCTCCTGATGCTCCCTGCTGCACCCTCTGTGCCCCACAATGAACGTCCACGGCTGCAGAGCTGAGGAGGGGAGGGCCTATCCGCTGGTGGGGAGGGGGATACCTGGTTGGCTGAAGGCAATGGAGAGCCAGCAGGGCTGAAGGGAGGGGATGTGGAGAGGGGGACACTGACAGGGGGGCCTGTGGTGCTCTGAAGCAGGGCTAGACATCCCTTTTCAACCACTTGGGCCTCCTGCTACAGCAAGAACTGGAAGCCTCAGTTCTCTGCCCTCTCCGTGTCCTTTGAAAGCAGGAGAAGCTCAGGCTTTCAGTTCACTGCTGCCACCTGGCGGCAGCATACGAGACCACCATGAACGAGACCCAAAGGCAGCTCCAAAGGGATACAATGGAGCTGCTGGCCCTGGGGAAAACTAGTCTATCTTATGCAGCTCAGCAAAGTCCACTTTCTGGAACCTTAACTACTTTCCCCACCCCAAATTCAGCAGCCCTTCCAACTGATCTCTGGCCTTGCGCATAGCCTGACCCCAAGTGGCCCACCTCCAGGGAAACTCTTTTTCCCAATCATGGTCTGATCTGTGGCCCAGAGCAAAGGTTGGCGTGGATCAGCCATCACGGTGTGCGCCCGGTGCAGGCGGACCATGGGGCTGGCTTGCAGCTGCCCCTTCTCGGCAGGGGCCACAGGCAGAAGCTGACCTCAGCGACTGCTGACTAGAAGCAGTGAGCACAAGGTCGGCACCCACAGTGGGGATCACTCACTACAGGCACAGCCTTCCTGAAGCCCCTCACTCCCCCCACAGCTGCCCCCTCCTGCTCCAGCTCCCGCCTGTGCCCCAGCAGCCAATCAGATTCCCTGGGTCAGAGAAGAACAGAACTAGGCAGGTCAGTGTGTCTCACACAGAGATCGGAGGCCACCACATCCCATGCTCCGAGCAGCCCAGCGGGTTACAGGACTGGGCCAGCCATGTGTGACAGAGTGCTGGGGACCACAGCCAACTGGAGGACATGTTTTTTACAGATAGGCTAAAACTCTGAATTTTTATATGAAATCTAGACTTTTATAGAAAACTTCTGATTTTTATAATTAAATGCCCAGTCCCTCAGGCAGCATCACCTGTTAAAGCACTGAACTGCTTCCCTGCCGGGTATTACACAGCCACTCTCCAGGGCCACAGAGTGGTCCCATCTACCAACCTGACCCCTGCCCAGGGCCTCCAGGGCCCTCCATGGCCCAGACACTGGAGGGTTAATGACTGGCACCACAGGACCTAGGACAGGGTGCCCTTCTGACTGGACACACCCTTGACAGGCCCCAGAGTCGCAGCAGCTGTTAAACACTCCCAACATCACGGCTGCACACACCCCGCCCAGCACCCCAGAATCTCACCTGGGCAAGTTGCAGTTGGGCATGTTTCCATTTCAAGGATCACCTCCACTCCCAGAAGGTGGAGAAGTGACTGAGAGCCCCTGCGGGTCCCCTGGGACCCCTAGCCCCTCACACCCCGTCGGCCCCCACCTGGGCCGCGCACTCGGGCCGGGGCTGGGGCTCACCTGGCGGTAGGTGCAGATGATGATCTCCCGCAGGTGGTAGTGCATGGGCGTCATGGTCTCACTGACCGTGTCCAGTGCCGCGTCCACCTCCTTCTTCACACTGTGCCCATCAGGCAGCAGCTGCACCACCTTCATCACCACCTGGGGCCAGAGGAGGGGGGATAAGCAGAGCCCCAGGGTGGGCAGGGGGGCCTCCAGCCCCAGCAACCGGCTCACCGGCACCAAGGGCACACCGGCCTCAGGGCCCAGGCCCTGACCGCCCCTCAGTTCTCAGAGGGGTGTTCCTGGGTATCTCTGAGGCCAGGGCTCCCAAGGTGCTTATTTGTCTAAGCAGTATGAACCTTGCTCCAAACAAAACCTTACCCAGGAATCTAATCTATAAAATAGAGAGTTGTCATGTCACTGGGGCTGGTGGGGTGAGGAGAGGGTGTATGATAAGCCTATGTGGGGGTCCTGCTGGCTCTCCCTCTGCTTGCAGCAGCCCCCAGGCCCCTCACAGACTCCTGGCTATGAGGAACCCAGCGAGGACACCACACCACTCCGACTCTGTCTACCCTGCCCCCCACGGCCAGCACAATCCAGGCCTCCATCACCTGCAGTGGCCCTGCCTCCTCCCCTCCCTGGTAGCCGGAGAGATTTTACTGAAGTATAAATGTGAGCATGTCCCACTTGTATAATTCCCGGGCTTCAATCTCCTTCTGGTTCCCCTGCACTCAACACAGAAACCGAAAGGTCGGGATGGGGAGGGTATAGCTCAGTGATAGAGTGCATGCCTAGCATGCATGGGGTTCAATCCCCAGTACCCCCATTTAAAATAAATAAATCAACAAACAAACCTAATTAACCCCCCAAAAACAAACAAAACCCCGAAAAGTCTATAAGGTCCAGCACCACCTGACCCCACTGGCCTCCCAGCCTCACTCATAACTCCTCCCAAGGCTTCAGTGCCTCCCTGGAATCCCTCGATTACCCGCCAACAGCCCACACAGTCGGTCAGTGGATGAGAAGCTCCCGGATCCCTGAGCACAAGGGCTTTCCACCCAGGAAGCACCCAGCCGCCAACAATGCTGAATGAAAGACAAAACCCAGCCTAACTCAGCTCTTCTCACAATCTGGCTGCCACGTGCACACATGGCCAGAATCCCCTCCCCAAGACTGGGTCCTGGTGGGAGGGTGGCTGGAAGGGCTCTCCTTCACCCCTGCATTTCTCAGAAGGAACTGGCCCAGAGCAAGCATACTGGCAGGGGTGGAGCTACAGCCCAGTGGAAGAAGAGGACCCATCGCCTGGGAGGACCCTTGGTTAATATGGCTCAGGCCACACTCTGGTCCTGAGTTCTGCCATGGACATCTCTCTGGAGAGGAGGACGGCCCACAGGCAGGTCCCCAGGCACAGGGCTGCAGCTTCTTCAAACGCAATGAACCAAACTCCTAGCCTCTGCCCCTAAATTGCTCCTCCCCTTGAACTCTTCATCTCCTTGGCTGTCACTAGCACCAGCCAGAAACCCGAGGTCATCCTGGGTGTCTTCCCTCTTTGCCCTACAACCAATGGTCCCCAAGACCAACCAGTGGGGACTGGGCTTCTCCTGTTCACCAGGCAGCCCCCTCCTCACTCAGGCCCCAGGCTCTCCTCTCCACTCCCCCATCCACACACTGGCCGTCCAGAATTAGAGTCTGATCATGACCTCCCTTATTTCCATGCTGGCCGCAAGCTTAAGGTCAAACATAGTGTGGCCCCCACCAGGGTCCTTACAATCAGGGACAACCACCTCAGCCCTGCTTCCTTTCATTCTGGCCAACCACAGCCTTCTACAGCTCCTGCCCTTTCCAGACTCCCTCCTTTGCACACTTGATCCCCTCTGCACACTACCCCTCCTCCCTCAGCAGACTCATTCATCTTTCTAAAATGCACTCAAATGTTACTTCCTCCACGAAGCCCTCTTGGGCTCCCTCAGTTGCACTTTCAGCCCTCAGAACCAGGTCTATCTCAGCCCTCTTCACACTCTACTGAATGTTCCTCACTGGACTAGGTTCACTAGGCCGGAATTAATCATGAATGAAGCTGGTCTGGGCATGAGAAGGTCTTGGGGTGGGTGAGGATGCGGGCATAGGGGGGTCTTTGGGCCACGTCATGTAACTCTGGAACACAGATTCTGAGGTCTACCACCTGGCTTGTGCCCTGACCCCACCACCTCTCTGACATGGTTCTAGGGTAATGAGCTTGGCTCCCCATGCCTCAGTTTCCTCATCTGTCAATGAGGAGTAAGGACACCTAACTCTTGAGGGCCGTGAAGGGTGAATAAGGGAGCGCACAGAGGTCCCAGCACAGGGCTGGGTGTGAGAAAGGAGAGCTCAACTGTCACATCTGAGGGACTGACATGAAGACTAGGAATTCAACTTGGAAATAAACCCCCATGTACACAAATGAGCTTTGCCAAACCATTGAATTGGGAAAGGATATTCTTTCCAACAAGTGGTGCTGGGAAAACTGGATATCCACATGCAAAAGAATGAACCTAGACCCTGACCCTATTCCATGTACAAAAATTAATTCAAAATGGATCAAAGATCTAAACGTTAAGAGCCAAAACCATAAAATTCTTAGAAGAAAACACAGAAGAAAAGCCTCACAACATTGTATTTAGCAATAACCTCTTGCATATGACACCAAAAGCACAGGAAACAAGAAAAAAAATCAACAAATTGACTTGAATTTCATCAAAATTAAAAGTCTTTTGCATGAGGGGAGACTACCAATAGAGTAAAAAGGCAACCCACAGAACTACCGCATATCTGATAAGGGATTGACATTCAGAATATATGAAGAGTTCCTACAACTCAACAACAATAAACAACCCAAATCAAAAATGGGGAAAGAAGTCAAATGGACGTTTCTCCAAAGAAGCTACACAAATGGCTATAAAACACAGGAAATAATGCTCAACATCACTAGTCACTGGAGAAACACAAATCAAAACCAGAGTGAGTTATCACTTCACACCCACTAGGAAGGCTATTATCCAAAAAAACACAAAAAGCAAAAAAACACTACAGAAAGTGCTGGCAAGAAGAATGTGCAGAAATTGGAACCCTTGTGCTTTGTTGGTGGGAATGTATATGGTGCAGCTGCTATGGAAAATAATATGGCAGTTCCTCAAAAATTAAACAGAGAATTACTAATTGATCCAGCAATTCCACTTCTGAAGTTGAAAGCAGAGACTCAAACAGATGGTGTACACCCATATCACAGCAAATCATAGCTATCACTGCAGCATTGTGCACAACAGCCAAAAGGTGACGACCACCCAAGTGTCCACGGACAGATGAATGGGTAAATAAAGCGTGGTCAATACTTACAAGAGAATATTATTCAGTCTTTTAAAAAAGGAAACTCTGGTATATACTCAACATGGACGTACCTTGAAGGTACTATGCTAGGTGGAATAAGCCAGTCACACAGGGAAAATACTGTATGATTCTACTTGTATGAGGTATGTAAAATAGTCACATTCATAGAGACAGAAAGTAGAAGGGTGGTTTTCAAGGGCTGGGGGAGGAAAGATGAGGAGTTGGTGTTTAACGGGTACTGTCCATTTGGCCTGAGGAAACAGTTCTGGAGAGAGAGATGGTGGTGATGGTTGCACAATAATGTGAATGTACTTAATGCCACAGAACTTACACTGAAAAATGATTAAAGTGGTAAATCTTACATTATGTGTAATAAATTAAAAAAATGAAAATCATCAGTGAATCAGCCAGGAAAAGGAGGAGAGATGTGGTCCAAGGAGAGGGAAAAGCAGACACAAAGGCCCAGAAGATGAAAGAACCTGGCGAATCTGAGGAGCCGCATGGAGGCAGAGGGGTCGGACAGGGAGCCACAAGGAGAGGCTGGAAAGGCAGATGGGAGCCAACCATACTCAACGCCGACATCAGGCAGCCATGCGCCAGCTCTGAGTCCCACTTTTCCCATCTGGAAGACGGGACATTGCCACCTAGTTGCAGATGTCAGGAAAGATGACGTAGCAGGTGTGCAACACATGAAATGTTAGCATTGTCTGTCCAGTGCCCTGAACTGATATGGGGGTGGGGTGGGGCAGGCCAGGGCCCTGCACCAAGGTCAACAACCACAGTTGGCTCCCAGGTGCCCGTGAGGTGGTTGTCAATGTGACTCAGACAAGATGGTGGCCAGTGGCCCCTAGGGCACACAGCAGCCCAGCAGCAGGGCCAGGAAGAGTCAGGGGATCCAGCCCCCACCTCCTTAATGACCACCTGCCAGGGCCCAGAGCCAGGCTACCCTGCACCTTGGCTTGCTCATCTGTGACCTGGGAACTGATATGATGAAGGAGAAGAGCCCCGAAGATCCCACCAGACCTGGCAGTGAGACCCGCCATCTCCCCTTTGCCAGGTGTCCCCTGGGGGCCCTATGGGGCTCACCTCAAACTCGCCCTTGGTGAACTTGGCATCAGGCACACTCACGAGCTCCTCCTCGCCCACATCAGGGAAGCCCTGTAGGGAGGACAGCTGTTGGGACTGGGAGCACTCCTCCCAGACTGCACCCCTCCCCACGCCCACAGCCTCGGCCAGGGGTCTGCCAGCCCCACTCGCCGTCTGCCCAAGACTGATGGGAGGGGGCTCTGGGACCACACCAGGCACCATCTCTGTCCCCCACACCCTCTTGCCATGGCCACTGTCCTGAGGGACCAAGTGGCCACACTGCCTGGGTGACCCCTATCCTCACACAGGCGGCCACACGTACCTGGATGTGCCAGAAGGCAAGCACAGCCACCACCATGGCAGTCGTGGTCCGGCCCTGGCCACTGAGGCAGCTGAACACAAAGCCAGTACCCGGGTCCTTGGCGAGGGCAGCCTGCATGGCCTCCAGGAGCCGGTCAAAATCCTGCACGGCAAGACCGAGGTCTGAGTCCACAGGTACTCCTGGCTGCACAGACTCCCAAGGTGGTCCATCCCTCCAAATGTCAACCCCAGTAGCTGTCCTGGGAGTGCTTCCCTGTGCCAGGCTGTGTCAGGCCCACAATCTTGCATGTACACACTCAACTCACTGCTGTACACACAAAGCCATTTGAGTGTAAAAAGACACATCCCCTTCAGTTAAAAAAAAAAAAGCCACACCCTCACGTACAGTCACAACCCCCACCCCAGGCACTGAACGTGTGAGCAGACACAGGCACACACCTGGGGCTCCTCTTGCCTGCCATCCCCCAGGCAGAACACACACATGTGTAGGCCATTCCCTTCTGCTATGGACTCCCTTGGCCCTACTGCCCACCAGGGGTGGACCCAACCCAAGTCCCAGCTTGAGGGCAGTCCCGACCTCAGCCGAGCACTGCAGCACACAGCCACTAGGGGGCAGCACACTGCAGGCAACCAGACCCACAGAGCAAAGTGAGGGGGAAATACAAGCCCCATCACCGCCTGTCACACGGGGCATATCACAGGCCTGCAGATACAGACACGTCACCCAAACGATGGACAGACCACACAGGTACACAGTGACCCCTACACACTACACGCCAGGCACACACACCACATAAACCTTAAAGACACAAACTACAGATATCCACAGGCACAAACCTACAGATACCACACGCTCACATCCTGAGTCACACAGCATTCCACAGCACTTTCCTCCACAAATACCCTACATGTGCCACGCCACACAACTCCCCAAAACACATGCTCTCCACAAGTAAAGACAAGAGGTACCTCAGCCTCCACAGTTACAGACACACCACATACATACACACACTCCACAGTGACGCCTGCACCCACTCCAAACACATTTCCCCAATGGACACACACACTCCAACACCGTGGACACCCACCCTACACACACCTATGATGCACAACAAACACACAGATGCACACATGCACACACAAACACAAAGCTTGGGGCATGTGAATAAATCCAATGAGCTGAATCTGAAACCCTGCAGAATAAGTTCTTAGTTCCTCAGGAGAGCTGTGCCCATAGCCAAGGCCCCTTTCCCTCCCCAGACGCCTCAGCTGTGGGCCCCCTCACCTCCTCGCGGGGGGCGCAGAAGTCTGGCATGGGGATGCGGTGGTAGGTGAGGCCAGGGCAGGCCCCACGGTGCTGGCTGAAGACCTCCTGCGTGGTGAGGCACGTCTGGAACCTGTGGGTCTGCGAGTTCTCAGCACCTGGGGCCTTCAGATGGGCCTTCAGCTGGGTCTCCAGGTTCTAGGGAAGGGTGGAACAGAGGGCTCAGGCCACTGAGGCAGCCCCCAGGCCAGCCCTGAAAGGTTGGGACCAGTCCTGGCTACCAGGCCCATCCCTGACCCTTCTCGAGCCTCAAGGTTTAAAACCAGACTTGGAGCCAGGGAGGGGACCAGAGCAGGAGTCCTGAACCAGCCACTCCCTGAGACTGCTCCTCCAGGGGCCTCAGTTTCTCCACCCGTACAAGGGGTGCATGGAAGCTTCTGAAGACCCTTTCAGGCCAACTTCCTAGGTCTCCAAGGCAGGGGTGCATACACGCAGGCGGGCCTCACCTCCAGCTGGCTAGGGGCCACAGGGGGCCCAGGCTGCCGCAGACTGTGGGTGCGCCCATCACACTCCAGCACAGCCTCCTCTCTCAGGCTGACCCACACCACCTGCCGCAGTTTCCTCTTGGTGTCGGTCAGGTAGGCCAGGATACTCCCCAGGGCCTGGAGGGACAGGAGGGTGGTCAGCGAAAGGTCCCCTCCCCCAGCCCCACAAATGGGCCCCCCGGGTGGTCACCTTGGCGCTGGGCTGGGCCGTGCCGTAGATGGGCAGACGGGGCACCCGCCGAAAGTTGGCCACGTCCATCTCTCTGATGGTGCTCAGTGCGTCCGGAGAGACGAGGTCATCCGCCCCCTGTGGGGAGAGCAGCAAGCCTGGGACCCACAGCAGCCGGCAGAGGTTCAGAGCCTGCCCCTGGTGGGGATGGGGGGATGGGCGGGACTAGCACTTTACAGTTTACAAAGCACTTTTGCACATCCGGAGTTTCCTAACCACCCTGGCGAGGAGCAGAGTGATGGTGCCCACTCTCAAAATGAGGAAGCTGAGCCAGCTCAAAGATGAGAAGCTGGTGGCAAAGAGACCAGAACAAGGTCTCCTGACTCCCTGCTCAGAGCACGTGGGTTTGAGAGTGAGGAGCAGGTCCTGGAATAGCAGTCAGAGCTGCAGATGCTTTGTAGGGACTAAGAATGACCCCATCTCGCTCACAGGAGTGTCCCACCACTCCACAGGCCATCTACTCTTGGCCTCTTATGAGGCCCAATGCTCAGCCCAACCCCACAGGAACCAAGGGTCTACTGGCCTCGGGGCCTGCCCACACCCACTCCTGCTTCCCCAGCCAACCACACTCACCAGGGAGCCCATGGCAATGATGTCCCCGGGGGCTACAGGCCCCGCTGAGCTGAGTGTCACAGGTAGGCGGTACAGTTCAGGATGGGCACATAGCCAGCGGCTGAAACTGAGGGCAAAGGCCAGCGGGTACTGCAGCCCGAGGCAGAGAGAGATGGGAGTTCAGGGGCACAGGGCCATCCCAAACTCTCCCTGCCTGCCCCATGGTGGAGGAGCCCCAAGAGATGAGCCCCAGGGCAGGGATGAGGGGGTGGGTAGAGAGCACCAGGATGTCTGATGCCCTGGCTAAGAGTACACATACGGGGACCCAGAGGAAAAAGACGTGGGGCCTCCCTTTGCCTGACCTGCTCAGGGACCATGCCTCTATCTTGGTCTCTCTTGCCTTTCATACCCACCTTCCTTTGGAACCAACATGTGTCCCCACTCCCCTCCCCAGCTCCACAGGGGTCACCACTGACCCCATGCCAGTCACTGGGTGGGGAAGCTGAAGGGGCCCCAGGAGAAGAGGGTATGGGTCGGCTCATCCCTCAGCCCCACCTGCTCATGGAGATAGTAGTTAAACAGGATCAGGTAGAAGTACCGCTCCAGGCTCTGCAGCGCTCTCTGCCGGCCACCGTGCTGGCTGCCGTTTCTCTGAGAGGAGAGGACCAGGAAGGAGGGGCCCCCCCGTAAAGATGGGGCTGCTAAGGTGCCCACCCCACCCCCAGAAGGACAGGTGTTAGGCCTCAGAAATTCCTAGAAGATGATCTACCTGGCCCTTCGTACCTCTGTTCTACCAGGCTGGAGGTGCCCCCAAGCTTCTAACCCTATCCCATTTGCTGTGGTTTATCTATGGTGCAGGGACAGCTACAGGTGACAACAGCAGGCACTACAGCTCTCAGTGCAGGGACTGCCTCCCCTGCAGGCTCTGCACCCAGAGTCAGGCTGGGGCCCCCCGCTTTGCTCCAACACCATCCACCATGCAGGGCTACCCACAACCCACAATGAAGCAGCAAGTACATAAACACTTTTCCCTGAGCCAGAGGCCCTTGCTTAGGAGCTATGACCCTCCCTATCCCGGCATCCTCTGGGCAAGGGGCTGTCAGAGAATTCCAAGGGTCCCTCTCTTCATCTTTGGACCTCAGGTGAGAATTCTCCTGTAGGGTCAGGACCACCTTCTGGAGGACAAGGGAGATTTGAATAGGCCCAGGGAAAAAAAGGCCATGCTCTTGGATGAAATTTAATCCCATCTTTGGGAATCCAGGCCAGAGGTCAGAAAACTTTTATTTCTATAAAAGGCCAGACAGTAAATAGTATTCTGGACTTGTGGGCTACACGGTCTGCATTACAGCAGCTCAGCTCTGCTGCAGCAGCATATGAGAGCTACAGACGGAACAGAAATGGATGGGCAACACCTTGTTCCAACAAAACTCATTTACCAGAGCTGGGGGAAGGTGTAGCTCAGTGGTAGAGTGAGTGCATAGCATGCACGAGGTCCTGGATTTGATCCCCAGTACCTCTGTTAAATAAATAAATACATACATACCTAATTACGCCCCCTCAAAAAAAATTTATTTACCAAAACAGGTGGTAGACAGGAACTGCCCCACAGGCCATAGTCTATCAATCGCTAATCTAGACTTTCTAAGGGGAGAAATCCAAAATACACAAAAGCCTCATTTTCATGAAGCAGTTCAATGCAAGGTATTTACACAGATGACCCCACCGTGCAACAGGAAGGGGTCTTTGAGTAAGTCACAGCAGGTGAAGGTCCAAGAACACCTGCTCTGTAGGCACCCCCCCAAGTGCTTTATGACCTTATCTCAGCTAATCGTCACAACAACCCTATGGGGTAGTTACTGTTAGTGGCCCCCTTTCACAAATGGAGAAACTGAGGCACCAAGTGGTTTAGTAGGTTGCCCAGGTCCGTACACCTGCAGGTGACAGAGCCAAGACCAGTAAACCTCAACGACGACAGGCAGGTGTGACAGGGAAATCTGGGGTTACATGAAATAAGCAGGATGCCAACCTACACAAGAACACCAGAAATATGAAAACTGGAGGAAGCCAGCCCAAAATGCTCAAGGCGGCTGTGCCTGGATGATGAGAGATTTTTTTCCTTCTCTAATTTCTCAATTTTCCATAATGTAACACTGCTTTTAAAAGACATTTCTTTAAGTATTAAAGAAGAAAAAGACTCTGCGGACTTCAGATTCTTTCCATGCGCTGTGTGCAAACACTGTCAAGCTGACCTCCCCCCCGACCCCGAGCACAGGGACAGGCCTGCTGAGACAGCCCAGGGCCTATCACTCTTCCAGAAGCAGTGGCTGGACCAGACCCCAGCCTTCTCAAAGAAACAGCGATGTGTTATTAGCAGGGGAGCCAGGAACAGCCTGGGAAGCATCTGGAGCCAGAGGTCCCCAGCACCTCGCCAGCAGCCCCTTCCTCCATCCTGTTTATTCTGCAGCGAGGGGTCCTGGTCAGGGAAAGTAAACTTCCCCTCTTCCTGCAGGCCCAGCTCCCAATCTCCCCTTCCTCTGAAAACTGCTCTTCTTGTGGGAGAAGCAGCAATCAGGAAAAGTCAGTCTGAAGGAAGCCAGTCAACAGGCCTGACCAAACGAGGCTGCCAGGCTTGGGCAAAAGCAGCAGCTCTCCGTGCCTCACCTGGGCTGGGCTCTCTGGCCAGCTGCCTTCCAGCTTCCTCTGGTTTTCCAAGACTGCTTCCTTCAGGTCATGCAACTCTGCACAGGCGGTGATGGCTCTGTCCACCTGGTGCCAGGGACCAGGGCAGGGAAGGGGGACAGCAGCGGGGAGGGAGCAGGGCCAAGGAAAGACCGCAGGAGACAGAAGGGGAGAGAGAGGGGCAAAGAGAATGACTAGCCAGGAAGTGCGGGCAAGGGAAGAGGAGGCCCCACAAGTGAGGGGAGCGAGTGCCTCTCCCCTGCCCTGCCCCAGCTCCTTGCCTGGCCCCCTTGCTCACCTCCTCTACTATCTTCCTCCCCTGGGGCACAGTGTGGAGAAAGCTCTGTACCACCTGGAGTTGCTCCATGGGCAGTGGCTTAAGGGTCTTCATGGGGACAACTCTGACAAGGAAGGGCAATAGCACAATCAGCGCTCCCAAAGGCCTCGAGGACAGCCCCCTGTCAACACCCTCCCGCTCATCAGGCCGCTGAGAGGCACAAGACTGCAGGCTCCACATTCTCCTTCCAAATCAGTCTGAGGAGGCAAGGGGTATCTGCCCCACTGGAAAAACCGAGGCCCAGAAAGATCAAGTGACTTTCTCCAGGTCACCCGGCAAAGTCTGTGGCAAATCAGGAAATGAACCCCAGATGCCCAATTTCCAGCTCCAGCTGTGGGCTTCTGACGTCCCCACCACCCTGGGGCAGCCTTCCCCCTCCACTCCTCATCTCCGCAGCCCCCTGGGGCACTGGGTCCCACGGCACTCACTCCGGCCTCAAGGCAGTCCCACTGTGGTGAAATAGGATGAGGGTACCCAGGACCATGCCCAGGGTGGTCCTGCCCACACCTGTCTGGCAGCTGAAGAGCAGAGCAGGGGGAGGTCCGTGGGTGTCTCGGAGCAGCAGTAGGCTGGGGGTCTCCTGGGGAAGGACCATGGATAGCAGGTAACAACTGAGGACCAAGCTGGGGAAGCGGCATCATGACATCTGCCTCCCCCTCCAGACAGCTCAGCCTCTTGCCAAACCCCACAGCCAGATGTGCTCTACCTGCCCCCAGGAGCACAGGCCCTGCCTACTTTCAGGCCCCAGGGAGCAAAATGAGGCCTGGAAGTGAGGAGCACTCAGAGGGAACAAGGCCATATTTACACTGCTGTGAGGTGCAAATTCAATAAGGTGACCTCCCAAGGGAGTTGGGACAGGAACACCCCCAGTACTCAGGAACTATCAGCTAAAGAGTCTACAGGGTAAGAGTTTTTAGATCCAGGAAAGAAATGAGAAACTTGAGGCCAGAGAGGTTAGGAGATTCGTCCAAGATCACACAGCAAGTTAGTACCCAAGCCACAGCCAGAGTCCTGTCCTCCAGATGGTCAGCGCTGGGCTCTGTCATTAGAGAATTTACAAATACACACCCACACAAAGACACACACAAGCCCCACACACATACACAGAAACAAAGATGGGTACACACACACACACTCCCGACTCACTCAACTCCAAACACAGCACAGAATAAAGCCTTCCTCCAGAGGCCACACCCACCTCAGGCATCTCCATGGAGACAGAGCTTAGACACAGACCCACTCTCCCAGCACCCACCTGCACTCCCACCACCCCTTCCACCCCAACTCACCCGGAGGACACTGACAAAGGCATCAAACTGGGCTTCCAGAGGGGCTCCTTGCTCCGGCAGGGGAAGGCGGTGGTACCTGCCAGGTGACAGGGAGCAGCCCATCAGGCAGGCCACACACCCTGGGTGTCCCCACATTCCCGTGGGACAGACAGGTGTGGGGAACTCAGCCCGACCTGCAGATGGTAAGACTGAGGCCACAGCTGGAGGGCAGGCCCAGCGGGCACACAGGCCTAGCACACTGGGGTCTTGCGCAGGACTGGCCCTCGGTACCTGTAGGTGGGCTGCAGGAAGAGGGGCCGCTTGAACACCTCCTCAGTCACGTGTACGTCGTCCTCGGCCTGGATGGCCACGGCATGGGGCTCCCCCCGCAAGTCCTCGGTGTTGTGGTACACATAGTACGTATTCTTGCTCAGCTGGGCAAAGTCGTGAATCTAGACAGAGGTGGGGGGCCAGAGGGCCATGACAGACCTTCCTGGCGGAGTGCTGGAGCACCTAGGCCACCCAGAGGCCATGGAACTGGCCAGAGGTGCTCTCTGTGCCCTGGGAGTCCTGGTGGGACAGGGGTGGCTGCTGGCCCCAGGGAGCCACCCAGGCCTAGGCTGACATGAGCCACAATGGGGCCAGGTCGGAAGGGCTCTGCCCAGTGGGCAGCAGGAGTTAGCTAAGCCGCCAGACAGAAGGACAGGAGGAAGCCTGATCAGCTGGGAGCTGGAGGAGAGGAGGCCTCAGAGGGAGATGGGGAGGCAACCGAGGCCAGTGCAGCCTTCATTCCTGCCTGTGGATATCTCGGGGGGGGGGGAGGGGCACCATGACCCACTCACACTATTTACACACCTCTGTGGTGTGTCAACAACCTCAGAGACCCTGACAAACCTCCAGGCTGCGGAGGAAGAGGACAGAGGAACCTCAGAAACAAAGGCTCATCGAGAGAAGTGACCCAGCCCAGGCCTCACAGCTCACAGAGGGCTGAACTTCAGTCTTGGGACTTTGAGTCTAGTGCTCTTTCCCCTCCCCCAGACCCTTTTCTAAATGAGAATGCTGAGTATGGAGGAGAAAAGTGGGATGGGAAAGGGGCGGAGGCAAACAGAGCTGGGAATAGAAGTCCTTCCCCTGGCCGCCCAGGAGCCGGCCTTGCAGCAGCCACTCGCCCAAGCAGGGCAGAAAAGCAGGCGAGTGTGGGCCAGTGAGAGCAAAGCGCAGGGCCATGGGCTGGGGCTCCACTCAGCTGTCCGAGGCCTACCAGGGAGGGCACATCCCACCCACACCAGTGGCCCTCACCTCCTTCCGGATGGCCTGCTCCAGGTGTTCTGCCTGGACCCCGGGTCCGAGGCCCTGGAGGTTCTCATGCAGATGCTCCTTGTCTCGAGGTGTGTAGGGCACAAAGTCCTCGCCAGCACGCAGAAACAGCACGGGTTCCTCCCGCACACAGAAGATGATGCACTCCTACCAGGAGTCCAAGGAGGAAGGAACCATCACCACTGTCCAGCATGGACAGCCTCTCCATTGCCCCACCTCTGAGCAGGCCGTTCCCCCCCTCGATGGGCCCCTCACCCCACCCTGCCCCTGCAACCTGAATCCTACCCCAAAAGCAAAACTCAGTCCAAATGCCACTTGCTCCTGACCCTCTCTCCTCTCTGGGCCAACAGCCCTTCATCTGAATCTCATGGTGTTAATTTCTGCTCTGTATTAACATTATCAATGAACACATCTTTCTCCCTTCATGGACTGTAGGTTCTTCGCAAGTAGAGGAACCAACCTATAGTCCATATAGGTCCTGGTCCCTTTCAGGTCCTCACAATTCCCAGTACAGAGCCCTGGGTAAATCATTTGCTTGATAAACATCAGCTGAAAAAATGCATGCCCACCACCACTATGCAATGATTCAGTTACTGAGAACCATAGAGACAGAGAGATATGTGGGCAGACCCCATCCTGGAGGAACCTGCTGGGAAGATGGGATCTGTGCTCAGCTGACACCCCATTCCCACTCTGGTTCACTCAAGGATGCTCCGTTTTAACCCAGGTCAAATCAGCCTCGGGCTGCCAGCCATGAGTCTGCAATCACGGTAGACCCTCAGCCTCTGTCCTGGAGACACTCAAAGCCCCACCTCCACATCCACATCAGGCAGGAGAGAGGAGCCATTAAAAGCAGGCACATGGAGTCCAGGGGTCTGAGTTTGGGTCTTGGGACACCACTCAGGGACTGTGTCACTTATCCTCTTTGTGCCTCGGTTTTTTCCTCTGTCAAATGGGCTGACGTGAGGATGTGTTAGCGGTGACCATCACCCTGTGGGGTATATAACGGGCTTCCAAACTCTGGGCTCCCATGTCCACAGAGGACAATGCAATGCAATTCACCCAGAATTTTCCAGTCATTCTGGCCACAATGAACACTGCAGTATTCAAGACCTGGCAGGGCCTGGTCCTGGTCACCAGCCACCCTCCCCACCGTGTGACCAAGCCCCTCCAGAATGTCTTAAGTTGCCCCTTCTGGAAACCCCTTTCCCCTGATTTGGGGGGCTGGCCCCTGCCTGGGAAGTAGCCATGCTTACCCTGTGTCCATCCTTCTGGAGTTTCTGGAGGACCTGCCTGAATCCTGAGAGGCTGGGCTGTCCCATGCCAAATACAGTGTGCCTGCTCTGCGCCTGCCGGAAGTTGGGGGCCCCAAAGCTCTGCAGAGTGCCCAGCACATCCATCTTCTCAGCAACATCCTGCACCAAGAAGTAGCGGCCCTGGTGGGGGAGAGCCACAGGGGGTCACTCAGATGACTCAGGGACATCTTCTACAGACAAGGCTCTGTCCCAGGCCCCAGGGGATGGGGAGCAGGGAGATTGGGGCAGGGGAAACGGTCCTCAAGTTGTCTGCAGGCTCATGGAAAAAGCCAACAAAATATGTGACTATCTGTGATGCCAGGAATGGTGTTACATAGTGTGGAAAAAAGAAAGACCACTCCTCCTGAGGGGGAGTCAGAGAAGGCTTCATGTAGGAGGTGGCATCTGAGCCAGAACTTGAAGAAGAAGAGCAGGGAGAGGCACTCCGGGACCGGAAACTGAAGACCAAAGGTGGTCCTAGGGCAGGTCTGCAGCTCCCCAGGCAGAAGGCAAACACCTCTCACCTCCAGAGAAAGCCCATAGAAAAGGGGCCCAAGTAGGGAATCACAGCTAGGGCACCAGGAATCAACGAGGAGAAAAATGCTAGCCACTTCCCAGGGACCTGCAGTTCTGAGGATGGGCTGGCCTCTCTCCTCCCCAGCTGGGGGATGCAGTGACTCAGAGAAAAGAGGAAAACACCACTCAGGGATCAGGTGAGAGCAGGAAGAGCCAGAAGATTCATTCCTGAGCATGAGGTCATGTCATCCACCAGTTTACCCATCAACCCATCCACCACCACCCACTATCTAGACTCTCTTTCAATGAATACAGTTAAAGCATCATGATTACCATTCATTTGTTCATTGATGATTTATTGAGCACCTACATTATACCCAAGCACTGTTCTAAAGCCTGGGGCTACAGCAGTGAACAAGATACATGAAAAGTCATCTTCCTTGTAGAATTTACTTTCTAGGGGATATTTAAGGCAAAAAGATAGACAGATAGACAGACAGCTAGATCGATAGATTAATCTAGACAGATCTACAACTACATCTATATCTATGTGCCAGAGAAGTTCTGAAACTTCAAAAGAGAATGGGATGGAGATTCCCTACGTGGGGGAAGCAGTCTGGGGCCCCGGCACTTTAAGGCTCCCATCCCTGTTCTCCCTGGTGCTCCAAGGGAGGGGTGTGGGCAGGCTGGGGCCAGGCAGTGGACAGATAGGGAGAGAAGAGCAGGGGGCTCCAAGAGTTGGGGAACAGATCCCCAAAAACTAGAGGGTGAGGGGAAGTGGGATCAGACCCCAGAGGATGGGTGAGGCAGTGAAGCAAAGGGGGACAGTGGGGAAAGCAGGAGGAGGTTAGGAAGGGAAACAGTGAGGAAGGAGGGCAGGGAGCATAAGGAGAGATCAGAAGGGGGAGAAAGGAGCGGGGCCAGACCTCACCTGCACCAGGTAGTGCTCAGGGGTGGCATCGGAGAGCCGGCCCAGCGTGTAATGGGCCTTGAGAAGCTCATCGTGAATCTGGAACTCCTCCCTGCAGTTGTACCTGCCAGAGGCAGGATGAAGACCAAGTCAGGCAACCTCTGTGGCCAGGGTCCACTCCACCCTCACCAGTCCCACAGTGGGGCCACCCCACCCCACCCACACAGCTACCCATTTATGGCAGACTGTCCACTGTTCCCCAGTATCCACTCTCCCTTTCTTCCTCAGCAATAATACCCTGGAACTGTGACCGGGCCAGCCAGCTGAAGACTACATGTCCCAGCCTCCCTTGTGGCTCGTGTGATCATGTGATTCAGTTCTGGCCAATGGGATGTGAGGAGAAGTGACGTGTGCAACTTCTGGGCCATTCCCTTAGGGGAAGGTGTGTGACTTCTACTCTTCCCTCCATCCCCCTGGCCAGCATCCAAAAGTGATGACAGGAAGTTAATGTTGATGAAGGCAGGGCAACAAGAGGAGAGGAGCCTGGCTGATCATGGGGCAGCCAAATCAGCCCAGAGTACCTTCTGGACTTTTGAGTAGAGAGAAGCTTCTGTCTTGTTTAAGGTCTCCTTAAATAAGAGTTACTTTGGTCCCAGATGGTCCCACCATCAGACTGTCTCTGAGAACAATCCCCACACTGACAACCCCACAGCACAGTGAGGCAGTTCAGGACACAGGTTTTGGCATTGCATGGCCTGCACATGAATCCAACTCCATTGCTTTGTAACGCCATGGCTTTGGCATTACTTGCTCTGTCACTCCACTTACAGTAATTCACACCTCCTAAGGGCTGCTTCGAGAAGTCAATGCACGAATGGAGTAAGTGCTCAGCCCAGTGCCTCAAGTACAGTAAGCATTTAGTAATATAATTATTGTAACTAGTAGCAGTTTTACCTCCATGCAGGGCCATTTCAAACAAAGCCCTCAGGTACAAATCCAGATTTCTGAAGATGCTAAACCAAGGGGAGGTCTATGCACTCAAGACACAAAAAGCTCCCATGCTGATTCTAACAAGGAATAAGACATAGCCTCCCAGAGCTCATAATCTGGTGTCTGCTCCTCTTTACAAAAGAACTGCGTCTAGAAAAGGCAGGGTGGTGGAATGAGTGGGGTGGGGAGCACTAGATAGGAGTCCAGAGACCTGGGTTCCCTCCGCCAGCCCACACAATACTCATGGCATACAAACCCCCCAAAACTAAGCTTTTGTATCTAGATGAGTTTTCTTTCTTTTTTAAAAATTTTTTTAACATTTTTTTATTGAGTTATAGTCAGTTTACAATTTTGTGTCAATTTCCAGTGTAGAGCACAATTTTTCAGTTATATGTGAACGTAACTATATTCATTGTCACATTCTTTTTCACTGCGAACTACCACAAGATCTTGTATATATTTCCCTGTGCTATACAGTATAATCTTGTTTATCTATTCTACATATGCCTGTCTAGATGAGTTTTCACATCTGATCTAAAAGCTATTAGACCAGGAGTTGGCAAACTTTTTCTGTAAAGGACCAGATCGTAAATGCCCTAGGCTCTGGGCCACACAGTGTCTGCTGCAACTACTCAGCTCTGCCGTTGAAGGGCTCCGCGTCCACTGACAATATGCAATGAATGGGAGTCGCAGGTTTCAGTAAAGCCTTATTTACAAAAACAGGAGATGGGCTGGATTTGGCCGGAGGGATACAGTTTGCCACCCCTGACTGGATGATCTCTAAGGTCCCTTCTACCCCCAACAAGCTACAACCCAAGGATCACTGTGTCAGGCCGGCTGCAAGAGGCACACTCAGTACCACTTCAGGGGATTTTCACAGCAGGTCAGCCACACCACAGTTAAACATTTTGAATGTCATCTCCACATACCCTGATAAGGAAACTGAGACCCTGAGAAGGGAAAGGATTTGCCCAAGGTCACAGAGCAAGGCAGAGGCAGAGCCAAGCAGGCTCAAGACATGTGGTTCCAACACTGTGCTCAAGACCCAAACCCAGTTTTGTCACCTGCTGGTTGAGAGGCTACACATCAAGTCCTTTTTATGTAACATCTCTTTTCCCCGCCTGATCACAAGCACAGTATTGTATCCTGATTACAATCTGCCTGTCAAGCCCCAAAGCCAGCAGGCCACATCTATCATTCCCACTCCTCAGGTTTCCTTATACAGAAAATCCCATCTAGGGACTTCCTACCTAGGGACTTGCTAGGTCTCTGCCAAACCTCTATGCGTGGAACATATTTAATTCTTAGCTCACCATGTCCTACTTCCTCCGTCCTGGAGAGGTCCAGAGGCAGGGGAGCTTGGTAGGCAGATGCAACTTGAGGCAGGCTTCCCAACTCACCAGGAGACAAATCCAATGCCCCTTCTGTCTTCCCAGCCTCAGGCGCCCAGCACCTGCTCCTCTACTGGCCCCACAGGACGTATGCAGTGTGTCCAGGTCTCTCAGAATATGAGGCCAGAACAAACCCTCAGCCCCTTCCCAGGACCTAATTAGGAGAGTTGGCCAATAGTTTCCAGCTTTTTCAGCCCAAGGCCCTTTAACGGCCTGGTGTTAAACTCAGTTTCAAACCATAATTACAGGTTATGAGAAAAAAAACATCTAAATTTTATGCATCTAAGTATATAAACTTCCTTTGAAAATGTTCAACAAAAAGTTATTTTCAAAAGGGTGTCCCTCCAGCCACTCCTCCCTCTCCACACTCCCTGGCATCATGGACATGGTGAGTAATACAGGCTAAGATCCCCAGCAGACACCAGCTCTGCCACCCACTTACTGTGTGACTCCAAACAAACTGCTTAACCTCTCTGGGCCTCAGTGTCTCCATCTATGAAAGCATTTGGGAGACATTAAGTGCTGTATGCCACCACCCCTCCAGGTAGCTCTCCCAGCCATGTCTTCCAGGAAAACGATTACACTCCTCCTGTCACTCACGTGATCACGACGGGGGCCACCTTGTTGGGGATGATAGACTTGGCCTTACTGTTGTGCAAGCTCGTGGTCTGGAAGGAGTTTATGCTGAGCGAGTGTCGACTGTCCATCGTGCCACCATCTTGGAGGCCCTCAAAGGGGGCACTCGCCGAGACCGTCTGCTGGGCTGTGCTGGCCGTTGTACCCATAGTCTCCCAGCAGCCTCAGGACCCAAGACCTGTTGGGTAAAAGGACATGCAGTCAAGGAGCAGGTGGGAAAAGCCACAGCAGGAAGGACTAAGCCCATCCCTAATCCCCACCCTATATGCAGACAAGAAGTCTGAGGCCCAGAGAGGACCAGCTCATCCTGCAGCTGGAGACAGAGGGCGGGTCTACTGCCTCCACACTGGTGCTCAGCAAAGCACAAGTTTGCTGAGAGCCTACTATGTGCCTGGCCCTCTGCTGCTGCTTTGGGGGTAGTTATGGACATGGAGAGACAAGAAGACGTAGGCCCTGACCCCTGACAGTTTACAATCCCCGAGGGAAAAATAAGACCATTAGGAATGGGTTAACCATCCCCACCAGGTCAGGACCTAGGGCTCTAAGTGACTGGGTCTGGTCACATAGAGGCCAGGCCTTCCAGACTGGGGGAAGTGGGAGGCCATCATAGGAGGGAGAACCAGAGGCAAGAGGCAGAGGGAGGTCAGGAGATGGATTTGAAGGATTTGGAGGAAACAGGACACAGAAGAACATGCTAGCTGTGAGTGTCACAAAATGAGGCCAGAGAAGTCCAACTGGATGAGTTCTCAGCAGATCAAGAGTTCAGAGAAAGCACCAGGCCCCCGAACTCTACATCAACAGTGTCAATATCGTCAACAACATCTCAACAACCAAAGCTTTTGCTCGACTTCAGGCATGTCGGCCATCCTCAGGGACTCACACGTCCTCTTGCAGGGCTCTCTGCCTGGGAAATAGTTAGGGATGTTTGCAAAAATTGAACAAGCGTGTTTTGTTGATCACACTGTTGTTTATAGTAGCAAAACACTGGAAACAACCTGCAACAGGGGATTTGTTGAATAAATTATGGGACATTTCTAAGGTGGAATGTTAAACAGCCTTAAAAATATCCTATTGATGGATGTGGAAAGATACCTAGGCAACAGGGATGGAAGGAGCAGGCTACAAAGCAAGTGCAGGCTATAATCTCATTTTACTATACTAATCTCATATAACACATAAACGTGTATCAGGAGAACAGTCTGGGAGGACGCACATCAAGATGCTAACCCGAGTCATCACCAGGTGATGAGATTATAGACAATTTTTATTTTCTCCTTTTTCCTTATCTGCATTTTCTGGTTTTTTGCTTCTGAACACTGGGTAATAAAACCTACTTAAAACAAATAAAAGAATGGCTGAGGAAGCAGGCCGGGAGAGCTGCTGAGAGCTGGCAAAGGGTACAGGGAGAATTGGCTCAGCAGTCTGAGAACCAGCCCGCTGGCAAGGAAAGGGGCTGGGAATCCCACATGGACCCAAGCAGCAGCTGGCCCCACATGGCACTGATGGTCCAGGATCAGGAGGGGGAGGGAGCGACCTGCCCCACCAGCCCCCACCCCCGCCTGCACCCTGAGATGGTTCCCCTCTGCAGAAGCACAGGGATGATAAGCAATCCTGAGAACCTGAAGACACCCCTCCAACCCCTCCCAGATGCCTTCAGCTGGGCATGAGCTGCTCCCATCAGTGGGGACTATCTGATCCCCACCATCCACACTTCCCCCACCTGACTCTTGCCCTGCCCTCTCAAAACCAGCAGCAGCACCTCAGGAAGTGGATGATGGGGTCGGGGTCAGCATGAAGCCTGGACTCACACTGTGCCCTCTCTCCCCCAGACCCAGAGTCAGAGTTGCTTGTCCCAAGGTAGGTGCTCCCCAGGCTCCCCCTCCCCAGAGCCACCTAGACAGAATGACTAGACTCATTCTGTCCCTCCCAGAACCTTCCCAAACCACCACCCATCCCCCCCCACTCCTCCAGTCCAGTCTTGTCATCCCTGACAACTCCCAGCAGCTGCGTGACAGCTCTGTGAACACACACACCTTGAGTTTGTAAGAGCCTCATCATGGCTCTCCAGACCCGATCCAGTTTCTCTCTCCTTTTTATTTTTTCCTGGTGGAAGGCGGAAGGTGGAAGGAATGAGCCTCTGTTCCCAAAGAGAAACATAGGCAGCTCAGAGCGGGTGGATCCCCAGTTAACCATCAGCAGAGCCAGACCCTTCTCTCCATTTTGCCTGTCGCGGCATGCCCCCAGCATGGCTCGCCAACACTCCCCAGATCCCTCACCAGTCCGGGCCAAGGAGGCAGGGGTGGGAACAGCCTCCTCCAAGAACAGGGGAGCAGGTTGCTGTCCCAAAGGAGGGAGTGACGGACAGGACATGGGAAGGGCCTGCAGGAGGCAACAGCTGGCTACAGCTGCCAGCCAAGGCTGGGCCCTTCTCCCACGGGGCTGGGCCAGACCTGACACCTCCATCTCTCCTCCCACCTCCCCCCACCTCCCCCACAGCTCCAGCTCTCTCACCGGCCCCACAGGCAATGAAAGGCCCCAGCCGGTCCCTGTAAGGACAGCCAGGAGACAGTATCTGTGCACAGCTGCAGGAGTGGGGGAGGCACTGAATCCTCTGACCTGTCTCCAAAATGTCTAGAGGAGGGTAAAACATCGGGCTTCCCAGGCTTCTCACTCTGCAACTCTCCCCTGAAACTTCTTACAACCCCGCCCAGAGTCAGCCTCCCTTCATCCTTGCTGTGGGGCCGTTGGCAACTTACCTCTCCTCTCTGGGCCTCAGTGTCCAGAGCCACAAAATGACAGTGAGGGATGGGAAAGCCCTTTCTAGCTTCAGATGGATCTCGCTTCTAAGACTGGCAGTCCTAGTGGTCACTCCACTGCTGTCCAGGGTGAGGGGTCAGCAAGGGCAGGGGTGTGGGTTGGGTCCCCGGTGCTCAGACGTCTGCTAGGAGGGAGCATGGGGGCTAGACTGGGATGAGACCAGACAGTAAGGGGGTCTAAGAGCCTGAATTGTTTGCAAACAACTTTGCCTTATTTTCCTGACTTCTAACTAAAAGCTGGCATTTCCTTCAACCACAAGTGAAGGCCGCCCCTGTTACGTGGCGGAGACAGGGACATGGTGGCCATTGAGCTCAGAGACATTTTCACATCACACTGCAGCTGTGCAGGGATCAGTCATCGCTTGCTTGACATCCCCATGATGACCAGAGCCGGGATCCCAGCGCACAGACCTGGGGTGACAGGACTGGTCAACCCTGGGCAACTCAGCACCTGGTGGTCTCAGGCCCCCATGGTGGGATCCGAGGTTCTCAGAGCCGAGCTTAACTCAACAAGCGTGGAGAATGTGACCATCCAAGAGAGAAGCCTAGCCTCACCTCACGAAGCAGCTGTAAAGAAGCTGCCGTGCCATCTGCAAAGTGAGGTTCTCCACACCAGGAACTGTCAAACCAATTGCAGTCTGTCTGTCCATCACACGGGGCACGTGTTCTGAAAGGTACGCCCCAGCTGAACGTCCCCACCAAAGCTGAGCAACAGCAGCCTTGTCACTAGTATCTTTAAAAATAAAATTTAACCTTAACTTACCTAATGGATTATCTCGTTAATGCAAGAATAACTAAGGACACTTACTACTTCATCACCAATTTGGTTTTTAGTATTTTGATAGCTCTCAATAAAATTCACCCCCCTGTAATCCCATATATTTAATTTTGTGCATTTAAAAACATTACTCTGAGAAGGGGTCCGAGAGTTTTCTGCCAGATTGCTTGAGGGGTTCTTGGCAAATAAAAAAGGAACCCCGTGCTTTGAGGGAAGAACATTCCCTACCAAATACAGGTTCCCTTCCCCTTTCTCCTTAGCTTCTGTTTGTTCACATTTCAAAGCACCTACTAAGTGCCAGGCACCATGCTAAATGCTTAACATTATGGTCCCCGCCCCCAACAACTCTGCAATGTCCAGGCCTTACTGTGTCCATTTCAGGTGAGGACAGCTGACCTTTGGTTAGTGGCAGCAGTGGCAGCAGTTAGTAATGGCTCCTCATCACAGCTCCCTGCCTCGCTCCTCATCACAGCTGACCCTGACAGCAAAAGCAGCCCACAAGCTCTCACCTCCCTCTTGGATCTGTTCAACCCCCATTCAGGGACCTTAGGGACCCCCATCCTCTCCACTCTCTGCCAGGGCACCCAGATACGGCCTCCCAGAGAGGCAGAGAGATACAGGGTGTCCCACGTAGGGAAGGAGGACTCCAGGCCCCATCTCACTCACAGAAGCCCTCAGTGACCAGTTACAAAGCCACAGAATCATCTGGGCTGCAGCTCGAAGAGCATCTGAGAAAGTTCCACACGTGGACATGCCATCCTTCTGCCTCTGAGCAATCACATGGCAGTCAGACCTGAGAGAAAAGAAATCGCATTATGGAATCCTTGGCAGAGAGGTGACCTCGATTCTCCAAGAAGAATCAAATTTCAGGAGCTGGAATATTAGCTCCAACTCATCAACTAGCTGCCTGATGCTACAGTATAAACACCCAGCCTGCTGGCACAGTGAGCCTCTCGTCAAGGGCAGTATTCAAGCCAAGGGGATGCTGCAGACGCCCATTTTGGGCCCTAGAATAGGGGATGACAGACAAAAGAGGTTCAACAGCTGATTCCTAAGGCCCCAGCTCTAAACATCTCAGCAACCCAAGTCCATTTCTTTTCATGTGGTTCTTGGTAGAAGCGAATTGTCACCATTCATGTCTGTTTTCCCATTTCTAGTCCAAAGCTCACAATTGCCACCCCTATTCTTTGTCCTGGTCACAGAACTGCAGCCATGAACTCCAGCTTGTCAAATCCTGTGGGCTTGGAAAAGATGAATAGTGGCTTTTCCAAAGCAGATTCTGGCTCTTGGAACTGAAGCAGAAAGCTGGCCATCTGCTTCTGACCCAGCCACCACCCCTCCCTGTTCCTTTGTCCTGCCTTTCCTGCCCCCAACCCTCTCACAAAATCCCAAGTCCTGCCTTAGGGAAAGCTCTGACCACAGGAGCCTCCGCAAACGGCTGTTACCAAGGGCCCTAAAAGCAGAGATTCAGAGCTGGCTACACCCCCGGAGGTCAGCTAGTTCAACCTTCTCTTTCTATAGATGAGGAAAGAGACCCAGAGAGGGAAAGTGATGAGCTCCAAGTCATATGGGAAATGGTCACAAAGACAGAATTAGGACCCAGGGCTCCTGCCTCTCAACCCTAAGCCCCCTGGCTGGGTCATGCTAACACTGGTCTGAGGCACAGGGGAAGATTCTCTTGTGAGCACAGGGAGATGGTACTGAGCAGACATTGTACCGCTAGGGGGTGCTGGTCGAGAGTGTGATTCCTGTACCTGCCGGGGTGAGCAGGAAGGGGAGGGTCTCAACAGGTGCTTGAGATAGACAGTGACCCTAAGTGTTGACAGGGGGACGCCAGAAGGGCCAATGAGTGGATCTCTGATTGCAAAGCATTTGACATATACTATCTCATTTAATCCCAAGAAAAGAGGTGCCAACTCTTTCAACTCAATATTAAGTTTACAAAAAATCCAATTAAAAATGGCAAAAGATTTGAAGGTTCAAATGGATGTCAAATAAGCATGTAAAAGATGTTCAGCATCTTTTATAGCATGTTACTCTGTCATCAGCAAAATGCACCAGAAAAACCAATTTTAAAAGACCAACAATGTCAAGTGTTCGTCAGGTTGTGGAGGAACTGGAGACACAGTGCTGAAGTGTTAATATCACACAGCTACTTTGGAAGACAGCTTTGTAGCTTCTTACAAATTTACACATACACTTACCATATGGCCCAGCAATTCTATTCTCAGGTAACTAACTACCCAAGAGAAGTGAAACCATGTTCCAAAAAAGGGCCTGTGCACAGCAGTATTATTCATTCATTATAGCCCCAAACTGAAATCAGCTCATATGTCCATCAACCAGTAAACAGATGGAAAAATGAAATGTCTGAATTCATATTCATATAATGAAATACTACTCAGCCAAAAAAAGGAAGCCGTTACTGATATACACACAACATGGATGTACCTCAAAAACATCACACAAGAAACAAATCAGGCCTCAAAGACTTCAAACCATATAGCCTCATTTATATGACGTCATGGAAGAGGCAGAACTACAGGGGCAGAAAGCAGATGGATGGTTGTCAGAGGCAAGGGAGTTGACTGCACAGGGGCTTGAGGGCACCTTTTAGGGGAAGGGATGGCTCCACACAGTGAACACAGAGGTTACACAACTATGTACCTTTGCCAGTGCTAAACTGTATGCTCAAAAAGGGTGAATTTTTTCATAAGAAATTTGCCTAAATAAACCTGTTAAAACCAAGAGGAGTTCGTCCCTCTAGTCACACCTTCCTCCTTAGCTCCACAGCTCACCTGCCATGCAGCCTCAGCCAGCCTCTCTCTCCGGACCTCAGTTGCCACGCCTATGAAATGAGGACAACAGCAGTACCTCCCCTGTGGGGTTGCTGTGAAGGCTAAAGACTACAGCTGACCCTTGAACAACACTAGGCTTAGGGACATTGATCCCCTGAGCAGCCTAATGTCTGCACCTGCAGTTCCACATGCATGCATTCAACCAAGCACAGACCGTACAATACTCCAGTAGGTATGTATTAAAAAATATTCACATGTTAAGCAGATTGCACAGTTGAAATCTGTGTTGTTCAAGGGTCCACTACATAAGGTATGTAAAGTCCTCAGAATAGGGCCTGGTCAGCAAGTGCTCTGTGAAAATCAGCTGTTCCCACATCCCACACTGCAGGGAGCACTGATCCCTCAGACTTAGGAGCTGGGCTGTGTTACTGAGTCCTGGGAATGTGGCTGGTCCACACAGGGATGTGGTACAAGTGTAAACTACATACTGGATTTCAAAGACTTTGGGCAAAAAAAAAAAAAAAAAGTGAAATATCGCTTTAACAATTGAAATTGATTATACTGTCAAAATGATACTATTTTGATACATTGAGTTCAATAATATATGTTACTAAAACTAAGTTCATTTACTTCTTTTTACTTTTTTATGTTGCTATTTAAAATGACACACATAGCTCACTATATACAGGTATCCCCCATTTTTCAAAAGTTCACTTAAACACCACGCTGCTTTTACAAAAGACCTGCATTAATACTGGTTTTCGCTAACCTAAAGAAATCCCAAGAGGATTTTGCTTTTATGAAAAAAAATTGAGAAACAAAAAACAGCGTTGAGCGTTTGTTTTGCAGGAGCCATTACAGAGGCAGCGTGCCCCGAGTGGCGAGGATGGCACCACCAAGCTCCTGCCCTGGGAACCACACTCAGCTTCTCAGCTTCAGGCCCCACAGCTCTGAAACGTGTTTGTGAGCATCCCTGCTTGATCTGACTTATTTTGTGCACTGTTAGCACAAGATACGTCCTAAGGTAGTTGCTTCTCCACTTTACACCTTTTCAGCTCACGAAAGCTTTCACAGGGACGCTCACTTTTGGATATCGGGGAAGCCTGTATTTCTGTTGGACAGTGCTGCTGAGTCTCAAGTTCTCCATGGTCCCTGAGGCCCCCTTCGGTCAGCTAAGGGTCCTGAGAGTTGAGCCCAATGCCTGCTGCGGGTAAGAACTGAATAAGCCTCTGTCTGAGGCATGAGGAAACCCCAGGAAGGCAGTGCTAGCATTCCCACTTAACAGATAGAAAAGTGAGGACTCCCTAACATCCTCACACCTAGTTGGCAGAAACAGTGGTTTCAACTCTCTCTACAGAAAGCATAGACTCTGGGGCTGAAATAGGGCTGATTCCCATAGCTACCATGTGTTAGTTGTGTGGCACGTGGCTTCACTTCTCTGATTCATAGTTTTTCCAACTATAAACTGTACCTCCTTAATCAGATCATATGGGAATGAACAAGTGGACATGTTTTAAGGTGACACCTACCCAGCCCAACACACAGCAAGGGCACAACTCGTCAGCAGCCCTTCCTAGCACCCCAGGCCCCACCCTCCTGCACTCTCGCCCCACCTTCTCCATATCCTCTCCCTGCAACCACTGACTGGTACCAGATCTCCACCTCCCTAGCCAGGACCATGGCAGTGCCCAGACCCTGCCTATAAAAGGAGCAGGCTGGAGGAATAAGTGGGCCCAGCAGCCCCCTGGCTCTCATCCCAGGCAAACACCAGAGCAGAGCAGGGCTGGACCACAGCAGCTGCTCCACTCCAGTAATACACAATTTTAACTCTCCCCATTTCACTCTGTCCAGTAAGCCACTGAGAGAGGTTTCTGTCTGCTCCTGGCCTTAATGAAGAGCCAGGAGAGCCCAGCTCTGCACTGAGGCCTTGGGCAAGTCCTCTGCCCACTTTGAAAGCCCATGCATAGATGATCAGGTTTGCACTGTTACTTGGTCCAACTTCTCTGCCACTACCCCCTGGCCCCTGGCTAGACCAACTACAACAGCCTGCAGGAGCCTCCCTCCTTCCCTCTGTCCCGCAGTGATTCAGCCTCCATGCAGCTGCCGGATGCATCTTTAAAGCTCAAAATCACACTGTCGGCCCTGCTTAGCCTGCTTAGCCGTTTCCTCTTCTGTAAAGCGGGTGTCGTAAACCCCGCCTCGCCTCCCTTAAGGGTTGCTGTCAGTCACAGAGAAAAACCACAAAGATACAAAAAAGCCCCACGAGTCTGTAGGAATGGAATGATTATCATGGGAACACAGATGACCACAGGCAGAGGGCACTTGGGCAGAGGTCATGTCATTTCCTTCCATCACGCTGTCACATGCAAACCCCTCACCCCGGCAGACAGGCCCCCAGCCCCTACCCTTGCCATGAAGCACCACCCACTGGCCGTGTCCCCCTCCTCCTCCCAACACCCCAGGCCCTCTCTTCCTTACAAAAGCTTCGCACCACCACTCCTCTTCCAGCTCATTCACGTGGCTGCCCCTGCCCGTAGTCCTGGCTCAAATGTCCCCCCTCAGAAGCCTCTCTGAAGAGGTCCTGACTATGCTGTCTGCCCACATCCCTCCTCAGTCCTTCTCCAGCTTATGACCTTTCACTTTTCAGTTGCCTCATTGGTGGGATTATGTGTGTAACAGCAGACTCCCCAACTTTCCAAGAACAGGACAGTGCCTAATTTGTCCACGCTGTGGCCGCAGGGCAAGAACAGCATCCAGGCCCCAGCAGATGCTCAGGAAATATTTCTGAGATGAATAGGTGACAACCTGAGGGCAGCTGCAGTTTTCAGGACCCACAAAGGAGGGCCAGGCAGCAAGGAGCAGGTCTCACACTCCCCTCACCTGGACTGCCCTCCTCCCCCACCCACCCCCATTCTACCCACCCTTAGAAGTTAAAGCCCAGCTCCTCCAGGAAGCTCTCCCTGACTACAAACTCACCCCCACCTCTCAACTCCCACAGCCCATTGTAAGCATCACAAAGTGTGACACTCCATCCCCTTCCACTGCATGCTGTTCCCAGCAGGAGCCATCCTGTGTCCTTCCTGGCTCTGTCCAGCTGCCTGGCTCACGGGAGGAGCCAGATGCACAATTGCTGATGCAACAAAAGCTCCATCACTTCACCTTCCCAGCCTGCCCAGCTCCTTGTTGGGACCAAAGATGGCACTCAAAAAAAAGCAGGCACAAAAGACAGGGAGATGTTTAAACATTATGGTACTTATTTCTGAGTTGGGGGAATAAGTATAGTATTTATTTTCTTTTTCACTTATGCATCGTTTCTAAATTTCCTACAATGAACATGATTACTTTGGGAATTTTGTTTTAAGTATAGTTATTTGTAACAGTTTCAAAGTTGGACAAAGGTCATGGCTCCTCACCCAGTGCACCCCCAAGTCCCCCTGTGCTCCCTCAGCTCAGGGCCTTTGCCGCCCTCTGCCTGTGGCCACCCATGTTCCCAAGAAAATCATTCCATTCATACAGCCTGGGGGAGTGGGGTTGTGTCTTTGCAGTTTTCCTATCTTTGCTACTGACAACAACCCTCAAGGGAAACAAGACAGGGGTTAAGGTTCCCACTTTGCAGAGAGGAAACAGCTAAGCAGGGCCAACGATATGAATTCCCCAGGGCCACACGGCTTAGTAGAGGCAGAGTCCTGGCTTCTGCTGTGGGGCCCATCACCTCACATCTCTGGGGGTCACCCAGACCTGTACAACCTCTGCCCCCCAGCCTCCTTCTCTTTAAAACTAGGACGAAACTGAAATCATTTTGCTGTATACCTGAAACTAACACTGTAAATCGACTACACTTCAATAAAAAATAAGAATCATTTAAAAAAAAAACTAAGATGAGATCGATTTAAAAAATAAAATAAAGTTGTCTGGGGTCTGAGATCACAAGAGACCTTCACCAGCTAGATTATATGTTTCTGAAATGTTTTTTTCCTAAAGAAAAAGTTTAAAAGTTAAAAACAGAAGGCTGCCTCCGTGAAGTGGGCCTGCAAACAACAGCGAGCCTCTGGAAGTCTGAGTTCTGGCTGGGAGACGGAAGTCATCACTGTCACACATCCAGATGACACCTCAGGGTGGACTTGGGGGTGGCACTCAGGAGGGCAGAGTGACTAGGTGGCTAGCTGAGGAGCTGTGGTGAGTGGGGGCCAGCGTGGGGCAGCAGTAGAGTGGGGGGGATCACCCTGCTGACGGACCCCTGGGCTGGGAGAAGCTGCCAGTAGAGCAGCAGGCCCTTCCCTCAGTGTGGGGCAAACAAGCCTCCCTCTCAAGGGTGGGAAATAGCTCAGTGGTAGAGCGCATGCTTAGCATGCACAAGGCCCTGGGTTCAATCCCCAGTACCTCCACTAAAAAAAAAAAAAGCCTCCTCAGTTCCCCTAACAGATGGAGGGCAGAGAAGGGGCTCCTGCCTGCTCTGCGGCCAGCAAAGACCCTGGCACTTGTCGCCAGGTGCTCCAGTAGGGGCCGGGGGCTCCTAGAATTCAGGACCTTAGGGAAAACAGAGGACCCTTTCCAGCACCCTGATTTGCCTGCCTCCAGGCCTGGGGGGAGCCCTCCACCTCTGGAACTCCCCATGGTGGGTTACCTGTGCCCGACAGGAGGCTCTGTCTATATGGGATCTTGGATCAGGGGTGACGGAGGGGGCAAGGCTATAAAGGACATTTTGAGAACAAGTGAGAAAAATATGAATATGGATTGTATGTTGGATAAATAAGCTAACGTCCTTGGATATGATAATTATACTGTGGATACAAGGAGAATGGCCTTGTTCTCAGGAGAAACGGGCTAAAGTATTCAGAGGTGAATCATTTTTTAAATTTTTTTTTATTGAAGAATAGTTGATTTACATCGTTAGTTTTAGGTGTACAGCAAAGCAATTCAGTTATACATATACATTCATATATAGATAGATATTTTTTCAGATTATTTTCCATTATAGCTTATTACAAGAAATTGAATATAGACAGTTCACTGAAGCATTTTGATGTCTGGGACTTTCACGTGGTTTGGGGGTGGGGAGCAAATAGAGCAAATGTTAGCCCCTGGTGAGTAGGGACATGAGTTCACCGTAGTCTTTTTTCAAACTTTTCTGTAGTTTTGAAATTTTTCAAAATAAAAAACTGGTATCTAACAATGGCATACTACTCAGTCATAAAAAGAATGAAATAATGCCACTTGCAGCAACATGGATGGGCCTGGAGATCATCATACTGAGTGAAGTAAGCCAAACAGAGAAAGACAAATATCATATGATATCCCTTATATGTGGGACCTAAAAAATGATAAACAAAATTATTTACAAAACAGAAACAGACTCACAGACATAGAAAACAAACTTATGGTTACCAAAGGGGGAGGGGAGAGGGATAAATTATGAGTTTGGGATTAGCAGATACAAACTACTATTTATAAAATAGACAAACAACAAAGTCCTACTGTGGAGCACAGGGAACAATATTCAATACCTTGTAACAACCTATAATGGGAAAAAATATGAAAAAGAATATATATATATATTATATATATGTATAACTGAATCACTATGCTGTACACCTGAAACTAACACAACATTGTAAATCAACTATACTTCAATAAAATTTAATTGATATTTAAAACATTTTTAAAATAAAAAACATTTTAATGTTAAGCTATCTTAAGAGAAGCTACTTTTCCACATATTCCCCTGGTCCTCCCCTGCCCTCCCCGAAGACTCAGAGAATGCATTTCATCTGGGGTGGGGGAAGTCTGCAGTCCACATGTGCAAGGTGCTTGAACCTTACAGTTTTGTTATTTTCCCCTCTCATTAGCCGCCAGTACCTGAAAATCAAGGGAATTCAAATACAGCTCCAGATCTCTGGAGAATCCAAAGATGGGCAAACACAGGGTGCAGTGGGGACACCCCTAGAGGACCTCTGCCACTCTCCATGCCTGCCACAGGCTGGCAAGGAGAGCATTCCTGGTGGAGCTCCTGTCCTGGGGCCACCCCACAATCGCTGCGTCCAGTCCACCTGTGTCATGGCACCTGTGGCTCTTCATCTCTCCCAAGCCCGAGCCCCCAGCCTCCTGACCACTCTCCACAGGTGAGCGCATCCTACCCTCAGGCCCCAGCAGCCCAGACACGGGACACACCTTCTCAGCACGATTCTGTCCTCTTAGAAGAGGGTGGCTCGCCTCCCTTATTCTAGCCACAACATGGGGCTGACTCCAGCCCCTCAAAAGCCTTTCTCTCCCTTTCTTGGCCTGGGGCATGTGGCTTTCTGGTCCGCAGGCAGGACTGGCCTCGTCCTGAGAAATCTCCCTGCATGGGACTCTGCCACCCTCGAAGCACTGGCCCAGCTTAGCCTGGGAACGTACTCAGGTTTGATGAAAATGCCACAATGCCTTCAACCCCTCTCCTTCCCTCCATCTGTATTAAACAAACCAGATGAGGGACAAGGACAGCTAGCTGAGTACGTGGCTGCCCAAAGCCAAGACTACACCCCCTGCCTCCCTTGTAGATACCTGGGGCCAGGTGACAAATTCTAGTTGATGGAACATAAGGGGCAGTGCCCCATGGCAAGTTCCAGATCCTTCCTATGAGCCCCCTTCCTTCCTTCCTCCATCCTGCTTGGAACACACACACAATGGCGGAAGCTTCACAGCCATCCGGAACCATGAGCATATGAAGTCACACCCTAGGAATTGATGGAGCAGAACCACCACACCAGGCCTGGACCACAAAGCTCTGGGCTTGGACAGGACAGAGAAATAAACTTCCATCTTGTATAAACCACTGTTATTTGGCTTTTCCTATTATTCACAGCCAAATCTAATCCTGACTAATACACTGTGTTATTTTTAGGACTGGCCCTCAATGACCACACACCACAAGGCACAACTGATTTTTCCCCTTTCACAGGAGAACATTGGGTTCCCTGCTGGTCTGTGTTCAGGCAAGGCGACACCAGGATCCTGCGAGTCCAGCCCACTTGGGGGCCACGGGGGCTCACAGAATACAGAAGACACTGTCCTCAGCCACCAGGGCCCATGGGGCAGCTGAGGAGATACACATGCATCGCAGCACCATCGACTGACAGACGGTGTGGTGTAGGTGCTTTCCAAGTTGGCTGCAGAAATCTAGAAAGTCCCAAGCTGCTAAATGTTTGTCCCATATTATAAATAGACACGTGACTTCCATTATTCCAAAAAGGCAGAGAGATCCCAAGCATCTCCCCATCTGGAGTCCCTCTGTGTCCCTCTCGGGGCCTTTCTGAGCAAGAGCACTCCATGGAAAACAAGAAGGTATCACCTGGCTGGGAGGGACCCTACCTGGAGGTTCCTCCAGGAAGGAACAGGAGGCGAGTGTAGCAAATGCCCAGGGAAGGCGCCAGTCAACTCTGGGAAGGGCATTCACCCTGTGCCTGAAAGAGCCTGAAGCTCCTGTCCACCTCGGCCTGGGAGGATGGGGAGGGTAGAGTACTGCAGTGAGGGCCCAGGGGAGGGCGGGGTTACAAGTACCTGGACACGCTCACCTGCTCAGTGATGCCACTCCAAGTAACTGGGCATTTGGGCATCTCAAGGTCAGCAGAAACCCAGAGTCTCCGAGCCCCCTGCTGACACTGTCCTGGCTGCTTCCAGGGACTGGGCCCCAGAGGGCCAGCGGGAGCTTATGCTTGAACCCCACATCAGACCTTCAGCAACACTGCAGGGACCCGAAATACCATTTTAAGGAGCTGAAAAGAACCATGACCCAATTCTGGGGTTTGTCTCCATCTCTCCCACCCTGTGGCCTACAGTCTGAACTCCCTTGCCTGACCTGCAAGACCCCTGGTTCCTACCCTCACCTCCGTTGTTTACCCTCCACACCCTCAACATTCCAGGCAAAGCCAGGTCCCAGCTGCTGTATGGCCTGGAGCAGGAGAAGCCCCAAGATGTTCCCCTCCAGCACAGGGTCTCTGAGAGGCCTCAAATTCAACAGAGCCCTCTCTGGGCCACACTTGATTTCTACCTGGAATGTGAAGGGGCTGAACATGATGGGTAGTTTTCAACCATTTTAGCAAATCAATCTTAATAAAAAAATCAACCTTTCATGAAAGTCCAATGTATAAAAGGCAGAAGCAGGGCAACTGTGTTTGCCGCCAGCTCAGTAAGGGGGTTGCAGAGCCTCCTGCCTCCAGACCCACCATGGGGTCCCTCCTAGAGAGCAGCAGCTCCAGAGCTGCCGGCCAGAGATGCTCAAGGCCCTTTACTGCTTGGACTGCCGAGCACACTCCAGCCCTTCCTTGCCCCATGCCTCTGCCCTCCTTGGTCCTACAACTGGGAACGCCATCCCCACCCTCATCCCTTCACCTCACCTATCAATGTCCAGTGGAAATGTCCCTTTCCTCTCCAGCCTTCCAGCACACAGCCTGTGCCCCACAGGACCCTGGCCTCAAGCCCACTGGCCTGATGTCAGGTAAGTACATGCCTCATCTCCCCAGTCTGGATCTCATTCTCCTCCAGGGTCCCACAAGGTTGGACGCACAACAGTTGTAGTTTCCGAACATCATTTGCTAAACGAATTTCACATCCACTATCTCATTTCAGCCTTAGAACAACCCCATTAGAAAAGCAGAAGGATGGGCTATCGTGCCATTTAGCAGATGGAAAAACTGAGGCTCACAGAGAGCTCTCACTACATCACATAACAGGAGAGCCACTCCTCTGGTTCCGCAGCCTGGGCTCTTTCTCCTGCATCATCCACTCAACACTCTCCCATTTCTCCTGAACCCACCCTCACTTTCCCAGTAGACACTGGGAAGCCTAACCCAGGGACCTGGCAGAAAGCAGAGAACAAGAGACCCAGGGAAGAGTGTCCCTTCAGGGCTACAGCCTCTCACACACACCCCTCAGCAGCCAGATGCCCTGGGGAGGGTAACAATGGAGCTAAAAATAGGGCAGGAGGCTGAGTGGCCAGCTGCAGGAAACATCTGCTTCAGCTGCTGAACAAACACAGAGGAAGTCACCGCGCTCCAGGGTTCCCCTACCATGGGGCCAAGGGGAGAGCTGGGGCAGGAGGTTGGAGAGGGAAGAGGGATGACATTTTCAGGTCTGTACCCAATGCAAGGGCTCAAACCAGCTCACCACCCACCCAGGGAATCATCCCCCAACACCCAACACACAAAAACAGTACAAGGTCCAAATCCCCCTTGGGCACCAAGAAGTATCTTACAGTTAGATTCATAGCCACCTTTGAGATCCTAGTCTATACCTCTCATTTTATAGAAGAGGAAACTAAGGGCCAGAGTAAGCCAGAGACCTGCCCACAGTCACAGAGACAGCAGACAGCAGGGTCAGGACCAGGGGTCTCCTACCCCTCTCCCTGCACCTACCTGTTCATCTGCTTCAGTGAGCATGTCCACCCAGGGCCAGAGAAGATCCTGACCAGGAAGAGCTCTCTTCCTCCAGGGAATGAAGCACACCAAGCAGAGGAGACAGATTTCAGCATGAAAGACTTCAGTTAGACTCAAGGAACCACTTGGCAATCCATGACTTTCCCCAAGCAGGCCCAGCCTCCCTCTTCAACCTACTGCTCCCCAAATCCCACCTTAGTGCTCTAAACTCCAGCCAAAGGGAACCCCTTACCATTCCTGGAACAGACAACAACTCAACAGGTCTTTTCAAACAATTAAAAGTAATAATAATAAAGTAGAGGTGCATCTTACCAGGCCAGGGGGTTTAGAGTGGGATGTTTTACAGTCTATGTAAGGCAGAAATTGTGCCTTACATTAAAGTCATTAAAATACCCCATAAAGAACAAGGCTGAGCCATCTCTCAATTGATTCGATCTAGTCAGATTTCTTCCTGTGATTGAAGAGACACCAGTATTTCTTCTGCTGAGCGGCAGGTGACGTTTGCAGGCCACACACCAGCCTCACGCTCTGTCATTCTACACCTTGTGGCCCCTCTCGCTCCCTCTGTCTAGCTCAATACCACCTCCTGCACTAGGATACCTTCCTTAACCCCTGGCCACATCCCACCATGGATATCATCCCCATGAGGCCCACAGGCTGGGGATGGGACTGGCCTTCAATGGCATCCCAGTGCCATTTTTCTCTTCATATACTTCAATTGAAACAACATATCACAACAGATTGAATGCAGGAGCAGATATGAGAATCCAGCTGTCTTGTATTAAACCAGACACTAAAGAGATTTGCAAAAAGGCAAAACAATGCCACTCTTTCCACTACATTTTTTTTTTGGAAAACATACTTACTTTTCAGAAAAAAATATTTTATTTATGTTAACATACAGTGGGTTTGCTATTGTTATTTTTAAATGAATATAGAAATGTTATTAAATATACTTTTTAATTTCTAATGTGGTAAATTTGAATTTATGTATATCACCCAGATAAACAAAAGCTCCTTGGTGCCTTCAGTTTTTAAGAGTGTAAAGGAAAGAATATTGTAAATAGTTGTGATTTAACCCCCACTGTAAGCTTTTGGTGATTGGGTTCTAGCATTATACCCATTTTGCAGGTACAGACACTGAGGCACAGAGAGTCTGGATAACTTGCTTAAGACTACACAGGTGGCTAAAAGCTTCCAAGTGCATCCTGTTAACCTCTAAACCTTCCCTCACCTAACATCATGCTTCCAAAGGAGGTAGGAAGGATAAACAATGACATGCTACAAAGGGCACCAGAGAGGTGAAAGAAGAGAGCGTAAGTAAATATTCTATAACCTTGGGGCAGAAAAGAACTTCCTATGCAAAATGTTAGAGGAGTCATACAGTTAAATAACGATAGCTCAGACTACAGTAAAAAATGATCAGCTTTTAAGCCACGCAGAAAAACCACAAAATTAAAATCAAAAGGTAAATGAGAAATTGGATACAAGTATTTTCAACACATTTTTATTATTTATCATGCTCAATATACAGGATTTTTTTTTCCAAAAAAGAAAACAAGTGTGTCTTAGGAGTAAAAAGTACCAAAACAATACCAAAAACCCAACATACGGCCAATAAATGTAAGAAAAGATGGTCACTCTACCTTGTAACTTATCAACTAGGAACAAGGAGCTGGCACATGTTGCCCTTCACAGTATCACAGGTACAGCAAGATGAGAACACCCAGTGTCGGAGTAGGTGCCGGGGATCCGCTCCCTGCTAAGCACCTGGCAGGGTGTAAATTGGCGCAGCTCCCTGGAGGAGAATCTGGCAATAATTCTAAAATACCTTAAAAATGTACAACTCTTTGATCCAGTGATCTTCAGTCAAGTCAAAGGAAATAATCAAAGACATGGCCACAAAGGCGTTCGGTATAGATTTGTTTACATAAGTTGAAGACTGGAAACATCTTTCACATCAACAGTGGTCAAAGTCAAACGTACCATGGACTCATCATGGAGGCATTAAAATGGACAGGGCCTCAGGGGACCGCCTCCAACAGAACGTGGAGTAAAAGAAGCCAACATAAGCAAATAGTATATGGTTCCATTTATCTAAAACTCAAAATCAGGTGTTGGAAGTCAGGCAAAAAGTCACGTCTGGAGCAGGAAGGAGGGGGTAGTGAGGGGCTACAGGGTCCCTCCTGGAAGAATTCTGTTCCTTAACCTGGGGGAGGCTCCGAAGGCTGTGCTCACTGTGTACAGCTGTCGAGCTGTATACTTGTGATGTGTTAAACGTCAACTTAAAAGTTTCAAAAGAAAGAAGGAGCAGTTTATTTACTAACATAGGAAAATACTGTGTTTAGGTTTTTTTTTTTTTAAAAAGACACTAAAGAGTATTTTAGAGCTTTGTTCCATTAAAAAGGAGAGAGGGCTCCTGAATACAAACACATGCACTCTCTCTCACTCACTCACACACACACACACACACCCTACGAAAAATGTGTGAAAGGATAAACCTCAAACATTAATGGTAAACTGCAGTTATCACTGGTAGGTGGGGTCACAGATGATCTTTCTAATCTCCCTGCAAAGGTTTATTTTCTCTGATTTTCCTATATGAATATATACTACTTATAGCAGAAAGGGGTGGGGGAGAGAACCATGCATTATGGCCGCTAATACCAGGAACCATGGTTCTGTATTGACGTCACAGCCCAAGGAGACCCTGACCCCCCAGGAAAAGATCAGAGGAGTGAGGATGTTCCTGAGTTGCCTCTGAGGAAAAGCTAACCATCTTCCTGTGGAAGAAACCAGGATAGAGTCAGAAAGACCCAGGTACTCTCCCAGCACCGTCCCCTACCAGAGACCCAGACGAGTTCCTGAGCCTCCATGAGCTCGGGGTCCTGCAGTGAAGTGAGGGTTAAAAGTAGTCAAGGATGTCCCAGCCGGACCAGGTCAGCTCTCAGGGCAGATCTGACATGCAGGCTCCCCCAGTTTCAACAGAAGAAGAAACGGAGGCCCAGAGAGTCTGAGTGACATTCTCACCTTACCTGGCAGGCCTGAGAGACCCCGGGAGACACCCTCAGAGTCCCCACAATTGGAATGTGGTCCGGAGGCCTGACCTTGGGAAGTTCCCTGCCCTCCCTTTGGCCTCCGTGCCCCCAGAATAAAAGGCGTAGGCTGGGCACTGGACTTGACCTCGGGTAACCTCCCTTGAACCCCACACCCATAACTCCCATGAAACTTCCACATGGAAGGCTGTGGCAGGAAAGGTGGCCAGCTTATCCAGACAGGAAGTGACCTCGCCGGATGAATGACAGGCCAACATTCCATCAGGAGCCCCACCTGCTGGTGACCTTCAGGGTCATGGGAGCCAGGAGTGGGCGGGCACATGGCAGCCAAGGAGGAAACAGGATTTATTGCGGAAGGCCAGGCACATGGCAGACCCCCGGCAGGGAAGTGACTTCATTTCACACTCTGTCCTCCTCGCTTCCGCCCCTGGCATGGCAGGGAGTTAACCCTGAGGGGGCCAACTCCACACAGTCCAGGGCATGAGAATCCAGGCTTTCTCCTCTCCCTCTCCTATGATCCCCCATCCACAGTTGAGGAAACTGAGGCTCAGAGAGGCGGACAACAGGACAGAGACTCCAGGACCTTTTCTATTACACTGAGCTACACAGAGGAGGGAGATGTTAACTCAGGGTTGGGAACTCCAGGAAGGCTTCCTGGAAGAGGCAGCCACTGAGCTGGCCCTTGAATGATGAGCAACATTTGACAGACAAGAAAGTCATTCTGCACAGAGGGAACAGCATGGAGAGAGAGATGCTTGGCCCTGAGCAGAGCCTCCTAGGAAGTGTGAAGGTACTTGTGAGGCCAGAGTACAGGATGGGGCAGGGCTGGTCTGAACCCCAAGTGCCTTGAAGACCATGCCAGGGAGTTAGGATGTTGCTCTGTTGGGTGGATGTGCTGCCCAAGCCAGGGCAGTAAGAGAATTTTGACAATGCTGTGTCAACCTAAGATAGCTGCATGGAGGAGGCAACATGTAGAGAGCCACCTCAGCAAGGGCTCAAGATTGCTCTGGGACTGCTGGGGCCCAGAGCTCATCAGGCCTTATCCCACCACCCCATCCCCACAACTAAACTTGGTTTCTCTATAAAAGAGAACGGAAAGGAATTCATAGTACCAATATTCTAGTGTGTCAAGGTCTGTACCAGACACCAAACTGATAAAACAGCAGGGCGCTGAGTACACCACTGCCTTGGTCCGAGCCCGAGCTCCACTACCACCAGCTGTGTGACCCTGACGGAAACACTTAACCTCTCTGTGCTTCAACAGTTGGCCAATGAAGACAATACCCTGCCCACTTCTGGGTGAGGATTCACTGAGATAATAATCCTTGTATATGCCCACTTGAGCACCCAGAGCCAATGTTCATCAAATATTCACTACATTATTTCTCCATTCTGACCCACACAGAGGCTGAGTGAATCATCTTAGATCACATGGCAAAGATACAGCAGAGCCAAGATTCAACCCAGGACCTGTCTGGCTCCCGCACCCAGGCTTATCCCAGCCCATCAGGCCAAACAAAACCTGAAGTCCTAAATTCTAAAACTCACCAGCCATGGCTCCCAGGGCCTCAGAGTAGTTTCTGACAGGTGAAGGGCTCCACCTCCTCAAACCTCCAGTGGCCAAGGGAAGGGCAGGGAGAAAACGCCAGGGCACAGGAGGGGAAGCAAAATATGTTTAAGTTTCTCCCTCTTCCTGTTTATCTATCCTCTCAATCCTGAAGTTCCTAGTAGCTATTTGTTCAGGGAAAGTTCTGCCAAGAGTGACATCCTGCTGTTGGCAGCCCTGCCAGCCTGTGCTGCAGACCGTTGCCCGGCCCAGGGAGGCGGCTTCACAAAGGGGTTTTCAACAGAAGCCCGGGCCCAGGAAGGGGGACCTCAGCCAGGAAGCAGGGGCCGCTACCATTGCCTCCTCAGTGCCAGCTGGTGCCCACTGGCTTCACATTCAGTTCCCATCAGCTGATGAGGAGGATTTGAGGAAATGACTCTAAGCCTGGGCTGGGTGCTACCCTGAGTTGCAGTGGAGACTCGGACCAGAGCCTGGGCTGTGCAGTCAGGCAAACCCAGTGTCCAATCCTGGCTGACTAATGACCTGCTGTGTGACCTTGCCAAGTTACTGAACTTCTCTGAGCCTAGTTCCCTTATCTATAAAATGAGGATAATATTGGTTCCTACTTCACAAGGATGTGGTGAGGATTACATGAGACAACATAGGGGAAGGGCTGGCACCTAGTAAATGTGAATAAATGTTATTTATTTCCCACTCCCACTGTCAAGTTGATCCCCTCACTCAATCCTAAAGATCTGAAGTGCCCTTAAAATGTGCTCAAAAGAATAATTACAGCCTCCAAAGGAAAGAAATTCTGACACATGCTACAACATGGATGAACCCTGAAGACCTTATGCTAAGTGTTTAAATAAGCCAGACACAAAAGGACAATTACAATGATTTCTCTTATATGAGGCACCTAGAGGAGTCAAATTCAGAGATAAAAAGTAGAAGAGGGGTTAACCGAGAGCCGAGGGTGATGGGGAGCTGGTATTTAACAAGCAGAGTTTCTGTCTGAGAAGATTAAAAAGTTCTGGAGCTGGATGGTGGTGAGCGTTGCACAACAATGAGAACAGACAATGTCACTGAATTGCACACTTAAAAATTGTTAAAAGGGTAAATTTTATTTTTTTTAACTTTTATTGAGTTATAGTCATTCTATAATGCTGTGTCAAATTCCAGTGTAGAGCACAATTTTTCAGTTATACATGAACATATATATATTCACTGTCACATATTTTTTCACTGTGACCTACCACAAGATCTTGTATATATTTCCCTGTGCTATACAGTATAAAGGCACCGCTGCCCAGGGAGCTGGTACCACAGAATTGTGAAGAGGGAGCTGAGGAAAGAGACACCGAGCTGCCTCAAGGGCCCAGGAGGGCTGCGAGTGGAGGCCACCAGAGCCAGGCGGAAGCCAGCCCCAGACTGAGCTGCTCGGCCAGGCTCCTTCCAGTACGAGGCAGGGTCTGCCCTCCCTCTCCACAGAGCTGGGGTGAGAAGAAGCAGGCCACAGCTCGGGGTGCAAAGTGGGTAAGACCAGGTGTGAAAAGGCCTAGGGGGTCGGGTAGAGAGGCTGAGCTCCGCCATGAGTCACCAGGTGACCTTGGGCAAGTCACTTCCCTTGCAGAACTTCTGAAGCCTCCTTAGCTTCCTTCCTAGTAAAATGAGGATTCTGTCCCATCCTCCAGCAAGCACCCCTGCATATGCACCCTAGAGAGGTGTCTGTGTCCACTAAAAGCCAGGCAAGAATGGGGAACTTGGAAGCCCCAAACCCACAAGGTCTAGCATGACTGCCCCTGTGGGTATGAGTTAGACAGGTGGTACACCTGTAAGAGTTCATCAAGCCACACCCTGGTTTACTGTCTGAACAGTATATCCCATTTACAAAACACAATACAAACAGCTAGTAACTCATGTTTCTGTCTTCCTCTGAGGACTGCAGTAGGTGACACTGAGAAGCTGTATGTGGAAAGGCTCTGGAAGGTGTTGGGTGGTGGGTCAGGGTACCAGCTGGGAGTCAGAAGGGCCAGGGTCAAGTCCTGATGCTCCCTCTGACCAAAAATGATTTTTTTCTTTTGTGATTTCTTTTGTTGCTGTTGACCAGACTTTTTTTATTACAAAATTTGTACTTAACTGTCACAAGTCAAACAAGGATGTATAAAGAAAGTTTATACCTTTCCTATCTGCCTCCAAACCCACCTCTTAAACTTCTTCTACAGCAAGCTTTTTTCCTCAGTGAAACAACACAACCACCCCTCCCAGTTAATTACATATAACTGTTTAATGGCAGCGTGTCATTTCATTGTATCACTATTCACTCAACAAACAGCTACTAAGTATTGACAGCATCAACCAGATAGGAACCTCAGAGCAGACATTCCCACAAGAGAGAAAAAGAGAGGGAGAAAAGGGAGTTAACAAAGAAATATAATAGTGACACATTATACACATTGGTGAGCTCCAAGGGCTGAGATGCTGAGACAGAAAAAGAGGAAGGTAGGAAAAGGACCTACAGATCTTCAACTTATGATGTGATTATATCCTAACAAACCCATCATAAGTTGAAAATGTCACAAGTCAAAAATGCATTTAATACACCTAACCTATCAAACATCATAGCTTAACCTAACCCACCTTAAACATGCTCAGAACACTTACATCAGCCTACAGTTGGGCAAAATCATCTAACACAAAGCCAATTTTATAACACAGTGTTGAATCTCTCATGTTCAATTTATTAAACACTCTACTAAAAATGAAAAACAAAAGGTGATCTGGCTGCAGAATGGTTGTAAGCATATCGGTTGTTCACCCTCGTGATCGTGTGGCTGACGGAGATGCCCAGCATCACCAGAGAGGATTGCACCGCATATCACTAGCCCAGGAAAAGATCCAAATTCAAAACTCAAAGTACGGTCTCTACTGAATGTGTATGGTTTTCACACCATCACAAAGTCGAAAAATCATTACATTGAGCCATCATAAGTTGGGGACCATCTATATTTTAGATATGATAGTCACAGAAGGCCTGCGCTGATTATCTAAACACAGGAAGGTCTGGGCCACGTGAAAAACCATGGGCAGAGCACACAGCCCGTACCAGGGCCCCGTCGTGGGAAGAACGCAGGACTGAATGGAGACAGTGTGGTCTCTGGGGCGCAGCCACAAATCCCAGTACACAAAGCCTTATGTCTGATAGTTTTACCTCTTCAGGAAAGGCTACCAAATTTGGACTGCTTAGATGAAAAGGCATGTGCGTTTTAAAAACTATCGTAGATAACTGCCATGTGACTTTTCCAGAAGGTTGCAGCACTTCATACAGTGGCCAGAATTGCTTAAGAGGGCCAGTTTCCCCACGTCTGCACTGGCTCAAGAAGTTATCGATCCTTTCTATTCCTGCCCACAGGAAGACTCTCCACTTCCATGCAAAAGCTCTCACACCAAGTCCACAGCATGGGGTAAATGACAGCTCCTCCTCCTCAGGATGCTGTGAGGTTTAACTAAGAAATAAACCCACCTAACCTGCTGAGCCCAGCACCTAACACAGAGTGAACACTCCACAAATGGGGCAGGCGCTAGCTACCTCACCTGCATGAATGCCTGGATGAGACTGCCAACTCCATAACTACCATGTTTAACAAGGAGACCCTCCTAAGGGGAGCTTGGAAGCCCCAAACCCACAAGGTTTAGCATGACTGCCCCTGGAAACAGGGCTATAGGGAGGAGGTGAAAACTATGGCTTAGAAAACAAGCACTGGGCTGGAAGTCCAGAGACTATGTCCAAGCGAACCTTTCTGAGACTCAGTTCCTCATCAATAAAGTGGGCCAATTCACTCCCTCCTGATGCAGCCATTCCATCAACATTTCTGGGGCACCTGATATGTGCATGCATTGTTCTAGGAGCTAACAATACAGAATAAAAATCCCTGCCTCGCACATGCTAGCTGGAAATAAACTATATAAATTAGTAAAATATATGGTATATCAGGAGGTGATAAGTGAAGATAAGAAAGAAAGAAAAGAGTTATAGAGATGAGGCATGAAATTTTAGGGTATCCCAGCGAGGCTTCATATTTAAGTAAAGACCTGAAGGAAGTGACAGGGCAAGCTATGTGGCTCTGGAAGGAAAATCATCCCTGGTCGAGGGATCAGCCAAGTAAATGCCTTGAGGGGGGATGTTCCCAGTGGGTCACAGGAGCTGTGAGGTGGCCAGTTTGGCTGGAACAAGGTAAGTGAGGGGGTGGGTACTAGATGGAGGTGTCCTGGAGGTACAGTAAGATACTGGCCTTCACTGTGGGTAAATGAGGAACCCCTGGGGGGCCTGGGGCAGAGAAGTGCCCTGATCTGACTTTTACATTCTAACAAGGTCACCCTGGCTGCTGTGTTAGAGGAGTCCGTCAGGGGCCAGGGGCAGAAGCCAATAGCCTGTTGAGAATCCACTGCAATAGTGCCAGTGACACTGGAGGCCTGGGCCAGCAGCGTGGCTCATCCTGGCCACATTCTGAAGCTAAAAGGACCTGCTGACATGCTTCTGAGGTGTGAGAGAAACAGCGGAAACACGGCCGACTTCAGGTTTGGCCTAAACAACTAAAGGGAGGGGGTTGCCACTCACTGAGATGGTTTCTCTCTCTCTTTTTTTTTTTTCTTTTTCAAACTGGGAACCGAACCAAGTACCTCGTGCATGCCCAGCATGCACCCTACCAACCGAGCCATACTCCCACCCCCTGCCACTCACTGAAATGGGACAGACAAAGAGGGGAGCAATGTGCAGGGATGGTTGAGCAGACAGGAGGGCCATGGTCTCCACCCCTGTTGCAATCTCAGAAGGAAGCAGCAAGCCCTGGAGACCCGGACCAGAAGGAGGAGCTGGTCCTGTGTGGGTTCCTCATGAAAGCAATGTGAAAGCCGGAGAGGGGAAAGTGGGTCCCAGGGAAAGCACGTCTGACCCCCTGCTGGCCTCACTGCCCACAGAGCCCGAGCCACAGCCACGGCTAGCTGCTCAGGGGCCTACGTCACAGATGGGGAAGATGAGGGAACTGAGTTCTGCAGTGAGCACCTCTCATTTAGAAACCAGAAAGGGCCAGAATGAATGAAGGCAGCAAGGTAGGCAGCTCCCACCTGCCATCCCAAACTGGGACCATAGGGCAGAAGCCCAGTGACCCCACCACCCAGGAAGTCGGCAGGATTCCAAGAGGTGATCCAGGAGTCTGTGTTGTCCAGAGCTGAGAACATGACTCAGTCCAGACTCCAAGGATGTCTGCTTCGGATCCGTGAGCTCTTCCCCCATGCCCACTGGGATTTAATTCACATTATCATAAAATTCACCCTGGTAAAGTATACAATTCAGTGGCATTTAACACATTCACAATGTTGTGCAACCATCACTACTACCTAATATCAAACCCAAAAAGTTAAACAAATGACCCAGCAATTTCAGCCCTAGGTATATACCCAAGAGAACTGAAAACAGGTATCCGAATAAATACTCTGACAAGAATGTTCCAGTCACAGCAGCCAAAAGGTAGGAACAATTTAAATGTCCATCAAATAATGAACAGATAAGTAAAATGTGGTCTATTCATACAATGGATTATTATTCAGCTATAAAAAAGAATGAAGCATTGATACACACTACCGTGTAGGTGAACTTTGATTAATTACGCCAAGTAAAAGAAGCCAGACTCAAAAAGTCACATATTGTATAGTTCCATTTATATGAAATATCCAAAACAGGTAAATCCATAGAGACAGATGCAGATTAGTGTTACCAGGGACGGGGGCGGGAGGGGGGAATCAGAGGGACTGCTTTATAGATACAGGGTTTCCTTTTAGGTTGATGAAAACGTTTTGGAGGCTGAACATAACTAATCATCAAGGAAATGCAGGTCAAAAGCACAATGGGATATCACCTCACACGTGTCAGGATGGCTATTATTAAAAAACAAAGACGAGTGTTGACAAGGACGTGGAGAAATTGTAACCCTTGCATGCTGTTGGGAATGCAATTCGGTGCAGCCACTATGGAAAACAGCATAGAGGTTCCTAAAAATTGAAAACAGAATTGGCAGATGATCCAGCAATCCCACTTCTGGGTATTTATCCGAAAGAATTGTATCCAGATCTCAAAAGAGATATTAGCATATTCATTTTCTCTACAGCACTATACACAACAGCCAAGAGGTGGAAGCAACCCAAGGTCCACTGACAGATGAATGGATAAAGAAAATGTGGTAGATACCCAATGGAATATTATCTAGCCTTTAAAAAGAAGGATATGCTACAATATGGATGAACCTTAAGGATATTATGCCAAGTGAAATAAGCCAGTCACAGAAAGACAAATACTGTGATTCAACTTAAATGAGGTATCTAAAATAGTCAAATTCATAGCCTCAGAGTGGAATGTTGGTTGCCAGGGGATGAAGGGAGGGAAAAACAGGGAGCTACTAATCAACAGGCATAATGTTTCAGTTAAGCAAGATGAATGAATGCTGGAGAGCCGCTGTACATCACTGTCTTTATAGTCAAAAATAATACGTTAAACACTTTAAAATTCATTAAGAGGGTAGTTTTCCAAGTTAAGTGTTCTTATTACAACAAAATAAAAATGTTTTGGAATTAGGTAGAAGTGATGGTTGCAAAACTGTGTAAGTGTACTAAATACCACTGAACTGCACACTATAGAAAAGTTAATTTTATGTTACATTAATTTCACCTCAATAAAAAAAAGTAACGAAGAGTATGATCTGAGTCATCCAAATAAACATCTCATAAGCAAACACTGTCATGCAATTTGGGGCTCAAGCCTGCTCCTGGGTTCGAAATCCAGTTCCTTCTTTCTGAAGGCCACATGACATTGTTGCACACAGTACAAAGGTTGTAGTTCAAATAAGAGGAGGGGGGGTGGGGTGGAGAACTGAGCCATTCCATAGCCCACGGCAGCCTGGATGTGCCCAATTCCAAGGCCCAGGCTCTTAGCAGGCAGGATCGGTTCATGTTGAGAGCGTCTGTGTGAACTGAATAAAGCCCATCTCTGTGCCAGATTCTTGATTCCCACAAGAGGTGGGTTTAAGAGCCACTATATGCAGATTTCCAAAACACCATCATTCCACCCTTATCTTCATTTAAATGAGCCAGCTTTCCAGGTTATCATGCGATGCACTATTAAAACAGACATTTGGAGATCACTCATTGGCAGTTTGGGCTCAATTTGAGTACAGATGGTCCCCCCATATTTTGGGGTTCTGCATTCTTGGATTCAACCAACCTCAAAATAAAAATATTTGGGAAAAAAAAAATTCCAAAAGTTCCAAAAAGCAAAACTTGAATTTGCTGTGTGCTGGCAACTATTTACATAGTCTTTACATCGTATTTACAACTATTTACATAACATTTACATTATATTAAATATCATAAGTAATCCAGAAATGATGTAAAGTATACGGGAGGATGTGCACAGGTTACATGCAAATACAGCTCCCTTCACATAAGGGGCTTGAGCATCTGTGACTTTGGTATCCACGGGGATCCTGAAACCAATCCCTCCACCCCAGGATGCTGCCACGGGACAACTGTCATCAGAATTATCCCCAAATCAGCCAGTCAGCCCAGCTTTAATAAAGTTAATTAATTATAATTATTAATTATTATTAACTATTAATGCCACTCTGCAGAGTAGGTACAAGGGACAGAGGTAGGGGAAACAGGAGGGGCCCAGCTCTCTGGTGTCAGTCCAGCACTGGTGATTTCATTCCAATTTACATCCTTCCCATTAAATCAATACTGTTCTTTTGAAATGGGTCAGCTTTCTGGTTTTATTAGTTTTATTCTGGTTTTATTTCATGTTTGCTTTATAGTTATGTAAAAACTATGTACGTCTAAGGCACTTATACCTAGTTTTATATTTATACCTTTAAACTATTCGAATAAGAACATTTAATAAGTGAGGCTTTTTTTTCTCCCTTAAAAAAGGAGTCCACAAAAAACCCACAAACTCCATTTACACGAAATGTCTAGAACAAGCAAATCTATAGAGACAGAAAGTAGATTTGCGGGGTGGGGAGTGACAACTGATGAGTACAGGGTATTCTTCTGGGTTGACGAAAATGTAAAATTAGACTGTGGTGACAGACATACAACTCTGTGAATACCCTAAATGATGAATTGCACAGTTTAAATGGCGAAATTGTACAGTATGTGAGTTAAATCTCAATCAAGCTATTTTTAAAAGGGAGGACTGACATATTGCCCAGGTTTAGGCAGTATTAAGCTGGAGAAATCACATGGAAATCAGCAAACCCACCTATTCATGGTTCCCCACGAAGGCACACTCCACTCTCCCTCCCCAAACTGTCCCCAAGGGCTCAGGAGACAGAGACTAAGAGGAAACCCTAAGTCACAAGACCAGCCCACCCCCGGTGAGCAGGTGGCTACCCTGGAACACTACAACATAGGATTCCTATCTCTTGGAATCCACTTCATACAACAGTATTAGGGTACTATTTTGAATTATTAAATTAGGAAAAACTTAAAAAGAATGAAAACAACCACTGTCAGTAAGTATGCAGGGAATGTGATTCATCTATACATCAATGGCAGTGTCAAGGAAAAAAGCATGACAATGTAGATTCAGAACCTCGGTGACCCAATTGGCTGGAGTTGGGGTAGAGCCAGGAGCATGCAAATCTGAGCAGAGGCAGCCCCCGCTTTGGGAGGCAGCAGACATCTGCACCTTCCCCGCCACATCGACACAGCCTGCCATACAGGACAGGGTCCCTACTGGTGAGACTCCAAGCACTCTGCTTAAAAGAGTCTGCCTTGGCAAGGGGGAACTCCACAACAAGAAGGGAATCCCCAAGGAGCCATCTCTGTTGACCCAGCAAATCTTCCTCTCCTTGGGGCCTGTTCCTTCCAGCAGCACTTCACAGAGACAGGAAGAGGAAGCCCCTGCTGGCAGCTGCTAGGTGGGAGGCAGTGGTGAAGCAAGCAGGAGTGCACGTCCACCCAGACACCCAGCAACCAACTCATCTGCCTCAGGACAGACTGATCCCTTTTGTCCCAATGCATCCCTCCTCCTGAAACCTGCAAGAAACTGATCACCTCCAGGAAGTCATCATTCTGTCTCCCCAAAGCCTCACTGAGCCCCAGCCCAAAGCGGAGGGGAGAAAAGAGGGAGTGGACACCTGTTTGCATGGCACAGGCCCTCACCTCTGGTCCTCAGCTCAGGAGTGACTCCCAGGGAAGGCACGAAACTTGGACAGCTGTGCCATGAACATCCCCAAGACCGAGGACTAAATGACGAAGCAGCCCCAGAGCCATGGACCAAGTGCAATTCCAACTGTACTCCCAAATGAAAACTACACACATTCACACAGAGGCACAGAAAAGAAGACTGGGATACTCAGCAAACTGCTGCCAGGGATACGTTGGGCAAAGAGAGAAAGTAAGGAGGGTAAAGGGGTTTTTATATTTTTCTCTCTCTTTGAAGCTACTACTTCAATCTTTCATAAAAATAATTACTTAATTTTTTAAAAACTGAAAACATTTTCAAAAGCAGGGTAGGCATCGATCAACTGAGAACTCAGTGAGCAAGCTGTGGTCCCCGCACACACTACCCAGCAGTGAAACATGTAACAGCGTGGATAAGACTCCAGAACACCATGTTGAGTAAAGAAGGCAGAAATAAAAGATACCTAGTATCTACATGAGGCCATTTATGTGAAAATCTAGGAAAAAAAGCAAAATTAGAGTTGACAAGAGACGAGGGGCCCAGGCATGGGGGTGGCTGCCGACTACAATGGAGCCCCAGGAACCTTCTGGGTGATGGACGTGTTCTCAGACTCGGCTGGGGTGGGGGCTGCATGTCTGTGACATTTACCAACACTCATCCAACTGCACACGTAGGCTGGGTGAATTTTATGGTCTGCAGACCTCAATAAAACTTTCCTTTTCAAAAATAAGGTAGAAGAAGGAATGGAAGAAGTGGTTTAATGAGTAAGAGGTTTTCCTTTAGGATGATGAAAATGTTTTGGAACTTGATAGAAGTGATGGTCCCACAACATTGTGAATGTACTCCATGCCACTGAGCTGTGCACTTCAAAATGGTTAATTTTACATCAAGTGAATTTCACTTCAATTAAAAAAATTTTTTTTCAGTAGATAGGGAAAAAAGTATCACGCCTATTTTCCAGATGAGAAAACTGGGCTCAGAGGAAGCAGTCAACTGCTAGTCCTGGGCTTATCCACCTATGCCCCAGGCCTGGTTCAGAGCCCAGTAAAGGAGGCAGACCTGCTCTGTACTTCCCTGGAAGGCTCTGGAACTCTGGGGCTCCATCTCCAGGGAAGGCATTGGGCCCTTTGCTCTGGGGCATTTGGAAACCAGAGCTTTCCCAAAGGCCTTGGAGTGAGCCAGAAGGGCAGACTGCAGGAGACTCCCGAAGTCCGAGACCTCCATTCAGCAGACAGGGCTGCCATGGGGGCAGGGAGTGAGCACCACTAAGAAGATGGTCAGACTTAAGGCTAAAACAAGGGTGGAGTGGGGAGGGGTTCCATCAGATCCAGGCTGGATGAGGTCTTCTAGGCCCTGCCAACCAGGGCCCTGGGGAGCTGAGGGGTCAGCACCAACCTCAGAAACCCAGGAGGAGGACTCAGTAACTACAGGGCAACAGTCAAAGTGGACACGTCCATCAGCCACTTTGTGGACAGCAAGAGAGGGGTTAACTCCTTCATGAGGTCTGCAGTTTCAGAAAAAGGAAAAGAAAAGGGGAGGAGAAGTTCCCCTTAGTGCTCTCTAAACAGAATCTTCAAAAACTGCCCAGTGTCCCTGTCGTCCACTCTGGGAGGGCCTGGACAGAGGTCATACTGCCTGCCGATAGGCCGGGCCTGGGGCTCAGCAGGATGCAGAGGCTGGCAAAGTCCAAGGTCATCTGAGGGCACCCACCTCTCTCCCCGCTACATGCCCCTGACCCAGTCTCTTGGCAGTGGGAACATTTCTCATGGGTGAGGGCAGGAAGCCCAGTCGTAGACCCACAGCCATCCCAGCACCACACCCTCCCTCCTCCTGGAATTTCCAAAAGCCCTGCTCCCTGGGAGCCCGCAGGGTCAGCAGCGGCACACCCAGTTCCCAGATGCTCCCTACTGCTTGCCGTGGGCATGGAGGTAACCCCAGATGCCCCGTGTCCCTCTCTCATCAGAATGTCCCAGCTCCAGAGCTACAGAGCTAAAGCAAGTCCACAGTCAGTTTCAGGAACTCAAACACCTTCCAAGGTCCAGGAATTTCACTATTAGACTTTCACTCCTTAGGAAAGGTTTCAAAGGCTTCAGTTCATTCCTGAGGAGGGGGACCTATTAACCTATTGGCATCTCAGTTAAGAGCAAAAATAGGCATGTTGATATTGGGGTAGGAGCAGTCCGGAGCCCCAGTTCAAAAATGAAGTGCTCAGGGAGGGCTGGCAGACATTCATACAAGGGCAGGGTCCCGGTGGGAGGTCCTCTGGAGAATGGGGCACAGCAAATGCAATTCGTTAAAGCAAAGTGAGAGGCTGGAATTCCAGGGGAGGGCATCCAGCTTCTGTCCTAACAGGGACGCCAGAGTTGCCTCTGAGCCCAGTGTGGGAGGGATAGCAGGTCCCATTCCTGACAGGAATGCTGAGGGTGGGTTCTGTCCCCAGATCTGTGGATCTGGTCATGTTCCCTAAACATGCCAAGCTGTCATATCTCTGCACAGGCTGCTTACTCTGCTTGGGAAGACTTTCTCATCCTTGTAAACTCTTGGCCATCCTTTGAAGTCCACTTGAAGTACCACCCTGTTCCCAGGCAAGGCATTCCCTCCCACCAACTCCAACTGGCACAGCCCCTGGGAAGGTACCAGTGGGGGTGTGGTATAAGGTATACATGTGCCTCTCTGTAGTCTCACTCACTTTTGGTCCCCTGCACCTCATACTGAACCCAGGACCAGGAAAGGCCAGGAACCAAATCAAGAAGCCATCCTGGTGCTTTCCCATCATGAGGCACTGTGCAAACAACCTGGCCTCTGTGGCCTCACAGGTCTCTCTCTCTGCTGAGATCTCATAACGACAGTAATAGCAGCACCTAATGACCATTTACTATGAGCTATACACCACCTCAAGGGCTCTCCATGTGCTACCTCCTTTCATCCTTATGACATTCTTATAAGGGAGTTACTATTATTAATCCTGTTACACAAGGAAGTCAGGCACAGAGAGGTTAGGTGAGTTGCCTTGTGTCACACAGCTAGTGAAGGAGGAAGCCGAAATTCAGACCTTAGTGGTCTGGTTCTGGACCCGGTATTCTTAATCACAACAGGTCTACTGAGGGGTAGGAAGATGGTCAGCTGTCAGGATAAGCTCTGAGTGGAAAAGGAACTGAGAGATTTTAAAGCTGCTGCTCCCCGAGCCTTCTCTTTCCCCAGGTCCCAGCCAAAGACCCAGGAAGAACAGCAGGGCCTCCCCCTAGATCTGGTCTGCTGCTCCCAGGCTCATCTCTGTGCAGAGCGTCAGTTATAGGAAACATAAAAAGCCCATCTGCAAGACCCTTGGCCTGGACTAGGGAGGTGCACGGCTGCCCACTGGGAGGCAGAGCCATAATTTGGGGCTATTCTTAGCAAACCACTGGCTCCCCTCCCAGTGGCCCAGCAGGCAGCAGGTCCAAGCTTCATACACCCTGCCTGCAGGCATGTGGCGGCCCCATAGGGCTAAGAATGGACTGGTGGGCAGAAGGTGAGGACCAAGCCCTCTAGCTTTCAAAGCAGAGGTGCCTGGCCTGCTAGCCTTCCCAGAGCCAGGCACTGGCTGTATCTGGAAAGTCCTGGCCACAGGGGAAGGCTGGTCACCAAAGCTCCATTGCCAGACCCTGGGCCAAATGCTTTCCACTGATTATTTCACATTCACTGGCCCCATTTTAAAGATGAGGAGTTTCACTTTAAAGATGAGTTAGTTAAGATATTAAGTAACTTGCCCAGGTCACACAGTGAGTTAGTGTCCAGCTGTATCTTCCAATTACTAGGTCAGGCCATAGCCAGAAAGTGGGGCAGGGGGCCTTCTCTGTCCAAGCTCAGGTTTGGGGGAGGGGCAATCCATACCAGAGAGCAAAGTTCTCACCAAAGATTCAATTGCATGTCTACTTTTTCTCTCCCCCAGGGATTGTCCCTTCCCCACCACAAAACCTCAGAAGGAGAGTCCCCAGCCAGGTTCCTCCCCTAACCCAGCCACACAGCCTCACTTCAGGAAGTTCTGGAGACCCAGGGAAGATGAGCCTCAAAGTTCAAGGACCCCTGCTCATGCTTAAAGTTTGTGCTCAGCCCTATAACTTAGGAAATAGAGAAGCCAAATTACTCTCAGGGTAAAACAGAGGATACTGAGACCTTTGAGGTATTCAAACCCCAAAGCAGGAGTCTAGAAATGAAGCCACATCACAGAGCACCTGCACCACCACCCTCCCCAAAAGGTCAACTTCCAGGCACTGTTGCCACAAAGAGTCACAGAGATAACTGAGCAGCACGTGCTTCAGACTACATCTTGGTACCCACCTCTGATTGTGTCCTGGCCTCTGCTGCTGGGTGACTTAGCAGCTATAAGTTCTGTGTCCCAGGTGCCCACAGCCAACTCCACGTCTGCCCAGGGATTTAAGCCACTTCCATGTGGCTCCTTGTCTTGTATCTGTGAATGTCAGCTCACGTCCACGTCTGTGCAACTATAAGCCCACCCATATGTCTGTCCACATCTGTCAGCCAAATCTCCATGATGGCATAGATCTATCTGCACAATATCTGCAGCCCGTGCATGGTGCACACTTGTGTTCACACTGTCTGTTCCTGCTCGTGTCTGTGCCCTGAATTGTTTGCCCACCTCCATTTGTCTTCCTGTGTCTGCCTTCATGCACATGTGTATCCAGTTCCTCACTGTCCCTGCCCACACAGCTACAAATGTGAGCACATGCAAACACATCTCTGCCCACGACAGCATTCCCCACCTGTACCTGCGTGACCTTGTATATGCCACCTGTTTGGAGGTCGGTGAGTGTGTTCACCCAAGTGCTCACTTGCTGAGTTCACCCTTTAGCCCACCAAGGATTAAAGGGTGAACTTAGCAACTCCCACTCCCAGAACAGCAAGCCCAAGGCCGTGGGCACTAGCACACTGCCACCTCCGCAATACGTTCAAGAAAAACAGAAACCTGCCAAGGATGATGGGGGAGGGGGCAGAGCCCTAGAAACAGCAGAACCTCAGAGCTGAGGTTAGTGATGCCACAGGTACGACTCACCTCAAGCCAGCTCCACCAGGGCCACCCCCCTACAATACCCCTGATGGCCAGCGAAGCGACACTGCACTCACAGGAAATAGTGTCTGGCTCAGAGCCTCCAGACTCCCAAGCTCATCCCCAGCCCCCAGCGACAGAGGCTCTTCAGAAAGGAAGTAAGGACTTCCTCCTGTAAGGCTGGATCTAGACCCCAAACCTCAGGAGCCCCAGGGAGGCTGGGAGAGTCCTGTGGTCAGCCTGATCCCAGAAACCAAATGTGTTTCCAGAAATCCACCAGCACAGGGGAAAAAAAAAATACCTGGGAGTGGGGCTGGCGCACAGTCCTGCTGTGGAGATGGCGGGAGGTCCTAAGGACTAGCAGGGTAGTAAGAAAGGATGGGTATGGAGGCAGAACATTTTAAAACTGTTCGCATGATTGAATGAGAATTGGATCCCAGCTCCCCTAGCGACTGCAGCCCGCAGTCATTCATTTAGCAATTAATCATGTGTAGCCTCTTGCTATTTCCACTATTATCATTAGTCTGGGGCTGGTATCAAAACCCTGTATTAGCAAACTTTCTCTGTGCTTATGTCTTGCCTTCCCCCATGGGGCTGAGCCACCTGAGGGCAGAACCCCCAACTCTTCCCACCACTCCCATCCTCCCTGGCAGAGCCCAGTGCCTGGCATTTAAGAAGTGCTCTCAGTCACTGGGTCCAGGATGCTCTGAAGGAAGTCAAGGAGTCAGTGCCTGGAACTCTGGTCAAGAGAGTGGAGAAACTGGGAAGCTTCCAGAAGTCAGGAAGCTCTTCTTCCATTTCTAACTCCCCAAGAGTGAAGAATATGTTCCAACCATTAGCCACTTTGAAGACTCGAGGGAAGCAGTCTTCCACACAGTGCACTCTGCTTTCGGACAGGCCATTTGTCCCCTCAGGAAAAACCTCTAAAGATGAAAAGGGGGCTCCCCCGGGAGCACCAGGCCTCCAGAGGGAGAGAACCAGGTGGGACCCAGCAGCAAAGGTTGCACCCACTGGGACCTCCAGACTTCCCGATTCCATGGCCTCAAGCCCCTAAAGACGAGCCCGGGGATCCCATGTGCGGATCAGGAGAGAGCTTCCCTCCCTCTAGCTGCACAGAAAGCCCGGCTCACGGGCCTTGCCCCAAGGCCTGGCCATAAAGAGTGGAGGTGTCGCTAGCCCACATCTACCCTGGTCCGAAGAAAACCTACTCGAGGGAGTGGGTAGCCCAGAGCCAGACAGAACGACTCAAAAACACCTCACTGTTGAACATGTGAGGTTCCGCTTCTCTCTCAGGCACCAATCCCGCGCGGGTTTGGGTAGGGGCCCAGGACCTCTCCTCTCAGCAGAGCCCAGGGAGGCGTGCACTCTGGGGAACGGGGAATGGGTGGTCGGAGCAGCCCCGGGCTGGGAGTGCCCAGAGGATTCCAGGATTAGCCGTCCTCTCGCCAGCCCCGCGTCCAGACCCGTCAGTACCTGCCAGCCCCCGGCTCCGGGGGGCATCCGCGCTCCTGCGGCCAACGCTTTGCGCCCGAACTGCGGGCGCCGTGTCCAGCAGCAGCAAGGCGCGTCCAGCGCGGGCTCCGCCTCGCTCCTCCCAACTCTCCCAGCCCATCCGTGGGCAGAGGCGACTCCGGAGGCGGGCAGGTCGGGTGCGACCAGGCGAAGCCAAGAGAGCGGGACCCCTCGCTCGACGGCGAAGGGAGCTGCGCGCCTCAGCCCCAGCACGCTGCTCGCTCCCCGCGCCCCGCGACCCCCACGCTGAGGGGCGGACCCGGCCGGGCCGCCAATCACCGCGCCCGCCGCCGCCGGGCCAGCCCGAGCCCCGGCCCCAGCCGCCGAGGGGGCGGGGGGCTCGGATTTAAAGACACACTCACCCAAGCCGCGTCCGGATTGGCATTCCAGAGCCGAGGCTCCCGGGCGGGGAGTGAATGGCTGGCCCCATCTTCCCTGGCCCACTTCCTCCCTCCTCCCGCCCACCCACCCTCCTCCTGGGAGGAAAAGTTTGGGGCTGGGGAGACTGCCTGAGAAGCCAGTTCGTCTTCACTTGTCACTAGTTCGGCTTGTTCTGGAAGATGCCCAAACCCTATATCCAGCCTCCCTGGCAGGAGAAAGAAGCAAATACTCTAGGCGCCGCACCCCTTCCCAGACTCCAGCTCCCCAGGAGATCGGCGGGCCTGGGCTTCCCTCGCCCCTCTTGGCTTTTTAAAGCCAGGCCAAGCCTCAGCGGGACCAAGACGAGCAGCTGGGTGCCGGGAAAAAAATAAAAATCCTCGCTGTGCTGTGCAACCTGAGCTAAGCGATTGCCCTCTCTGGGCCTCAGCCACCCCAGGAGTCAACCGTCGAGCCCTTGAAGAGCAGACTGCTCAATCGTGGGATTCTCCCAAGCGCTGGACCCTTAACCCCCAGTGGTGAAAAGGGAAGAACATGACAGAAGCTTCCCAAGGGAGGGGCGCCTCTGCCCCGACCCCAGGTTGCCTGTGGTGATATGCACATTTCCTGCCTTCAGAGGGGCCGCCTCCAGCCTCACCAAGCAGGCAGGGCATTGCCACCAAGCCAGGCCCATCTGAACGCTTCCCCTCGGCTTGCACGCCCTCAAGGGCACCCTCCTGCATTCACTCCCTCGCCACTGTTTACTTTTGGGAAGATGGGCTTTGTTGTGGTTGATGAGTCACTTTCTCCCTCTCTCTGCTCCACACTCCTCACCTGTTACTACCTGCTTCTGCCCCAGTCAGGGCTGGAGCGGGAGTTGGTGAAGTCCCGTCTCCCCAGGATGAAGGCAGTGCAGGCCTCACCTCTTTCCAAAGTTAGGCCAGAAGGCACTGGGCTAGTAGAGGGGCACACAGGTCCTACAGCACGTGTGAGCCTAAGAACAAATAAAGACAAGAGGAATGGCTGTTATTTGTGGTGATTTTATCACATCTCCAGCACATAGGTTTCAAGGGGTTTGTTCAGTGGATGATTTTATGAGATAAGCAATTTTATCATCCCCCTTTTAGTGAGTGAGGAAACTGAGTCCCAGGGAAGACTCACCCTCAGCTCCAGGCCTCCTCCTATCCCATCCAAGGTGTGTGAGGAGGAGACAAGTAGAGAAAGTCCAGACCTGACCTTCAGGGTCCAGTAGAGCTAGGCTCAAGTTGGCTTTTTTTACTGCCTGTGTGGTCTGGGAAAAGTGACATAACCTCTCTGTTCAAGTTCCTTATCCATAAGATGACCTGACCTCCTTCAAAGAGGTGTTGAAGAGCCAGGGAGCTGGGGTGTGTGATTCCCTGGCATAGCGTAAGCTCCATCCTTGGGCACTGCTCCCTTCCTTCCTCCTCTTTGCACAACCTCATAATCCAACCCACCAGTTGTCGGATTCCCCTGCCATACTGAGGATGCTGAGTTCCAGAATTATGCTCCCTTGCAGCCAGGACTAAGGTATGGGTGCACATGTACAGTAGGATGTGCTCAAGCACACACATACCTGCGCACACAAACGTGCACACATGCACGCACACGCACACGCACACCACTACCCCTCCCTCAGATGCTGGGATCCGTGGCTGGCTGCCTCTCTAGACTGAGCTCCTGGAGGACAAAAGTCTGTGTCTGACCTGTCTTTTTGTCCCTAGCACAGTGCCTGGCACGTTGGTCATTTATTCATGTTCACCGTGGGCACAGTAGGTGTTCTTGTTGAATCAAGCAGAAAAGCCCAGGGCAGAGATGTCCCCAGAAGAGCTAGAGTCACAGCCCATTTGGCTCCAACAGACAGCCTCGAGGCTCAGCTGGTAGGCCCCTAGAAGTAGAGGGCTGGTGGCTTGGAGGTGTCTCAGAGACAGGGTACAGATGACATCCAGGTCACAGTATCTAGTCTTTCCAGCCCACCCCTGGCCCCTGAGGTTCTGCCAAGTCCCTGCTCAGAGCAGCAAGTCCTGGGGGTCCACCCAACCACAAGAAAGCCTGCAGGACCAGACTTACCCCACCCTGGGCCTGGGAGGTGGGGGAACTGAATGTTGAGAAAGAGAAGCAGGGAGGAACACAGCAACCCTAGGTACACCCAAAAGAAGGCCCCCTCTCTACAACCCCAGGTAGAAGGAAAGAATCAACTGGACCAGCTCTTGTAGCCCAAACTACCACAGAAGCTCCCCAAAAAGTCTGGAAGCTCAGAGCAGAAGCCCAAAAGTCCGCTGAGGAAGAATCAGTGGTCCCAGAACAGGACCTCAGAAACTAGGGGGCTCCGGTCCTACCCCGACTCATCCAGCACCCCCACCAGCACTACCACCACTCCACGCCCCACATGCACAAGCATCCAAGACACCACCTTACCATCTAAAGAATGCCAGAGCCTCACTGGTAGCCCTACAGTACACGTGTGCACGCGTGTGAACATGTGTGTGTATGCATGTGTGCTGGTGTTGCTGAAGTGTGAACACATGTTCATAGAGCTGTGAACGAGGATGTGCATATTTGTGTGAGTGTCTAGTGGGCACGAGTGTGGATAAACAAGTGAGCATGTGTGTATAGGTGGGTGTGAGTAGCACCCACACAAACCAACCCCCCACCATCCAAAACCAGGTAAGCTGCTGTTGCAAAGGCTAGTGAACCCTCCCTTATTCACACGCCGAGGAGAACCGCTGGGGGCCGTCCACAGTCCCCTCCACCCAGGCAAGCAAGGTGCTAGTGCTCTTGGGAGAGAGCCCCCAAGTTCAGTCCCTGCGCAGAACCATAAGCTATGGGAACTCCCAGTTAGCTTGTGGGAACGCTCAAGCCAAGAATGACTTCCTGACAGGCACAAACGACTCGCCGGAAGACAGAGGAGCTGGGTTCAAACCAGCAAAAATGAGACCTGAACAAAAGATGAGAAACAGCCCTTACTGCTCTGTTGTGTTCCTCACTTCGCGCCAAGCCCACCACAGGCTGGGGGATGCTGGGCCAGAGGGATGGATAATGTGAGGGCAGAGAGCTGACCTGGCTTGGCCCGCCGTGGCCACATTATTGCCAAGACTGGGACCCACGTGGGCCCTCCAGGGTGGGCGTCTTAGAGCCTGTCTTCCTCTTGAGCCAGGCGGCCTCTGAGCCCCAAAGCAGGCCAGTCCCCATTTGCCCCGGCTGCCCCAGGTCCCGCGGTGGCTGTCTGCCCCTCCAGGCCCACTGCCCCACCTCCAGGATCCAGCAGCCCTCGTTTGTTAAGGCCCCTTCAGTGTGCAGTCCAGGGCTGAAAGACAAGGGCTCTGGGTAGGGCTGACCTGCCCTGGATCTAGCCTCAGCAATTTTACCACTACGTGACCCCTACCCTAAATGTCACCACATTTCTCCAAGTCCTTTTTTCCTTATTTGTAAAATGGTATGAAGAACAGTTTCTGCCTCCTGGAGGATTGAAGGGGTGCCTGGCGTTCAGACAGAGCTCACTAATGGCGGCTACTGTTATTGTTACTATTATTGCCACCTGAGCTCACACCCTGACCCAGCCCTGAACCTGCCAGGGCAGAGGGGTTCTTCCAGGCTGAGCTTCAGTTCCACCTCCTCCAGGCAGTCTTCCCTGCTCACAGGATCCCTGTCTGCTCTGGATTCCTTCCCCCTCACCTCTGTGCAGGGCCCTGGGACCTGAGTACTCCTGCCTGGCATAGAATATGCATTCAGTACTTGACATTATAATTATCAGCAGGATTATTAATTTCATTGGTTGTGCCCTCCTTTGGGTCTAGGTCCAAGGATAACATCTCCCACCTCCCAAATTCACATATTAGGTTCAAACTTTTTTGATGGAGACTCAAAGTAAGAAATACATTTTAGGGTCTATATGCAGAAAAACAAAAACTCTAATTTTAAAAGATACATATACCACAATATTCATAGCAGCACTGTTTACAATAACCAAGACATGGAAACAACCCAAGTGCCCATCAACAGACATTTGGCTTAAGAAGATGTGGTATATTTATACAATGGAGTATTACTCAGTCATGAAAAAAGAATGAAATATTGCCATTTGTCACAACATGGATGGGCCTGGAGAATATCATACTTAATGAAGTAACCCAGACAGAGAAAGACAAATACTATATGATATCACTTATACGTGGATCTGAAAAATAATACAAATGAATCTATATGCAAAACAGAAACAGACTTACACACACAAAAAAAACAAACTTATGGTTACCAGAAGGGCAAAGGAGGGAGGGAGGGACAAATCAGGAATAGGGGTTTAACAGATTCAAACTACTATACATAAAATAGATAAGCAACAAGGATTTACTGTTTAGCACAGGGGACTATATTCAATATCTTATAACCTATAATGGAATAGAATCTGAAAATAGATGTATATATATCTGAATCACTTGCTGTACACCTGAAACTAACAATATTGTAGATCAACTATACTTCAAATTAAAAACAAAAAAAAGAAATACATTTTACTTTGGGACTACCAGCTACACAGAGATATAAATACACCAGAAATGCTCAGCCTTACTGTGTGTGATGCACAGATACTTTCTAATCTATCCTATCCTATTTCTTCTTTTTTTGCTGATTGCAGCACACAAAACTGATTTTACCTGTGACCTGCAGCTTGAAAATGCTTTGAAGAACAATGAAGTCCCAAGGGCAAAGGGACCTCCCCTCCCTCCCCCAGTACCACTCAGTGCCTGACCAAAGACTGCCCAGGACATGTGGGAGGAGGGCAATTCTATCTCCAGAACATTCCTCAAGTACTACAGGGAGAGTTCTCCATCAGAAGAAGAGAGAAAAGGGAGATGGAATCCTGGTTCATTCACCCAACAGATAGTTTATTCATTCAGTCAATCAATCAACAAACATTTACAGAGCCCTTTTTGTATTCTAAGCCCTGTTCTAGGCCCTGAGCAGTGAATGAGGCAGACAAGGTCCTGCATTCAGGGGCTGACATTTTAGTAGGGAGGGGACAGGGGATACAATAAATAAGTAAACAAAACCAGAAGCAAGGTCATTGCTGAGTGATTCATGCTATGAAAATGAGAGCACAACAGAATGGTGTAACAGAGTGTGCTGGTGGGGCTACTTTAAAAATAATGGAGGTCTCTGAGCCTCAGGCAATGCATGACACTTACCTGAGCTGGTGGTTGTGGGGCTTAAATGGGGCAATGAAGGCAAAGTATGTAGCATCATCCTGGCACAGAGTGGTCTTTATTGTCATCGTTATTAAGTGGGAAACTGTGACTAAAGGCAGGCCGTGATAAAGATCTGCGAAGTGTAAGGTTGCACTGGGGTTCAGAGGCAGAGGAGGGGACAATACTGACTATAGCTGAATAGTCAGCCCAGGACCCACACACGTATTGACTTGTCCCTCTGCACAGCTCACCTGGCTTGTCTCTCCCCACTCCCCCACCCATCCACCCCTCCACACACAATTCAGCCCAGCCTAGTTTGAGATGTCCTTTCTCTAAAAGCTGGGGCACTGAAGAGTTAAATTCCCTCTAGTGGGTGTCCCAGGCCACACAGGGCAGACACCCAGCAGTCTTCACCACCCCACCCAGAGCCTCAGTGGACTCCCAACTGATCAGACCATGACTGCCCAGAAACATGGGTGCTGAATCCCAGCAAGACAGCACGAGGGTAGAGATCTGGAGCCCAGCCCCAGGGAATGCTGAAAAGGGCCTGAGCCTGTTCAGTTGGAGCGGAAAAGGCTCAGAGGCATGACATTGTCTTCTGGTCCCTGCAGGGCTGTCAGGGAGAGAGTGAGGATTCCATCTCAAAGTGAGCTGCTCAAGCATTGGCACTCCATGTGGCATCGCTGGGTACCTACAGTGTGCCTGACTCTGGGCTCCCGTGCAGAGATGAGCCAGACCTCGCCCTGCTCCAGCTGCTCACAGACCTGTAAACTGATCTTTCAGAGCAACGGTGTTTCCTGCAGGGTGGAAGGGGGACCAGGGTGCAGGGGGAGCAGGGAAGAGGGCACTCAGCACAGTCTTCCAGGTCAGCTCAGAATGAAAGATGTCCTGCGAGGGCCCTACCAACTCAGTGACGTAGAGTGATTTGTTTCAGCTTTGGCATGAGATAGACCTGAGTTTTAACTCAGTTTCTGCCACTTCTTAGCTATGTGACTTCAGGCAGTTCTCTTAGCTTCTCTGAGCTTCTCTGAGCCTCTGTTTCTGAATCTATAAAATGAGGCTAGTCATACAGACCTTGGCAGAATTTTGAGATTAAATGAACTAACAAATGTAAAGCCCTTAACAAATAGTCCAAGAGGAAGCTCAATAGCGTAATAGTAGTCAGGGCTGCTGGCATGGTCAGAAGGTCCCCTCCGAGGCATCTCCCTCTGCCCTCACCTCCTCCTCCACCCCTTCCCCTATGTGCAGAGAATCCCCTGCCCCCACTGCTATCAGGAGCTCCAAGTGGCCTTCTGCTGGGTCTCACTGCAGAATCCCAGGCCCTGGACACTGAAAATAATGAGGCGGGGCAGAATAGGGGAGTTTTGAGAAGGGGCCTGCCAAACCCTGCAGCAGGAAGACCATCCATCCCTGAATAAACAGGCTGTCACCCCTTCCCTCCCACCCTCTGTCTCCCTTAAATAACCCAGATCTGTTGCCCGGTTGTATCCAAGCAACACCACTCAGGCTCCCAAGGATGTCTCACTCCAAGAGAGCCATTTAGGAAGATGCTACAGGGAAGGAGGGGGCGGGGGGGGGGGTCAAGGGAGCCACAGAGGCTTGGCAGTGTCTTCTCAAGGCCTTTAGATGGCGAGTTCCTGGTCCCCAGGAACAGAGCTCCTGGGCTGACCCCTGCCCAGAATGGTGGGCAGGGAGGCGTGCTTACTTACCAGAAACATTCCAGGAGAGGCCAAGGCCTCCCAGACTTCTTACTGGGAAGATCCCAGACCCCATGAAGCTTGGGATTCACAGGCGCTAAGTGCCTTGGAAAGATCACTGACTGGCCCAGGCCCAGCCTCCTATGTTCTAGTCTCGGTGCCAACACTCATGGGCAGTGTTATTCCAGTCAGGTCACCCACACCCTCCGAGCCTCAAAGAACCTTAGCGCCAGAAGTGGTGTAGGAAAGGGACACTCTCCCACTGTTCGACAGTTATCTATCCACATGGCAAATGCAGACTCTTTGCCTCAGCAATTCCATTTCTAGGAATTTAGCCTAGAGACGTGCCTGCACATGTATAAATTGACAACTGTGCAAGGTTATTTTCAGTTTTCGATGGTGAAAGATTGGAAACTGCCGAAAAGTCTGTGGACAGAGAGATGATTGGCTAGATAAACTATGGAACATCCAGAAACTAGAAATATAATGCAGCTATTTTTAAAATACAATATACGTGGGCTGATGGAAAATGATCTTTAGAGCTGGGTGCCAACTTCAGGAGTGGGCACAGGCAGAGACAGTCAGGGCAGTGTTGTCTGTGACAGCTTGGAGCCAGCCTTGGCATCCGTCTCTAGGGGAATGATAAGTCATATGGATTCCAACCATGGAATCCCGTCCAACAGGTACACCCAAAAATCCAGGTGCACACACAGAAACATGGAGCGAGCTTAAAAACACAGTATCCTGCAATAAAAGTAACAAACAGAGCTAGATTAGCCATACAATACCATGAACGTAAAGTAACAACACTTAGGAAAATACCTTAGTTTTTTCAAATGAGGATACGTGCATCATGCAAAAACATTGATCAAACACACTACCCTGGTTCCTGTGAGAAAAAGGGATGAGATGGAGGGAAAATGAAGCAAAGAGAACAACGCCAGACGGAAAGCCGCACATATGTTGATGATGATTAAGGAAAATTACTTACTCAACTCTGCAGCTGAGGTAAGAGGGAAGGAGGGAGGAAGGAGGGAGGCAGGAGAGGACAGTGCAGGACTGGGTCTCTAATATTCTAGCATTTTAGGAGTTGTATACATATTGTCCCTCAGCATCCACAGGGGACTGACTCCAGGACCCCCATGGATACTAAACTCTGCAGATGTTCAAGTCCCTTCTATAGTAGTACAGCCATGTCAGCCGGACGTACAACACACATCAGCTGATGCGGAACCGATGGATACAGGAGGTTGCCTATAGGCGCGCGCACACACACACACACACACACACACTATAGTTGACCCTTGAATAACATGGGTTTGAACTGCAGGGGGCCACTTATGTGTAGATTTTTTCCCATGAACACATACTACAATATTCACATTTGGTTGAATCTGGGCATGCAGAACCGGGAATATTGCCAGGGGCCAACCATAAATTACACGTGGATTTTTGGCTGCACATAGATGGGCACCCCTAATCCCTGCGATGGTCAATGGTCAACTATACATTAAATGTCTCTGAAGGACAGGTAAGAAACCAGTGATTTTAGTTGCCTCCAGGGAACTGGGTGGTTGGGGCCTCAGGCAGGATGGACACTTTTAACTGCATACCTTCTCGTGCATTCGAATTTTGTCCCACGTGCATGTGTTATCTATTTTTAAATAATAATAATAAAAGTTAGCTGGTAGGCTTGTATACATGGGGTCAATCTTGGGGAGGCTACAGAAGACGCTGGGAAGAGGGCTGAGCCCTCGGAGGATAAATGAGGCCTGGGGAGGGGAAGCAGACTTGCCCTCCACTCACCATCCTTTTGTACAGTTGGATTTTTTTTACCCCGACCATCTATGATATATTCTAATCATTGTCAATTAAAATTTTTATCTTGAACACTTCTTAGATGCACAAAAATAGAGACTAGCATAATCCATTCTATAAATGCATTATCAGATACGACAATTATCAAGATGTTGCCACACTTACTTCATCTACTATTATCTTTTTTTTAATTTTGGTTTTGTTTCTGGAGTATTTTAAAACAACCCCCAGATATCACCCCGTTTCACCTCTACCTCCATCAGTGTATGACAGAAGTAACAATTGCATTTTATTATTTAAAAAAAACTTTTTTGCCTTCAAGATTTATTGAGATATCATTGACATACAGCACTGTATACTTTTGGGAGGGAGGTAATTAGGTTGTCTTTATTTGTTTATTTATGTTAATGGAGGTACTGGCGATTGAACCCAGGACCTCATGTATACTAAGCACAAACTTTACCACTAAGCTATACCCTCCCCCTCAATAATTGCATTTTAAACAAACATCTGAGAGGCCAGACAGTGCACCCGGACAGACCTAGAAGGATTCCCTCTACAAAATCTTTGAGGGGTAGTGGTCCTCGCCTCTGCTTGACTGTTCCCAGAATTGAGGAACTCTCTCATGACCCAGTCTCCTTCTTTGTCCTAATGGCCTACAGCTAGGCTTCTCAGGAGGGACAGACACTGCCTCACTCCCCCTTCGCTAACTTGGAGGCACCCAGCCATGGGCAGGAGCAGCTCAAAGCCACAGAGAAACAGCCCAGCTCATTAGAGTTCGTTCCTTTCCAAAACAAACTCAGAAGCATAAAGGCAAGCCAGACATGCTCATGTAAACCAGAGGCCACTAAAGCCCGGTGGCTTGGAAGGCCTCTCCATGCGCCCCCTCCCCTCCCCTCCCCTGGCCATCTGAGACATGTAAACCCTGGGCCAGGACTAAACAGTTGTTCCCAGACTGCCTACATGTGTATTTGAATTGCCAGCAGAAGGGGTTCGACCACAGATTCCCAGGCTCCACCCCAGCCCTCCAAAGCCAGAATCTCCAGGGCTGGAGCCTGGGAAAGCCCCCTGGGTGGTTCGAAGGCAAGGGTCAAGTGTCTAGTGTTTGGGAACCACAGGGCCAAGTGACCCCAAGGCCCTCTTCCAGCTGCAACAGGCCAAACGGACACTCAGCAACCTGTCTCTGTACCAAGATTCTGGCTTGCCCCTAACACAGGGTACAGTGTTCCCACCTGTAGCGGCAGGGGACCTGGTGATGCCAACTCCTGTTAAGAGTGTGCTGGCCAAGGCTCAAAGGAACACATATAGCCCTCCAAATCCAGGGTGCTTTCTGAGGCTAGAGGCATGGATTCAGAGATTGCATTTTGCCCCCTCCCCTGCATCGTCTTCCCTCCTACAGGGGAGGGGAGACACTGAGCATTTAGCGTGCACCACAATTCACGTGCATGAACTCACTGAAGCCTCGCCCCAGCCCTACAAGGCAGGAGTCATCTTATCCTCCTTAGAATATGAGGAAACCCAGCCTCAGGGAGATGCACTAATCCTTATTTAGCTGATAAGCAGCTAAACCAGGGTTCTCACCAGGCAGTGTGACTTCAAAGCTCACCTTTTCTACCCACAACAAAAGCCCACCCTGCCCCTGTGCTCCAGAAACAAACAAGACAACCCCGTGGGTGGTGGGTGAGACTCTGCTCAGCATGCCTGGGTGCCCCTCGGTAAGCGCACGTGCCCTCCGCGCCGTGTGTCACCAAGGCCAAGTTAGCAGTGCAAGCGGGTTACTGGGGGAAACACCTGTGAAAGACAAGCGGGGAGAGGGCAGGAGTGAGTGGGGAGAGCCTTCAGACCACGTTGCAGGTGCAAGGATGCTGAAGGAAGGAGGGTTAGGAGGAAGAGCCCCAGGCCCAGAGCAGCCCTGAGAACGCCTCAGCCAGGTCAACGGGGAGACCTGAGGAGGGGCTGCCCCTTAGAGGCAATCCACCTAACTGAGTGGAAAACCAAGAGGCCAGCCTTGAGAGGAACCATGACCAGACAGGTTGGGTGGACAGGGCCTCTGACCAGGCTTCTGGGGACCCAAGTCCTAATCTAGTTTCTGCATTGCCATGTCTACATCAGGCAAGTCAAGGAACCTCTCTGGGCCTCAGTCTCCTCATCTGTAAAGCAGGATAAATAATTATTGCCTAGCACATAAACACAGGTACTCTTCTCAGACTCCATCTGTGATGGGGAGGTAGACAAACTGTCCATTTGGTGGCAGATGCCAAACTTTAGACAACTCTGATGCACTGCCAGAATGAGCCCCCTGGTTCTCTTTCCATAGGACATCAGGGCTGAAGGGCTCTTGGCGGAGACTTAACCCAACTCTCCACCCCACCCACATTATGCCAAACCTCTCAAAGTGCTGCTACTGTATTAGACTTCAGATCCACAATTTCATTCATCATTTTGAAAAGTGTACTTCGTTACCATCCTCATTTTTTGAATGAAGAAACTGAGGTACAGAGAGGTTGAGGAACTTGCCCAGCGTCCCCCAGCCATCTCTGACTCCAGAGCCCTTGTGTTCAGCCACTAACGTGCTGCTTCACATTAATCCTCCCAGGGACGGGAGCTCACCCCCTAGGGGGACTTCCCGCAGAACTGTGCTGGCCTTAGGACATGCTTCTCCTAACATGAGTCTGACCCCTACTTCCCAGCCACTCTCCTCAGTCGGCAGCTGGTCCCGCTCCCCACCCCGCTCTGGGACCATAAGCACACAGGTACATACCTCTTTCTTTCAAATATTTGAGAAATGCCATCTCATACCCCACCCCCAGACTTCTCCAGCTAAACACTGCCAGGGCTTTCAAAGGCTGGTGGGAACCTCTAAGACCAGAAAAAGCCTGAACTGTTGTTAGTCTGACTCCAGACCCCCCAGAGGGCTCTTTCCCAAGGGAGTCAAGAAGAAAATGAAACCCTTCTTTCTCTCCCCACTCAGCATCTCTTGCCACTCAGGAAGCTGCTCTCCCGGCTCTGACTTCACACGTAGCTGACATATGACATTCAGAAACCTACAGACAAGTCTCTTTCTGGAACCCACACGCACTCCCAGCCTGTCACCCCTCCTTCAAGTCCCTGAAAAGGGTGCAGCTCGGAGCTGCTGCTGGCAGGAGGCAGCGGCGAAGTGGTTAACTTGCCCACTATTCTGTAGGGAGAGGCCAGATGGGGGTGGTGGCTGGCAGTTAGAGA